>NW_028227267.1:77393851-78593851 GCF_978045245.1 Mus caroli
AAGTTATTAGCTCATTAGTAAATTCATTATCTAGCTAACACTGCCAGATATCATATCAGAAAGACAGACAGGTATGCCTTTCTCACAGGATTCATGATAATGGATATACAAGTTCAAATGTAATCTTTCACAGATGTAACCTCCAGGTAATTCTTCATCTAAACTCAGTCTCCAGTGACTAAATACTTCATATGTCCTCTCCTTGTTAGTGCCATTGTTATAATGAGACTTCAAGAGTTTAAAATCCTAACATTTATCAACAAAGTTCCATAAATTAGCCTAATCCTAGTAAAACATTCCACTACACAATCCAACTTTTATAATCACAAGTTTGAATTTTAAGGTTTTTTTGGTTGTCCTCTAACTATAGACTTAAAGTGTGTTTACATGCTAAATCTACACTACAGCTATCATACTTCAAAAACTAAGTTTCCTTTGACTGTTATAATTATAGACTTAAGATGTTTCTCAAGCTAAACTATATGATCAACTATCATATTCATAAGATCATCAAAATTTCTGAATTTCCCTTAATTGTCCTCTAAATACAAATTTAAAAATGTTTCTCATTTATTTTAGATAGATAGATAGTCTCCTAGACAGAGGAAAAATAAAACACTTCTAGCTCTTTCTGATCCATGAAAGATTGTCTTTTGTAAGCTCACTTTAATGACTGATCGTGCTGTAAAAAAAAAAAAAAACTCTTTTGTGAACTTATTTTTTTCATATTGTATTAGATATTTTCTTTATTTACATTTAAAAATTTATCCTCTTTCCTCATTTCCCCTCCAAAAGCACCCCTATTCCATACCCCTTCCTCCTATTTACTAACCTACCCACTTCTGCTTCCCTGTCATGGCATTCCTCTTTTGTTGGTGGTTTAGTTCCTGGGAGCTCTGGAGATACTGGTTGGTTCATATTGTTGTTCCTCCTACGGGGCTCTAAATCCCTTTAGCTCTTGGGTCCTTTTTCTAGCTCCTCCACTGGGGACCCTGTGTTCAGTCCAATGACTGTGAGTGTCCACTTCTGTATTTGTCAGGTCCTGGCAGACCCTCTCAGGAGACAGCTCTATCAGGCTCCTTTCAGCAAGCACTTGCTGGCATCCATAATAGAGTCTGGGTTTGGTAACTGTATATGGGATGGATCCCCAAGTGGGACAGTCACTGAAAGACCTTTCCTTCAGTTTCTGCTCCAAACTTTGTCTCTGTATCTTCTCCCATGGGTATTTTATTCCCCCTTCTAAGAAGGACCTAAGTATCCACACTTTGGTCTTCCTTCCTTTTGAGCTTCATGTGGCCTATTAATTGTATCTTGGATATTCCGAACTTCCGGGCTAATATCCACTTATTAGTGAGTGCATACCATGTGTGTTCTTTTGTGATTGGGTTACCTCACTCAGGATGTATTTTCTAGTTCTATCCATTTGCCTAAGAACTTTATGAATTCATCGTTTTTAATAGCTGAGTAGTATTCTCCAAGAAAGACACTAAGAGCTACCTCTCATGGACCAAGCAGATCTGGATAAGTACACCTGCCAGTCAATACCCTAACTTTCTACCTGTTACCTATTCCAGAGGATGGGATTCCTTTTTGGTTCCCAGGGATTGGGACTCCCCTCACTACAACCACAGAGACCTAATGATTCTAAATGTACACCTATGGGGGGAAAATGTTCTACCAAATGAACTTAACTTTATTCTCTACCTCTAATATATATGAGTGTTTTAGCACCTTGCCAAGTCTAGGCATTTACTCTAAATCTACATCCAGGACAGTTCCATAGAAGCAACCTACAGATGCTCCAGCCTACACTCACAGAAACAGACACTTCTGGATCTGCTCCTTCCTACCCACAGATGGTTCCACAGACCCTGGACAGCAAGAGAAAAGCCAACTCTCCTAAGATTCGACCAACATCCTCATTCCCCATTTTCTTAGGTTTTCCAGAGACATATCTCCACAAAGTCAGAAGTAAGTAGATAAAGATATGGAGGACCCTATTCCTGCTTCACTATCACCTTTCTAGTTTCTCCTTTTAAAAATTAAACCAAAAATGGAAAAGTATTTGCATTCCTTTTAGTCTCTGCTCAACAGTTACCTGGCAACAACCAGATAGGGCTAGTTTGCTATAAAAGAGACTGGTCCCTCCACATTCTCTCTGTCCTCTTTCTCTCTCTCTGACTCTTGTCTCTCCATGACCCCTTTCTGCCTCTCTCTCTCTTTTCCCCTCCCTCCTTTCTCTCTCCACTTCTCCACTTCTTCCTGCCATTATCTCATTTCATTTTCTCTTCTCTCTTCTCTCTCTCTCTCTCTCTCTCTCTCTCTCTCTCTCTCTCTCTCTCTCTCTCTCTCTTTCTCTCTCTCTCTCCCCCTCTCTCCTTACTTCTCAGCTCAGCTCCCCTTCCCATGTCCTAAATAAACTGTAAATGAACTGTGTTCAATACTATATCCATCATATGGCTGGTACCTCAGGGGATAGGAATACCTCAGCTTGGGCCCACTGAGTTACCCCTCCTACCTCACTGTGCTGTGCTTTATCAAACATATCCTTGACTTTATAAAACACAACATATCTGACATGAGCTCCTTTGTGCTGGTTTGTCTTGAGCTCCTTCTTCTATTTGGAATTGTGAGTTATACTGGTTTACATCAAATGATGAGTTTCCACAAATTTTCCTTGTTTTAAATATGTTTAATCCACATTTCCTGTGCTGAAAACACCTTTTCCTTAAATTTCATCTCTCTTACATATTAATTAATTAATGGACTATTTGGAATTAAAACAATATCTATGTATAGGCAACTTTCCCTTTTCCTCTTTGCATTTTCAGGAATGAAGCTTATCCAGTTATTCCATCCAGTCTTCCACTGGACTTCTTGCCTCCTCTGTGCTGTCAGAACTGGATCCTTGCTACTTCCCAATAGCATCATGATAGAAAAATTGCAAGAAGCAGTGATGATGTTCATTGATTTTCTTAGATCACAGTATAGTCTCATGATGAGTCATATATGAACCTATGTTCAATTTGAAACCATGGATATCTCCTTGCCTCTATGTAGAAAAACAATACATTTACTTAATATTTTAAAATGTTGACAATCTAATACTTAGCTACAGAGTATTACGATCATATTCAATCCCTCATTCCTCTCCTCCTCTTTCTTCTCTAGCACACTCCTGTTGACCCCTTCTTCCCAATCAGTACTCCTCCTGTTTTGTCTTGTCTTGTCTTTTTTTCCTTTTCTTTTCTTTTCTTTTCTTTTCTTTTCTTTTCTTTTCTTTTCTTTTCTTTTCTTTTCTTTTCTTTTCTTTTCTTTTCTTTCCTTTCCTTTCCTTTCCTTTCCTTTCCTTTCCTTTCCTTCCCTTCCCTTCCCTTCCCTTCCCTTCCCTTCCCTTCCCTTCCCTTCCCTTCCCTTCCCTTCCCTTCCCTTCCCTTCCCTTCCCTTCCCTTCCCTTCCCTTCCCTTCCCTTTCTCTTCTCTCTCTCTCTCTCTCTCTCTCTCTCTCTCTCCTTTCTTCCTCTTTCTTTCATGATTAAAATGGTAAAGTTATACACAGAAGAAAGAATATTATAACACACTCTCTCTCATCTTCCAACTCTTGCAGGCTTCACCAATCCCTCCTCTGACTTTTTCCCTGGGCCTCACAGTGTGTAAGATAGATGCCATGTTTGTTATTGAGCACTTAGTTTTTACTTACTTTTGCCCTTTGACAAGATGAGAGTCTCTTTTTTGACCATGGCTACTGTCAAAAGAAGCTTTCTGGACCCACTGAAAGATACCCTGCTTATAAGCAAAACCATAAATAATTAGAATGCAGCTTAACCACACATCCATTTAGCAAAATATCAGTCATATAATGATGAGTACTACTATTAAGACAGGGTCTCACTAGCTCACCTTGCCCAAGATATACAGCTCTCTGCCCTCAGTCTCTTGCATGATGGGATTATTGACATTCACCAACATGCCCAGCTTATGTTGAAAAAAAAAAAACTCAATACTCTTTTAATATCAGAGAAATTAAATACGTTGTGAGAATATCTTGAAACCTTTATCACAGTAAACATTAGTTTGCAGAGTCTATGAGGAACTTTGATTCCTCCAAAAAAAAAAATGTCTACTTTGACTTTAGATCTAATACCTAAAATAATGGTAACTAGTGTCTCTTTTCATTTAAAATAAACATTGCATATTATGGCTTTCAAAATATATTTGTGTTTTTCTTGATTAAAAAGAAAAGCTAACAAGGCAGGAGAAGGTACTCTTTTATCTTTCATACAGAATTGTGCATCTCTGTTTGTTTTATGTTTAGGAAGATGGGAAAATGCATTTGAGAAGAACTTTGTGTGTTTTTATCAAAGAGGAACTTACATGTTCAGCTTTGACAATCCCATTAAGCCTACAGGAAAAAAAACAAAACAACAAGAAAAGCCTAGTTCTGGCCTTGTGACTTTAACCATTACTCATCATCAAAACACTGAAAAATTATTTCAAGATCAAAGCGAAACCTAGCAACTTCAAAGACAAATGAAGAGCTTATTACTGGGAAGTGGGATCCTCATATACACCATTAGTAGTATGTCTGAATCAAGAACATGGAGCAATCCATTGACTCCCCAAAGAGTTACTGTAACTTTGAGTTACTTCAAAATCCTTTTTTGTTCCAATTTACAGGAAAAAAAAAAAAAGAAATGTACTGGTGAGCAAAACAAGCTGTCTATTCACCTCTATGGAAGAATAAGATGATTATATAATTTACCAATAAAATTTGGAATTATATTAGAAAGAGTGCTGTAGATAATTGTATACTTAAATTGTGTTGATGTGTTGTAACTAGGGCAAATGGAAAAACCTGGCTAGGCAATACATCCCATAATGTTCCTCAATTAAAGCAAAGTATTGTTTCCTTGGTACTACATGCTCATTTCTTAGTTTTAAAAGCTTATTCATCATCAGTTACTTCATCTACTAATTAGTCCTTAACTAAGCCTAGTATGCACAAATGTAAGTTGCTAGGTGACTTTACATCATAAAAATACTTCATATTAATTTCAAGCTACAAAGTACATTCAATAACAGCACTGACACAGAAAAAAATAAATTCTGATATCAACAGTGACCATGGAAAAAATTCTTGATGGTACAAAGTAACTAATTTTTACTATTCTGATGCAAAATATTAAGTCTGATTACCATCATTAAAAATGAAGAATAAGATTTATATGGTCTGCAGAGAAACCCAAAGCTTGGAATACTCAAGATACAGTACATAGACCATATTAAACTCAAGAAGAAGGAATGCCAAAGTGTGGATGCTTCAGTCCTTCTTCAAAGGGGGAGCAAAATACACAAGGGAGGAAATACGGAGACAAAATATGGAGCAGAGACTGAAGGAAAAACCATCCGGAGACTGCCCCACTTGGAGATCCATCCCATATACAGTTACCAAACCCTGCCACTATTGTGGATGCCAACAAGTGCTTGCTGACATAAACCTGATATATCTGTCTCCTGAGAGGCTCTTCCAGAGCCTGACAAATACAGAGGCACATGCTCACAGCTAACCACTGGATTGAACATGGGGTCCCCAATGGAGGAGTTAGAGAAAAGACTGAAGGAGCTGTAGGAGCTTGCATCCCATAGAAAGAGCAACAATATCAACCAGACAGACTCCCTCAGAGCTCCCAGGGACTAAACCACCGACCAAAGAGTACACATGGAGTTACCCATGGCTCCAGCCACATATGTAGCAGAGGATGACCTTGTCTGATATAAATGGGAAGAGAGACCCTTGGCCTGGGAATGCTCAATGCCCTAGTGTAGGGGAATGCAATGGCAGAGAGGCAGGAGTGGGTGGGTAGATGGGGGACCACCCTAATAGAAGCAGGGAGTGGGAGGATGAGAATAGGGCGTTTCCAGAGAGAAACTAGGAAAGGGGATAACATTTGAAATATCAATGAATAAAATATCCAATGAAAATAAAGAATAATAAGTAACTGTGAGCAGGGCAGTGGTGGCACATGCCTTTAATTCCAGTACTTGGGAGGCAGAGGCAGGCAGATTTCTAAATTCGAGGCCAGCCTGATCTACAGAGTGAGTTCCAGGACAGCTAGAACTACACAGAGAAACCCTGTCTCAAAAAAAAAAAAAAGTAGCTATGAAAATAGTTAGAATAGTTACAATAATACCTATTTTAAACATAACAGTATTTTAACACCATAAAAGCATTGAAAGTAGAAAAAAAGTAAATTTTTTAAACATGATTGCAACTTAAATTTTGCTATAAATTTTGTACATCTTTCTAGAACAGTTTCTATGTTTTTATATAATCTATGTACTTATAGTTTGAGTGGAAGTTTGAGATCAAGCCCTAATTCAATTAATCATAACCACATTCTTGAATATTTAGGGTAATTCATATTTCCATTATAGTTCATTAAATATGTTAATTTATATAGTTTTCCAATTCATGAAATTATAAATTATTTATGCACTTATGCAATTACTGGGAAGAGAGGCCCCTTGGTATTGCAAACTTTATATGCCCCAGTACAGGGGAATGCCAGGGCCAAGAAGCAGGAGTAGGTGTGTAGGGGAGCAGGACAGGGGGAGTGTATAGGGAACTTTCGGGATAGCATTTGAAACTTGAAATATATAGAAAGAAAATATCTAATAAAGAGAAGAAAGATGATCAAGCAAAATTATAAAGCTGAAAAGAAACAAAAGAATCACTTATTTTTTTAAGGGAACAGGTAAGATTGTTCAAAAGGTTTGTTTCATATGTAACATGGGTAAGCTAACTACTGGGTATTATAGTGTAAAGGTTTGTCAGGATCATGATCAATATATGATTTCATGGCCTACAGTTTTAAAGTCTTGAGTGGCTAGAAAGAAATGAATGGATAGAGTATAAGGTATAGGTAGAATGGATAAATTAACAAATAAAATGTCATAGTACTACTTGAGTATACAAAATGTAGCATATTTCAATCAAAGCTTAATATTAAAAAAGACAAATGGTTTAATTCAGTTAACATATATAATCTTAAAGTTACCAAGACATCACTTTCTGTCTATTCATATGCTAATATTTTCAGTTACTTCGGTACTTGAGTTTAAACATGTTTAGGCATTATTTTCTTCCAAAGACATTTTCATATTTTGGTAGTATCAGATTCTAGAGACAGTTATTTAAACATAAATACAGATATGTCAATTTTTATTGTTGTCTTGTGTGATATTAGAAATTGAATCAATAGCTTCCTTTTACTAGGTAAGTACTCACACACCAGATTTTATCAACAACTCTTTTCCCATTTCTTACCTCACAGTGTTTCTCTTTTCTCTCTAGTCCTGATGTCTGTTTATCATATCTTCATCTCAGAGAAGTATATATAGAAAATTGAAAAGATAAAATGAGAGGAGAACCCATTCCTAGATAATTGAATGAAAGTGGTAAATGGATGGAACTAGAAAATGTCAATCTGAGTGAGGTAACTCAGACTCAAAAGGACATGCATGGTATGTACTCACTGAGTAGTGGATATTACACACAAAAAGCACAGAATACCTAGGATACAACCCATAGACCATAAGAAGTGTAATAATCAGAAAGGCTCAATGTTTCAATTCATCTTAGAAGGGGGAAGGAAATAATAACAGGAAGCAAAGGGACAGACGTGGATGGGAAATGGAAAGGTGAAGGGAAAAGGGGAATAGGATCAGATGTGGGGTGGGGAAGAGGACCCTAGAAGGCCAAGAGAATGAATGGAGATAAGCAGCATGGGGGTGATGGTGGTTAAAGGTAGGGGACCCCCTAGAAAGTATCAGAGACCCCAGAAGGTGAGAGATGCTAAGTACTCAATGGGGGTGACCTTAGCCAAAATGCCCAAAATTGAGGAGAGAAACTCAAGCGAATCTTTTAAAGTTATAAATCTTACAAAACAACTCCCACAACTAGGGCTCAGGGAACACCGAGGAAGAGAGCAGGAAGACTATAAAAGCCGGAAGATAGCTCTGAGATAGTTCTTCCTAGTAATGGCACAAGCTACATTCATGATATCTCACCAACATGACTGTTTAAACATGAACAATATAGACACAACAATACAGATATTCCAAAGTTGAATGGCCATGAAACCTCAACCTTATACAAAGAAGTACTGACATCTGAGGAATGCTGAGATAGGGAAAGATAGTATTCCCTATGGAAGAGCTCATTAACTAGTGATTCAATATCAAATGATCATCTCTGAAAATGTACACACACACACACAGAGAGAGAGAGAGAGAGAGAGAGAGAGAGAAAGAGACAGACAGAGACAGAGACAGAGACAGAGAGAGAGAGAGATGTGTGAAGCAATATTTTTTTAATAAGATTTCAAATCCATTTCTTCCTAAACCCATTTGATGAAATTTATGTAACCTATTATTACTGGAAGTGGAGAACCGGCCCTGTGCCTCTCCTGGGCACAAGAGCTTAGGGTTTGCCTTGGTGATTGGGGTACTGGTAAGTATATATTATATAAATGTTTAGTGTGTTTTGTGTGTGTGTGTGTTTCTGTGTATGTGTGTGTGTATGTGTGTGTACACTCATGTGCGATTGCAGGTTGTATAGATTAAAGGATAATTTGACAAGTCAGCTCTATCTTTTCTCCATATAGGCTTTGGGCCTCTCCCTTTCGTTACCTGTTGATCCACCTCTACTAGTGATATTATTAACCCTTAAAACCAAATCTTTTATTCTATGCTTTGTTCTTGCTTTGTGTGTCAAACTTTATAACTAGCTCAACTTTTCCACCTTCTTTACAAAGCATTTTATTTTCTCACAAGTTTCTGCCTACCAAGGGTTGAGACTTAGTCATAGGTGACATTTTTCATGTTCAATAAAGCATATTTAGCATGATATTTTGCTAGAATTTAAGAATTTCAAAAATATATACAATATAAGTTTATCTACATCAAATTATGGGTTCTAATTTAATGGTTCATCATGATAATGAAAATTAACACCTTTTAAAAAATCATTATCTTCATTAATTCTCAGCACTAGCTAGTAACTAACAAGAGCAAAGAATTCAGTTTCGCCAATGAAATAGTAGAAATTAAGCCAATGGTATGGCTTAGTTCTGAACAATTCATTTTGCAATATAATTTGAATCAAATAATAGAAAAGTAACAATTTATTAAAATATTAGCATATGCATATACTTTTAATAAAATTATCAGTAAATGATACAATTAATGTGAGCTGTATCATGTGAGTAATTCTATAATATAGAGAAGAATAAGCCAGTTTGGAGTAGTAGTTTTGTGGTTTTGTTTGGTTTTTTTTTTTTAGATAGGCTTTCAGTAGTCCAGGCTGAACTTGAGGTCAATAGGCAGCAGGAGCTGGTCTTAAACTAGTCTCAATGCTACATCATCTCAGTTTGTGGGAAGATGTTTATTATATATGAGTTGAATAGAGTTGGGCTGGAGAGATGGCTCAATCATTACAGGCTAAGCTTACAACCAAAAATATAAGAATAGAGTCTTAAGTATCAAAAGGAAAATCAAGTTAAGGGTATAGGTAATGAATATAATGCAGCTTTTTGCATGGAAGTTACCACTGTATGCCTGCATAGGAATGTCTGAGATTCTTAGAGATTCCGAAAGCATCACATTATGTACCAAACTCATTATGGAGGAATTCTACCTTGCTTTTCTTGGAAAGCACAGACGTTTGCAGAAGTTTGCAGTTAGTCCTTGGTGCCTTTGCCCATTAGAGGATTTGTCTGAGAAATAGCATTATTTTGGCCACAGGAGAGTCAGGCATATGAGTAATCAGATATAGCTTTTTCTTTTCTTTGCATACACCTACTTCTCCATGCTCTTTCACTTAGGAGAACTGAATTTTTGACTTGTATAATATCATGACTTGAAAAAAAACCTAACATTTCAAAAACTGGCCTCAAAAATAAACAATATTTCTACTTGTTATTGACACAATAATTATTAAAAATAAAAACCACAGCCGGGCGTGGTGGCGCACGCCTTTAATCCCAGCACTTGGGAGGCAGAGGCAGGCGGATTTCTGAGTTCGAGGCCAGCCTGGTCTACAGAGTGAGTTCCAGGACAGCCAGGACTACACAGAGAAACCCTGTCTCGAAAAATCAAATAAATAAATAAATAAATAAATAAATAAATAAATAAATAAATAAATAAAATAAATAAATAAAATAAAAACCACAAGCTTTATCTAATAAATTTGAAGGAGAGACTCATTGCACATTGATGACTGAAGGCTCCTCTTCTTACACATCTGCCAAGAAACATGCAGTAATTTAGTATGTTTACTGCAAAAATGTGAAGCTTTTCTAACAGCAGGATGGGCCTCATTGAGATTCGAGCACCCCCTTGTTAGTTCTGTTAATATTAAAGAGCAATGTCCATGCACTAATGAAACTAAAGCTCAGCTATGCTTTCACATTTTAAATTAAGAGACAAATGCATAAAGGTGTTTGTGATTATTAAATTTAGAATATTCCTGTCTTGAGACGGAGTACCCATCATGAAGTTTGCAAAGTTTGATTGGTTAGTGATATAGTTAATGGACAGTTTCTCTTCAGTTCAAGTAATCTGTCTTATATTTGAAATTCTACTAAAAATAAGTTCCTCTGCCTTTACATGTCTCTAAATTTGTAACTTCCATTAGCAGCTCTCTAGAATACCTAGAGTTCTGCAGTGATGACCTTATAATGGATAGAGATCATGCCCAAGGTCATTTGGCCACATTTTTGAGCATTATTTGGTTTTGTTAAGTATATGTTGATAACATAACTGGAACAAACTTGCAGTGCTTATTTTATAACATCTTTAATCATTAATATCAAAGATCCATGGCCCAATTCTTGTATGTTTTTCAATTTTTCAGTTAAAGAGCACTCTTATCTTTGTTTAATCAAGAAGAGGACTTTTTTATTAGGTATTTTCTTCATTTACATTTCCAATGCTATCCCAAAAGTCACCCATACCCCCCCACACTCCCCTACTCACCCACTCCCACTTCTTGGCCCTGGCGTTCCTCTGTACTGAGGCAAATAAAGTTTACAAGACCAATGGGCCTTTCTTTCCACTGCTGGCCGCTGACTAGGCCATAAAGAAGAGGACTTCTATGTGAGTGAAAATAAATAAGTTCAGAGAACTTTAAGGAACCACGAATGTACCAAGCAAATTCAGTATGTTTGTAAAGTACACAGTCTAATACGACAAAGAACCCTTAGGATTATCTAAGCAAAGCAGTTACAATGAGAAGGTATTTCATTTTAAGTTAACATGTATCTGCACCTAATCATGATATAGCAGGATTTGTTTGATATTTTGTCTTCTGTAAGGTATCATTTTCATTCTTCATAAAGTAACATTTTCCTACTAATAACATAGGAATGCTGCTATTAATATTGACTTTTCATTTAACTGTTCGGCAAACTCAGATTCAAAAGCACATAATTATATCTAGACAAAGATGTCAAAGGTGGGAAACCATGCATTTTCCACAGTTGTTTCACAAGCTGTGGTTCCTCAGCCCTGTCTTTAAAATCTAATTAACTTTAGGGGCATATCTAAATTTCTCTTGGTGTAGATATTCTACAAAAATCCAGTCTACTGAATTTACTCTAGGCTTTAGATTTCCTCTTTTGGCCACAAAATATAGCAAGAAGCAGAATAGTAATATGACTTTGAGTAAAGGCTACTGTGGTTGAGTCATTTGAGCATCTGTTTTTACTTTTTGCTTTGAAAACTGGAGCATGTTACTTCACGTCTTTGTACTTCAAGACTTTTTATTTAACAGGGATACAAGAATAGGTGGCTAATACTTACCGAGCGACTTTACTAAAAGTTTTTTACAATAAATTAGATTTTACCTTAAAAGTCCATCTGTTCTTAAAATGAAAATATAAAACACAGCAAATGTATAAGAAACATAAAAACCATGACTGCTCAGTGCTCATCTATTTTGTTTCAATGAAGTCTAAGTAAAAGATCTTAATGGATCTATTAGCTTGTGGTGCATGAGTGAATTAGTTTGTTCTACAGTCAATAATATTTGAGACTGTATCTCCTTTCTCAGCAATGCATTACACTAGTTTGTCTTTGATGTTTCCTGCACTGGATGCTCCTGAAGTTATCTATTTGAGGCCTTCCCAGAAGATTCATTAGTTTGTATTGAATGTGTCTGCTTGCCTCAAGGGTGAGGCAGAGCTTAGCAAAGACAAAACACCTGTGCTTTCAAGTGAACATCAGTTCCATTTCTTGCTTCAATTCAACATTTAGTTTATCATTTATTATAGTCTGAATTTGTTGGGACCTAATTATTTTTGAAGGTAATTCATCCCCTACCTCGTGTCACATCTTTTGCAGATGGCTGGAATCTTACCTATTTTTAGATCCAAATTCAAAGCATGATATTCTCAATGGAGAGCCCTTGCCTCCTGAACATGCTCCCTTTCGTAATCTATCAAAGTGTCACTGAGAAAGTGTTTAGGTCATAATTTATGAAGCCCTCAAGATTTGATTAATTCTGGCCATTTTTTTCTAGGACAGGAAACAATAGTGTATTGAATATTATTAAATTATATGATGCAAAGTTAACATTTCATATACTAATCATTTTTAGGCATGTGATAAGATAGCATTATGATGATAAACTGTTGTTTATAAGTCATTGAACATTATGTCTACTTTGCTACATTTCAAGATGTGAGGGTCCATGATTCATGAAGAATGGTAACCTTGACTAAATAGTATGGAAGAGTAGAGAGTGTTCATTCTGTAGAGAATATACATGCAGAGGTCCACCATACATACGGTTGCAAGACAGAGCTGTAGATTTTGCTGGGTCAATTGAAAGCCTGTTAGGGTAGAAATGGGTGGCATTTGCAATTTTTCCATTGATTGGTTGGCTCTATCTCCAGGGGTGTGGATGCCTTTGTGATTGGTTAAGGCTCTGGGAGATTTGGGGGACTTTTGCTGATTAAATATACTTGGCTCAAACTAAGTGGTGGGCCAGTTTCTACAGTTCCTGATTGGCTGCCCATGAAGCTGGCTCAGGCTAGGTGGTAGGCAGCTTCCAGATTGGCTGCTCGTGGTGGCATTTTTTTTCCTAGAACTGACTTGTTTTGGACTATTACAGTTCTGGGAATCAGAAACTTAGACCTACTCTCCCAAACTGCTAGTTTTCAAAATATCATGTAGTCAACCCGGCTCTGGCTAACAGTCTTCTCAAAGCCAGTACAAGATATTCTTAGAACATATTATTTATTGTTGTTGTTGTGATGGCGGTGGTGATTGTTTTCCTTTTTAAAAAACTGTTTAAAGTTTTATTTTTTTAATGTTTAAAGGACTATCAGGTTTCAAAATGCTCTGAGCTTTTGAGAAATACAGAGCCAATGTGCAGACTAGTTGACTTGGAACCTCTGACGATAAGGCCTGGCAATATTTTTTTTAAACAATGATCACGGGGGATTGCACTGTTCTTTTATGTTTTAGAATCTCTGATTCTTGGGTCCTGAAAATGGATATTTTTTGGAGTTTATTTTTGTCTCTCTCTGGTAGCTGCTGACTAAGGCAGGTGTGACTGGTAGTCGGGACCAAACTGCTTATCTTCATATGAATGTATTAATATATCATGCAGAGAACCTGCTGGTCAGATAACCATCCTGTTCTAGAGTAAAAGTACCCTCCAAAAATCAAAATTGCATATTGTGCTTAAGAGTTTGCTGTGAAACTCCCAGGTTGTCAGAGGAACAGATAGCTTAGTGATTCTTTTTGGCAGTTATTATAGCATGCCCTTGAGAGTTCTGTTTGCCTGTATTCAATATGAAAATTATAAATATTCTCATCTCTCTTGGACTTTCACTGGGGTGAATAGATCTAACCTGTCACATCTATTCCTTGGGGAATCATTGACCAACCTCCTGCCAGTAAGACTTCCAATATGACTGAGAAACATCTATTTATATGATCTGGCCTTCTCCATTGGCTTCATGTTTACTTCCATGGCTCTCTGAGCAGTTGTTTCAAAAAAAATACTGTTCTACTCTCTCTGTCAAGGAAATGCAATCACTCCTCTAACTTCAACCAAAACTTTGTTAGAGATAATCAAATGTTTATCTTTATCTCCAATGACGTTGTTTTAAGTTTAGACACTCCTTTCATTGATGTCCATGCATTCACATTCATGCTGTTATCATTGCACATCTACAAATTATATATATATGTATATATATATATATATATATATATTCAAAATTTTGGTGTCTATCTTCCTGCTTCAATAGTTAAGAATTAACAGCTTTGGCATTTTGTTCTCAAGTCAACTGGTGCTGAGTTTTCTTGTTATTTATAGTATATCCTTTACAGAAGTATCAGAAATTCTGGATCCTTTTGGACTGAGAATGGATTCTATTCTGAAGGAAGTACAGGCTGCTGGTGGTAAGCAAGCCTTTGAAGCAAAACAAATTGTGATTCTTCAATATTCAATTGCTGAAAAAGGCAGGCATGTCATTTAACTTATATAATTTTAAAAAATTATCAATATTAATTAATTTGACATCGTTGGAAGCTCAGAGTGTTCACCAATGTGCTAGAATCTCAGTACTACACTACACTGGACAAAGTCTCATCAGTTGATTTTGGAAAATACAGTTAAATGCTTTATTATATTGATAAATAAGGTTATTTGTTTAAAATACTTGACATAAAGTGCTTTGCAAATGTCAATTACTTCCAGTTTCTCTAGAATTTGATTACTACTACTTAGCCATCATCTCATATTTCAATGGGAAAGTTGCGGATTTATTTTCTTTTTCATATTAAAGCTTCCATTAATAATATTCTGGACCTTGATCATGAATTATGGTACAAAGACCTACAGCTGACTCTGCTTGATGGACTTTAGTTTGATTTATTTGAATATAACTGATGAGGAAAGTAAATAAAAAGAAATAATAACTGGGTTCCTTCTCATTTTTCTCTTCTTTCTTCTATTCTTCTTTCTTTTTTTTTCATCCTCCTCCTTCTCCTTCTTCTTAGCTGACTTAGTTAGTAGGTGGTGCCTCTACCTGAAAACAAATTGGGGCCAAAAAGGAGAAAGTACACTGAGCATGAATTAAATTTAAAATATTTCTTATGAGAGTCTTGCAGGTGATGAACTCAGCACACATTCAGATAAAGACACATGAATCCTTTGAGAAAGACCAAAGTTTGATCTACAACACTGAATCATCACCTTATCCTTGGTATCTAAAAGTGTTATAATAGTTTAATAGTTTAAAATAATTTACATCACACACTTGTACATAAAACTAGTTCAAACTTATATTGCCCTAATTCAAATAAAGCCACTTATTTTACTAAAAATTAAAACGAGTTACAACATTCAAATTGAGAATATTGATAAATCATACTATCTAATTATCTATCTATTTATCTATCTATCTATCTATCTATCTATCTATCTATCTATCTATCTATCTATCTAATCTTGAATTTCTATAAGTAGACCAAACTCACAAAAATCAAATAAGGTTGAACGAGAGAGGAAGGGGCTAGGCAACAGCAGTCCTTGCACAATAACCAGGAAATCTGTATTTCAGACAACACCCAATGAAACATCATATGGATGCTTCATGTGACATGGTGAAATGCTAAAGAATGATGTACTGGTCCTTTTAGTATGTGTAAAATGGACCAGAAAGCAGCCAGAATGCCACGGTGGTAAGCCCACTCCTGATCTCCAAACACACACTGGCCAGGAATGACTGATGGCGAACTCACTAATCATTGCAGAGGTGTTTAGTGGAAAGAATCCTGGCCACAGATAAATTACTTACCAGGAAAGAGGTTAAGCTGGTGTAAATCAGCAGATTCCTGATATTTATTTCAGTGACTTTAATGAAGTATAGACTACTTTACCATCTTTAAAACACTGCTCATTTCTTAAGTTTTAATAGTTTATTTCTTTCTTTCCGTGCAAGCAAGTACTTTCCACACCAACAAAATTGAACATTTTAAAAACAATTGCAAATGGACAAATATTGTTAGAAAATATAAAATTTAAACTTTAGCAGCTAAGCTAGTTATTAGGCAAAGTGATTTCAGAATGGATCCAGAATGCACAATTATTTACATCAATCGACTATAGGTTGGTGATGTCCTAAATCACACAGATATCAAGAGACATTGACTATTTGCTGGCATTCAGCAATTCAGGAAACAATAAACTAAGACTTAAACTCATCAGTACTATAAATTAGGTATCATCTATTGAAAAAAACATGAATATTGTCTTTTAAAGAAAAAAGCACATGTAAATTAAAACATCTTGAGTGCTTTGTAGGTTTGAGAATATGAATCCTGGTATATCTCCAACAGTTATTATGATAACACTTATAACTTAAAAATGATAACTGATCATATAGATATTAAATAATTTTCTTGGAGTTCACAAAACTTGGAAATAGCCTGTCTAGAATGTGACCCAGATGATTGGGTTGGATTGACATTTAGCATATAACCTACTTACAATTTAATACTAAAAATGGTATTGTTCTTTGTGTTTCAATTTAAAGTTTAAATCTTAATTTTTGAAGATTTATTTTACTTATGTGTGTACACTATTGTGGGGAACTGGACACATGCATGTGTCTATGTTGCATGTGTCCAGGTGCCTGCAGAGGACAGAAGACATTGAATCCCTTAGAAGTGGAGTTATAGGCAGTTATCAGCCACCTTGCATATACATTTGAATAAAATTCAGGTCATTTGAAGAGCAATGAACACTCTTAACTGCTGTGCTAGTTACTCAGCATCCTTCTACCTATCACCTAAAAGAGTGTTAATTTTTAAAATCATTATTATTGTGTGACTATGTATGTAAGATGTGCACATAGCCTTAGCACATTTGTAGAAGTCAGAGGGTAACATTTTCTCCTTTTCATAGGTTCCAAGTATTGAAATCTGAATGTCAACTATTGAGGTATGTGCTTTATTCCACTATAAAATTATGTGAACAGGATGGATCAGGTTAGGAAGTGGAGGGAGAGAGTACTTAAAGCATTGACTGACATTGTGGGGCATTTCACAGATGAGGTAGAAACATAACTCAAGGTAAACTCCCAGATACTTAGGAGGGTAACTTTAGGGAAGAGTCCTAGTAACAGAGGATATGGAGCCTGAGCTGGCCATCTCTGTAACTAGGCAAGATTTCCAGTGGGGGGATTTGAGAATCAATGAAACAAAACCTTCTATCTACAATTTGTCCTGCTTGCAACATATGCCAGGATTAAGGTGGTACAGAACTTGTGGGAGTGCCTAACCAATGACTGATCCAACTTGACTTCTCAACCACAAGAGGAAGCCCACCTCCTAAATTGCCTGGATGGCCAGGAACCAAAATCTGGATAGCCCAGAAACCTATGGTAGAATCATACACCAAACTCAACTGCAAAAAACTGAAATAATTGCAAGTGATTCCCTTTTTTCTTTCTTTCTTTCTTTCTTTCTTTCTTTCTTTCTTTCTTTCTTTCTTTCTTTCTTTCTTTCTTTCTTTCTTTTTTCTTCCTTCCTTCTTTTCTTTCTTTCTCTTTTTCTTTCTTTCTCGTTTTCTTTCTTTCTTTTTTCTTTTATTTCCATTGGATATTTTCTTTATATTATCTTTATTTATTTTTCTTTCTTTCTTTCTTTCTTTCTTTCTTTCTTTCTTTCTTTCTTTCTTTCTTTCTTTCTTTCTTTCTAATATTTCTTTATTCCATTGGATATTTCTTTATTTATTGGATATTTCTTTATTGGATTTATTTCTTTATTCTTTCTTTCTTTATTTATATACCCAATATTTTCTATATTGGATATATTCTTTATTTATTTACATTTCAAATGTTATCTCCTTTCCTGGTTTCCCTCCTTCCCAGAAACACCCTATCACATTCTCCCTCCCCTTGCTTCTATGAGGGTGTTCCTCCATCCACCCACCCACCCACTCCCACCTCCCTACCCTCAATTTCCCTATACTGGGGCATCTATGGAGCCCTCATTGGACCAAGGAACTCTCCTTCCATTGATGCATGACAAGGCCATCCTTTGCTATATATGCAGCTGGAGCTATATGTACCCCTTTGTTGATGGCTTAATCCCTGGGAATTCAGGGGGTCTGGATGGTTGATAGTTATTCTTCCTATGGGGTTGCTAACACCTTCAACTCCTTTAGTCCCTTCTCTAACTCCTTTATTAGAGACCCCAGTGCTCAGTCCAATGGTTGATTGCTAACATCCTCTTCTGTATTTGTAAGGCTCTGGCAGGGCTTCTCAGGAGATAGCTATATCATGCTTCTTTCAGAATGTACTTCTTGGCATCCATAATAGTGTCTGGGTTTGGTAATTGTACATGGAATTAATCTCCAGGTGGGACAATCTCTGAGTAGCCTTTCCTTTAGTCTCTGCTCTACACTTTATCTCCATATTTGTTCCTGTGAGTATTTTGTTCTCCTTTTCTGAAGGACCGAAGTATTCACACTGTTGTCTTCCTTCTTATTGAGCTTCATGTGGTCTGTGAATTGTATCCTGGTTATTTTGAGCTTTTGGACTAATATCCACTTATCAGTGAGTGAATACTATGTGTGTTCTTTTGTGACTGGGTTACTTCACTCAAGATATTTTCTAGTTCTATCCATTTACCTAAGAATTTCATGAATTCATCGTTTTTAATAGCTGAGTAGTACTCCATAGTGTAAATGTACCACATTTTCTGTATCCATTCCTCTGTTGAGGGACATCTGAGTCCTTTCAAGCTCCTGGCTATTATAAATAAGGCTGCTATGAACACAGTAGAGCATGTGACCTTATTGCATGTTGGAGCATTTTCTGGGTATATGCCCAGAAATTGTATAGCTGGGTTTTCAGGTAATACTATGTCTAATTTTCTGAAGAACTGCCAAACTGATTTCCAGAGGGGTTGTAACAGTTTTCAGTCCAACCAGCAATCTTTCTCCACATCCTATCCAACATGTGTTGTCATCTGAGGTTTTGATCTTAGCCACACTGATTGGTGCAAGTTGGAATCTCAGGGTTGTTTTGATTTGCATTTCTCTGATCACTAATGACTTTGAAAATTTGTTGAGGTGTTTCTCAGCCATTGGAGATTCTTCAGTTGTGAATTTTCGGTTTAGTTTTATAACCCATTTTTGATTGGGTTGTTTGGTTTGTTGTTGATTAACTTCTTGAGTTTTTTATATATTTTGGAAATTATTCCTCTATTGGATGTGGGGTTAGTGAAGATTTTTTTCCCAATCTGTAGGTTGCCGATTTGTCTTGACAACTATGTCCTTTGCCTTACAGAAGCTTTCCAGTTTCATGAGGTCCCATTTATTAATAGTTGATCTTAGAGCCTGAACTACTGGAGTTCTGTTTAGGAAATTGCCTCTTGTGCCAATGAGTTCAAGGCTCTTTACTACTTTCTCTTCTTTTAGAGTCAGTGTATCTGGGTTTTATGTTGAGGTCCTTGATCCACTTGAATTTAAGGTTTGTACAAGATGACAAATATGGGTCTATTTTCATTATTCTATATGCAGACAGACAGAGCAGCACCATTTATTGAAGATGCTTTTCTTTTTTCCACTGTACATTTTTGGCATCTTTGTCAAAGATCAAGTGACTCTAAGTGTGTGGTTTTATTTCTGGGTCTTCAATTCTATTCCATGGATCAACATGTCTGTCTTTATACCAATACCATGAAGTTTTTATCACTATTGATCTGTAGTAAAGTTTGAGATCAGGAATGGTGATTCCCCCAGCTGTTCTTTTATTGTTAAGATTTTTTTTTAGCTACTCTGGGATTTTGCCTTTCCAGATAAATTTGAGAATTGCTCTTTCCATATCTTTGAAGAATTGTGTTGGGATTTTGTTGGGGATTTCATTGCATCTATAGATTGTCTTTGGTAGGATGGACATTTTTACTATGTTAATTCTGTCAATCCATGAGCATGGGGGAATCTCTCCACTTTCTTAGATCTTCGATTTCTTTCTTGAAAGATTTGAAGTTATTGTCCTACAGACTTTCACTTGCTTGGTTAGAGTTACCCCATGATGCTTTATATTATTTGGGACTATTTTGAAGGGAATCATTTTCTTAATTTCTGTCTCAGCCTGTTTATCTTTTGTATAATGGAGGACTCCATGGGTATCTGCCTACCCTGGAATATCAAGTCTCAACAGGACTAAGTCTTCTACAGAGGTTGAACAAGACAACCCAGCTAAGGGAAAGCGTCCCAAAGGCAGGCATACAGACAGAGACAGTCCCTGCTTCAATTTTTTGGAGGACTAACATGAAGAAAAAGATATATATCTGCTACATATGTATAGAAGCTTATGGTGAGGCCATGCATGCTATCTGGTTGGTGGTTAAATCTCTGTGAGCCTAGTGATTCTAGGTTAGGTGACTCTGTTGTTTTTGTGGATTCTCTATCCCATTTTGCTTGCTCAATTGTATCCCTCCCTCTTCTACAGGACCCCCAGAGCCCCTTCTAATGTTTGGCTGTGGGTCTCTGCATCTGTTTCCATCAGCTATTGGATGAAGTCTCTCAGATGACAGTTGTTCTAGGCTTCCATGTGCAAGCAAAGCAGAGTATTAGTAGTAGTGTCAGGAGTTGATCTCTCCCTTGGGATGTGACTAAAACTGGGCCAATCTGACCTCTTAATCTCTGCTCTGTTTTTATCCCTGCACATCTTGTAGTTGGGGCAAATTTTGTATCAAAGTTTTTGTGGGTGAGTTGCTGTCCTCCTCACTCCACTGGAAGTCCTCCCTGGATACAGAGGGTGGTCACTTCAGGATCCATATCCCCTGTAGCCAGGAGTCTTAGCTAGTGAAATCCCCTTACCATCTCAGGAGCCTTTCTTGTTCCAAGTGTCTCTAGCTTTTCTCAAAGATGCTATCACACCAATTTCCCTTCTCTTTCCCAGCCCTCTTTCTCCACAACTCTGCTTTCCCTATAACTGATCCATTCCCAAACTCTTTCCCTCCCCATCCCTTCTACCCACTCCATTTTTTCCATCTTCCTCAAATGTCGATCTTATTTCCCCTTTTGGGTGAGATTTAAGCATCCTTTAGGACCTCGTTGTTATTTAGCTTCTTAGGGTCTGTGGACAGTAGCATCATCATCCTGTGCTGTATGGATAATATCCATTTATAAGTGAGTACCTACCATTTGTGAGTTCATTCCGTGTGTGGGTTACTTCACTTAGGATAATGTTTTCTAGTTCTATGCATTTGTCTGCAAATTTCATGATGTCCTTGTTTTTCATAGCTGAGTAGTATTTCAGTGTGTAAATGTACAACATGTTCTTTATCCATTCTTCATTTGAGGGACATCTGGATTGTTCCTCAGTAGACCAATAGAAGAATGTTTGGGTGAAACTTCTTTAAGGTTTGGGTGTAAGGTTCTGTAGATATCTTAAATTAATTTAATTCATACCATCTGTTATTATCATTATTTCTCTGTTTAGGTTCTGTCATGATTACCTGTCTATTGGTAAGAGTGGAGTGTTGAGTTCTCCCACTAATAATGTGTGGAGTTCAATGTGATAATTAAGCTTTAATAAAGTTTCATTTATGAATGTGGGCACCCTTGAATATTTGGTATAGATGTTCAGAATTGAGACTTCATTTTGATGGATTTATCCTTTGATAAATATAAAGTATCTTTCCCCATATCTTTTAATTAATTTTGGTTGAAAGTTTATTTGATTAGATATTAATATTATATATTAGAATAGCTACTTTCCTGGGCCATCAAGTCTCTACAGATATAGACACAACTTTTTCCATTGAGACCAGACAAGATGGCCCTCTGCTACATATGTGCCAGGGGTCTCTTACCAGCCTGTGTATGCTCTTTTTTTGGTGACTTAGTCTCTGGTAGCTCTCAGGGTTCCAGGTTAATTGATACTGTTGTTATTCCTATGGGATTGCCATCCTCTTCGCCTCCTTTAATCCTTTGGAGATTCTTATTAAAGCCTGTTACTTTGAGGTAATATATCTCTCTTTCTTGCTGAGGTATGTTTCTTGTATGCACCAGAATGATGGATCCTGTTTTAGCAGATGTATCCATTCTGTGAGCCTGTATCTTTTGTGTGTGTGTGTGTGGGGGGGGGTTGAGCTTAGTAATGCTGTGAGATATTAATATTACCAATGATTATAAATTTCTGTTATTTCAATGTTGATGGTATTGTGTGTGTGTGTGTTAGTGTGTGTTTCCCTTCTTTTTCTTTTCTTTTTCTTTTTCTTTTTCTTTTTCTTTTTCTTTTTCTTTTTCTTTTTCTTTTTCTTTTTCTTTTTCTTTTCTTTTTTCTTGTTGTTTGTTTTTTGCTGGTGTGAGGTTATTTATTTCCTGTGTTTTTGTGGGTGGAGTTAACCTCCTTGGTTTGGAGGTTTCCTTTAACTCTCTTATGTAAGACTGACTGGATTTATGTATGTGTGTACACACACACACATACACACACATATATATATATTTATATATATAGTTTAAATTTGATTTTTTTGTCTCAGAATATCTTGTTTTCTGATCTATAGTCATTAAATGTTTTGCTGGGTATAGCAGTCTGGGACAACTTCATTGGTCTCTGGGTATGCAAGATGTCCACTAGGCTGTTCTGGCTTTGAGAGTCTTTGTTGAGAAGTATGGTGTTAATTCTGATAGGTCTGCTATGTTATATGTTACTTGGCTTTTTTCACTTAAAGATTTTAAAATTATTTCTTTGTTATGTACATTTAGTGATTTTTGTTTGTTTTTGTTTTGTTTTTTTCAAGACAGGGTTTCTTTGTGTAGTCCTGGCTGTCCTGGAACTTACTCTGTACACTAGGCTGGCCTTGAACTCAGAAATCCACCTACCTCTGCCTCCCAAGTGCTGGAATTAAAGGTATGCACCACCACCACCCAGCTACATATAGTGTTTTGATTATTATAAGGTGGGAGGATTTTCTGGTCCAATCTATTTGGTGTCTGTAAACTTTATGTATTTTTATTGGCATTTTTTTTTTAGGTTGCCAAATGTATGGTTTTTTTTTTTTTCTTTTTTTCTATGAACATGTTGAACATATTTTCTGGGCCCTATAATGAGAGTCTTCTTCTTCTATTCCTTTTATTCTTAGGTTTTCATAGTGACCTGGATTTCTTGGATATTTTGTTTCAGGAACTTTTACATTTAACATTTTCTTTGACTGATATATTAGTTTCTTTTATAGTATCTTCTGTGTGTGAGATTCTCTCTTAAGTCAATTTTATTCTGTTGGTGTTATATCTGGAGTTCCTGTTCTCTTCCCTAGGTTTTCCATCTCCATGGTTGCTTCTCTTTGTGTTCTCTTTATTGATTCTATTTCCATTTTCAGATCTTGAGAATCTTATTCATTTCTTCCACCCGTTTGATTGTATTTTCCTGTATTTCTTTAAGGGATTCATTCATTTTCTCTTTAAGAACTGCTAAGATCTTTACAGGATTGAATTTATGGTTCTTGAGATTTAGCAGTGTTAATATATCCAGAACGTAGTGTAGAAGTATAATTGGACACTGGTGGCTCCATATTTCCCTAGCGTGTGTTTATTGTGTTCTTATGCTAGCCTTTAGCTATATGGTTCCCTCTGGTTTTGGCTGGATATTCCTGATGCTGTCAGGACTCCTGAGGATGGCAGGCAGATCCTTAGGCCTGACAATGGAGCTCAGGGAACAGCAAGCAATTCACCTCTGCTGGATGTGCTCCAGATGCCAATCAATGTTCCTGAGGTCCAGCAGGCCTTCCCAGGAAGGGAAGCAGAGCCATGGGCCTGATTGTGGAGCTTAGGTGACAGACTGCAGCTCACCTTTGCTGTCTGTAACCCAGATGGACCTAGCAGTTAATGGGTAGGCCTGACAAGTTCTTACTTGGGTGTTCCTGGGGCCCGACAGTTCCCATTTTTTACCTCTCTATTGTTTCCTGTTCCTATCTTTTCTTTGAGCTTTTCATTCATCAACATTACTAATATATCTGTATGATAAACATGAAAATGCAGTTTTAATGCAGAAATTGACATTACCATGAAGCACAAAATATTCCAGGTAGAACATGTCTCTTATATCCAAAGCTGTAAATATATTTTGCTTAAGGCATATAAACTTTTTGCATAGTTTACAGTTAGAACATAGTGTATTATTCAGTAATTATATATAGAAAAAAGGAATAATGTTTTAAATAAACAGAAAAATTACTAATGTTGGCTAATAACAGTTTTCAATAATATCTTACTGGCCATGGAAAATTCAAGTCTAAAACCGAGCTTACAATTAAGAATTTTAATACATTATATTACAATTTATACTATTTTGGGCCTACTTAGCAATCTTAATTTTCTTATAATTATCTTTTCCTTTCAATATCCATTATCTTTGTATGCTTAAGGTTTATATTCTAACATCAAGCTTCTGGCCATAAAAATAGAAACACATTTTTTTAGTAACCATTGCTGATATCCTAAGAATACTCTTGGATCTATGAGATCTCACTAATTCAGGTCTTTTCCCCAATACCAAATGTCTTGAATTCCATACAATTGAGCGAGAGAAGAATTTTACATTGCTTTTCTAATTAAAGTGCAGAAAGTTAATAGCTTTGGACATCTCTGCAAAATGAGTAAATGCATACCCCAGCCTTGACATTTCCTCCAGTATTGATTTGAAAACACTAAATATATTTTATTTTGTGGGTCCAGAGTAGAAAATCCTCATAGTAATTGTTTTCCATTGATATTCTCTCTGTGAGTTTGCATTTGTAGGATACGAATTGGCATTTATAATTTAAAGCCAGTCAAATTATAGAATTTGTAGGTTGAAGCTCTTTATTTTTATTAGCCTATCCTTGAAAAGTGATGGGATGATTTTTTTTACAACCTATTCATTTATCTCTGATTTCAAATTGATTAAACAACATCTTTACCTACAGAAGAGAAAAGGAGAATTTTGCTCAGCAGTTCTTTCTAGAATAACATTTCTTACAAAACTTATTTTGACACTTTCTGACCAAAGCATCAGTGAGAAATTGCATTTCCATTAAATATTTTAACAAGATAGATTAAATACAGCAGTACAAGTCTGGCAGGCTGGAGGGCTTCCTCGAATCCTGGTGACCTAAGGAACTTTCACCTTTGCATAGGTGTTAGAAGGATAGCTAATGCCCTGAATATTGATTATATGTCATGAACAGAAAAAGTCATGGCAGTCATGTTCACACTGGCTATGAGATGAAGCTGAGGCAAAGGTCAATTGTGGATAAATGAAATGTAAACTCAGCAGTCATGTGCTCTACCTGTTTGAGGTTCATGGTCCAGGCCAACTCTAAGGGGTGCTGAAACTAGAAAATTCAGACTTCATGTATTTCTCAACATTTTCTGTGAAAAACAATAAGTAAACTGGTTCAAAAATATGTGTGCCATTCTATTAAAAAATAAAGTTAGAGAATGTCAAAATAAACTGGCACATGGAAGCTGGCAAAGAGTAATTTTACAAATGTTGGAGATTGAGACTGTTGGTATAGTGCAACTGAGCCAGTTTTCTTTTTGTAGGAATGGAACAGGCAGAATTGGAAAAGATTGGATGGTTGAACACACACACACACACACTCCTCTCAGTTGACAGTAATATGTAATATGGAGCACAGGTGGAAATGCATATATTTTTCTTCATCCTTGTGCTATACATTCTCCCAAAACAATGCATATATGTATATATATATATATATATATATATTAAAAGTGAGTTCATTATTTTCTTTCTGCTTTTTCTCTTGTGTCTCTACCTATGTCTTTGCCATAAACACCTACTTGTTTCCCTAAGGCAGGTGAATGGACTTCTCTTGACTATTATTACCCAGTTATCTTCTACAACCATGCTGATAATGCCTTGTAACTTTCCACAATTTGTTTTTATCCTTCTAGATCGTTAGTTCTATCCACATGTTCTCACGGTTCCAATTACAAACCCCTGTAGACTTTTCTAGACCCAGTAAAGCTAAAGAAACTCATGGCAAGGTCAAAAAGACTGTACCTGCTATGAAGATTCTACTTTAGAAGAGTTGTCTTCCTCTCACAGTAGAAAGAAGGTAGCAAGCAAGCTAACTACCAACTAACTTTACCGGTGAATCAAAACCTTTCATCACTTGGCTTTCTCTGAGATCAATAAATTGAAATGTGTTTAAATTATTTTTGCCTACTTAATTTGGCTAAGTCATTACAAACATTCTTAGAAGTCTTCTGACTTCAATTTAATGTATTTTAAATAGAAAATATTTCAGATTCTATTAACTATTCATGACAAGATTTCATAGAAGACATATAACTATCTCAGATGTCGTGAGCTTACATAGACCAGATAAGGGTCTGCATTATCTATTAATTCACAGTAATATGGTAACTGTGGTCATAAAAGTATTCCAGCAATGTAGCATATGTCTAAGTGGTAGAATGAATGTCAGTTATTGCTGAGGATTTAGATGGAACCCCCAGTAACTTTAATGACATAGAGTCCTGCCTGTATCTACAGAAATAGATCTTTTGACCTCTTGAGACTGAACGCATTTTTAGTGTATTCAAGACTGACATAAAATAAAAATCTTGTTCAAAATCTAATATAAGGTCAAATGACAAATTCATTAATCATATTTCTCTCCATTATAATAAATAAAAAAGCTCATTGAATCACACTTTCATATTAGTTCTTCTCTGGGCATGTGAAGTTATGCACACTTTGGAATTCAAATTCTACTGATTTCAAAGGACAAAATAATGCTGTCATTTCAGATGTTTCATAATAATTTTTAGAGAGGATTTCCCTATTTAAAACAAACAAATAATTTTGTAAGGTAAACTCCAAACCTATACATTTAATATAGTTTCTTAGTCTTTTTTCCCATGGTGATTGACTACGACATGGTAAAAAAATGTAGGGGCCTGATCTAGCAAAAACTACAAATCCTATTCTGCTTACTGATTTTTACAGAGACTTTTATATATCAGTAAACATTCATACACAAAGTGTCACATTTACAGCAAGGGATTCTTTAAATGAATAAATGTGCTTTGGAAGACCTGAATTTCTTCATCTATTCAATTGGTATGAATGCCAGCTCCATCACACATAATTTTCCTCATCAGAAAATAGTGATTGCCTAGAAAACACTTGACTTCATTCACCACTTCTTCATGTTTGAGCATAAATGTCACTAGTTCAATTCCTCTTTTGGGAATTCTAATTACATATATAATTTTCTTGAGATAGTGAACATTATTTTCATTATAAATATATATTATCTTCAATTTTTACTGTCATCCTAAAAAAGATATAGCATAAAAGTATTTAAGTATATTATCTCATAATATTCATCTATCTTTACCTATAACTATGAACAATTATATTGATAGATGAAAAATTATAACAAGCAAATAATCATTAAAGTATTATTGCTTCCTTAAGTACCTTATTTGCAGTAACTTCAAAAAATTGAATTATTGCTATGTGCTTAAAATATAATATATTAATAATTTGTTTTACATGGGGGATACAATTTCTTCTTTTTACAAACCAAATGAAGTCATATGGAAAGCCACTGTTATTCTCTGTGAAATTAAATCTGTTTTGCATTTCTTTGGTTTCATTTTATAGAGATTTTTAAGCACTCTACACAGTGAACCCTCAATACATGTTATTTCCCCAAGTTGCAATATTCTAAGTACCATTTTCCACTTCTCCAGAATCAGATAATTGGTGTGAAATATGAATTTAAACTGTGAACAGAAAACTAAAGATTGAAATGTTTACCAATAGAAGACGAGGCATGTGTTCCTTGGCAATCTGCAGGTCATTCTGGTCTGGGATGCATGTAGGTTAACAATAGCTCTTCATCTCTCCCACCTCTTTTCTAAATCTAGTCTTATGCCACCATAAGACTCAGATCTCTAGCAGACCCACCCACTGTGGCCCTTTCATTCTGCCCACATCTCCAGTGCATCACACAGATCATGTACTACAACCTTAGATCTCCCCATTCATTACATTATTTCAAACATCAACAATAGTATGCATCCCTCTGTGGTAGAATATAAAAACTTTATTAACTTTCCAAAGTAAATATTAACTTTGGAATTCATATATATATATATATGTATATATATATATATATATGCTCTTAAGTCAATGTGACCAAGATACGTTGTAGAATGACAGAGGTTAGGTATAGAGTAAATGACTAAGACCAGGGCATAGATACCCCTAGGAGTGGAAATAGAACAGAGGATTACAAATTCATCTCAGAGGACTGGAATAGGAGGTTCAAGTCAAGGAAGGATAGATGAGATACGGAACACTGGAAGAGACTACCACAACTAATGGGCATTTGCACAATAGAATGGAAATTTAATAGGTTAGAAAATTCCTAAAATTTATACAAATTTAAGAATGATCTAAATAAAATCACCATGTATTGGGGGAGCCAGAATCCCAACTGGACATTTCTTGTCATGTAATTATGCTTCCAGTATTGGGAATATGTTATATCTAATGGAGTTGTTAGCCAAAAGAGTCCTATGGCCATATCTGAACAACCCACACTGTTGCCAAAATTATAGGTTGATCTACACAAACTGTCAGAAAGGCCTCATTGTTCAAGACCATACCTATGCAACTCACTGAACCTGGAGAAGTCAAGCTAATGCCTACGTAGAGCCTTCACCATTACATGTTAACATCTTTAGAACAGGAATATATTTTGCATGCTACTAATGGTGACCTGCCTATAAGACATGCTAGGGCTTCATTTTCATTAAGGACATAGTACTACCAGAGGATCCCGCAATACCTCTTCTGGGCATATATCCAGAAGATGTCCCAACCGGTAAGAAGGACACATGCTCCACTACTTTCATAGCAGCCTTATTTATAATAGCCAGAAGCTGGAAAGAACCCAGATGCCCCTCAACAGAGGAATGGATACAGAAAATGTGGTACATTTACACAATGGAGTACTACTCAGCTATTAAAAAGAATGAATTTATGAAAGTCCTAGGCAAATGGATGGGCCTGGAGTGCATCATCCTGAGTGAGGTAACACAATCACAAAAGAACTCAAATGATATGTACTCACTGATAAGTGGATATTAGCCCAGAAACTTAGTATAGCGAGATATAAGATACAATTTGCAAAACACATGAAACTGAAGAAGAACTAAGACCAAAGTGTGGACACTTTGCCCCTTCTTAGAATTGGAAACAATCACCCATGGAAGGAGTTACAGAGACAAAGTTTGGAGCTGAGACAAAAGGATGGACCATCTAGAGACTGCCATATCCAGGGATCCATCCCATAATTAGCCTCCAAACGATGACACCATTGCATACACTAGCAAGCATTGGCTGAAAGGACCCTGGTATAGCTCTCTCTTGTGAGACTATGTCGGGGCCTAGCAAACACATACGTGGATGCTCACAGTCAGCTATTGGATGGATCACAGGGCCCCCGATGGAGGAGCTAGAGAAAGTATCCAAGGAGCTAAAGAGATCTGCAACTCTGTAGGTGCAACATTATGAACTAACCAGTACCCCGGAGCTCTTGACTCTAGCTGCATATGTTTCAAAAGATGGCCTAGTCAGCCATCACTGGAAAGAGAGGCCTATTGGACATGCAAACTTTATATGCCCCAGTACAGGGGAATGCCAGGGCCAAAAAGTGGGAGTGGGTGGGTAGGGGAGTGGGGGGGGGAGGGTATGGGGGACTTTGGGGATAGCATTGGAAATGTAATTGAGGAAAATACCTAATAAAAAGTAAAAAAAAAAAAAAAGAAAGAAAGAAAGAAAGAAAGAAAGAAAGAAAGAAAGAAAGAAAAAGAAAAAAGAAAAAATGTAAATGTGCATTAAAAAAAAAAAGACATGCTAGGGCAATGATGGCACAAAGCTTGTGGGAGTGATCAATCACATCCACATCTGATTTGACTCAAGAGCCTCTCTATAAGATGCAAATCATACCCCACACTGTTTTGATGACCAAGAACCAGAAGTAGCAGAGACTAGATATCCCAAGAGACTTAAGGTAAATCCATATACTACTGTTCTAAAAAAATAAAATAATAAACCAACTAACCAACCAACAAGTAAAACATCACAATAAAATGACTCCTAATGACATTCTGCTATACTAATGCATCAGTGTCTTGCTCAGCCACCGTCAGTGAAACTTTCTCCTGCAGCAGATGGGAACAAATACAGAGACCCACAACCAGACAGTGTTCAGAGAGTGAGAGACCTTGGAACACTTAGCACTACATAGAATGTCTCCATCAAATTCTTCCCCTCTGGACTTAAGAAACTTAAACATGTGGAAGAAGAGGAAGAAGTGTAAGAGCCAGAGAGGATGAAGGACACCAAGGAAACAAGGCCCTCTAAATTAACATGATCAAAGTTCTTATGAACTCACAGACACAGAGACATCAGTCATCCACAGGACCTTCATAGGTATGCACCAGATGGGACCCTAAAGCTGAAAGGTGAACACATGCCCTGATCTGTAACCCAAGGAAGTCTTCAATTGATAAGTTCTTGCAAATGAAAATTTACTTTTTTTAGAGGAAATCTCACTGGGGATACAAACTACTTTTAAGGGTTGGCTGCATGCTTAGTGATAAATGACAAACTGAACATGACCTCAATGGCATCATTGGATATTCCGTACCTCATAATGTCATGTCTGGAATTTTTTATTATATTTTATTTATATATTTATTTATTTTTCCTTTCCGTTTACCCTACAGGTCCTTTGTATACATATTTCAGGTTTCAGTGTAGTGTTTTTATGGAATTCCTGCATGGGTGACTAGGAGGTATCTGTGCCTTCTCTTGGGCTGTTTTCCTTCTGTTTGCTTTGTTGTTATTCCACTGAAACCTGTTTGCTTTATCTTAAGAGCTTGAAAGGAGGTGGATTCAGATGGGAGAGGAGTTTGTGAGGAACTAAAAGGAGCAGAGTTAGGGCAAACCATAATTTGGATATATCATGAAAATTCTGTTTTCAATCCAAGAAAAAAAATAACTGTCTAAATATATTGTCAATGGTTACAGATGTTTTTCTCTTCAATGGAAATTTCCAAACAAAAAATGAAAGTTAACATCTCTGGTCATCTGCAGGATTTTTAGCAAGATGCAGTTCACATCATGTTCCACCTGTTGCTTCATGCTTTAAACAGGCTTCCCATCTTCATTCCATCTTGGTGCAATACAAAAGATAAACATGGAAATTGAAGAGCAAAGAAACAAAGAAACAAACAACAACAAAGCCAAGGCAAATGAGATTAATCTTTCAATATCTGTAACCACTGAAATCTCATCATGATATTGTCAACAGTTCAGAAAACTTTGAAAAAAAGACTGTCAACTGCTCCACCACCAGCTAACAATATTCCTTAGTTTTAATAATACCATTCTATACACTTTCTTGAATACAACATTTATTTCTTTCATACATATTTTAAATGATTCTAGAATTAACAGGAGCATTTTAGCTAGAATAAATAAGTTTTTCCCACACAACCTTGGTCCATTACAGTGAGTTCAGTGTGTCCGCATTCCCCTTTTCCATTTCTACTAGATAGAAGTGTGTACTAAAGCAATCTAGCTTAAACTTACATTAATTTACTTTTCTTAAGGTATGACATAATAAACATAATTGGTAAAATGGACCCTTCAGTGGGGCAGTGGACTGTGCTAAGAAACTTGGTAAGATTAAATAGATTCTGAAACCCTGGCATCTCATACCTGAGTATGGTAGGAGTTTCTCTACTTCCAGACGAGATTCCTGGCTGAGAACATGTGACCACAGCTCCCCACATGAAGAACATTAACACTGGTCAATATGAAACACAGAGTTCGCTAAGCTAAGGAGGTATCTACATGGGCACTGAGGGTTTAGCCAACAGTTTTCCTTTCTGAGACATTCCTTCCTGTAGAAGGTATTTAATCTCTGGTCCACCCTGAGGAAGTTGTATGTACCCATTTTTAACTATGAACAGCCAATAAATGGTATAGACAAGCATCATGCCATGTCTCTCTCATCAAGATACACCATGGGGAGCATGAAGAAAGCCTTTCTCTACAGAACCTTGCCAACAAAGTCTCCTGCAGAAGGCCCCTCAGGGATCCCAAATACCTCTCACCCCCACCCCCCAGCTAAGCCCGAGTTCCCACATCACCCTGCCCCTGGCTCTGCCTCAGCTCATGGGCCTCCTTTGTTCCCAACTCCTCTTGACTGTCTACATGTCTAGGAGTTTGGGAACCCCATCCCCCAGCCTGGGCTCCTCTTTGAGGGGTCCATGGCACCCCACCCCCATTCCTGATTCTATGAGATTTCCAGCAGTGACTTGATGCCCCCAGTAGATTAGGAATCCTCAACTCTTCAGCCTCAGCCTGTCTTTTTTTCTCATCTGGCCTGAGGATCCAAGGCTGTATTTTATCACCCCCTTAGTTGTGCATCAGTGCTTTCCATGAGTCCATCACCCAATGGTGCTGTAGTGTAAATGTAGTCTAGCCTGCCCTTTGAGAAGTTCCTTTGTAGAAAGAGACATTGTATAAAACTAACTGATCACTGTGTTAATCTAGAATGACATCTGACCATAAATCCAGTTCAGACCTTTATTAGCATGCTCTCTTCCAGTGAGGAATTTCTTCTACTATCAGGAAGCAGTTCTTTGTGGAGTAAAGAACTCCACAAAGAACTCTGTACTCCACATTCTGCATATTTATCTAAATTACATTCTTACATTTATTTTATGGAACTGCACCAACTTGGTGTAGTTTAATGGCATTTGTTCACATCAATATACTTGTTCTAGATTTAGTTGATTGTAATGAAATAATCTCAGGTTAATTTGGCAATGGTGCAAAAAGCCATCAATATTAATCTGTTGTGTCCTTAGAAGAATTTTCATTTAAAACAGAAACCATGGCCCACTGACCCCAATAGAGGTATATGACACTTTAAGTATAAATCTAAATCTACTTTAGAATACATACATAAAATTTCAAGTCTGGACAATTCCTAATTATGCAGCCTATTTTCTTTAGTTAATTGACAACTTATGGTCCCCAATTAATTCATTACTAAATTGAGAGATACTGAAGCTAATTTTAACTTTAGTTTAGTGTCCTAGGCGTTATTGCTTTATCCTTCTATCATATACTCACCATTAGAGCCAAAATATGCACTCATGTGTTTTCACTGTTTGCTATTATGTTTGAGTTCTAAAGGGCTACTCAATGAATATTCTCTACTCAGAATACATCATTTCTGCTTGTTCACTGTCTTATCTAATGCAGTAGCTGCAGAGCAAGAGACAACTAATCAGTGCTGGCTAACTGACTGATTAATTATGGTCAGACACCAAAGACTAAGGACACACCGAAGAAATGAATAAATAATTAATCAGGATAAGCAGAAATGCTCATTCAGAACCTTTAAATGACTGAATTAATTTTTGCTTTATTGATGTAAACAAAAGTTAGTCTTTGAAAGCTCTCCAGATAAGCCCTAAAATGACACATTAATGGTTTATAATTGGAATTCTGACATAGTAAGCACTTGTATCTGACATATTCTGATAGAATAATGCTTTTCTTTTCAGCGGCTGGCTGCTCTGCCTCAGGTATTTCTATTCCCTCATGTCATTTTTGACTCTCCCATTTCCATACACAAGGTAACTAGCCAGAGCACACAACCACACTTTCCAATCTCACCCGATCTTAGGTGGTCCTACTTCAATTCCTTTTTCTACATCGGACATTGTGAAAGCGTTAGTTGTATGGTATTGTTGAATTGACAAGTCTGGGCTTGCTGCTGACACTGTAGAAAAAGACTTCCCCAAAGGTTAAAACCTACATTTTATCAAAGAAAACAGCAATGATAGATTTGAACTATTGTGTCTTGAATTATGACTGGCTGAGATACTCTACTGCATCACTTAATTCCTTTGATACCTGCCTATTTTAGCTTTTTGTATAAGCATCCTGTCATACAAAGCCTGCATCAAATCTCAAATCCAGAAGCTATTAGAACTGCTTCCAGGACTGATGGACTATGCTGTGGGCTGTGAAAAAACTGAAAATATGAGGGACTCAGTACCCCTGAGGGCCAGGAGACAGCACTCAGACACCTGGACTTTCTCTCTGTTCCTTTTCTAACTTACCAGACTTCTAATGACAGATTGTTTCCTGCATCTACAAACAAGATGGTGTCAGGAAAGCAGATATGCTTGTGTAATTATTTTTGTTAAGCTGTTAAGTCTATTGATTGAGACTATCATAGGGACAATGCTATAGAGGCTGTGATGCCATATGACTTTGAAATCAATTACAGTCGAGTTTGTGTCTCATGTGACAAATCTAATGGAAAAGATTGATCTGTTTTGTGCAAGGTAAGTAGTTACTATTAAGATGTGATCCTGTTATGTTCCACATGGGATAAACTTGAGAAAGATCATCCCAGGAGATGTTGCTTCTCCACATCTCCAGCCTTGGGCAATAATGAAGTGGTGCAAACAACCCCATCCTAACCCAGGAAGGGCAAGATTGGAAGCCGAACAGTTGAGCTGATCAGATTGAAATGAGAAAAATTCTGCCAATGGAATAGAAATTTAAAATTATTGTAAGGACAATGAAAAAAATAACTATCAAAGCAAATACAAAATATAAATTTTTAATCATGTATCAAATACAGTGCTGTATATTTTGAACATGTTCAGCTTATATTTTTGTTGTACTTAATTAATATGCATAATTTAGTTAAATAAATGTGCTATGAATATGCACATGTCAAATTAAAATTGCCAATATATAGTATTTAGGGAACACAAATGGAGTTAATATCATAGAGAAAGAGGTTCAGGATAGATGCTGGCAAGCACTACTTCATGGTGTTGACTTATATAGTTATTCATGAATTTAAACCAGGAAATATGACAAATCAGTGTATTTGGAGTAGGCAGCCTATTTGAATATATACTATATGTATATTTTAGATGTAAAGAATTGTGTGACAGCATAAAAATGTGCATTTCATATATGTAAAAATATATGTTCATTTTGAAAATATTTGTACTTTCAATGATTAAAATGCATAAGTAATGCTATGCTGTTCATGATAAAATGTTTTATTTTCTTATCTCATCATTTAAATTATTTCAACTCCATTGCTTAGATCTTGACAATTAAAGAAAAAAAATAGCTTTATCTTTATCATTATTGACCTTATTCTTTTAGTGTATTTTAAGCTGTTCTATAAAACTAGGAATGTTGAAACTGTATTTGATGTTTTTGAGACCAGTGAAATCTACTAGAGGCTTTATCTTCTATTTGTAGATCCATGTATTTATGCACTATATGTATGAAAAAGACAATGTGAATGTGCAGTAGTTGTAATCTATTGTACTTATTTTATTGTTTCTAGAGCAATACAAACATTAGAAAAGAGGCCTCTAATCCTGGCATTCAGGAAGCAGATCCAGGAGGAAAGGACCACACATTTAAAGATGGCCTGCAATATGTAACAAGCCTTAAATATGAAAAAGGAAATAAGTGAAGAGGGAGAAAGAAGAGGAAAAAGAAATAAAGACAGAAAAATCTGAGTAGATGCAGAGACAAAATTAATAAATCTAAGTATAAGTGCTTGTAGGCACCTCCATCATTTTCATGAATAAAGCAAGAAGGCATTTGCTGCTGATATAGAACGAGTGAGGTTCCAAGTTGCACACATAAAATACAAATTTTGCTTTTTACAAAATATTGTATGCTGGGGAGTACAAATACAATTTGGATGTTCATTAAGAATCCATGAGCTGTAAAATGTCAAATAGCCACAAGTGATTCATTATCGAGTGTAAGCAGACATCCTTCCATAAGAAAAAAAAAATTGTAACATCAGGTGAAGTGAGTAGAGGTCAGCAGTTATCCTGAGATGAATATAGGCTTACATGTGGATGAAAAAGATACTGTCTTGCTTTTCTCTGGAGTTTGAGGCAAGGTGAAAATGAAATAATCTTATTTCACTTAAGTTATCTCCTCATGGTGGACTGTTTCATGGACATGCTATTGGGGCTTGTTATTCTCCATAACAGAAGGGTCAAACTTGATGATTACTAGAGCATGAAAGTGAATGATAAGAAGAAAGGATTTAAGTTTAAAAAGTTTTTTTTTAAAAAAATTGTTATGTCCTTGGAATATATTTTAAATGGATGGGTGTCCCTTGTCATTATGCCAGTAAAAAACAAGCAAACAAGAATGAAAACCTTAAATATAGCTAGAAGAGAATTTGAGAGTCTAATGCATAATAGGTGGTTAGATTTTGTAATTCCTTACATATTTACTGGTGGCCTGTATGTAAAAGTAAGTATTTTCCTATTATGAAAAACACATCCAGTGCTACTTTGATTGAACTATTTATATTTCCTACAATTAAATAATTTTAACATGTCAGCAAAATTCCTCCTTTTATTTTTATTTGAGAAAGACATACAGAAAGAGAGAAAAGAAAGTGAAAGGTATAAAGAAAGAACAAGATGGTCAGGAAAAGACATGGATAGAGGTGCTAGACAAGCAAAGTGGTGCTTAAAGTGTATGTCTTTGAAGATATTTGGAAAGGCTGTGTGCATGTGACACATTCAAAACCCCTGTAAGTTCCCAGGACATGGTTCAGACTGAAGAGCAGATGAAAGTCATCCCAGAATTCCTGTGAAACAAATTTTGTGATTTGCTGGAATGGACTGACACCTCTATTTTTATAGATTTTGCAATTGAAGACATGGGTTTTACTTAATTTTGAATTTTAAAGAACTCTAAAAGAAGTGCTTCTGCCATAGTCAAATGTCATATGTCCCTGTAAAAGTTGTCCAAGAAGGCTACATAACACCCGAAAGAGGTTTTGCCATGTATAAACCATTTAGAAAGATTCATGGTTGCTAGGAAGAAGATTTCGAGGGTTTCTTTTTCTCCATCCCTGGAGGATCTTACAGAGGCTAGGTAACATCCAATTGGAGTAGCTGGAATGTGGTTTCTTTCAAGTATAAGTAATGGCCCACAGTTCAAGCTCCAGACTCAAAGGACTATTAAAACAGCACTGCTTGTAATAATGATGGTGCTGTCTTCTATAACTTTCTGTTTACAGTTTCCAGAATGCTTTCCAAATAAGAAAAGGGTGTCATTATAGCTGTAGAATTTCTTCACATACTTCACCAGCAGTGGCTAAGGTCCTGCAAACTGAAAACTTTAATGTTCTTTTCTTCCAAATGTCTCAAATGCTTCCTTCTGTCACTTTTCTTTCCATTTCTATGATCACTGCTTTGTTTGCTTTCTAATATCTCTTATATCTTTTTTGAACTATGACTCTTGCAAAGCCTCTCCTCTCATGTGTATGCTAGATAGCCAAGGGAGTCATTATCTAACATGTAATTTGGATCTCAGCATTTCTCTATCAATAATGGCTCCAAACACCTGGAAGGTACACTCGCCTTTCTGTGCGTACCCAACGCTTTCCAGTTTAGTTCTGTGTTTCTAGTATCTTTTTGCTTCCCCCCCCCCATTAATCTGTGTCTTCTAGTTTCTCAGTGTCATTGCTAAATGAGCCACATGCAAACTGCCTTGAACCATATTCCTGAAGCTTTGCCAGTGTTCCTCCTGCTGTTCAGATCAAGCGTCTGCTCTTGTACTGCCACAAATGACTTCTTATCTGGGTGAGGCTAAAGAAGAGCAGCAGGAATTCAGACAGAATCTCTTGAAACGGTGGTCAGGAAGTGCGGGTATTTGTTAAGAGAAATGAGAAGCTGGAAGGACTCTTGGCAAGTGAGTAAGATTTGTATTTTAAATTGGATCAGTAACTTATAGAAAGACGATGTGGAGAGGAGAAAGGCAGGAGCCCCTGGATGATCTGGATTAGGAGAGTGCATAAACTGATGGAAAGGGAATGGGGAGAAGTCATAAGAAGATTTGGCTAGACAGCACTGAACTTGACTAAGAAAGCACATACAGCCCTGGCATAGCCTGCAGAAAATAGGATCCTAGTTAGGTGGCAAGATGCCTTTCCTTGGTGATGAGATTCATTATGCAGTGTGTGTTGCTCATCCTTAAATGTCAGTTTAACTTTTTGAGTTAACCTATAGGCCGCAGATTTTGCTATTTGTTTATGAATTTGAGTCTAAAAAGCTTCCAGTCCATGGTTGATTATTTAATACCACTCAGTTTATAAACCAAAGCAGAGGCCAATATATCTCAAATATTCTGTGAGCTTTAAAAGTGAGCATTAGCACAGAACATGGAATTCATTTTAAATATAAAGCAAGATACTTTTTGTTTGCACGTTTTGAGGAGAATTTCACACAGAGAAACACACACCAAAATGAGGCACAGTGAAACTCCATGGAAAGAAAGAACCAAACACAGTGGGCATAGCACTCCAGAAAAGAGGGGCTCAGTGTCCCTTGGATGCTTTTGTCAATGGAGTGTAGTTAGTGATTCAATGTCAGGCAGCCTCAGAACCAGCTGCTCATTTCCCTGTGTGGTCACTCTGCATATACAGGAGTCACCACTATTCTATTTCTGGTATCTTTTATGGAGCTAACAGTGGCTGTACCCCCACCCCACCCCCCGAGTTCCTGACATTGTCAAACATGAATGTGGAAAGTATTCTAATATCTTTCCTTAAAAACAAAAACAAACAAACAAACATAGAAGAAAAAATGCAGATAGTTGATTTCTGGAGTCCTCATCAGGACACAGGTAGAAATTCAAGCAAATGGTAGAAATACAGAGATTATACAAAGCTTATTGAGACAGCCTTGTAGGTGCTGGAGAGAAAATTGTCTAGCTCCATGATTCATTTTGCAACCTCTGAGAACACAGCCAGATAAAATGATGTATTCAGTCCTGATAACACAAGGAAGGTTAAGTTTGCCTGACTCTCACTTTACCTTCTGGTACCCATAAGCCACTTCTGTTATAAATGAGGAAAAAGACTTTGAGACATGTTGGCATCCTTGGATGACCAGTGAAGAGGAACTTTACTCACACAGCTCATAGGGATGCTATTGTGTCTGGAGCTAAGAACAGTACCACAGATGAGCTTCTTAAAAATGGGGAAGATTCCATCAAGAGAGAGTAAAACAAGGACAAAGAACTCAGGAAAAGATAGAGGATAGATTCTGGGCAATAGGAGTCAAGATTCAAACTTAGAACAAGTGCAGCTAAATTAGCCTGTAGACTTATTTCACAAATGTCTATATTGTTTTCCATAATGGCTTTATTAGTTTACAGGATGTGACAGTTTCCTTGTCTCAAAATCCTTCCTAACATTTTTTTTTGTGTCATAGTTACTTATATATGTGAATGAGAGAGAGGAAGAGGAAGTTCAAGTAAATAAGCTATCCACCTCCTCTAACATGTTATCATTTCATTTTAGTGAAAATGGTCTAGATCTTCCTTCAAGCTTTAGTTGAAATACACAATAATATGACCTAAAATTCCCCTTTATTGCAATAGAACATGAAATCTTCAACCTATTACTTAGCTATAAAGCAATGCCTTGAAAGCCCTCTTCTGAAAAACACCTTGTTAGGTATATTATTTTTCTCTTCACTTTTTTTCTTATTGAGTTACAATCTCATTAGCAGTATACATATCTGAAGGAAATTAAATAAGTATGCTAAAAAGATCTGTATATGTTCACATTTATTTTGGTTCAATTTTCAGCAGGGAAGAAATCAGTGGTTAGCAGGCCATTCGGGTGCATGCCTTTAATTCCAGAACTTGAGAGCTGAGACAGGTCCATCTCTGCAATTTTGAAGTCAGTCTCATCTAAATAGTGAGTTCCAGGATACAGTGAGTCTCTGTGTAAAAAAGAATTAATTTAATTGGTGGTTCAGTCACTGACAAATGCATAAAGAAACACATTTGCACACATGTACACCCATACACACACTGATTTGTGTACACATACACACACATATGCACACACACAATAAGCAGAGACACACACTGACACAAAATTGAGATAGTACTGGGTCTTTTAAAATGAAATTCTGTCATTTGCAATAAAACATATGGATATAATAGTTTTATAATACAAACTGGCACAAAACAAGTATCTCATGACTTCATTCTATATGGATTCTAAAGATGTGATTTAATAAAAGTTGGGGAATAGTTCTTTGTACATTAAGTTGAGTAGGTATGATTCATGTATAGGTATTAACTTGTAATGAGCTCTGTTAAAAAAGCTCTGACACTCTGTTGTATCACAGGGGAACTTTACATAATGATAAAGAATATTTGTGGATGGGCAAGGAAAGAGATTGAGAACATTTTCACTAAAGAGAAATGATACATATTTGGGGAGAATGATACAGTTACAACTTCAATGTTTCTCTCTATCTTCATGTCTGCAAACATATGTGTACAACAACACATGTGTATGGAGTGATTTTTTTAATACAAGATGGCCTAAGAGGCCTAGTATCTTATGATCTTATTCATATCTGGATTCTAAAAATAGGATTTGACAAAAGTTGGGACTATATAAATATATACCTACGTATACATATATATCCTTTTTGTGACTCAATACTAGCCTATTTTTGTGACAGTATGTGTGTTTCTTTATCCTTTTTTTCAGTCAATGAGTCATGATTTCTAGACTATTGAAAATTGAACCAAATGAATATGGACATGTATATAGCTTCTTGGCATATTGATTTAAATTCTTTTAGATAATGCCCTAGTAACAAAATTATAACTTTATAGCAGAAAGGAAGAATATATAAATATATTCAGATACACATCACAAAAATATACTATTAAATTGTAAATAATGTGTCAGTTAAAGTACTAATTTGTATACTTATAAAATATCAATAAAGTATATGTAATGGAGCAGTGGAAAAATGGTAAGGAATGAGATCCCTTCATATTTGCTACTAGAGCAACAGCAATGGCCCTATGGTCATAATAAATGTAATTATAATTTTATTGTGCTTCTGTAGCTGTTAGGTATTGGTTTCACTTTGAATTACACATGGAGTTTCTTTTTATTATTCAGGTTCTGTAAGGTCTTGACCTTTTCCTAGTTAGAACTGCAGTGTATGTTTCCAGAGCAAGGCTTTGAGGTCACTGAGGCAGTGAGTGCAGTCGAGCTAATTAAACCATCCTGGCAAAGGTCAGAAGTGAGTTGGGTGGTTATCTGAACTGAAAATGGAGGTTAGAAAGAATGGATTTGAAAATCTCAGTGTTAGGAGCCATAAATCTCTCCAAGAGTTTGTGAAGACTGTAACACTGTGTAGGACTATGAAGAGTTGAAAATTGATGCAGGCTTTCTAACTAGTTAGCTTAACACAGTTTTATGTCACTTGGCAAAAGAAAGGAAGTCTCCTGGGTCAGGAAAAGGGCTTTTATCATGGACAGTAACAGTATCAACCAGAGCACTAGTTCATTCTCACACCACTGCTCTAAATTCCCAGGGTGACAGGAAGCAAGCAAAGATCATCTGATCATGCAGTGACATTAGCTGTTACAATGAAATTCCCAAAATAGGTACCGAAGCACTAAGTATGCTTGAGCATCATCAGTCTAGAGTGTGAGTGATATCATCCCTGTCCCCTAAGGTTATTCGCCACACCAAAATATGGAAGACATAGTTATAAGTGCAGCTTAACCATGACTTGTTTTATCTCCGCAGAAATAAAACAAAAAAATATGAAAAAATTAGTCAGCGCTTCACTTTTTATATCTAGGAAGTTGAGGCTCAGTAAAGTTATGTGACACTTTGGAAGGACAAAATAAGTTAAGGAAGACATGGACAAGACCTCAATGTTCAGGCTTGAAGTGTAAAATCCACTCGTAATGTTTGTAGCATTCCAAACAATTATTTATGAGGTTAATTCTCCCTAGATGTCTTGTTTTTTCCTTTCTGTCTTTTTCAGTATGCATACATGTACACATTATATATGTATATGCATATATAATATATACATAATTTATGTTTATAATTGTGCTTTCATTTGAAATGCCATCAAGAAAAATGTTGTGAATGTGATCAGAATCAACAACTTATTTCTGGGAGATCCTGACACCTGTGGACCTGTCCCTTACAAAAATGCAGTATTAATATAGAAATTGTCATTTGTGTGGTAATATCAGAGACATTATTTGGTGAAATGAGAACATTCAAGCAGATTCCTCAAACACAGAGCTCTGGAAATCAGTGAAAATGGAAAAGAACCTGACAGGTATTAGAGTTGAGTACTTCGAGTCACACAAAATTTATTTATTTGAGGGATAAATACTTTTTTTTTGGTGACCCCAATGGCTATTAAAAGGCACAGGTATAGGGGCACAGGTTACATCACCAAGGTTACAGTTCAAACTTATTGGCTAAGCATATTGATCTTTAATTTTTCCTTTTTTATTAGGTATTTTCTTCATTTACATTTCCAATGCTATCCCAAAAGTACCCCATGCCCTCAGCCCTACTCTCCTCCCCACTCCCAATTCTTGGCCCTGACGTTCCCCTGTACTTAGGCATATAAAGTTGGCAAGACCAATGGGCCTCTCTTTTCACTGATGGCCAATTAGGCCATCTTCTGATACATATGCAGCTAGAGACACGAGCTCCGGTGGGTACTGGTTAGTTCATATTGTTGTTCCACCTATAGGGTTGCAGATCCCTTAGGCTCCTTGGGTACATTCTCTAGCTCCTCCAGTGCGGGCCTTGTGTTCCATCCAATAGCTGACTGTGAGAAAACACTTCTGTGTTTGCTAGGCCCAAGAATAACCTCACAAGAGACAACTATATCAGGGTCCTTTTAGCAAAATCTTGCTAGTGTATGCAATGGTGTCAGCGTTTGAGGCTGATTATTGGATGGATCCCAGGGAATGGCAGTCTCTAGATGGTCCATCCTTTCTTCTCAGCTCCAAAATTTGTCTCTGTAACTCCTTCGATGGGAGTTTTGTTCCCAGTTCTAAGAAGGGGCAAAGTGTCCACACTTTGGTCTTCCTTCTTCTTGAGTTTCATGTGTTTTACAAATTGAATCTTATATCTTGGATATTCTAAGTTTCTGGGCTAATATCTACTTATCAGTGAGTACATATCATGTGAGTTCTTTTGTGATTGGGTTACCTCACTCAGGATGATGCCCTCCAGGTCCATCCATTTGCCTAGGAATTTCATAAATTCATTCTTTTAAATAGCTGAATAGTACTCCATTGTGTAAATGAACCACATTTTCTGTATCCATTCCTATGTTGAGGGGCATCTAGGTTCTTTCCAGCTTCTGGCTATTATAAATAGGGCTGCTATGAACATAGTGGAGCAAGTGTCCTTATTACCAGTTGGAACATTTTCTGGATATATGCCCAGGAGAGGTATTGCTGGATCCTCCGGTAGTACTATGTCCAATTTTCTAAGGAACTGCCAGACTGATTTCCAGAGTGGTTGTACAAGCTTGCAATCCCACCAACAATGGAGGGTTCCTCTTTCCCCACGTCCTCTCCAGCATCTGCTGTCACCTGAATTTTTGATCTTAGCCATTTAACTGGTGTGAGGTGTCAGGGTTGTTTTGATTTGGATTTCCCTGATGATTAAGGATGTTGAACATTTTTTTCAGGTGCTTCTCAGCCATTCTATATTCCTCAGGTAAGAATTCTTTCTTTAGCTCAGAGCCCTATTTTTTAATGGGGTTATTTGATTTTCTGGGGCCCACCTTCTTGACAGGCAAACGTTATATGCCCTAGTACAGGGGAATGCCAGGGCCAAAAAATGGGAATGGGTGGGTAGGGAAGTGGGGGGGAGGGTGTGGGGACTTTTGGGATAGCATTGGAAATGTAATTGAGGAAAATAAGTAATAAAAAAATTTTAAAAAGTGTTCTTTATATATATATATTGGATATTAGTCCCCTATCTGATTTAGGATAGTTAAAGATTCTTTCCCAATCTGTTGGTGGCCATTTTGTCTTATTGACAGTGTCTTTTACCTTACAGAAGCTTTGCAATTTTATGAGGTCCCTTTTGTCGATTCTTGATCTTACAGCACAAGCCATTGTTGTTCTATTCAGGAATTTTCCCCCTGTGCCCTTTTCTGCGAAGCTTTTCCCCACTTTCTCCTCTATAAGTTTCACTGTCTCTGTTTTTTTGTGGAGTTCCTTGATCTGCTTATATTTGACCTTAGTAAAAGGAGATAGGAATGAATCAATTTGCATTCTTCTACATGATAACAACCATTTGTGCCATCACGGTTTGTTGAAAATGCTGTCTTTTTTCCATTGGATGGTTTTAGGTCCCTTGTCAAAGATCAAGTGACCATAGGTGTGTGGGTTCATCTCTGGGTCTTCAATTCTATTCCATTGGTCTACTTGTCTGTCACTATACCAGTACCATGCAGTTTTTATCACAATTGCTCTGTAGTACAGCTTTAGGTCAGGCATGGTGATTACCCCAGAGGTTCTTTTATCCTTGAGAAGAGTTTTTGCTATCCTAGGTTTTTTGTTATTCCAGATGAATTTGCAGATTGCACTTTCTAATTCGTTGAAGAATTGAGTTGGAATTTTGATGGGGATTGCATTGAATCTGTAGATTGCTTTTGGCAAGATAGCCATTTTTACTATATTGATCCTGCCAATCCATGAGCATGGGAGATCTTTCCATCTTCTGAGATCTTCTTTAATTTCTTTCTTTAGAGACTTGAAGTTCTTATCATACAGATCTTTCACTTCCTTAGCTGGAGTCATGACAAGGTATTTTATATTATTTGTGACTATTAAGAGGGGTGTTGTTTCCCTAATTTCTTGCTTAGCCTGTTTATCTTTTGTATAGAGAAAGGCCATTTGCTTCTTTGAGTTAATTTTATATTCAGATACATCATTGAACCTGTTTATCAGGTTTAGGAGATCTCTGGTGGAATTTTTAGGGTCACTTATATATACTACCATATTATCTGCAAATAGCGATATTTTGACTTCTTCTTTCCAATTTGTATCCCCTTGATCTCCTTTTGTTGTCGAATTGCTCTGGCTAGGACTTCAAGTACAATGTTGAATAGGTAGGGAGAAAGTTGGCAGCCTTTTCTAGTCCCTGATTTTAGTGGGATTGCTTCCAGCTTCTCACCATTTACTTTGATGTTGGCTACTGGTTTGCTGTATATTGCTTCTATCATGTTTAGGTATGGGCCTTGAATTCCTGATCTATCCAAGACTTTTATCATGAATGGGTGTTGGATTTTGTCAAATGCTTTGTCAGCATCTAATGAGATGATCATGTGGTTTTTGTCTTTGAGTTTGTTTATATAATGGTTTACATTGATGTATTTCCATATTAAACCATCCCTGCATCCCCAGAATGAAACCTACTTGGTCAGGATGGATGATTGTTTTGATGTGTTCTTGGATTCAGTTAGTGAGAATTTTATTGAGGATTTTTGCATTGATATTCATAAGGGAAATTGGTCTGAAGTTCTCTATCTTTGTTGGGTCTTTCTGTGATTTAGGTATCAGAGTAATTGTGGCTTCATAGAATGAATTGGGTAGAGTACCTTCTGCTTCTATTTTGTGGAATAGTTTGTGAAGTACTGGAATTGGATCTTCTTTGAAGGTCTAATAGAACTCTGCACTAAACCCATCTTGTCCTGTTTTTTATTTTTTCTTTTTTCTTTTTGGTTGGGAGACTATTAATGACTGCTTCTATTTCTTTAGTGGATATAGGACTGTTCAGATCATTAACCTGATCCTGATTTAACCTTGGTACCTGGTATCTGTCTCGATATTTGTCCATTTCATACAGGTTTTCCAGTTTTGTTGAGTATAGCCTTTTGTAGAAGGATCTGATGGTGTTTTGGATTTCCTCAGGAACTGTTGTTATAATCTCCCTTTTCATTTCTGATTTTGTCAATTAGGATGCTGACCCTGTGCCCTCTAGTGAGTCTGGCTAACGGTTTATCTATCTTGTTGATTTTCTCAAAGAACCAGTTCCCTGTTTGGTTGATTCTTTGAATAGTTCTTCTTTTTTCTACTTGGTTGATTTTGCCCATGAATTTGATTATTTCCTGCAGTCTACTCCTCTTGGGTGAATTTGTTTCCTTTTGTTCTAGAGCTTTTATGTGTGTTGTTAAGCTGTTAGTGTGTGCTCTCTCTAGGTTCTTTTTGGAGGCAGTCAGAGCTATGAGTTTTCCTCTTAGAAATGCTTTCATCGTGTCCATTAATTTTGGGTATGTTGTGACTTCATTTTCATTAAACTCTAAAAAGTCTTTAATTTCTTTCTTTATTTCTCCCTTGACCAAGGTATCATTGAGTAAAGTATTGTTCAGTTTCCACGTGAATGTTGGCTTTCTATTATTTAATTTGATATTGAAGATCAGCCTTAATCCATGGTGATCCAATAGGATGCATGGGACAATTTCAATTGTTTTGTATCACTTGAGGCCTGTTTTATGACAAATTATGTGGTCAATTTTGGAGAAGGTACCATGAGGTGCTGAGAAGAAGGTATATCTTTTTGTTTTAGGATAAATTGTTCTGTAGATACATTTGTTTCATAACTTCTGTTAGTTTCACTGTGTCCCTGCTTAGTTTCTGTTTCCTTGATTTGTCAATTGATGAAAGTGGTGTTTTCAAGTCTCCCACTATTATTGTGTGAGGTACAATGTGTGCTTTGAGTTTCACTAAAGTTTACTTAATGAATGTGGCTGCTGTTGCATTTGGAGCATAGATATTCAGAATTGAGAGTTCCTCTTGGAAGATTATATCTTTGATGAGTATGAAGTGCCCCTCCTTGTCTTTTTTTATAACGTTGGGTTGGAAGCTGATTTTATTAGATATTAGAGTGACTACTCCAGCTTGTTTCTTCAGACCATATACTTGCAAATTGTTTTCTGGCCTTTCATTCTGAGGTAGTGTCTGTCTTTTTCCCTGAGATAGATTTCTTGTAAGCAGCAAAATGTTGGATCCTGTTTGTGTATCCAGTCTGTTTGTCTATGTCTTTTTATTGGGGAATTGAGTTCATTGATATTAAGAGATATTAAGGAAAAATAATTGTTGCTTTCTATTATTTCTGTTGTTAGAGTTGGCATTCTGTTCTTGTGGCTGTCTTCTTTTAGGTTTGTTGAAGGATTACGTTCTTGCTTTTTCTAGGACGTGGTTTCCATCCTTATATATTTTTTTTCTGTTATTATCCTTTGAAGGGCTGGATTCATGGAAAGATAATGTGTGAATTTGGTTTTGTTGTTGAATACTTTGTTTTCTCCCTCTATGGTAATTGAAAGTTGGGCTGGATATAGTATCCTGGGCTGGCATTGTGCTCTCTTAGTGTCTGTATAACATCTGTCCAGGATCTTCTGGCTCTCATAGTCTCTGATGAAAAGTCTGGTGTAATTCTTGCCTTTATATATTACTTTACCCTTACTTGCCTTTATATGTAAGGCTTGACTTTATATGTTACTTTACCCTTTTCCCTTACTGCTTTAAATATTCTATCTTTCGTGCATTTGTTGTTCTGATTATTATGTGTCGGGAGGAATTTCTTTTCTGATCCAGTCTATTTGGAGTTCTGTAGGCTTCTTGTATGTTCATGGGCATCTCTCTCTTTAAGTTGGGAAGTTTTCTTCTATAATTTTGTTGAAGATATTTGCTGGCCCTTTAAGTTGAAAAATCTTCATTTTCATTTACTCCTATTATCCATAGGTTTGGTCTTCTCATTGTGTCCTGGATTTCCTGGAAGTTTTGAGTAACTTCTTTTTGCATTTTGCATTTTCTTTGATTGTTGTGCTAATGTTCTCTATGGAATCTTCTGCACCTGAGATTCTCTCTTCCATCTCTTGTATTCTGTTGCTGATGCTCACATCTATGGTTTCAAATTTCTTTCCTAGGGTTTCTATCTCCAGTGTTGCCTCACTTTGGGTTTTCTTTATTATGTCTACTTCCCTTTTTAGGTCTAGGATTGTTTTGTTCATTTCCATTACCCATTTGGAAGTGTTTTCCTGTTTTACTTTAAGGACATGTAACTCTTTAGCAGTGTTCTTCATTATTTCTTTAAGTGAGTTATTCAAGTCCTTCTTGATGTCCTCTATCATCATCATGAGATATGCTTTTAAATCTTGGTCTAGCTTTTTGGTGTGTTGGGGTGCCCAGGACTGGGAGAGGTGGAAGTGCTACATTCTGATGATGGTGAGTGTTCTTGGTTTCTGTTAGTAAGATTCTTATGTTTACCTTTCGCCATCTGGTAATCTCTGGAGTTAGTTGTTATAGTTGTCTCTGGTTAGAGCTTGTTCCTCTTGTGATTCTGTTAGCCTCTATCAGCAGACCTGGGAGTCTACCTCTGTCCTCTGAATTTCAGTGGTCAGAGCACTCTCTGCAGGCAAGCTGTCCTCTTACAGAGAAGGTGTACAGATATCTGTTGTTTGGACCTGCCTCCTGGCAGAAGATGAAGGCCTGAAACAGGGCCTGTCCTAGAAGCTGTGTTGCTTCGGCCTGTCCTAGAAGCTGTTGGCTTCTGTAGTCCACACTCTCACCTGCGCAGACTAGTCGCAGAGGCATCTGTGAACCAAGATGGTGCCCCCCAGGTGCTCAGACAAAGCCCTCCCAGGCAGGGCGGACACCTCTCCTGGCAGGGAAGGTGCCTGGATGTCTGGAGCCAGAAAAGGGGTCTGCCTCAGAAGCTGTCCTCTAGGGACTTTAGGGATGTCTGCTGATGGCATGCTCAAGGTTACCTGGTGCTGGTGCTGACCTGAAGGGATTTGTGACCCTGGTCAGGCCAGCTTTTCTGCTTCCCTAATGCTGTCTCAGGTCCTGCACTATTGGATTGGAAGAGAAGCTGTGTTCCACTCACTGGTGATCTTAAGATCTAGTGGAGAGTCCTCTAGGGGACCTTGGGGGTGTCTGCCAACTCTGCACCCAAGGTGACCCCAGGATAAATGCTTAAATGTAAAAGATTTACATGAAAAGGAAAATGCTTCCACAACTATGCCTAAGTATAATATAATGAATACGAAAATGCAGATCCACAAAAATAAGTCTACCTATGATTTCAGTGTGCTAAAGTACTTCATTGAACCAGTCCTTCGTGGCCTTTGTGAAAAAGAAAGAAAGAAAGAAAGAAGGAAAGAAAGAGAGAGAGAGAGAGAGAGAGAGAGAGAGAGAGAGAGAGAGAGGATGGAAGGAAGGAAGGAAGGAAGGAAGGAAGGAAGGAAGGAAGAAGACAAGATGACTCCAAGGTCAAAGAAAAGGGCCTTTATCATGCATAGTAACAGTATCATTCAGAGAACCAATTCATTCTTACTCCACTGTTGTAAATTCCCACGGTGATAGGAAGCAGCCAAAGACAAATGTGATATTCTATTTCCCATGGGTTGCAACCTCTGGTGGTATTGATGTCAAAGGAAAAAGGAAAACCAAAACAATCTAAACAAAAATTAATTAATTAAAACCAAAACCATAGAAAAACACTAAAAATTACATATATTATAACAGCTTAATTACATGAAAAATTAAGTAGCTTTATAAACCTTTATTATGGAATAGTTTGGCTAAACATTATATAAATATATATATATATATGTATATATATATATATATTATATATATATATAATAAACAATATATAGTTGTTCCAAAGTGTCTAGGAAGACATATCATATTTAAAGTACCTCAGTTCATCCCTCATCCATAAATCTGAAACAGAAAGACAGAAAGTCTACTGAATTATTTGTTTTACTGAGTATCAAAACCAGGATCTCAAGCATTTCAGGGAAGTGCTACTCCAAGTGTTGTCCCTATCTATGTAACCTTGCTCATTTTATAGCTTAGTAATATCTACATGTTTTGATCATAATATTGATCAAAAGTGGGTGTGTAGGGAAGCAGGGGGGGAGGGTATAGGGAAATTTTGGGATAACATTTGAAATGTAAATGAATAAAATATCTAATAAAAAATTTAAAAAAAGAAAATATCATCATGAGTTAACTCAGTCCCCTTCCCCCCCCCCCAAAAAAAAAAGCCAAAATTTCCCAGGACACTGGGAAGCCTAAGTGTGTGCGAGCTACTCAGAGGTGTGGAGATCAGTTGTAATGTCCTTTGTAAATGTCTGCTTGATCATCTCCTATGCCCTTCCATTTCTTACTGTGGAATCAAACATCGTAACCAACAAGCATGGTCCTAATCAAACCTCTAAAAGTTTCTAAAGAACTGAATGCTTGTAAGCAGCCTCCTCAAGAATTTCTGTGCCCTAATATCAATATACCTTTACAGTTATCATCTCATCTCATCTGTAGTACGTTTACCAGCTTTTTTGGAAACATGACAACTTGACATTATCTGTACTTTCCCGTTTCTGAGATGCTGTTCTCTCCACAAGAAATGCCCTCCACTTCATATCGATCTGTCATATGTCTACCCATACTGAAGGAGAAACAGAACAGGGTATGATTTGAATATTCAATTATCTTCTCTCATTCCCTTGGAATTTCCAAACACTTTTGTATGTATCTCTCTCCTTGCAATAAACAACTTCTAATGTTAATTGCAATTACATGTGCTCTTGTTATGTTCTATTATCAAGTGACTCAAAAAAAAAAATGTTGCAGCCCTGATTATCTCTGTGTTCTTTTGATTCATACTCTGTGTGATGCATCTGTAAGAAGCATCTTCATTAACGCTCAAGCATCATTTATTTCTTGTCAAGTTCTCCCATGTCCTGTGTTTTGTGTGTTTCACTTTCCCCTTTCATCTTTCTTCTTGTATTGGTAATATATGGCACATTGAAACAGGAGTGAGGTCAACCCAGCAAATCATTCTAGAAGGGCTGATTATTAACTCTGAACACATGGTTACAAAGAAAGGAAAAAAAAACTCACAAAATTACCAGAGTCAATTAAGGAACTCATGTCACATTGTTTCTGGATACCAAATAATATTTTAAACTAAGTCAGAACAAAACAAATGAGCAAACAAACAACAAATACCAAATTAAAAAATGAGTATAAATAAGAAATAAGTCATTCTGTGAGTCACAGGAGTACTTCTGAAGGTTCTTGCTATACACATGTGCATCAGATACAAATTATGTAAAGCTGACAATGTGCTCCTCCTACTCTGTGCTTTAAGTCATGCAGCAATATGCAGAAATTTATAGCAAAGTTTTGAGCAAAGTGCTTAATGAGCAGAATATTCACACACTCTTGGTCTTTATCCAATGTGGCACTTTCACGTGTAGTTCATTCAACTGTGATTTGTAAGAGTTGCATCTATGTCTGCTTTTTGAAAAAATCTATGAAAATATGTGACATCATAATTCTTCAATGGATAGTTTGTGCATGTGTGTGGGGTTTGCTGGGAAATTACTGGAGTTTTCTATACCAGGATATGTAGTAAAAAGTCCTGGGATTCAGGATATGACCCTGAAAAACAAAACATGATTCATTTGACTAAAAATCTTTTACTCAGAGCTGAAATCATTTATTCCGAGATGTAGCCTTGAGGGGATACATCCACAGAGCATCTTGATCTTTGGCTATTTGTTCTACCGTTATAATTTGGTAGCAAGGAACATTTGCTATGTACTAATCTGTGTATCAACACAGTCTTCTTCAAGCACTGTACCTATATGAATATGGTCGTTTCTTTTGTAACAGCTCAACTCAGTTTTCTTTTAGACAGGAACAATAAATTTGGACAGAAAAGATCAGAGAAACATCATTATGTAATGTTTGATCACAGGGACACAAGTTGTGGTGCTTGGCATGCAGAAAAGAGCCATGGAGAATGCTGTCATGCTCAGTGTGGAACATTGGGCTACAGAAGCCTACACATCTTTTCTTGTGGTACTTTTCCTTTCTCTGTTTATCAAACCATGGCTCTAAATTATCTGAACTTTTGGAACAACTTTTATTGTGGTTCCTCTGTTTAGCAAGTTCTTGTTGCAATATATTGCCCTTATCTTTGTTTATTTAACCATATATTTTTTTCTACTTCAAGCTTCTGACAGCCTACAGAGGAAGAATTAAAGAAATGAAGGTTTTCTACCAACCCACATTAATTGCTGTTATTGCTTAACTATGTATTTCCTTGTATATCTGCAGGAGTCATAAACATAGCCTCTGTATTACATATATTTTCACTTTCAACTAATGCTTGGTGTCTGTCATTCATGTTGTTTTTCTCAGTGTTTATACTATTTAATCTGTCAGAGAATAAGTAGTGGGTGGTTAATAACTTATTTACTACAAAAGTTAGTTAAATAAGACTTAATAAGAGATACTTCACTGATATTGCCAAGGAGAACCTGACCACTCAAATAGTTTTACTATTCACCGATTTCCTAAAATGTTGCAGTTTATGATTTAATAAATATAATTTTTATGCATTTTCTTCAATGTTTAAAATCTTTACTGTAGAATTAAACAATAACAAAACAATGAAAGGATTAGAATCAAATCTTGTCATTTTAAGTGTAAGTTTGAAAAAAATACTATTAGGTAATTTTACAATTTAGTGTCTCTCATGTTCTAGGAATATTTAAAGACTGGGGTTCATGTAGCTAATGGCTATGCTACTCTACTGCATGCCAAAATAAATGTAGAGGACTGTGATGATGAAGTACCACTCTGTGTTCATATCAGAAATCCTCATACAAGACAAGATACAGCAAGGATGGCATTCCAAAATACGTTCTTTTTGCAAGAATAGGACAAATAACTCAAAGGCAAAGCTTATTGGTTGTCACAGGTGTGGAACCATTCCACAGTGGCATGTGACTGGGCTCTTCCGTGTGTGCTATTCCCTGCCTCATGGAACAATATTCTTTCCCTCATTGCCTGAATTATCTTAGTCTTCTTCTGTCTCTTGTACATGTAATACCTCCTCACGGTCCTTCCCTTACAATCACCAGATGCATTCTCCTACTGATAGCTCTCTTGTTCCGACCTAAGGGACTGTCCTTCATCTTCTCTACTAGCATGAAGTGTCCATCACCATCATCATCTAATTTTGATTTACAGAGAATTCACATACATATGTGTGTGTGCTTTCTTAATATGCCTTAAGTAAGCATTACAAAAAAACTGGCACTGAGCATTTGTGCATTATTGCATCATCAAAACTTCACTCTAGTAGACTAAGAGTAACAAATGAGTGAATGCTCAAACATATTTATTTTTAATCTCTATCATGGTGGATTTTTCAGAGTAGATGGCTCAGGAAGAAATAAATCTTTCTTATGTTTGAGTAGATTATACCATCATTATTATAAAAAAACAGTTATAAACTGATAATTGATCAGAATTCTGGTAGCCTTCTACAAAGGACACTGTTAGTTTCTTGTATTTTTATATATTTTTTTTACTTTATTTGAACTAGTACCTATTATCAGAAGGGTTGTTAATGGAAACATGAAGGATAAACATGTGCTTATATTTAGTGGAGTGATCAACTATTGACTCGCTGGCTACTGCTGGGAGGACATTGTGAAGTGTCCATAGTCTCAGAGGTTAAGCACAGCTCTGGTACTAGCAAGTCCTGCTGGGGTTATTTGTTCTGCTACCAAAGCAATCATTTCTTTCTTCTCCCTCAGGGCTTCTGTCAAGACAGTGTTTTCATATCTTTGACATCTTTGACTTTAAAGTTAATGTATAAAAGAATTTTTCAATTAAATTTAAATGAAGAATGGTTTCAGTTTCCTCATCATATGTTTTATTTACAGAAGTCTTTGAATATATTTTTTTAGGAAAATCGATATAATGAGATTAATAACTTGTCATTTTATGTCAAATAGTACTAGCTCTAATACTCTCCTTGTCATATGGTTAGACTCCAACAAGGAAGTAAAGTGACAAAATGTAGTTATTCATACCACCTTTAGCATAATAAATATATTGAATGATAAAAGTAACACTGACATAATAAAAGCAAGTGACTTCTATTTAATTGTAATTGAACGGTTAAAGTTTCTATTTGTCAAGATGTATCACATTCTATGGATTATTAACAAATATTAATAATCAAATTTATCATTTAAATATAATATGCAGAATCTCTAAATGCATGCATATTAATGAAAATTTATTACTGCAAATATGTTGCCTTCTTGCTTTTATTCTTCTTATGTTGTCTAAACACTTCTGGGATTTATGTGTGACCACAAAATATTCTCCTTTGTTTTGTCTTTGTTTTGTGTCATTAGTAGCTAGTGTCACCTTAATGGCCTTTGGCCTTCAGGGTATTAGATCATGATGATATCAATAGCTAAGCAGTATTTATTATTGTCTCCATTTAGGTGAGACACTTGAACCCTGTAGAGATTATAGACCATCAATTAAGCATCTCACTCAAAGCCACATTTGTGACAAAGGACAGTACTTCCTACTTAAGTAATTTTTCTTCTGCCTCTCAACTTTAGAATGCCAAGCAAGAACAATTCGTGTATCCCTGAATTGGTGAGAATAACTGAATGACTACATTCTGGTTTTCTTCACAATTTCTTAAGATACTTTACCATATAGTTGCTATTTATTGACAATACAGGACCTTTCTCCTGAGGCTTTCTGAGTGAAGAGGTATTAGAGAGGACTTTGGGGTTGATTAGTGTTTTTTGCTCACACTTCACCTATTCCAGTGCATACGTATCAGTGTTCTAAATAAAAATCCTAGTTATCTACTTCTTACCTCAAAATCCTGAGGAGAGTATGATAATAATTATGGTATTCACAAAGCCTCATCATCAAACTCACACGTAAAACTCCTCTTTGAAGAAGTCCTCATGTTTCTATTAAAATCATGACTGTTATCCTAGTGTCCTTAAAACATCTCAAAGATATTTCTCAGAAAGAAACTAAAACCTAACTTATTCAAAAATTTTATAATTTATGAACAGAAATAACAATAACATGACAAAAATGTCTTGGGACCACTTTTAAGGTATAAAATCTTGCAATTCCTCCTAAAACAACAGATGATATCATTTGTTACAGAGTGATGTCTGGTCCTCTTTTTCTTAGTAAGATGTCTGATAGTCCAGTCTGGAGATGCTTACATATATAAAAAACAAAACAAAACAAAACAAAAACTTTTTAACAGAGAAGATTCATGGAACTGCAGTCAATATATTGTCATATAAGTAAGTAGAAGGTCATATTTATAATAAAATGTTTTAAATATTTCAATATGAAACCATACTGAAGATTTCTGAACAGAATGTATCTTGATTACAAGAAATCTGGGAAGATTTGAGGAGTATAATTTGTAGGTTTAGTAGCATTCTAAACCAAACATGTCTGTCACTTGAGAAAATAGGAGAGGTAGAAAAAATTCTCAGCTCTCCTTTCCATATCCTTTACCTTAAAAGCCAACATAAATTCTGGGAAGGATTTCTGGCTTTCCTACAACCAAACTATAAGACTTCATTGACATGCCCTGCCCATATAGGAAAGAAACATCCTTTTCACAAAGTCAAGGTTTCATTGAGAGGACCCTAAGCAAATAGGACTTGTCGTGTTGACCCAAAGCCATCATTGAATTATATTTTTATTGTATCATTGTTTCAAGAATTTTCTGTTTAACAGCACTAGCTAAGCAAGCAAGCAAGCAAGCAAGCAAGCAAGCAAAAGAGTGCACACATTTAATTGCATCTTTAAGTCTTCATTTCTATATGAATATTCTATAATTGTACACAAGCTGTATTAAAAAATTCATATACTTTTGACTATCAATTTGTCATCTTTTGTCACTCCAGACATGAAAACCACACAGATAATATATGCATCCTACTGTATGACATCACATATGTTACAGTATATCTTTATGTTCTTTCTCAGAACTGCAGAGGCTACCATTTATGCATAGTGAGATGTGGCTGTATGTATTTTAACAAAATTCTGATTATATTCAACCTTGGGAACACTTAGGCATGTGATCTAAAATCAAGGAGATAAGTTAACAGAGAGAAGCATGTTGGCAGAAGATTCTTTAAAATATTATGCCAAATCATAGAGGGGAGGCTTAAAATCCATGACTAACAACGTTGGTATTAGTATAGGAGCTCTACAGAAAGCGCTGCTGAGATTACTTTGGTATGTGTACTGGATTATCATCAAGCCCATAAATTAGATTGGTTACTTTGCACTAGCAAACAAGATTTGGTCACTAGGACAGTGACACTGAGAATGAAAAAGATGTAAATGGATAAGATTCCCTTATTTAAGCAATCTGCTTAGGTAACCACCTTAAGTCAAGTTAAGTCTATCTAATAATATGGATCAATTCTCAAAGATATAATTTTGTACTCACCAAGAGATTTTCGAAAAAAGCTGGCATAGTCATCTATGGCATAAAACAAATACCAAGCCAAAATAATAAATAAATAAATAAACAAACAAATAAATATATAAATAAAACGAATAAATGAGAGAAAAAGAAAGAAAGAAAGAAAGAAAGAAAGAAAGAAAGAAAGAAAGAAAGAAAGAAAGAAAGAAAGAAATGTCTCTACACTTAACCCAGAACCATGAAATCTCTTCACATTGTATTCAGCTTTTGATTTTCTTCATTGTTAGAGTGAACAATGTCTGTAGTTAAATGGAACCTCAGATTTCAAAATAATAGAAAAGACAAGTAATGCAGTAGTGACCAGCACTTTGATACTATTCTTAAACCTTGCATTTTAAAGGCATTTTCCTTGGGGGCAACATTATATTTTTGCTTTCTCTATCTACAATTTTTTACAGAGAGAAAAAAACACAGAAAATGTGTTTTAGTAAAACTTTCCTATTTATATCTCATAAGTTCACTCTTCTCTAATTCATCTTCCTGTTTAGATTCATCCTCAACTATTTGTCTTTTCCACAGGTGTCTGAAGACACACTTCTTACTTCTTCACTTCTGATCCCAAATAAGCAACATTGTTCTCTGTGCTTCTCAGAGCTCCTCACCTCTCTGTTTGTGCTTTTGAGAGAGCTCTTTTGTTTAGATAGATTATTTCTTCCTCCTTTTTTCCCCCTCTCTTCACCATTTGTCAATGTCTGTATCCACAAAAATATGTTTTTACAGAATAACATAGAATATATTAAACATTATGCTGTTTTTCATTTTGGCCTACTTTGGCAAGCTTGCATTGTTTTAAGGAGTCTCTACACATCTAATATGATGCTTAAGGGCTCTCAAGATTCCTAATGACATTTTGTGCTTGGAAGCTATACTTATTCATAGCATGCCTTCAGCATGTCCACAGAAAATAGGCAAACAGCTCACTCCTGAAGTCCTCTCATAATTTAATTTCACCTTTATGCCCCTCTGTCTCTCCTTAGTGGGGGTGTATTTTTCTGTTTCTTTTCTTTTTTTTTGGTTTTGGTTTTGGGGGTTTTTTTTGGTTTGTTTTGTATTTTGTTTTTTGTTTTTTGTTTTTTTGTTTTTTTTGTTTTTTGTTTTGGCTTTCCTCTTGGCCACGGGTTTCTAAATGAAGTTTATGGCCTTTCTCAGCTGATACAGCCAAGTTACAAAAATGTAATGCTCCCTCTTTACATGGAAGGACACTGTAAAAACTGGGTTTTCTAGCAAATAAGTTACTGAACTATAGTATCAAAGTGTTGTTGTTGTTTGTATGTCTGTTTGTTTTTGTTTTAACATACCTCCTGTTTTAGTTACTGTTCTATTGCATGAGGAGACAATAAGACCCAGGCAAGAGAGAAAGATTTAACTGGGAGTTGCTTAAAGGCTCAAGGGTTATCCCATTATCATGATGATGGAGCTTGATTTCAGATAAGCATAGTGCTGGAGAAGTAGCTGAGAGTTCACATCCTCATCACAAGTTTCAGAGAGAGAGAGCAGAGAGAGAGAGAGAGAGAGAGAGAGAGAGAGAGAGAGAGAGAGAGAGAGAGAGAGAGAGAGAATGGGTGTGGCATGACACTTTTAAACCATAAGCCCACCCTCAGTAACACTCCTTCTCCAGCATGTTCACCCCTCTAGCCTTCCCAAACAGTTCCACTAACTGGAGATGAAGGAACCAAACCTATGAGCTTATGGGTGTCTTTCTCATTCAACCAACCAGATCATCTGATTTCACTTTCATAGCAAATTATATGCGGTTCTGTTTTATTTTAAATAAACTAATAATTTATGATGAATCAAAACATATAAACATTTATAGTCAGGAAAAATCTATTATTTTAAATGTGAATTTTGATTTTTGTTTTTGTTTTTTTTTGTTGTTGGTTTTTTTTTTTTTTTTTTTTTTTTTTTTTTTTGGTTTTTTCGAGACAGGGTTTCTTTATGTAGCCCTGGCTGTCCTGGAACTCCCTTTGTAGACCAGGCTGGCCTCGAACTGAGAAATCTGCCTACCTCTGCCTCCAGAGTGCTGGGATTAAAGGCATGTGCCACCACGCCAGGATAAATATGAATTTTGAATTGAGCACAGTCTTCCATTTATATTTTGACAACAGCTATAAAAATTGCTTTTGGATTCTGTGAAGAAATAGAGGAGTCTCTCCATGATGTAGAAGCTAGCAAGCTGTGTGTTAAGGTCAGGTTAATCCTACAGCACAGGAAGATTCATATACCAAGGTGAAGAGTTATGCAAGGGGAGCATAATATATTCTCCCTGTGTCTTCTATAATCTACTAAGACTATGCATGAAGTTTGGGTAAGATGAGCACCTTTAAGATATCTAAGACACCCAGGCCAACTCATTCTTGTACTTAGGCTTCTCCAGAGGTCTATAGTACCTCTGTCTTAAAGGAGAAACTCTAACAGTAACTTGTAAAAGTGTCCCTGTGCCACAGCCATGATATCAGAGGATTTGTTCTTTGTGTTACTAGAAAAATATATGAATAGAAGCACAGATAACGAATAGATGTTCAAGGGTTAGTTTCAGAATAGTATCTGGAAGGTACCAATATAAATCATTCACTTTAGAATATTCAAATGTTTCCAGGAGGGTAATATTGTATGTTACAAAGTTTACATATAATTCTTTTCAGTATATTACTATTATTATTGGCTTTCAGGTTGGGACAGAGAGAACTTTAAAATTAGCAACATCAAATTATTCTCTTAAAATTATTCAAAAATGTATACCTTTTTTTCTGGATGTAGGAAATAAATGCTTGCACTTCTTGTCCCATGTCTTGAAAAAGAAGGGAGCTGGTGTTATTTCTAGATACTTCAGAGTAAGAGGTAAAGAATAGTACATCAGGACAAAAGAGTAGCTATGACATACCAGTAAGCATCCTGCTTACTTTCTCTAATCCAAACTTCTGTGCTTTCATATGCCTGGTGACTCAGGAGAGCATAGGAATAGTTTAATGACCTGGGACTCCATGTTCTTTGAGCATCAAATGCAGTCTCTTCTTAATAATGCACTTAGCAACCTGTTGACAACCTGTTGACAACCAGGGACTTCCAGAAGAATCAGGCTGTGAATTTTTGTGCCTTAATCAATGAGAAAAAGTTTCTCTCTTTAGCAACCTTTTGATAATAGTTTATATATATATATATATATATATATATATATATATATACACAAACATACTTCTTAACAAATTTGGGATTCATACAGGGTTTCATCTGGTTTAAACTGGTTTGATGCATGCAAGTAAAGCCAACTATATTCTTTCAATGAATTTTAAGGAACTATCTCACATTTACCATCATTTAGTTTTATTTTTAAATAAACTATGTTTTTTATTTAAGGTATTCAAATGAAATGTTTTTATTTAATTTATTTAAATAAACACACTTTTATTTATTCTATTTAAATAGTTCCTTTAATGGATCTGTGTGAATGCCTGCATGTGTCTATGTATACCATTTTGAGTATTCATTCTATGCCAATACCACATGGATACCACATGATACTGGGAAGGGCTGAATCGTTAGGGCTTTTAATTTTTAGAGTTACTTAATATTGTAACCCTAATCTGAATGAGATAATGGTAGGTATTCCATGGAGTGCTGAATAAATTTCTAATGAATCAAAGTGTGTTCATCACATTAATGAATGCATCCCCTTCCAGATGCAGGAAAACATCCTGTAAACTCCTTTTCTTCCTCTTATTAATCTCTCATCTATCCTCACCGATTTTTTTCTCCAACACTAGTTTCTCAGGGTTGAAATGATAAGCCCAGCTGCCTTGGTGCAGGTGGGTTGATGTGGTTAGATGGAACATGTGGCAAATAGGTTCTCTATTTGCAAGATGTTTAGATTTATCCATAAGAAAAACATCTGTTTCTTCCCCCACTTAACCGCAGACACCTCCAGAAGATGCAATAGGGAATAATAACAAATTATTTCCTTCCTTTCATGTTCAACAGCAACATTTTATAGCAAGCTAACTGAATGCCACTTTCTCCCATCCCATCTGGAAAAACAAAATTGGTGAAATCAGTGGAGTATTTTAATTGTATAAAAGTTGCAATTTTTAGTCAGAATTTTCTCATCCTTTCATGATCACTGGGAACTAAGACATTGTTTATTTCACTACAGATGCAGTAATAATAATGCCCATAACTGAAACCTAAAGAGACGATATGGCGTAGAGGTGTACCACAATAAAGCAGAACAAGGTGAGGTCCTGTCAAATTTCTTAGTCTTCAGCCATCATGAGGGCAGAGAGAACAGACACCATAGATTTTGTGTCTCTCCATTGTGATCATAGGCCCACAAACAGTGATAGCTGCAAGTAGAACTCTGCTACAAAAAAAAAAAAAATTACAGATATTTTTAGGGCTGAAATTGGACTCTTCAAAGTGTCAAGAATCTCTTGCATTTTCCTTAAATGATATGTGATCAAGGCCAAGTGAAATCAATTAGCATACTAGATTTGCTTTCTCCAAACAAGAACTCATTACAGGACATGGTGTTAGTGATTATTTCTGTTTATTGCATAAGTAGGATGCTGTTAATAAACACTAGCTGAGTCACGAAAAGCCCAGTTCTAGCTCTGACTCATGTATGACATTGAAACCTCTTTGTCCAATTATGACTTCCCTGCTATGAGGTCAGAGTCATCTCTCTTCTGCATAACTTCTATAGATTGGTGACTGATTGACCAGCCAGTTATTAGCATATATCTTTACCTGAATTCCAGTTAATCTTTCTTATAACACAAGCATCATTTTTTGTATAATAAGTTTGAGTGAGATTTATTGTATAAGGAAAACAACGCTCACATGTGGGAATATTCTTTGTGGCTTATATCTATTTTGCTTCTAGTTAAGAGGTTGGCAGAGCTAATGGAAAGTTAATTCCAGCTGTTTATGAAAAATCATTTCCCTCTTTTTTATGACCACTAAATTCTAATGAGTTTGTTGTTACTTACATGAGTATACATTAAAGAAGGCTGCATCATCAAAGCACACATCAGCATGGGTGACAGCTCACAAAACTAAAAACCTAGAACTCAATGCACAGCCTGCAGACAGCTCAGCAGGCTGAAGAGTGTCCATTCCAGATGCCCCAGTTGCTCTAAATCTCTTCCAGGGAGTTGGTCTGGTCTTCTGGCTTCCCTTCATCTCAGAGGAGCTCTCAGCTTTTATTGCTTACTCTGCCAGGAGGTGCCTAGATGATCTGGAAAATTTTAGGGATTTTCTGAGGCTTCCGTGAGTTGTTTACCTTCCTGCCCAAGAAGTTTCCTTGTAAGAAAAACAGCTTGGTGGAAATAGTTACAGAATCCTCTAGAAGAAAGTTTCCTGGCTTCAAGCAAAGCAAATCCATTTGCCTTTAGCTGTGACTTCTGGGGAAACTCTAGAAGCAGCATAGACCCTGTTCTTTGCAACTGACTAAGGGAAGGGAAAGCCTAGTTCCTGGTATACAAACTTCTATTGTTCTTCCACTAATGTTGCTCACTGTTTGTGCTTCTTGTTATCCTCTTTCTTGCTCTTGAACTGGCCTTGCAATTTCTAACTCAGTGTGACTGTTTCCAGCTCCACCCTTCTGCTTGCAGATTTTATTTGTCTTCACAGCTGAATTACACTCCATTCTGTAAGAATTGACACTTCCATTAGCTTCTCACCAGTTGATAGACATCTCCCACTTCCATTCCATGTTTACTGCATCTTCATCTTTAAGCATCTTCATCTTCCAGCATGTTGAACTAGGAGGAACTTTATAGCAGCTAGTGTATGCTGCCTGGTTAGTGTCTCAGAGTCTCAGAGATCTTGGGGGTCCAGGTTAGTTGAGACTGCTGGTCATCATAATTATTAATTTGAAAATCTGACCAAGAAAAATTCACCTAAGTTTCTAATGTTTATTTTTTGTGTCTTTTGTTTTAAGGTCCAGATCTCATTTTGTGATTTATAATCCAATTTATGATGGAACCATGAGAAATCTACATTAGTACCACTTCTCTCCCCCCCATTGAACAGTCTCAATGAAAAAAATTATAATTTTACATATCTACCTAATATCCTGGTGAACCTTATAGTCTATGATAACATTAGAGTGAATGTCTTGTTTGTATTGGTACACAAAATAAAATGTATTGACTTTTATTTTATATCAACATACATTTCAAAAGCCGTAATATTTTAATGTTCTCTCATATGGCACTCATTTCAGATTATGTATCTTGACTTAATGAATGTCTATCCCAGAATGTCTATCTTGTAAACATTATTTTCTGAAGAAATATATCTTAGGTTTTACTGTCCCTATTCCAAATAAAATACAGTTTTCTTAATATTATGTTTTCAATAAAAGATTTATGTAAATTCAATGTATATTTGTGAGTCTGAAGTTTAATAAAATAGTTTTTATTTAATGGTTTACAATGAATCAATTATTATCTAAATCCAATGTCTTAATTGTTAACTTTAGCAAAAACTAAAAAACGCATCATCACATGTTCCTCGAACATTGCTCCCCATAAGATACAGAGTGGAGGGTTTTCTTGATGACAGACGCTTTACTTGGTTACTGTGCCTCCCACAAATGGTTTGCTCAGTGGCTTTCACAGTTACCTTTTGTCCGCAAAGATGAGAAAACTAGATTTTTCTATATCACTCAAATTGTATGTAGACAACCATTTGACAAATACATAGTGGTCATGGGAATTTCTTATTTTATACTATTAGATAATAATTCACAATTTATATATGGTTTCAAGTGCCTTTTAGGGGAAGGGTTTAGCAATTAGGTTGAGATATTTGTGTGTTTGTTCAATAGTTTCTAGGCTTGGTCTTATTCCTTTCTAGAGCCTCATCTGAGGCAAAATATTATTTTGACCAGAATAGTGGTGAGCAATATAAATCAAACAAAAACAATTAGACATATGCTTGAGCATTTTTTACACATTGGTTTCATTCTGCTTACTGTTTTGTTTTGCTTATTTTTAGTTAAGAAAAGCAAAGGACTCACCTAGAAGAATACCTTTCATATATCCTTTCCTTTTCATAGGAATCCCAGTGAAGGATTTACCTTGTTATGGTAGGTTATTTTGAGGTATATCTGACCAAATATACAGAGACCGCTATTTATTGCAGTAAATATTTATTTTGGTGCATGGTTTCAGTCCATAGTAGCTTGTTCTCTCGTGCTCCAGAAGAAATCACAGATTCGGGAACTTATGGAAAAGAGAGGAGAATGTACAGAAAGAATCCAGGACAAGAAATTGTTCCCACTGACTAACCATCAGCTTTTTCTTCTTCACTAAACTCTGTCCTACGGTTCACTTCCGTATCATAGCACAACATCCTTAGTCCATCAAAGCATTCACATATTCTTCTAAGCCACACAATATTAACCATCACATTTAGCTTTGTCTTACTCCTAGTTTCTACCTCCTGATCATCCCGAGACTTCCCAGGTGATCTGGAGTAACATGACATTCTTCATATCTGGGAGAGACCTCTGGGTATAATAATCATTTTGTCTCCCTGAACCTCTCATCTCTCTGTTCTTACAGCCACAAATGCTTGCATATCACATAAAAGGACACACACTCATTTGTGTGATTGGACATGCCTGTGTCTCTCCCTTCTTCACAAGAAGACCATGCTTCCAGCAGTGCCAACATTCTACGAAAGAGATACTGAGAAGGTTGGCATTCAATCCATGTCACTTAAGCACAGCACATAATTTTAAGTGGTTAAAAACCAATCCGCATAAAATTTTGTGAGCAATAAATAAATGATGGGCTTAGTAATGTAATGGCCTGGTTGCTGATAACTTTTTGGAATTATGAAATAGCAACTATTACCTTGTAAAATATCATCCAGTGATCACAAAGAGACTACTGAGCAGACGTATCCAAACTGATTCTTGGGCAAAACCCAATTGCTGATGTTAAGTAACAGGTGGCTTAGTCATCTTGTCCTGAAAGTAGTCAGTTAACCTAATCTATGCACCATGTGTAAGTTTTAGATCTGCTTAGCCTAGTGTTCACTAGCTATCTCTCTGTGGTCCACATTATAGCATTTACCGTGTTTTATTCATATTCTTTATGCATGCTAGTCCCTCTCATCTCACATCCCTAGAGGGCAGCAACAAGCACTTAGCACGATGTCTGCCACACTCTAGACTTCAAAATACTTTGTTGAATCAAATGACTCCTCTAGTCCCCTTATAAATTCTGTGTGAATTTAAACCACATACCTACTTTTCTTTTTTTTCAGTATTCTTTTGTAAAAATAAGAGAATTTATCTAAATGATCTTTAAGATTCCATTTGTAAAATTATTGCCAAGTATTGGTGCCAAAATTATCAATAATCATTCATTTAACCAAGATATTTAGATAATGATACTTTTATTCAATAAAGGTTTATTTGAGCTCCTTAAAAATAAAGTGATAAAAAACAACATAAAAGATAGACTCTCCAAAATATGATTATTATTTGTTTGTGTGTGTTTATTGTCTAACCTATTTATTACATTTACTTCCTGCCAATTTTTATTTAACTAAGTTTACAATAAATACATCTCATTGCATGATAAATTTTACTTAAGATAATATGTAATATCAGATTATATTTCAACTTTCAAAATATAATTCTAGGTTTAAAACTTATGAAAATTTACATTAATTGTACATTTGGCTGTACTCCCATTCAATCTCAAGGTTTTGTCTTCTTCAGGTAATTTGTTATAGATTTGTTGATCTCCCTGGATCACTTAAAAAACAATAAGCTCCTATGCTTCTAGTTTGATCAGCACTCTGACACACTGAATTTACAACTATGTAGAAGCCATTGTCATCAAACAACATAATTACTAGTAATAAATACCATGATATAATAGACTGGAGAGAAACAGAACCTCATAGCTATTCATTAATAAATAATCATTTTACCTTCTTTGAAATTCACAAACCAGACATATATCTGACCTCTTTACTGGAGTTATGAACAAAAAAGAAATTTTTGAAATCACCATGGCCCAAGATCTATGAATGAGTCCTCATTCATCCTCACTCCCAAAACTTAGACACGTGCCCATTGGTACTGTGGCCAGTAGGCCTCCTCAACCAATCTTTGTTATCAAACCCAGGTACTTATGATAGGAGTTTATGCTAAGGATCATTTAGCAGTTTTAACTGACAATCTCCTTGCAGTACAACTCTTTGTTTAGAGAATCCATTCAGATTGTTTTAACAAAGGTGAACTTAAGTCATGATTTGCATAATAATTACCTATAATCTTATAATGGCATTTTCTATCAACTGTTATTATCTCCAATAAAAATTACTGGAGAATTTCCTTCTAGTCTGCACCAGTCTACTTTGGGTGTGAACTCAGCAACCAGTCTCACAGCCCCTAGAGGAGGCTCCATTCCCAGGTGCCATAGAACATCAAGGATCATAGGATCAGGGGTGAGGAAAACACAGCATCTGCTCCAACACCACAAGAGTTATCTGGGACCAGCAGGATCCAGAGACATAGGAACCCTGCCTGACCAGTGTCTCTGGTTCCTTTATGTGTGCACTATGTGTGCACCTTGGGCACTAACTCAGTGTCCAGTCCCACAGCGCCCAAAGGAGGCTCCACTCCCAGGTGCTTTAGCAGAACCAGGATCTTGGGATGCCAGGATCTCAGGATCTCAGGGTCTCAGAATCAGCTTGACTCCCAGGAACTCTGACATACCCAAAATCTCAGGATGACAGAATCCCAGATTCACAGGATCACAAAGACAGCTGAAATTTAAGGAGTTCTGATTCAACCAGGATTACAGGAAGGACAGGCTCCAGTTAGATATAGGGAGGGCAGGGAGCACTAGAGATAATCAGATGGCAGGAGGCAAAGAAACTGGAGAAAGCTTACACTAGCAGCTTCAGGGCACACGTAAAAGCTCTAGAACAAAAAAGAAGCAAATACAGCCAAGAGGAGTTGACAGCAGGAAATAATCAAACTTAGGACTGAAATCAACCAAATAGAAACAAAAAGAACTATATAAAGAATCAACAAAACCAGGAGCTGGATCTTTGAGAAAATCAACAAGATAGATAAATCTTTAGCCAGACTAACCGGAGGGCACAGAGACAATATCCAAATTAATAAAATCATAAATGAAAAGGGAGGTATAATAACAGAAACCATGGAAATTAAAAAAAAATCATCAGATCTTACTACAAAAGTTTATACTCAACTAAATTGGAAAATCTGGATGAAATGGTCAATTTTCTAGACACATACAAGGTGCCAAAGTTAAAACAGGATCAGTAAACCATCTAAACAGTTTCCATAACCGCTAAGGAAATAGAAGCAATAGTCTCCCAATCAACAAAAGCCCAGGACCAAATGGGTTTAGTGGAGAATTATTTCAGACCTTTAAAGAAGACCTAATACTGATACTCTTCAAATGATTCCCCAAAATAGAAACAGAAGCTACACTACCTAATTCATTCTATGAAGCCACAATTACACTTATACCTAAACCACAAAAGGCCAAATGAAGAAAGAGAACCTCAGACCAATATCCCTTATGAACATTGATGCAAAAATACTCAATAAAATTCTTGTCATTCGAATCCAAGAACACATCAGAATGATCATTAACCATAATCAAATAGGCTTCATCCCAGGGCTGCAGAGATGGTTTAATATATGGAAAACCATCAACGTCATCCACTACAAAAAACGAACACAGCATTTTTTCAAATGGTGCTGATTCAACTGGCAGTCAGCATGTAGAATAATGCAAATTGACCCATTCTTATCTCCTTGTACATAGCTCAAGTCCAAGGGGATCAAGGACCTCCACATAAAAACAGATATAATAAAATTTATAGAGGAGAAAGTAGGGGAAGATCATCAAACATATGGGCACAGGGGAAAAATTCCTGAACAGAACACTAATAGCTTGTACTGTAATATCAAGAATCAACAAATGGGACCTCATATAATTGCAAAGCTTCTGTAAGGCAAAGGACACTGTTAATAAGACCAAAAGTCAAGCAACAGATTAGAAAAAGATCCTTACCAATCCTACATCCAATAGAGGGCTAATATCCAATATATAGAAAGAACTCAAGAAGTTAGACTCCAGAGAACCAAATAACCCTATTAAAAATGGGGTACAGAGCTAAACAAAGAATTTTCAACTGAGGAATATCAAATGGATAAGAAACACCCAAAGAAATATTCAGCATCCTTAATAATCAGGGAAATGCAAATCAAATCAACCCTGATATTCCACCTCACACCATTCAGAATGGCTAAAATAAAAAACTCAGGTGACAGCAGATGCTGTTGAGGATGTGGAGAAAGAGGGACAGTCCTCCTTTGCTGATGGAATGAAAACTGGTACAACTACTCTGGAAATCAGTTTGGCGATTCCTGAGACAACTGAACATAGTAGTATTCAGCTATACTACTCCTGGGCATATACTCAGAAGATCCTCCAATATGTAATAAGGACACATGTTCTACTATGTTCATAGCAGCCTTATATATAATAGTCAGAAGCTGGAAAAAACCCAGATGTCCTTCAACAGAGGAATGAATACAGAAAATGTGGAGAAAATTACCCAGTGGAGTACTACACAGCTATTAAAAATGATGAATTCATGAAATTCTTAGGCAAATGTATAGAACTAGAAAATATCATCTTGAGTGAGGTAACCCAATCGAAAAAGAAAACACATGGTATATACTCAATGATCAGTGGATACTAGCCCCAAAGCTCAAAATAACCAGGATACAAATCATAGACCACATGAAGCTCAATAAGAAGGAAGACCACAGTGTGAATACTTAGGTCTTTCTTAGAAGGAGAACAAAATACTCACAGGAGCAAATATGGAGATAAAATGTAGATCACAGACTGAAGGAAAGGCCACCCAGAGACTGTCCCACCTGGGGATTCATCCAATATACAGTTACCAAACCCAGACACTATTGTGATTGCCAAGAAGTGCATGCTGAAAGGAGCCTGATATGGCTGTCTCTTGAGAGGCCTGCCAGAGCCTTACAAATATAGAGGCTGATGTTCACAGCTGACCATTAGACTGAGGACAGGATCCCTAACAGAAGAGTTAGAAAATGGGCTGAAGGAGTTGAAGGGGTTTGCAACCCTATAGGAAGAACAACAATATCAACCAATCAGACCTCTGAGAAATCCCAGAGACTAAGCCATCATCAAAGAAGTACACATGGCACCAGCTGCCTATGTAGCAGAGGATGGCCCTTCCATGCATCAATGGAAGGAGAGGTCCTTGGTCCTATGAAAGCTCTATAGATCCCCCCAGTATAGGACAATCAAGGGTGGGGAGTTGGGAGTGAGTGGGTGGGTGGAGGAACACCCTCATAGAAGCAGGGGAAGGGAGGATATGTTAGTGTGTTTCTGAGAGGGACAGAAACCGGGAAAGGGGATAACATTTGAAATGTAAGTAAAGAAAATTATCCAATAAAAAATTACTGGAGAGATAGATGCTAGACAAGGCATTACTTCATCCAACTGGAGGCTCATATTACATACAGATAATTATTATGAGTGTTATATAAATGTTAGAAAATTTTCAGGTCAGGGAGTAAAATCCACCAACGAGTGTCTATGTGAGGTACACACTAGAAAGTGACTAGAAAGTTAGGTTCATAAGTTTCCCAGGCCTCTTTGTAGGTACAGGTGCTTTTAGACTTTCTCTGCTGGTAGGTGAGTGAGTGTCCAAGCCTTTTACCAGCATTGCATTTACCTAATACGTTCATTGGGATATAACTTAACTGAGGAAAACCAGGTAGAGAACAATTGGTACTTTATGAACAAGAAGGAAGTATAACAAAAAAAATGGTTTTTAGGGTGACAATGTAAAGTTTCCTACCAAATTTTCACACAAATGTATAGCTTTCTAGTAGAATAACCACTTTTTTTCTCACTAATCTTCTATTCATAAGATACATCATTTTCCACTCTACTTAACTTACCTGTTTGCATAATTATGTATTCGATGTCTATCTCTCTTTTCTAGAATATAAACAGCATAATACAAGGTAAGAAACTATGAGTTCAGAGTCAACTTGGCCTACATTCACTCAATAAATGGCTGAATTAGTGAAGCAATTAACCATTTAAATAATTCTTCACTCAGGTTTTGGGGGAGATTATTGTAATTGAAGATATATTATTGATTTTATAACAACACACATTAAATATATGAAAATTCAAAGTACTTTTTTCTTTTATTTGTCAATATCACTAGTGACTGAATGCAAGACATCCTTGGCTATCAATAATTAGTAGGAAAGTGCGAATTAAAGCCCCAAATGCCTCAAGGCAGTTTGTCCCTGTCTGCCTCAATATCTGCTAACACCACACTGGGGTGGCCCTCTGGACTCCATTAGGCTCTAATCCTGGGAAGAGTTCTGTGTATGGATCCCAGCAGCAAGATACATGGCATGCCACAGACCCAAGAGGACCAGCAGAATAGATTTTTGATCTCAAAAGCTTGAGATAGAGCTTGATGGTTACCCAATGGAATAGCCATATAAAGGAAGAAAATATCCATAGCATAAGGATGTGAAACAGATATATTTTCATACATTGACCATAGGGATGTAAAATTTTATTATCACTCTGAGAGCCAACCTGGCATTTTTCGATTAAACAATGTCTACATCTGTTTTGTAAACTAGTGGTTCAACCCCCATACACTTGCCTACTATACTGGCTGGTTTTGTGTGCCAACTTGACACAGGCTGGAGTTATCACAGAGAAAGGAGCTTCAGTTGGGGAAATGCCTCCAAGAGATCCAGCTGTAAGGCATTTTCTCAATTAGTGATCAAGGGGAAAGGCCCCTTGTGGGTGGTGCCATCTCTGGGCTGGTAGTCTTGGGTTCTATAAGTGAGCAGGCTGAGCAAGCCAGGGGAAGCAAGCCAGTAAGTAACATCCCCCCATGGCCTCCGTATCAGCTCCTGCTTCTTGACCTGCGTGAGTTCCAGTCCTGACATCCTTTGGTGATCAACAGCAATGTGGAAAGTGTAAACTGAATAAACCTTTTCCTCCTGACCTTGCTTTTTGGTCATGATGTTTGTGCAGGAATAGAAACCCTGACTAAGACACCCACGATAATGAAATAATATAATGTGCTGTTCAGCTCCATATTTTTATAAGATCTTTGAACTAGAAACACATTGGATGGTATCAATAAGAGGTGACAGGGGTATATAGTGGCATACTGTAATATGCAAGTGGAAATAAAGCACCATTACAATTAATAAACAAAATGCATCTCCAAATCAATTAGTGAATGATTGAAGCTATATACAAAAGAGTATATATAATATATGTTCAATATAAAATTCTTGAATTAAATTTGCCTGGGAAGATTTGCTATATTATCATAAAAAGTAATTTCTCTAGAAATGGTCAGGTTGCAAATATTTGTTGCCTTGAGGACCTTAGAATTCATGCCACAAACTCTCAGTCTTGCCATTGTATAAACATCCTTGGGTAAAATGGAAACAGACACGCATAGACTTTAATTTTCAAGATGTCAAAAAGTTACACATATTTATGAAAACCCAGGAAATATATTGTTAAAATAGTCTATTTCATTATAGGTATATAGGATTACTTATTGATAGGTATGTTGAAGCAATTTGGCAATATTCTGTTCACATCAGAAATTTGGTTTAAACACATTTAAAAGAAACATTGAGTAATAAGATATATACAATAGAAAGATAAATGAGTGATAGAGATCATAAATATACCGATGATAGGTAGATAGGTAGATAGATAAAAAGGCAATATAAAATGTTATTGAGCAGTCTAGTGAAGAAAAATAACTACCTTAAATTGCTTAATTTTGGTCATGCATATCAAAAATTCCTTTAGAAAAAATTTAGAGTAGATGGTGTAAGGACATTGAGATGCCAGGAAATCCAAGTGGTGGTAAGAAGTTGATGAAGCAGTAGCAGACAAGTTTGCAATACTCACAATTTCATGAGGTAAATACGCAACTCTACTGGAAGGCAAATATATTTTCTTTTCCTTTTATTTTTGGCCTGGAACTAATAGTCTTTGCTGACTTTCTAAGTTTACTATATATCAGTCTTTATATTCATATTTAATAATAGATGTTCAAATAATATTTGTCAATTTAATGTTCAATATATTTTTAAAAACTCAAATAAATCCATTTTATAGCCACAAGCCTCCTTCTGTTTACACTCAAATGCTTAAGTTACTGAGTTTGCATCAGATCATAGATTTCTACCAGTATTTAAAATGTTTAACCCATTTTAATAATGCATAATTGTTAATTCTTTGAATAATGTAGTTTTAACTTAAGAAATCAAGTTTATACTTACAAATGAATAACACTGTATTTGTAAAATCACAGAAGTTCTAAGTCAGTTTTGTGACAAAGACTGTCTAACACAGAAATAAAAATAGACTATTCTCATTGCATTTTTTCCAGTATTTAAATTGTTTGAAATAAATGTAAAAAAAAAAAAAAAAAAGCTTCCTAAAGCTTGAAGTTCAGACACTCTCGCAGCTATTGAAAGACCATTTGGTGCGACATGTATTTGTCCCAAACCAAACACATTCTGATTACTAATAAAAGTTGGTATCTGGTTCAAGTGGCAATGGAATTATGGCAGATGACAAAAAAAAAAAAAATCACACATTTCCTTTGTTAACAGCTGTGCCCTTATGTTTTGAATTTCAAACTGTTCCAAAAAATAAGAGACAATTGTGATATGACACCCATGAGTACTTATTACACGATCCTCAGTGTTGAACTAATGACAATCAGAAGAACTCCATTTTTATCAAGCACCCAAGGCACACAATAAAATATTCATTTACCTCACACAGCATATAAAGCTGTTTCCTCCAACACTTCATTTCTTGTATAGGATTGCTATAATGTGGTCCCAGTACATTAAGCACCAATGCAATTATTGCCTTCCTTGTATACAGCCATCTAAATTAAACACCATTAAGCAAAATGCTATAATAAATACTATATCTCTTTATAGCACTATTACCTATATATTTTTTGAAAATAATGTGCTTAATTGATCCAGTGGAATAAAGACTTGTTCTTACAATAATGTGCAGAGCTGGCCATTTCACGTGGAGGAAGAGACTCTCATGCCTTCCAGTTCATGGGTACATGCAGAAGGATTTTGCCACCACACTCTGACAACAACCCTTTTACGCTTGGGTTACTTTTAAAAGGCACTTTCTTTCCCTTTTTGTTTTCCTGGGCCATTCTTGAATATTAAGCATCATAAGAGACGTATTCCTAAAAGATTTCTTGGGCTTTTCATACTTTTTTCTCTGAGCAACATATGTTAAGATTACCCAAACTCAGAAAATATGGGTAAATATACACAATACTGACCTATCATGAACCATAGTAATTTTTAAAACTGTCATTAATACTAAATTTCTCCCCCAAATTTTTAAAAAATTTCTAAGCAAAAGAAACACCCCCAAACCAATAAGCTCAGTATTTTGATGAAGAGCTAAATCAGATACACATGGCAGGCTTTGTCACTGTTTTCCTTCCCAAGGGGAGGTCTCCAGATAGATAAGCTTGGAGTGAGTTAGGTCTAGTAACAGTAACACAGATCTAAAGAAGAATTCTTGGAGGACAGAGTCCGAATTTTAGTATTCAGGTTTTGAAATTAAAAACAAACTGAGAAGTAACAATATCTTATAAATTTGAAGCTCCTTTTGCCTGTTCTGTGGATGAAAATCTGATGTATGAAGATAACTCTGCTCCAGGTGTTCAGCCACACCTACACAACTATATTGTGAAACCCTAAAGAAATCATTCTAAAAACGACTATAAGACATAAATAAAACCTCCTTCCTGAGTATTTAGTTAATATCATATTGAGAAACTATATGTTTTTATTCAATAAAACATATGAAGACTTATCTAGAAATAGAAGCAATCAATCAGAGGGAATTAGGTGTAAGATTATATAATGCAATAAGAGAAAATTTGGGATAAAAGATGACATTTATTTCATTACCTGTGTATACCTTATTTCATAAGGTAGTTATACTCTATACAGAAATATCTCAGGACATACTTAGCCTTTTCAGTTCTCAAAGACCTATCTTTTCTGGCTAGGAGTACAGCTCAGTGATAGTGGACTTGCTTAGAATGTGCAAGTCACTGGGGTCAATGTTGGCATTACCAAAACCTAATGATAAAGAAATGATTTACTGTGTTTAGTGGCTCACATCTGTAATTCTGTCACTCTGGAGACAAAAGCCAGAGGATTGCCATGATTTTTAGAACATAATGAACTCTGAGAAGTCTAAGTCACAGAATTAGACCCTATCTCAAAATATCAAACCCAGAAAAATTGAACAGAGCTACACTGTCTTACTTACATCAAATAGTGTTTTCTTACATGAAAAAAATCATTGTACAGAGCAAAGGCATTTATTAAAATTACATGGGTCAGATTCAATAGATTTTTCTAATTCTGTTCATGAGAGTAGATATACTTGTAGATAATTTGATTGAGAGCCAAACCTTACCTAGTCATTTCATGCATGAAAAACACATTTTGGTTCATCTCCAAAGAATTGGTTGTAGTTGTCATTATCACCACAAATTCTCCATTTTCTGATATATTATAAGCGATAATTATAATTTTAATGTCATAAATTATTACATTTGCTAATGTAGTATTTGTAACTGAATAACTATATTTAGTTTTATTAGAAAATATAGTTTTTAATAAAGTATAAATTAAATACTTAAGGTTTTGGATCTTTAGTAGTAAAGAATCCAGGCTTGGCTTGATATTATAAGAGGAAAATAAAAGAATGGAAAAAATATATAAAAAAAAGATTTTTGTATGAATTTCTCAAAAAATATGTAAAAATATTATTTAAAATTAACTAAAATTATAATGAGGAAATAGGATTGTGGCAATGCTATCCAGTTGGAGATTTAATGAAATTGTTACCAATTTTTAACCTAACTTGATCTACATTATAGGTGAAAGTAGCAACCTACAACTAATGCCATTCTTATATACTTACCAGAGTGAGGAGAAGTCAGAAGTAATTATTTGGTTATTTGTTTCCTGAAGCTGTTATTTTAATTAAATTATTTGATTTATTTACATTCAAATAGTTGCCCCTCTTCCCAGTTTGCCTTTACCCAGGATTTTTAAACACTGCCCCTTCCTGAGAGGCTGCCCCTATAGTTATAATCCCAGAATTTGAAAGGCAGAATCAGGAGGATATGAACATTTAGACCTGCCTGAATATATAGCAAGAATTGTTTTCCATAAAACAACAAATCCACCAACTAACTATGCACCTTTCAGATTATTCAAAGCCTATCGATATATTAAAGTATTGAATTGACTCCATATATTTTATAACAGTTCTAAACAAAATGCAAAATAGTAATTCTAGTCTCCTTCCATTTGAGCAGGAAGTTTATCAACATGTTTGCACTCACTAGTTAAGAATGTAGTCAGTTGGATGCCCCTGTAGAGGGAAATGCCAGGAGTGAGTAGGTGGGTGGGGGAACAATCTCATAGAAACAGGGGGAGGTGGATGGGATAGGAGATTTCTGGGGAGGGGAACTGGGAATGGGGATAACATTTGAAATATAAATAAAGAAATTTTCCAATAAAAAACGAATGTAGCCAATGCACATGTTTATATTCACACATTTTAAACATCTTAAAATTATTTGCCAATATTTTTCAGAGTAAGGAAAAATTAGCATTTGAAAATGCTTTCAGATTTTATAATTAGGACACATCCTAATCTCAGGTATATCAACAGAGAAAGCAAAATATATCACAACAAAACAACTCCCACTGGGTACTCCATTTCTCCTGCAACATGTAGTTAGATCTGAGTAGCTACTGTGTCTAACATCCAGGTTGTCACACTCACCCTGGTTTACTTCTCCTAGTTTCTGGAGTGCATAATAACTGGAATGTTTAATAATGAAGCTGTGTAGGTAAATAAGGTTAAGGCAAAATCAGTGGTGATTCTGATGAGCAGAATTCATACCATGCTAACTTTTCCACAGCACCAGAGATGATGCAGTGCCTGGCCCTTGGAATGGAGGTAAGAACCAACTTCTTCTGTTGGTTGATATTACATGGATATTTACAATGAATATCTACAAATCACTAATTCCAATGTTTCTAGAGCTAATGTTTTCATTGCTTCATTTTTCTAGCTTTTGAAATTTATTATTCAAGAAGATAACTCTTCTCAAACACATTGTTATCCTCAAGCTTTAAGTAAAACTGTATCTCCAAAATTAGCCAATAAAAGAGAAAGGTTGACAAAAATTCTTAATTTCCCAGATGGAGTTTGTCAGGAAATTCTTAAAATTACTTCTACATTAAAAATGCCATGGTATTTATACTTAGTCTCTCTTTGCTGTCTTCCAAGTTCAGGTCTGCCTGTGATAGACACTGAGTTCAAGCACATCTTGTACAGATGGTGTCTTACTTCAAGCAGAGTATTGAGGTCTGTTCACTTTATCCATCCCTGTATCCTTTGACCCTGGCCCTAGGACATGTAAACATTCATCCAGAAAGTGAAGCGAATAGTATTGAAGGGAATCTCTAGGCTTAGGACCAGTGGATAAATATTCTCATTCTGGGTAAATAAAATAAATGATTCATTAGATTTCCTTTCTTGTATTACAGATTGAAAGGTTCTACAAACAACCCAAAACATATACAAAAAGGAAGAAGCCATCCAGATTTAGGATAGTTAATGGCAAGCACATTGTGTTGACCTGGACATTGGTAGCATGTTATAAGTTACTAGGAAGAATGGTGCCAAGAGATAAAGTTGATAGATATAATTTCCTTATTCAGTTTAGTGCACAGCGGGGAAAATTATATCTTTTTTTCCCTCTCCTCTCCTTTTTATGGAGACAAAAATAGAAACCAACTGGCAGAAAAGCATCAAGCATATGGAAGGAAAGGCCAAAGAAAGGATATGCAAAGAGAGCTGAGACACACACCAGCCTTAACAATTATATTGGGAGTGACATGAAAACATAAGAGATAATGTAGGAAGAAATATCTGCAGGAATAGCTCTGTATTTTAGATTTCGATACACTCTGTTTAAGATTAGAACTTTTCCACTCCTTCATCTTCCAAGGTGGGAACAAGACACTGTTTCACTTCTGTCATTAGGTTCTGCTTGGATACAACAGGGTGCCTGACATGTAGCTCAATAAATGTATTCTGAACAATGAATCAAGTGTGTTTAAAAAAAAAAAAAAGGAGGAGTGAAGTGTGGAGTTAATTGGTTAGTTCTTCTGAGTGTTTGGTAGAAATGCTTTCAAAGGTCTATTTCTTAATCAGTTTCTATCTCAAGTGAACAGTGTTACATTGATTGAACTTCAGATTTAGCTCCCTGACAAGTGAATTCAAACGAAAGATTAGTTTTTAAGGGGGCAAGGAACAACAAATTTCCCAATAAAGGCACATTCAAAGTTAGAGAGAGCTATGACTTCATAGTTTTTTTTTTGTTTGTTTGTTTGGTTGGTTTTGTTGTTGTTGTTGTTGTTGTTTTTTGAGGAGATACAATTGATTTTGCAGATTTCAGAGTTAATTCCTTAAACCGTAGAATATTCAAATGAGCTTCCTTGGCTAGTCCTTCCCATACCCCATGTTTTATATCTTGTCAATCATCTCTTCTGTAACAATCCTCTTTGTTGTTTAGGTGGTATTCTTTTATTTTCTCAGTGTCATACTCCAGAAAGAATGGGTGGAAATCATGACTTGAGACATGAAACCTGTATGAGGTATTCATCTATGATATATTACCTTAAAAATTACATGCTTACTATCTGCCATTGTTTCCTGTGTGACAAAATGGAAGCAATAAGAATTCTATCCCATAGACTAAGAATTAGTGATATGATTTAATTCAGCAAAATAAATGTTGCAAGTCAATAACTTTATTTTCCATATTTAATTTCCTTTTAGAAGAAGTTTATGCCAGGTATGGTGGCATATGCCTTTAATCCCAGCACTTGAGAGGCAGAGGCAGGCAGATTTCTGAGTTTGAGGCCAGTCTGGTCTACAAAGTGAGTTCCAGGACAGCCAGGGCTACAGAGAAACCCTGTCTTGAAAACCAAAAACCAAAAAAACCAAAAAACAAAAACCAAAAAACAAAAAAACAAAAAACAAAAAACAAAAAAAAGAAGAAGTTTACTTCCTTCCATGTAATCATTATGTGTGTATGTGTTTGTGAGTGTGTGTGTATGTGTGTGTGCATACATGTATGTGTTTTTATGTCTTGAAATTAGAAATAAATTATAATCTCAATTTTCTATATTTATATATTAATAAGAAGAAAAAACTACACTGAAAATTAGATAAACCTATGTTCACTGACAGAGGAGTTATGCTGAAAATGTCTTGTTGCAAATAGATGATTTACAAGCATAAGAAATGAATCACATTATTGAAACTTCAGTGAACTATTATCCTGAAAGTGCTGGACAAGTCTGATCACTGGATATCTATTCTGAATTAATATAGTAAGATGTCCTTTAAAAGGTATAATTTAGTTTTATGTATATGATACCCTATATACAAAATACATGAAGAATCAAGATTCTAGTGGTCTTAAAAGAATAAATACCTGAGGATTATCAAATAACCAAAAGAAATTCATTTACTTCATACTATTAGTGGAAATGTCAACTGAACATCTGCCCTACACAGCAGTGACATGTTTCAAAAATCAAAATCAAGCATGCATTTTAATTTCTAAATATAAAAGTTAACTTAAAGAGTCATTATTATCTTTAGAGGTATTTTTCCTGGCTTTAAAAGTTCTAGGATAGCTTTAAATTGTAAACCTGTAATGTTATTGGTAAGATGGCATTCACTGAACAGGGACTGTGGTTCTAATTATACTCAGTCAGATAGACAAGAATAAGGAAAAACAGAACATTCTAGAGAATATGGGATCATGGCCTGGAGCTTGAAAGGACAGCCTAGGGTTTCTTACTTGCCTTCTTAATTGTCAACATGTTGCTAGTTATATCATGCTGCTTTATGGAACTGTTTTATATTGAAGAGAAACCATTACTAATATATGCAAATTTGAGCAGAGTGCGGTTATATTAATACACTTGATAAATTGAAGAAAAACTGTTGAAAGTATGGCTATCATTACATTAAATAGTATAAATTTTGATTTACACAAGCAGTAGTAGCTCCTGCTATTTTTGAAAAACTCCTTAATAAATATGTTTCTGTGCCCATATCTATATATTTTGAGTACTTGAAATACATGAATTCTATCATATTCTATGAATATGTTTTATTATTATTTTCTTCTATAAAATAGCTTTCAGGATCCAAACTTCACCTTTTTCCTTAAAAAACAATATAGTAAAACATAGTCACTTTTAACAACAACACCTCTGAGTCTTAAAATGTCTAGTTTAATAATGTCACTATAGAAAAACTTTCATCATAGACTCCTAAAACTATGTCCCTGAATTATTCATGGCAAATAAGTTTATTCTTCTGAACTCTTTTCCTGAATTCAAACAAAGAGAGAAATGACTTCTGCATTGTAGATGCTGAGTATTTTCAAGAGACTATCAATGCCCTACATTATGGCCTTTAAAATTACTGTGGCAGCCGTGAGCTATGTGATAAGTCATGTGCTTTGTTTTCTTTTAAGCTGACTTGTTAACATGTTGTCTGGGTACTGTATGGAGAGGCATCTACCAGGGAGAAGAAGGGCTAACAAGGTTTATCAGTATTTACCAATTTCCCTTGAAGGAAACTACATACTATTTAAAAACTGATAATTAAAAAAATCATGTAGATGAATATGTGTGTTAGGATTACATGCTAATGCATGTACAATGTCCTTGTGTGGAGTTCCAAGTTCACATTGACTATCACTATCTCTCATTTTCTATTTTTTTTTAGAGATAGGGAATCTCGTTGAATGTGGAGACTATCTATGGCTGAGACTATCAATGAGCTTCAAGAGATGTGTCTGTCTTACAGCACCCTTCTCTAGCACTTGGGCTTCATATGAGCCTCATAAATTTGATGTGGGTGTTTAAAGTGGGAGCGGGTGGGTTGGGTAGCAGAGTGGGGGAAGGATATAGGGGATGTTCGGGATAGCATTTGAAATGTAAATGAAGAATAATCTAATAAAAAAAGAAATTCTAACTTAGGTTTTGTTGTTTCTCTGACAGGCATGTTACCAATGGAGCCAACAAACCAGACTTTGAAATAATAGTTTTTAATTTTGACATTAGATTCTGAATTCTGTGATTTTTCTTTTCATATATCACTGTGGTGGCTTGAGTGAAATTTGCTGTAAATGCTCAGATATTTGAACACTTGGTCTCCAGTTGGTGGTATTATTTTATAAGGGCTAGACAGCATGACCTGGTTGGAAAAATGTGTCACTGAAGGCAAAATTTGTGTTTTTGGAAACCCTATGCCAGTCTCAGGTAGGTCCTTATGGATCCGATGTGAGCTCTTTGCTATTGTTCCAGTACCATGCATCCTATCTGCAGCACGCTCTGCTAGATGATCATTATGAACTCTAATACCCTACAACCACGATCTACAATATATTTTATCTTTCATAAGTTTCCTTGATGATGGTGTGCCTTCATAGCCATAGAAACCCAACTAAGACCTTAATTGTTTTGCAAAATATGTGACTATTGAATATTTTATACAGTTTGTGATTAATATAGTTTATTGTGTAAAATACAATTTTAATTTTACAGATTGACTTCATAGAATATTTTTGCCATGATTATCAGTTTGTATACTTTTACACAGATTGTCTTCGTTACGGTGGGTAACATTTATATGTGGTGTTTACATTATGCTGTTGGTGACAACAAAGACAACAACAAAAAAAGCACATTGTGCAATAGAAAGAATAACACTGAAACACAGTGAAACCCTCCCGTAGTCCTCCTACCATACTATACTATAATTGCTGTTTAGTTAATCAGCCTAAGTACCAGTGATGACTGTCGGAAATTTAAGTTTATGTATGGCATATTGATGATAATATTTGAGTAGAATAAGCTGCCAAATGAGAGGCAAACGAAAAAGAAATATTGCAGTCCAAATTGCATGCCAAATAACTATTTTTCTCTCCGTGCAATCAAAATTGTATAGTGTGCAGTTATTTTCATAAACACCCATTGGTGTTGTTGAATGAAAATAATAACTTCATGTGATTCGCAGCAGATGCTGATAACATAAATCTACACACCTGGGATAAATAGGATTTAGTAATTTCTTTATGATAAAGGAAATGCATGGTGGTAGTTTCTGCTCTTGCTCCAGGTTGTTTATCTTTTCTTTTATATTGTAATTTATCATCAAGGCCTGGGTTCTTTGGGACCAGGTAGATGGGATATTCTGGGGAAAATGCCAGGGTTGAGGAGTGGGCTGTAACTAAAATGAAAGACAAGGAACAAGTTCCAATCTTTCTGTGTTTGTCAGCAACAAGGAAGGGTAAAAGGCATGCAGTGCGCAGGTCTGTTTCAGCAGGGAGACTTTTGCCTGGTTCCAGCTAAGTGCTAAACTTTCCTTTTGTTTTTCTTTCTGCTTTTTCACCATTGAAAAGTTTTAATAGATCTTTTCTGCTATTGTCCGTGAAAGGAGAAAAATGGGCTTTGCTAATGTAAGTGGATAAAGCATGCATACTTTAAATGGTAACAAGATGATAAAGTAAAGAAAACATTGTGGCAGGCGGCTTAAGGACATGATCAAACTGCAGGAACTGGAGTCCACTCAGGAACTAAAGCTCTTGGCTGACTCTAGTAAAACCCTCAAAACAGAATTTATGCAGCTGAAAATGTATGTAAAGGACCCTCTGCCTGCTGGTAATATCAGCAGAGAAGTAGGCAGAAGCATTAAAGTGGAAGTGTTGTAGGTTGTGTACTGCTATGAATAAGAATGAAGATGCACTTTACAAAGAGCTCACAAAGCATGAAGGCGTTTTTAGCCCCAAATTGGTTTTCCTGGGCTCTCTTGGAAATTAACCTCAGTGTTTTACCCTCATTGCTTGTAAACTTCTCCTCAGTAACATGATTGTTTTGCAACAATATTTTAATAATTTACAGAAAGATTTTAAAGACTAAGAATGGGTTTAATCCCTAAGAGTTTCACCTTGAGCTTCTTATTGACAAGAGAAATCACTGGATGTTAGAAGCAAGTTGATCTGTTCTGCCAGATTTCAATATATAACTCAGAGGTCAGAAACAACATAAACTATGCAAAGCATGTAGGAAACAAGATTTCTATATTTCTATATTTATATTTCTGTAGGTGCCTGAGTTAGCCCATTGAATCAGTGAACTGCTGTGCTTGTTGGCCATGTGAAGAAAGAGGTGCTGTGATGTAATGGTCTATAAAAGTACTTGTTTTTCAAATTCTTGATTTTCCTTGAAATTGATTAAATTTTTGTGATAACCTTTTAAAACTATTTTTAATTCCATACACACACACACACACACACACACACACACATACATGTAGAATTAGAGATTAGAATCAGTGAAAGTCAAGAAAGTCAATCATTTCTTTCTACTCTATGGGGACCTGGGATCTAACTCAAGTTGTTAGGTTTGGTGGCAAGAGCCTTTTACCTGCTAAGCCAACACATTGTTCCAAACAGTTCTAATGTTAAACAATGACAAACTATTGTTTTAAAGTTTCAAGAGCCAAATGCAACTCATGGCCTGTTTTATTTATTTTTTTAATTAGGTATTTATTTTATTTACATTTCCATTGAAATCCCAAAAGTCCCCCACACCCTCCCCCACCCACTCCCCTACCCACCCACGCACTCCCACTTCTTGGCCCTGGCGTTCCCCTCTACTGAGGCATATAAAGTTTGCACAACCAATGGGCCTCTCTTTCCACTGATGGCCAACTAGGCCATCTTCTGATTCATATGCAGCTAGAGACAAGAGCTCGGGGGAGGGGAGGTACTGGTTAGTTCATATTGTTGTTCTACCTATAGGGTTGCAGATCCCTTTCGCTCCTTGGGTACTTTCTCTAGCTCCTCCATTGGGGGCCCTGTGATCCATCCAATAGCTGACTATGAGCATCCACTTCTGTGTTTGCTAGGCCCGACATAGTCTCACAAGAGACAGTTATATCAGGGTCCTTTCAACAAAATCTTGCTAGTGTATGCAATGGTGTCAGCGTTTGGAGGCTGATTATGGAATGGATCCCCAGGTACAGCAGTCTCTAGATGGTCCATCCTTTTGTCTCAGCTCCAAACTTTGTCTCTGTACTCCTTTCATGGGTGTTTTTTTCCCAATTCTAAGAAGGGGCAAATTATCCACACATTGGTCTTTGTTCTTCTTGAGTTTCATGTGTTTCGCAAATTGTATCTTATATCTTGGGTATTCTAAGTTTCTGTGCTAATATCCACTTATCAGTGAGTACATATCATGTGAGTTCTTTTGTGATTGAGTTACCTCACTCAGGATGATGTCCTCCAGGTCTATCCATTTGCCTAGGAATTTCATAAATTCACTCTTTTTAAGAATGGCCTGTTTTAAAAGTAAAATTTTACTGTGTGATACAGGTAAGCCAATGTATTGTCAATGGCTACACATAATTTATAGAGGTTATAGAATTCAGGAGATATGACAATTGAAATCCAAACCCTAAATTATATACTATTTGGCTTTTGGTAGAAATAAGTTTGCCAACGTCTAGATTACATCATTAAAATTTTAGCTTACTATGGTTACTATTCAAAACAACATTGGACCCAAATACACACGACTTGACGAAACTACAAAGCAAGTTCTTGATGAATCATTGATTTATCTTCTTCATGGAACGAAATTATTTTAATGAAATTATAGAAATATTTTATCATGCTTTTATTTGAGTGAAATAACATTAGACTTCAACATTTATCTTTCCACTGTAAATCCAATAGGAAGTATTGAATTAAAACAATTGAGAGGATGCCATAAAATAAGCTTATAGTCAATTTTTTTTTGTAGTCTAAGGTGTTGTTTTGAAGTTTTTAAGAAGCGTTTTATTTATTAATTTTCAGAAACACAGTTGTCTATAATGAAGTAGCCTTAGGATAGTGTTAATGTATTTCAACAATGCATATCTTTGAGTTTAATAAGTACAAAATATACTTAGAGAACAATAGAGAAAAACCAACAAAACTAAACAAGAGTGTATAAAAGCAACTTATTCTCTTGGGAGATTGTGTTCTTAAGCTGTGTGGACATCAGTAACACAGAGGTAAGAGAGAAACATCATAGCATGATAAGAAATCAAAATACGTGATAGGAAATCCAAATACATATGAGTAAGAATATTTCTACATTCACTATAAATTTGTCTTTAATCTTCATTAGCATGAAGTATCTTAACTTTATGAAAAGGAAAACCCACTAAAAAATACTTTTCAAGCAGTCAGGACATGCTAGCCCACACAGTCACTGTGCCACATATTTAGAATGTAGTAAAATAATGATCAAAATAATGTCCGACAAACAATATTGTTCAATATTGCAAAGGGGTAGGGAAAAGATTACAATGACTTTTTCAACAAGCAGCATACAATTCTTTGTTAATATCCTACAAGGGGCTTACAAAGTTGAGATTAGGGAGATGTATGGAATTACCTCTCACTTGATGAATATTTTGTTTATTTTTTCTAAAATGATTCAAAGTTATTACTGCATACCTTCCCCTGCCTCCTCCTTTTGACTTTTCTGTGCCATATACAGAGCTTTCCAATCCTCCAATTATCCTCCTCACTTTGAAATTACATCAGAGACACTGGAGGGGAAGGAAAATCCAAGCCGTGCTTCAAAACTCAGTAACGAGGCAGACAATCTAGTGAAGATATTTGTGATGCTTTTGTTTTTCCATCAATTTGCCCTTAATATCCACTGGCTCTTGTTGGGATAGACTTTTATATAATCTCTCTGGTTCAATATTTGAAGATTCTGAAAATTTACCTTCTTGTAACAAAAGGTTTTAAAAGTTTGTGGTTTCTTCTCAGATTCTGAATACATCAAATTAAGAGATAGGATTTTTACTTTGATAACCACACAGAACTCTTCTTTACATCCAACAATAGCAGCTTAAGTGAGATGGCCCCCCAGGGTAAGCCTGAGCCATGTCTCCAGGTATCATAACCATAAGCTGGATCAAAGTTTTAGAGGTTTATTTGACGTGTCATGCAAAATGTATGAAGTGGGTATTTCATTTTATTGGTGTGAAGGCATGAGAGAGAGATAGATTATCTTCTTTGGATAGTTCATTATTCATTTATGCATTTATCAAATCAAGAAAATAATATAGCAATATATTATTCCCTATGTACCAGGGTTTTAATGATTAAGAAATCAGAGAAATTAAGGAAAGCTAAACTCAAAACAGCATGTACCAGCAGCGGAAGCATGTGTTATTTTAAAGTGAATATTGAATCACATCTGAGTTACTTAGAATTGATCTCCATTGTCTAGAAAGCCTTTTCTAATATTGGCTATTGTCAAGAGGCAAGAAAATAGAATAGTGATGAAAGACGTGAGCTTTTGAAGGAAAACTATGCCAAATATTAAATAATATGTGAATGTAATATCTAAAGTGCCTAGTAACAATACATACGCAACCAAAATTCTCTTATATGGTTGTAGTTCGTTATTATTTCTGCTACCATATCTAAATTATTTATTACTTAGGTTGTTTTTAATTGAAATATAATTACATTAATTTGCTTTCTCTTTCCCACTAGTGCCTTCCATCTATGTTCCTTCCCTCATTTTAATTGATTAATATCCCTGCATACATAGATGTGCATGTTTCATGTATTTGTAGGCACAAATATATATTTATTAACCTTGCTGAGTTCCTTTTTGTTTGTGATAGCTATATGGTTTCAAGGCTGACCACTCTGTATTGAATAGACAATTAACAATTCCAGAAAGCAGATTAGAATTAGACTGTTGGTTTGGCCCACCTCAATTTGCAATTATGCTTGAACCTGGGAAATTTGCTAACTATCAACATAGTGTGAAATAATGACTTAAGACTTGATGTGCTTGGTGAGTTGTTGTCCACTGACTTTTGAAATTATAAAGGATATAATTTTCTTACTGATTGCTGGGATTAAGAAACTGTGTTTAATAATTTAGACAGTATGGCTCTTCCGGTCAGAAAAGCACCAGGGTAGCTAGGGCGCAGGGTCAGCTGACACTCGCCAGCTACCTACAACACCCGCCACAGGATCTTAAGACTTCTGGTGAGTGGAACACAGCTTCTGCTCCAAACCAATTGCGCGCGGGACCTGAGACTGCATTAGTTAGGGAAGCAGAAACCGGCCTGAGTAGGGCCACAGGCCTCATCCGGCCTGACCAGCACCAGGGTAGCTAGAGCGCAGGGTCAGCTGACACCCGCCAGCTACCCAGGACCCCCGCCACAGGATTTTGAGACTGCTGGTGAGTGGAACACAGCTTCTGCTCCAATCTTTAAACAGTGACAACTACAACAACTAACCCCAGAGATTACCAGATGGCAAAAGGTAAACGTAATAAATTTACTAACAGAAACCAAGACCACTCACCATCATCAGAACCCAGCACTCCCACTTCGCCCAGTCCAGGGCACCCCAACACACCGGAAAAGCTAGACACGGATCAAAAAGCATATCTCCTGATGATGGTAGAGGACTTCAAGAATGACTTTAATAACACACTTAAAGAAATACAGGAGAACACTGCTAAACAGGTAGAAGACATTAAAGAGGAAGCACAAAAATCCCTTAAAGAATTGCAGGAGAACACTGCTAAGGAGTTACAAATCCTTAAAGAAAAACAGGATAACATAATCAAACAGGTAGAAGTCCTTAATGAAAAACAGGAAAACACATCCAAACAGATGATGGAAATGAACAAAACCATACTAGACCTAAAAAGGGAAGTAGACACAATAAAGAAAACCCAAAATGAGGCAACACTGGAGATAGAAACCCTAGGAAAGAAATCTGGAACCATAGATGCCAGCATCAGCAACAGAATACAAGAGATGGAAGAGAGAATCTCAGGTGCAGAAGATTCCATAGAGAACATCGGCACACAATCAAGGAAAATGTAAAATGCAAAAAGTTCCTAACTCAAAACATCCAAGAAATACAGGACACAATGATAAGACCAAACCTACGGATAATAGGAGTGGATGAGAATGAAGATTTTCAACTGAAAGGACCTGCAAACATCTTCAACAAAATTATAGAAGAAAACTTCCCAAATCTAAAGAAAGAGATGCCCATGAACATACAAGAAGCCTACAGAACTCCAAATAGACAGGACCAGAAAAGAAATACCTCCCGACACATAATAATCAGAACAACAAATGCTCTAAATAAAGATAGAATACTAAAAGCAGTAAGAGAAAAAGGCCAAGTAACATATAAAGGCAAGCCTATCAGAATTACACCAGATTTTTCACCAGAGACTATGAAAGCCAGAAGATCCTGGACGGATGTTATACAGACACTAAAAGAACACAAATTCCAGCCCAGGCTACTATACCCAGCCAAACTCTCAATTAACATAGATGGAGAAACCAAAGTATTCCACGACAAAACCAAATTCACACATTATCTCTCCACGAATCCAGCCCTTCAAAGGATAATAATAGAAAAAAACCAATACAAGGACAGGAACCATGCCCTAGAAACAACAAGAAGGTAATCCCTCAACAAACCTAAAAGAAGACAGCCACAAGAACAGAATGCCAACTTTAACAACAAAAATAACAGGAAACAACAATTACTTTTCCTTAATATCTCTTAATATCAATGGACTCAACTCCCCGATAAAAAGACATCGACTAACAAACTGGCTACACAAACAAGACCCAACATATTACTGCTTACAGGAAACTCATCTCAGAGAAAAAGACAGACACTACCTCAGAGTGAAAGGCTGGAAAACAATTTTCCAAGCAAATGGTATGAAGAAACAAGCTGGAGTAGCCATTCTAATATCTGATAAGAGTGACTTCCAACCCAAAGTCATTAAAAAAGACAGGGAGGGACACTTCATACTCATCAAAGGTAAAATCCTCCAAGAGGAAATATCAATCCTGAATATCTATGCTCCAAATACAAAGGCAGCCACATTCATTAAAGAAACTTTAGTAAATCTCAAAGCACATATTGCACCTAATACAATAATAGTGGGAGACTTCAACACACCACTTTCACCAATGGACAGATCATGGAAACAGAAACTAAACAGGGACACAGTGAAACTAACAGAAGTTATGAATCAAATGGATCTGGCAGATATCTACAGAACATTCTATCCTAAAACAAAAGGATATACCTTCTTCTCAGCACCTCATGGTACCTTCTCCAAAATTGACCACATAATTGGTCACAAAACAGGCCTCAACAGATACAAAAATATTGAAATTGTCCCATGCATCCTATCAGATCACCATGGACTAAGGCTGATCTTCAATAACAAAATAAATAATAGAAAGCCAACCTTCACGTGGAAACTGAACAACACACTTCTCAATGATACCTTGGTCAAGGAAGGAATAAAGAAAGAAATTAAGGACTATTTAGAGTTCAATGAAAATGAAGCCACAACATACCCAAACTTATGGGACGCAATGAAAGCATTTCTAAGAGGAAAACTCATAGCTCTGAGTGCCTCCAAAAGGAAACTAGAGAGAGCACACATTAGCAGCTTGACAACATACCTAAAAGCACTAGAAAAAAAGGAAGCAAATTCACCCAAGAGGAGTAGACAGCAGGAAATAATCAAACTCAGGGGCGAAATCAACCAAGTGGAAACAAGAAGAACTATTCAAAGAATCAACCAATCAACGAGCTGGTTCTTTGAGAAAATCAACAAGATAGATAAACCCTTAGCCAGACTCACTAGAGGGCACAGGGAAAGCATCCTAATTAACAAAATCAGAAATGAAAAAGGAGACATAACAACAGATCCTGAAGACATCCAAAACATGATCAGATCCTTCTACCAAAGGCTATACTCAACAAAACTGGAGAACCTGGATGAAATGGAGAAGTTCCTAGACAGATACCAGGTATCAAAGTTGAATCAAGATCAGGTTAATGATCTAAACAGCCCTATATCCCCCAAAGAAATAGAAGCAGTCATTAATAGTCTCCCAAATAAAAAAAAGCCCAGGACCAGATGGGTTTAATGCAGAGTTCTATCAGACCTTCAAAGAAGATCTAATCCCAGTTCTTCACAACTATGCCACAAAATAGAAACAGAAGGTACTCTACCCAACTCATTCTATGAAGCCACAATTACTCTGATACCTAAACCACAAAAAGACCCAACAAAGATAGCAAACTTCAGACCAATATCCCTTATGAATATTGATGCAAAAATCCTCAATAAAGTTCTTGCTAACCGAATCCAAGAACACATCAAAACCATCATCCATCCTAACCAAGTAGGTTTCATCCCAGGGATGCAGGAATGGTTCAATATACAGAAATCCATCAACGTAATCCAGTATATAAACAAACTCAAAGACAAAAACCACATGGTCATCTCGTTAGATGCAGAAAAAGCATTTGACAAGATCCAACACCCATTCATGATAAAAGTCTTGGAAAGATCAGGAATTCAAGGCCCATACCTAAACATGATAAAAGCAATCTACAGCAAACCAGTAGCCAACATCAAAGTAAATGGTGAGAAGCTTGAAGCAATCCCTCTAAAATCAGGGACTAGACAAGGCTGTCCACTTTCTCCATACCTATTCAACATTGTACTTGAAGTCCTAGCCAGAGCAATTCGACAACAAAAGGAGATCAAAGGGATACAAATTGGAAAAGATGAAGTCAAAATATCACTTTTTGCAGATGATATGATAGTATATCTAAGTGACCCTAAAAATTCCACCAGAGAACTCCTAAGCCTGATAAACAGCTTCGGTGAAGTAGCTGGATATAAAATTAACTCAAACAAATCAATGGCCTTTCTCTACACAAAGAATAAACAGGCTGAGAAAGAAATTAGGGAAACAACACCCTTCTCAATAGTCACAAATAATATAAAATATCTTGGCGTGACTCTAACTAAGGAAGTGAAAGATCTGTCTAATAAAAACTTCAAGTCTCTGAAGAAAGAAATTATAGAAGATCTCAGAAGATGGAAAGATCTCCCATGCTCATGGATTGGCAGGATCAACATTGTAAAAATGGCTATCTTGCCAAAAGCAATCTACAGATTCAATGCAATCCCCATCAAAATTCCAACTCAATTCTTCAACAAATTAGAAAGTGCAATCTGCAAATTCATCTGGAATAACAAAAAAACCTAGGATAGCAAAAACTCTTCTCAAGGATAAAAGAACCTCTGGTGGAATCACCATGCCGGACCTAAAGCTTTACTACAGGGCAATTGTGATAATAACTGCATGGTACTGGTATAGTGACAGACAAATAGACCAATGGAATAGAATTGAAGACCCAGAAATGAACCCACACACCTACGGTCACTTGATCTTCGATAAGGGAGCTAAAAACATCCAGTGGAAGAAAGACAGCATTTTCAACAAATGGTGCTGGCACAACTGGTTGTTAACATGTAGAAGAATGCGAATCCATCCATTCCTATCTCCTTGTACTAAGGTCAAGTCTAAGTGGATCAAGGAACTACACATAAAACCAGAGACACTGAAACTTATAGAGGAGAAAGTGGGGAAAAACCTTGAAGATATGGGCACAGGGGAAAAATTCCTGAATAGAACAGTAATGGCTTGTGCTGTAAGATCGAGAATTGACAAGTGGGACCTCATGAAACTACAAAGCTTCTGCAAGGCTAAAGACACCATCAATAAGACAAAAAAACCACCAACAGATTGGGAAAGGATCTTCACCTATCCTAAATCAGATAAGGGACTAATATCCAATATATATAAAGAACTCAATAAGGTGGACTCCAGAAAGTCAAATAACCCCATTAAAAAAAGGGGCTCAGAACTGAACAAAGAATTCTCACCTGAGGAATACCGAATGGCAGAGAAGCACCTGAAAAAATGTTCAACATCCTTAATCATCAGGGAAATGCAAATCAAAACAACCCTGAGATTCCACCTCACACCAGTCAGAATGGCTAAGATCAAAAATTCAGGTGACAGCAGATGCTGGCGAGGATGTGGAGAAAGAGGAACACTCCTCCATTGTTGGTGGGATTGCAAGCTTGTACATCCACTCTGGAAATCAGTCTGGTGGTGCCTCAGAAAATTGGACAGAGTACTACCGGAAGATCCAGCAATACCTCTCCTGGGCATATATCCAGAAGATGTCCCAACCGGTAAAAAGGACACATGCTCCACTATGTTCATAGCAGCCCTATTTATAATAGCCAGAAGCTGGAAAGAACCCAGATGTCCCTCAACAGAGGAATGGATACAGAAATTATGGTACATTTACACAATGGAGTACTACTCAGCTATTAAAAAGAATGAATTTATGAAATTCCTAGCCAAATGGATGGACCTGGAGGGCATCATCTTGAGTGAAGTAACACAATCACAAAAGAACTCACACAATATGTATTCACTGATAAGTGGATATTAGCCCAAAACTTAGGATACCCAAGATATAAGATACAATTTGCTAAACGCATGAAACTCAAGAAGAATGAAGACCAAAGTGTGGACACTGTGCCCCTTCTTAGAATTGGGAACAAAACACCCAGGGAAGGAGTTACAGAGACAAAGTTCGTAGCTGTGATGAAAGCATGGACCATTTAGAGACTGCCGTATCCAGGGATCCATCCCATAAGCAGCTTCTAAACGCTGACACCATTGCATACACTAGCAAGATTTTGCTGAAAGGCCCCAAATATAGCTGTCTCTTGTGAGATGATGCCGGGGCCTAGCAAACACAGGAGTGGATGTTCACAGTCAGCTATTGGATGTATCACAGGGCTCCCAATGAAGAAACTAGAGAAAGTACCCAAGGAGCTAAAGGGATCTGCAACCCTATTGTTGGAACAACATGATGTACTAACCAGAACCCCAGAGCTCTTGTCTCTAGCTGCATATGTATCGAAAGATGGCCTAGTCGGCCATCAATGGAAAGAGAGGCTCATTGGACTTGCAAACTTTATATGCCCCAATATAAGGGAATGCCAGGGACAAAAGAATGGGAATGGGTGGGTAGGGAAGTGGGGGGGGGCGCTATGGGGGACTTTTGGGATAGCATGGAAATGTAATTGAGGAAAATATGTAATAAAAATATTAAAAATTAAAAAAAAAGTCCTATGTCACTAAAAAAAATAATAATTTAGACAGTATGAAAACTAACATTAACATATAGAAATAACTCTGAAGTAAAAGTCAACAGAGCCTCTAGAATTAGTTCCCAGTCTTTATAGGTACATTGCACGAGTTATCTTAATATATTATTATGAAGTAAGGTGAGTTTTAGCATGCTCATTAATATGCACAAAGGGTAACATTTATATCTAATCTCCACTTTGTTTTGTTTGGTTTGGTTTGGTTGGTTTTTAAAGTATTGTAGTACTGTCTAATGAAGACACTGTGAAGTTATAGACCTTATTGTAATCTCATGCCTCAACATCTGTTTTTTTAAAAAATTGTTACCTGTCCCGAGCTATCATTCTGGACAGTAAGAACACACTCAGAAAACCAGATTCTTTTGTGGCAAGCTTTATTGCTTCTTAAGGTGGGAAGACCCAGACCCCGGAAAATGGTGCTGCTTATATAGCCCTCAGCGTGTCATTTCAGCACCTGATGTGCTTGTCAGCTCCTGATTTGTTGCTCACCCATCACCTCATTACTACACCGAGAGATGGGCAGTGACTAGGGGTGAGTTCACCCTCGCACTTGCGCACAAGGCTTGTTTACTAGTTAGGCACAGCAGAAGCCAGCACCATCTTATAATGGCGATTGCTCATGGCACGGCTTTCCACATCTCCCCCTTTTTGTTTTATTAAAATGAGGCTGGACTATGTCTGTGTAATTATGTCCATCCACTGTGGCTTCTGTCTTAGGTCTTTCCTCTAATGTCACAGCCTTTCCTGTCATAGGGTAACCCTATCGCCACGGGCCCCATGTCTTAGGTTGATCTGTGCATGAGGAAAGTTGCCCGTCCCTGGATACCGCAGTGCTATGTGACAGTAACTACTAAACGACCTAGGGCAAACTCTACAAAAGAGGCCAGCCAAAAAATGAAAAATGCCGACTAATTCTTGAGCATAGATAGCCAAATTTCAGGGGAGGTCCCTTGCTCTATGGCAGCAAGTGCTTGAGCTATCACGACATTTTCATATGTTTGTTGGGCTCTGATCTTGCAAACCAACCAGAACATGAACACAAGTCCACAGCAGATGGCAGTACCAAATAAACCTACCCCCACCCATTCCTTAAAATAAGAAAATACAGATGAAATCCAGGAGGAGAGGCCCTCTGTCAATGACAGGTCACTCGCATTGAGTTGATCCTTAAAACTGCCGCCCTCAGGGCCTCAAGAGTCTCATCGAACCCCTCGGACCAATTTCCTGCAAGATACAAGGAGAGCTGTCTAGACAGATTAGCAGCACGAGTAAAATTTTCATATTGAACACTGGTAATACACAGAGCGCCTAATTTTCTTTCACAACCCAACTGGGCCAACTGGTATAGGATGCCTATCTGTTCCTCAACCAGATCAAGGCGCTGATTCAAAATCATCAGCCCTCCCTTCAACTGGGCACTAGCAGAAGTTTGGACATTGATGGCATCAGTCAGATTGACTGAAAGCTGATTTAATTTTGTGCCTGCTTGGACCGTCCTAGTCATAGTGTACCCTGTAGCTGTAGCAGCAGCTGCACTGGCTGAAATTGCTATGATCACAGCAGCAGTAATGCCAAAATCTCCTTTTTGTCAAAACAGGGATAAGGTGGAGGGTGTTTCCACCGGAACAGAGATCCAACGTGGGATCTGGGCCACCATGGCACTGGTGTCCTTTGTTACATACCAACATTGAGAAATCCAACAAGAATCATTGGAACAGACTTCAAATGAATCATTTGAAATGATAAACAAGAAAGGGGGTAAACACAGACTGGGGTAGGTGGATAATTAATCTGGTTTACAAAGTTTTATTGAACCCAGTGATCTCTACACTGGAATTAGTATATCCGGTATATCCATCAGAGTCCAGGGAGGCAGCATTTATTCCCCAATACTGAACAAATCTTGAGATGCCAGTAAAAGAGGCCTTCCCAACTGCTCCTCCCTGGATAAAGATCAAAGGATTGAGTTCTGTACAACTGCCATTGACTCCACTGAGCACCCACTTATGAAAGGGATGCATTCTAAAGTCCTGTAGGAAAAGTCCTTGTCTCATAGCAAATTCCTTCTCTGGGTCAACCATCATGTTGGGAGAAAAGGAAAAGGTTTTACTCTGATCTGCCCAAAGAGTGATGGAGGATTGACAATCAGACCAAGGCAGGATCAGCTCTTCATCTTCCAAGCTACAATGGGGCATATTCTTGGTTGGTGGGGACGTTCTTTGTTTGAAAAGTTAGGTGGTAGAAATGTACCATTAACCCAAATTGCCTCCTCCCAGAAGGTCTGATTTGTAATGGTTATATCTGTGTTGGAAGTATCTTGGGTTGTGCTCACCCAGCCTCCTCGCTGCTCATTAAACAACCCCAAGGCTCAGGCTGTGAGGTTGATACATTTTCCTGGTCCATTAATTTGAAAACATAAAGAACCCTGTTCTAATAAAAAGCGATTTTCTCCTAATGGTGCTCGGATGGGATCATAGGGTAGATATGGTAAATCCACTGTTTTATTAGTAGTAACGAATTTTGGAAAAACTATAGCATCATGGCAAACTGGCATTGGTTTAGGGAAAGCCGAGAGAATGGCCCATCTCTGTTCGCCCATCATACTAGGAACCTGAGACAAGTTCAGCATTGTCAGCATCAGGAGCAGTCCTCGGGAGGTCAGCATCTTCCACACTATCCTTGATTAATATCTTGCTGGTGAGTCATTCAGGCAGCCAAAATGGGTTGTCTTCACTTTGTGGAAAAACACAGACAGCTCCCCTGGATCTTATCAAAATAGGATCCGGGCCTTTCCACAGACCAGATAAGACATCCTTCCCATTTCTTTTGGTCTACTCAGGGTCTGAGTTATGTCGATCAGCTGCAGAGCGACCTTGCTCATCAAGATTCAAAAAATTAAGTGTGAAGAGTGCCATGGATACAGCTACTCTTGGCACTGAGGGCAGAGTCTCATCCACTCCCCCTTTTTGTTTTATAAAATAAGACTTGAGTGTACGGTAGGTACATTCCACAATGCCTTGTCCTTGAGGATTATAAGGAAGGCCAGTCAGATGAGTGACATCCATTTGATGACAAAATTGCTGAAATTTAGCAGAGGTATATGCTGGCCCATTATCAGTTTTAAGGATTGTGGGCTTGCCCCAAGCACTCCAAGCTTCTAAACAGTGCTGTATAACATGAGAGGCTTTCTCACCTGTTAAAGGTGTAGCAAACAAAACACCAGAGCAGGTGTCAATGGAAACATGTAAATATTGATTTCTTCCAAAGGAGGAAATATGAGTGACATCCATTTGCCAGACCAGTAATGGCCTGATGCCTCAGGGGTTTACCCCTACATGAGGAGTAGGCAAAAATTGACAACAATTTTGACATTGGGTGACAATGTCACGAGCTTCTTTCCTGGTTAAAGTGAAACGGCGGCTTAAAGTTTCAGCCTTCACATGGAAGCATTTATGAAACTCTTTTGCATCCTCTGCCTGCGAGGACAGAGCAGCAGCCACGATTCTAGTGGCTTTGTCTAAGTCATTTCCATGAGACATGGGGCCAGGAAGGCCAGAATGAGCCTTGACATGAGTAATATACACAACATGTCTTCTATGTAACAGGGCTGACTGAATTTGCTGAAAAATGTGAACAAGCTTGCTAGAGGGACTAATTAAACCAGCAAGCATATTAACTGCATTAACCACATATAAGGAATCAGGTACAATATTGAGCGGTCCCGGGAAAGTTTCAAGGACCTCCAGAACCACCAAACACCCTACAACCTGGGGTGATGTCTCATTATATTGTTTAGATGTTACTTGGTCATTTACTATATATGCACCTATGCCAGATTTGGATCCATCTGTATATACCATCACCCCATCCGCAAGCGGGTGTTTGGCTGTCATTACTGGAAGGACTATGACTTGGCTTAAGGCAAACTGTAAAATTGGATGTTTTGGATAATGATTATCAATTTGTCCTGAATAGGAAGCAACCAAGACTGCCCAATCATTAGTTGTTCCTTCCAGGGTTTGAACTTGAGCAAAGGTATAAGGCACAATTAGCATATGAGGTTCTTTCCCAAAATGAGTAATGGCTGCTTTTATCCCCCGAAGTGCAAGTTGAGCAACTGCATTAGGATACCACTCAATGATTTTTGCAGGGGAAGCATTAGGATGGACCCACAATAAGGGTCCATTTTGCCACAAAACTGCTGTTGGTAACTGTGCAGTTTTTAATACGCGCAATTCAAATGACTTCGACTCGTAAATGCGTTGTAATTGAGCATCTTGTAAGGCCTTTTCTACAGTTTGTAAAGCTTGACATGCAGCTGGGGTAAGTGCTCTGTGGGAGGAGATGTGGGTATCTCCCTCTAATATATCAAATAATGGCTTTAATTCCTCTGAGGGAATTTTCAAAAATGGTCTTAACCAATTAATATCTCCCAGCAATTTTTGGAAATCATTCAAGGTATGTAGTTGATCTTTGCAAATCTCTAATTTTTGAGGAACAATTTTGTCAGGATAAATGAGTGACCCTAGGAAGGCTCCCATTGGAGCAACTTGCACCTTTTCAGAGGCCACCTGCAATCCCCATTGCCCTAACGTTTTTATTAATATAGGGTATTTATCTTGCAATAACTGTGAATTTTTATGGCAAATCAAAATGTGATCCATATAAATTATCAAAAGTAATGATGGAAAATGCTCTCTAACTGACTTAAGTGCCAATTGCACATACAATTGACACATGGTGGGGCTATTCACCATCCCCTGAGGTAGGACCTTCCATTGGTATCTTTGATCAGGCTCTAAATGATTAATGGCTGGGATGGTAAATGCAAATCTTTGCCTATCTTGAGGGCATAAAGGTATAGAGAAAAAACAATCTTTAATATTTATAATTATAATTTCCCAATTTTGGGGTAAGGTAGAAGGCAATGGTAGCCCTCGCTGAACTGGCCCAAACAGGCACATTTGTGCATTAATTGCTCTAAGATCATGTAATAAGCGCCATTTGCCAGATTTTTTCTTAATTACAAAATAAGGTGTATTCCAGGGTGAGGTAGAGGGCTCTAAATGACCCAAAGGTAGCTGTTCAAAAATCAGTTTTGTGGCTGCTTCTAATTTTTCAGAGGAGAGAGGCCATTGAGGAACCCACACAGCTTCCTCTGTAAGCCATGGTATGGTCATGGAGCCCTCAACGGCCCCTAGGAAAAACCCAAACCTTGTCTCCCATTATTACCTTCTTGAGGGATAGGTTCCAGTCTACCCTGCTCTCCTTTCCCTAATCCTCTTCCTTCTTTATAGCCCATTTTCTTCATCATTTGAACAGCTTGTGGTGAGTATTCATTAGTCAAGGTCATTCCTAGAGCCTGTAAAATGTCTCTCCCCCAGAGATTTACTGGGAGTGGTAAAACATAGGGAGTGGATGTCCTTGACTGAGCAACAATCTTTGGCCCAATGATACCCTTTCCCACACTTAGTACACAGTCCTGGTGCTCTCCTTTTGACAAGGGCTCTACAGTCCTTTTTTTAAGTGTCCTGGTTTGCCACAATTATAGCAGAGTTTGAGCTCAGCCGTGTCAGGGCATTTTTGCCCTTATAGAATGGCAGCTTCTAAACTGGCATTAGTGAGTGGCCCTCCAAGCTCACAGCAGCAAACCTTAAACCACTCCTGCAACCCCTTGCTCTTTCTAGGTGTAATAGCTGCCCTGCATTCCTGCGTAGCCTGTTCATAGACCAACTGTTCAATTAAAGGCATAGCTGCCTCTGGGTCTCCGAAGATTCTTCCTGCCGCTTCTGTCATTCTAGCCACAAAGTCTGAGAACGACTCCTGGACCCCCTGAGTAATCTTTGTCAAATGTCCACTTGCCTCTCCCTTCCTAGAGAGTGCCTTCCATGCCTTAACAGTGGCACCTGAGATCTGGGCTTAAGCTCCCCAATGGTAACTTGTCTGGTTAGTAGCATATTGTCCCTGACCTGTAAGTAACTCAAAAGTCCATGTTCTTTGGTTCCCTTCAACAGTGGCATTGGCCCTTGTCTGTGCTTGGCAGGAGTCTTGCCACAAAGCTTTCCATTCTAGATACATTCCCATATTAGGAGCTGCAGCTTTCACTACAGTCATCCAATCGCTGGGGTCATTGCCAGAGTAGCAAGCCTTTCGACTTGCACTATAGTAAAATTGGTGTTGACTCCATAGTTACGGACTGACTCTGCAAGTTCTTTAATCTGTATATACTCCACCGGAGCGTAAATGTGCCCACCATCAGCGCCTTCAAAGATTGGAAAGGCTTGCTGCACTTTTCTCTGTTCCTCTTTTGGAATGAATGAGTCTGAATGAAACCTCTACACATAGGGCGGAGGTGAATGATACCTCTGCACATAGGGCGGAGGTGCACTAGGACCCAGAGGTTGAGGGCCCGGAGACTGAGCAGCGAACTGACAGTTGTCTCTAGCTGCTTCTATCTTATTCTGTGACTGATTAGCTCGTCTTTCATCTGGCTGGTATCTTTCTCCCTCATAGCCTGGCGTTTCTTCCTCTAAGTCTGTTTCCTCAGAGGAGCTAAGTTCCTTATCCAATTCTGAGCTACTAACAGCTACTGCCTTGAACTCGTCTAATGGCAGATAGAGGCTCCTTCCCTTATGTGCCTCCCCAGCTCGATCTCACTTCTTCTCTCCCTTTCCATCCCTTTTTCTAAGCTCTCCCAGGGCATTTTTTTCCCTGATTTCTCTTTTCCTCGGGCTCAAGGCCCGTGTAAAGGTCTTTTTTCTTCGGTGCACCTTGTTTCGTTTCAACTCTTAATCTCTCTTCCCTCTGTCTCTGATAGACTGTCTTGAACCTCCTCCAGTATCATCTGCCCAGCCTCAACCATTTGCTGACAATCCTTGTCTGTTAAGGTATGAATCAAAGACACAGATAAACCCACACTCCTATAGACAGTTGAATTTTGATAAAGAAACCAAACTCATATGAAGGGGGAAAAATGCATCTTTAATCAATAGTGCTGGTATAACTAGATGTCTGCATGTAGAAGAATGCAAATCGATCCATACTTACCACCCTGCACTAAACTCAAATCCAAGTGTATCAAAACAAAACAAAACAAACAAACAAACAAATAAACAAATAAACAAAAACCTCACTGTAAAACCAAATGCACTGAATCTAATAGAAGAAAAAGTAGGGAATAGCCTTGAACTCATTGGTACAGGAGATAGCTTCTGAAACAGAACACCTATGGTTCAGGCACTAGGATCAACAATACATAAATGGGTCTTCATGAAACAGAAAAGCTTCTGAAAGTTCAATCCTGTCAAAGGGAGAAAAAAATAGCCTACAGATTGGAAAATGATCTTCACCAACCTACATTTGGCAAGGCAGGGGGTTACTATCTAAAATGTAAATAACCCAAGCAATTAGACACAAACATCTCCAATAACCCAAATAATATATGGGCTACAGATCTAAATAGAGAATTATCAACACAGGAATCCCTAATGGACAAGGAACACTTAAAGAAATGTTCAATATCCTTAGTCATCTGGGAAGTGCATGTCAGAACAATCCTGAGATTTCACTTCACACCCACTGGAATAACTAAGTTCAAAAACCCGTGAGACAGCACATGCTGGCAAGGATATGAAGCAAGGGTGAATTCCTTCATTGCTGCTGGGAGTGCAAACTTGTATAATCAATCAATATGGAAACCAACTTGGCAGTTTCTGAGGAAATTGGGTATAGCTCTAACTCAAGACCCAAATACAGTACTCTGGGACATATACCCAAAAGATCCTCCACCTCCTCACAAGGACACTTGCTCAACTATGTTCATAAAAGTTTCATTTGTAATACAAGGAAAACTGGAAACAACCTAGATGTCCCTCAATGTTCCTAGATGAAGAATGTATAATGAAAATGTAGATTATTTATATAATTTCTCAGCCTCTTAAGTGCAGAATTTTAATTTACATTTTAAATCCTTAAAGCAAAAATAGGAAAAATATTGAGTCTTATCTAGCTGTGTTTCTACAATTTCAAAAGATCACAGTAATCAGGATCTCATGTGATCCCACCTCACTTAGGCAGGATCCAAATTTCTAATGATTCAGCAGTATGCTATAATGAGAAAATTCTCATTTCATCTTTTCCCTCAAGCTTATAATACATCTTCACAAGTAACTGTGCACTCATTGGTAAATCTTTATATTACATCAAGGCTACCAAACAATTTGAGTATCTGAGATATAAAAACTGGGACTCATACAGTTTTTGTTTTTATGGTTTCCAAAGTATCAAATACCTCTGTTCTGGCAGATTCTCAATATCATCATCTATCAATCATTATCATAATCAATCATGATCTCCACCAATCGCTTATTATTATAATGTGTATTGTGTAAATGAAGAAAATGGGCAATATCAGCTGGAATAAAACTGTTCCTTTATTAGCATTGTCCTTTTGCAGCAATTGTGCTTATTCATTTCTGCCTTACATTCCAGGACACTGATGTCATCTAGGAGACTGGGAATTACCACATCACAAATACTGTAAGATAAAAAGAAGTTTATTCTGGAGGGAAACTTCTAAGACAGATTTATAATTATAAACGTCTTCTTTTAAGAGCAAGCCTTACTATGGTCTTCATATAAATCCTTAATAGAATCCTGTAGATGCAACAAGTTTTATTTCCCACAAATAAGCTAAGGGGCTAAGAGATAGTTGATTCCTGTCCAAAGTCAAACCGTAGTTTCTGCTCTCTTCCAACATATTGAAAAGTTTCAAATGCTAATATCATCTCCCTTTGTCTTGGAATACCTCATTATTATAGCAGATCTGAATGGAAGAACTCCCAACTGTCAAATCCCATTCTTTGTTTTTAACTCGAAATAACATGTATATTACACTAGATTTTTCAAATGGCATTTGGCACACATTCTAACATTACTATAGATATATAAATATATCACACACATATATTTTGTATATATATATATGTATATATTTATACTTCATTTAGTTCATTATATATATATATAATGAACTAAATGATATATTCTGTATATATGAACTAAATGATATATTCTGTGTATATATATATATATATATATATATATATATATATACAGAATGAACTAAATGAAGCTCTGGTTTAATCCTATCCATCTACTCTCCAAAATTGATGCGTTTTTTTTCTTTGTATATATTTTTGAGTAATACTAAGATTTAATATGCCTGTTTTTCTTTAAAAATGGCAAATTATTTGAATAGACACCAAACAGAAAATGTAGGTGGTAAAAACACTGATAAAAGTTATCAAATGTCATGAGGTATTAGGAAACTAAATATAAAGGGTATAATAATACTATTGGAGTGATTTAAAAGAAAAACCCAGATAGAGAACTTCAAATTTTGTCAAAGATTCAGAATAGTATAAATCTAATGCCAACTGTAGAAATGCTACTTGCTTAAGTGGATTTCAAAAAAGTTTTACAGTAACAAATATGGAGAGATATTGCATTACAGAACAGTCATTCTATTCCTAGAAAATTATTACATGAAATGAAGACATACATGAAGTAGAAGCATAGGGGAACTCTAGACTATAGGTAAATATTTGCAACAACTTCATTCATAATCACCAAGAATAAATGTCCAAGTATTCACTAGTGATAAACAAATTGTAGAACAGCCATGTATTGCTTCATCAGACATTTGGTAAAAACAGGAGGACATTACATAACTAGTCAAATATGAAAACTTTTAAAATATGAGAATGATTTATGTTGCTTAGGGTGATGCTCTCCAATTATGTAAAATTAGAATTATATACCATTTTTTGAGACATGTAAATTAGTCTGGCCTCATTGGAGCTTTGTAGCCCAGGATGAGGATGACTTTGAGTTCCTGTGTCTACTGGCATAGTGCTGAGATTAGTATATATATATATATATATATATATATATATATATATATATATATATATATATGTGTGTGTGTGTGTGTGTGTGTGTGTGTGTGTGTGTGTGTGTGTGTGTTTGATGGTAAAAATTTACCTGACCTTTTTAGAGAAGATTTGAACTATTGATCATAATCCCAATGATATAATGATCAAAGAAAGGCAAACATAGCACATCATCCTATTACTCATCTCATACTAGGCAAGGGAACATCTCATACGTAATGTTTTTTGGTTTTTTTGTTTTGTTTTGGTTTGGTTTGGGTTTTGGGTTTTGGTTTTTTGAGACAGGGTTTCTCTGTATAGCCCTGGCTGTCCTGGAACTCACTTTGTAGACCAGGCTGGCCTTGAACTCAGAAATCCACCTTCCTCTGCCTCCCGAGTGCTGGGATTAAAGGTGTGTACCACCACGCCAGAGGACAACCTCCCCAGAAAGCACTGCTGCTAGGTTACCTTGTCTTATAACTTAGTAACTGAAAGTTCGCTCTTGAATACAATTCTGTCCACTCTAGACTCCTTTCTTGTCATGTGAAATCTTTTTGGGGTTCTGTACTAATGATGTAAGAATTCAGAATGCAGAAAATGTGAATGCATAAAGGATCCTTCAACATTTAAAGAGCAGTGAAATCATGATTCCCCAGGGTTGCTTAGTCTGGCTTGCTAGGGAATGGTGTAGAAAACTGGAAACACAAACCCATAAGGTGATAGGAAGATTAACCCTCTCATCACTTAATCTTGAGCTTTAAATACATGTGTAGTTATTAAAAGCAATTAAAAGTAGATAGTGAGTTTTGACTACTCAGTAAAAACTGAACAGTATTGTTTCCTTATAATATCATTTCTCTGATGCTTTATAGGGGTAGCATTGCAGGGGAGCAAAGCAGTCGTTTACTGATTTTTAACCAATTTGTAAATTTCTGAAGTTTGAAATTACAAGCAATCAATTCAGTTTTGTCCAGAACCAGTTGATGGAAAGAAGCAGGAGTGATAAGATGTCATGTGTTTAAAACATATAACTACCTACTTCATTTCTCAATTTTACTCTAATTTGAGAAATGTGGGCTTGTATAAACCCTGGCAGCACTGTTGCTGTGAATCCATCTTCTAAGGGAGACCACTCACTTTTCCCTCCCACATCACCCTTCTGAGAGAATCTAAAAAGACTGAGCAGGTTTGGAGCAGCTTGTTAGATTTGTTAGATTTCTCTGAATGTTTATTTTCACCAATATTCAAACGTGTGAATATAAAAAGTTAATGTTTTAGAAAACAGTTTGCCTTTATTCTTTTATAGCATGCATGCATTTTTATATCAATCTGTTTCAAAGTGAGACATATTTTATCCAGAAATGGTATATTTCAAAGAATAAGGTGTTGGTCAATCATATTTCATTATTTTCCATCAAGCAAATATCTTAAATGATATTTAAAATTCCTTAAAAGATTTGTGAAATACATTAATCAAGGTCTGTGCATTTTTATTAAATTAAGCAAGGAAAATTTACTGAATGTTGAAAAATTAGTTGAGTTATAGGGTTGCTTTTTAATTCAAACCCATAGTGATTACAGGTTCATAACAGAAGCAATTTCTATAATAGCTATATTTTTGCTTATATTGCTGGATGTACATGTGAATATATTTAAGCTTATTCTTTTCCTTTGGCCCTTATTTGTTTACCAAACCACAAGCACTTTACAAAACAGTCAAGTGTTTTGATTATTAAGTTTTCTGACTAAAATTATTCATCAAAGACTTATTAAATATAAAAGACTTTATAAAGTTAGCCCTGGAGATATAGTAAAATTTCAAGCATTTTCTAACATTCAAATAGAAAACTGTGTTTGCATTCTAAATAAAAGTGTACAACAATGAGAAAAAAGAAAACCTGATAGAGTCAGCGTCCTGTAATGTAGATGCCTTCTTCCTAATAAGAAGGTATTGATTTTATCGTGGTCATATGTACCTATTGAGATGCAAATAGCTTTGGGAAATTTAAAACATATGTTTTAATATCTGCAAGAGAACAGTGATAGACATGATCATGTACCTTAAATGTATTTTGGCCCTGAGCCTTGTTAACTCAGTACTAGTGTAACATTTTAACATTTGATCTGCCTCTGGTTAATCATGTTATTGCAGACACTGAAATACCCTTGTTTGATGCATCATTTAAATGGCTTCTGGAGCTTGCTCCCTTAAACTCTATCCTTCCTTTACACTCTCCCTTTACAATTGTCCCTTTACAATATAGCCTCAGTGGCTCTGCCTATTCATTTTGCACATCTCTTCTTGGCAAATATTTTGTCTTTGTGTCACTGTCCTGAGTTTCTGAGAGAGGACATTTTCTCCCTTCATGTTTACTTTGGGGGATTATTATTAGAAGTGAGTGAGAAAAGTTTAGTGACTTGCACTACAAACTTTATAAAGGTTTAAACATTCAGCTACATGTACTTTTCAGTCATTTTCAGATGTGAAACTGTTTAGCTTTGGCTTCACATCTCTCAAAAAACAAGAAAATTAAGAAAATTCTCTACTTCCCAGGGAAATACAGTAGACAATCCACAGGCATGGTATATATATATATATATATATATATATATATATATATATATATATATATATATTCAGGCTACTAGCTTAGCAATCTAGATGCAGAACCTATGAAGTTCAGGAATACACATTAACTTAAGACTCACTAGTAGCTGGACTGTGAACAGAGTTTACATTTTCAATTGTGTACTATAATATCATTCATGTAATATTAGAATAAACCTGGAATGCGGGATAGCATATTCTTAGGGCAAGGACTGCAACTGTGTCATGTATAAGAGTTCAAAATGCTTATTGTTAGATATCTGCATATGTCCCCAATCTTCTTGTCTATTCCAGTGGACACCATAACAGAAAATAAGGTTAGCAAGAAAGGAGTAACACCATGTAGATGCTTCCAAACCCTTCATTCTTCTCCATAGAATCCTCAGAAGATTTCTATTAAGCAGATACTTTTAAGTGAAATTTTACATCTTAATTGTTTACAGAGAAAATATTTATGAAGTTTTGACAATCCCATCCAACACAGTAAAACTAAATGTATAAACAAATACACAAATAAATAAAAAAAACCATGAAGTATAACTGATTAGTATGCAAACAGAAAGAATATAAAACATTCAAATAAATTAGAGCTTAATGAAATTGTATTTAGTGATTTATTATTGCAGACAGCAAGTGGTCTATAATATTAAAGATCTGGGCATTGGATTATACATGCAAAGTTTTAATTTTCAGCTTCATTGATAAAGAGCTTTCCAAGAGAGTGCAGATTTGTTACCTGCCTTGAGCCTAAGTTTCCTATGCTGTTAGATGGAATATGAATAGTGCCTGTTCCTATTAAAATATTTAGGAGATACTGCTAAATTGTTTTAGACAATATAAAAATACCAGTAGACAACTTGATGAATTGAATAAAATGTTGTTAATTAATTACATGTATTAATAATAAAAATGATATGTAAGTCCTTTGTTGACTCATTTATGATTTTGATAGCAGCTATGGAACTTCAAGAGTTGCTTTATTCCTATAGATAAATTTCAAGTTAATGATTATTGAGTTCCTAAAATGTGTGGAACACTTTCCTATATGCAATATGGGATCAAATAAGGCATACATTTCTAGAATAGTCTGAAGCAGACTCCATTCTCCTTCAAAATATATACCAGTGGTTCTCAATCACTATATAGAAGCAACTCAATAATTTTATGGCTGGGGGGTCATCAAAGCATGAAAACCTGTATTAAAGGGTTGTAGAATTAGGAAGGTTGAGAACCATTGATGTATCCGATGAAAATAAGTATTTGGCCTTCAAAGGAGAATGGAACGAAAAAGAGAAATGAAGCACAAAGCTCTTGAAATAAAATAACTGGACCTGAATTCTCATCAGCAACTTATTCTTAATGAGATTTTGGTCTCAGTTTGTAAATGTGTTGAGTAGGGATAAAATATAACTCCCAGGTCATAGGAACATTAGAAGGATTAATGAGATAACATTTGTGATGGCACAATGCAGTAACTGATGTCAAAATGTTAACTGATTTGTTTCAAGAGACTTCTGGTTTCCATGCCAAATTATGAGCAATTTAAAGTGTGCTTCTAGCATCTACTAGGCTATATTTTGTCAATAACCAGACCAGATAAGAGTATAAATAAGGATTTGAAAGCAGCTTTTGTGTGAATAAACTTAAGTATAAGAGTGTGGAATGCAGGGTATGATTGAGCCTCCTCTGGGACATTCAGAGATTGATAATCTCATGGATATTGAGAAACTGTACTTTCATACATTTAGGTAATATTTTCCTTCTTTTACCCTCTGACCCACCAGGTCAGTGTTCAAGATAACTGTAAAACCATTATTAGTTATTTAAAAGACACTTTGCATGGAAATGGTGTTGTGAGTGTCCTTTCAGGTCCACATTACTTGATACTGATCAAGTGTCTTTGTTCATCACCCAATAGCATTTGTCAACACAAAGTAAATATTAACGTTGACATAAAATAGTCTTTAGAGCAATGTTGGATCTATTCAAAAAGCAATGGTCCCCAAGACCAAGGACGATTACAAAGGGTGCTCTCAAAAATGCTCGGCAATCCCCTAAAGAACATTATGTTAAATACAATTTTAAGAATTTCCAGTGAGTTATTATTTTTTATCTGTCTCATAGCGCATCTCATTCTTTCCCATTAAATGTTTTTCTCCAATGTACAAAACATTGTATTTTAAATTTGTTTTTGAATGAATAACTAACATCATTTTCTATAGAGTTGTAAGCATTTTTATGCTTCAGTTATGATCAAGATTGCAAAACATAAGAACTCAAATGTAAAGAATCCACTGTCATGTCCAAGGTGAAATTTCCTTTAGTGTAACGAGCTTTCAACTTATTCTAGTTTCACTTTGAAACTGCATACATAGAAATAAATAATGTGCATATTTAATAGGTTGTATTTTTTAATTGTAGGATTTTATGAAGCATTAAAATGGATTAGGTATTAACACATTAAGGGATCTTTCACTAAATGGTAAGAAACTATCAGCTGTCAGGACTCTGTCACTGAATTCACCTCTAAAAATATCTTACACAGAAGCGAAGGAGACATTTGCAGACAGTTTTGTCATTTAGACATCATCTCATGATACATAATAGATCGTAGGTACTGTGCTCATTATAAAATGATCTCTCTAATGCAGGGAACCTAGAATTCCCCAACGAAACCCCGGACACCTGTGGAAGTATTGCTTTCTGTGTCCTTTGCCCTCTCTGTGCATTCCTTTGGGGTCTGGCTTTTTATCTTTCTACTTTGAAATGGTTGCTTAGTATTCTAGCTTTCCATCGCTCACCAGCAACAAAAGCAGCTTAGTGCAAACCGTGTAAGACATTACTCACTGCACTCACTGTAGCTATATAAAATAAAGAATGAATTCAGCCACAGTTTCACCTTTGACTCACAGTGTTCAACAGAAGCAAAGCACATAATGATGCCAGAAATCACAGCTGCTTTCTCTTTGCAACAGGTGAGAATGTCTTGGATAAAAATGAAGTGATTGGTGTCCTTAGCTCTTTCTAGATTTTATGTCCTTCCTCCATCTCTTCAAGTGAGCAGTTAGGTGGCAATGGGGGCCACCACCACACCACTACTCTACCCTTCATTCCTTTCCTCTCCCTTTTCCAGCCTCACAACTTATCTTTCTGCACTCATAGGACTTTACAGTTTTACATATGAGAATACAGTAAGGAAGCCACTACTGCCTACCTCTTTTGAGTTCCTTATCCTGAATGAAGTGAGGTGAGTATAAAGAAATTTACCACTCTTCTGTAGGCCTTGCCTGCCATAGGAGAAGTGAGAATGAGTTGCAGTTTGGAGTTGATACTAAACATTTCAAAGAATCGTTGGAAACCTTTGAAAAATAAATTATAAGAACAACTTTTTATACAAAAAACATATATCTACATTAAGTAACTCAACATTCTTTCATAAGAACACTTTGAAATACTTTACATTTATAAGCTACCAATGAATTAAAGAGGTATCAAGAACTTCCTATCCTATGGATAAAGGAAGGTAAAACACTAAGGTTGACATACCAAATCACAAAGCAATTTGAGCAAGACTAAAGGATTTGAACCCAGAGGAACTAGTTTGCCTAGGTCTTGAGCAGTATTGAGGATCACTCATTAAGTTAGCTTTCCTGTATCAATCTCAGTATAATCAGAATTTTGAAAGCCTGTTATAATTTAAACAGTTCTCTATTGATTCATTTCCTTATCTTATGATTTATACTGGCTAGACTAGGACTATTATAAACTATTGTATTGTTTGAATAGATTTTGTTTTGAGAGGAAGCTATGTTCTCATACATTCATTAATATTTAAACATACTTTTAGTGATTAAAAAGGCAACTAGCAGTTTTTAATATATCTCTGACTATTTGACTAAAGTTGTTTTATTAGAACGTTATAATAAATAAAATATATTAAAAATAAAAATAGCATTTACAGATTGATTTACTGAGTAAAATTGATCTTCTACAAATAATACACAGAATTTTCCTGTACAATATATTGAAATATTTGTTTGTAGAAATACTAATATACTAGGTGTTAAGAGTTCAATTACTATGGACTTAATTTTTTAATTTTAATTAATGAAATGCAAATTCACTTACTTTACCAAGTTAAAGAGCAATCTTTGATAGCTACATGTGTTGGTGCCAATTGCTTTGTTATCTTAAGCAACTTTAAAGCTGGTGAACTTAATGTGAGCAACAGTTTGGATATTTGTCTATACTCTGAATTTTTTTTCTTGTTGAGATATTTTTAATGTAAACAGAGCTAATTTCTCTAGTAATTATAAGAATTTGGAATTTTTAAAACCATCTTTCCCTAAATGCCTTTTCATACTTCCTGAGAATCACTAGCAAAATCCTTCTTTGTATTTCAGTGCAAAGACATTTGCAAAAAAATAATACAATTCAGTAACTCGGAAGCACTGTGAAAGTAAACTGCTTCTTGGGATTTCTATCAGCATTTGATTTAATGTTGACTATTTAATCATATTATAGATTTTTCAACAGGCCTATATAATTGCCTTGCTTGCAGAAATGAGTAAATAGCTTACCTTGCAAGTCAGGTTCCTTAAAAAGTCTATTACAGTCCTAGGATATCAACGATTTGTCAGCATTTCCATTATCAACTTCCATACTCTGGGGTTGATAGCTTACTGTAAAATTTTGCTCTGGTTTAAAATTGACATTTAATATTTCGTCCAAGGAATAAGCCCAGTCATGTCCTAGAAAGGAAGGTGAGGTTCTTGGACTATGCAATTCAAATTAGCAAAATGGTTATTTCTGGAATAAGGCAAATTTTCCCTATAGTCCAAGGAATAAGCCCAGTCATGCCCTAGGAAGGAAGGTGAGATTCTTGGACTATGCAATTCAAATTAGCAAAATGGTTATTTCAGGAATAGGTCAAATTATCTCTATAGTCACCAGCACACATTTAGTGCCTATTTCCTGCACATTATAGAATAGGTGTATCATGCTTAAGTCTTCTTGGACACTTCAACAAAGATGATGTACTACTCGGTTTGCTGGAGAGGAAAGTAAAACTCTAGGGAGTGAATCAAGCCATTTTCCAAATTCGCTTAGATAGACATGGAGTTGAAATCAAGGACAACTTCAGAATATCATGATTTTCACACTACAGATTGCTGTTGAACCATGGTTGGATGGGCAGGGAGAGAAAGAGGGAGAGAGAGAGAGAGAGAGAGAGAGAGAGAGAGACAGAGAGAGAGAGACAGAGAGACAGAGAGACAGAGAGACAGAGACAGAGAGAGACAGAGAGAGAGAGAGAGAGACAGAGAGAGAGAGACAGAGAGAGAGAGAGGAGGGAGAGACAGAGAGAGACAGAGAGAGAGAGAGACAGAGAGAGAGAGAGAGAGAGAGAGAGAGAGAGAGAGAGAGAGAGAGAAGGAGAAGCTAGCTATAAAGGACAGTATAAAGAGGACTGAGGCAGGCTGACTCCATGACAGGCTTCAAACTAGCAGTTTAGGAAAGTAAGTCAAGGTTTCTCTTTCCCAGAACTGGGCAAAGCTGGGCAAGTCAGTTATTGGAAAAACCACAGGCCTCGGGCAGCCAGTCAGAAGTTGCCCTGATACCTGGCCTGAGGCAAGAGCAGTGAGACAGCAACAGTTTCCAGGCTTCCCTAGCAACAGTTTCGCACTCCACCAATCCCCACCAACCCTTCCAGAATGTCCCCAAAGGCCCTAGTTAATCCCAAAGACCTCCATACCTTTAGAGATGGAGCCAACCAATCAAGACAAAGGCCATCCACTACTCCCAGTAATTTCCCTAATCTGCTTTAAATTAGACCTGTGAGAGTCCATCTGAGTGTCTCCATCTTGGTAAACTTTAAACATGTTGGACTTCTGCAGAATAAGACACTCTTTGCATTTGTATTCTATTTGATCTGGGGTATTTTTCTTCCAGGAATCAAGAACCCTTACAGGATCTTAATCATTCAACCACCAACTGACTTTGCCTCAGTTGCTACAGGCAGCATCTCATTCCATAGCCAATTATAGCTCCCATGGATTTTTTTTTCTGTGAATTTTGAAGGGAAAAATTACACTAATAAATCAGGATTAGAAAAAGACATTTCACTCATTTGACAGCCTGCCTTGTTTCTGCAACAAACAATAATTTGATTAGAGAAAATGAAATTTGGAAATAGTTTCTTCGATTAAAATAAAAAACAAAACACTAACTAATTGATGTGGGTGTTTTTAATAAAAAGAAGTTCACAATAGTTACAATTCACCAACTTAAATAACAATCATCTCCCACGTATGTTCTTTTCAAATTTTTTAGCAAAGACTCTGTAAATACATCTCACCGAGAAAGTTTAGGCACCTGACATCTAGACTAATATGACAGATCCCATCGCTCAGCATGTTGGAAATTTATTTCTACTTACAGATCCATCTCTGCTAGTTCTGTGAATAAGTGCTGAATGGTGATGATAGCTGTGCTAATTCTGTGGGATCTTGACTTTGGGCATGAAAGCAAATTTTAGAGCAAAGAAAAAAATTTTAAAATATAATGCCATCTGATTTTATTTTTATTAATTCCTGAAGAATTAGGTTTCACTGTGGTATTTTTCAAATAAAACTTGTTTTATTATTTCATTGGTCTCCTTCCTTCCCATTGTTCCTCACTGTCCCCACCACTCTCCATTGCCTCCTTTCCATTTCCAACTGACATGCTAATTTTTGACCACTCCCACTTTCAAAAAAATCATTTGTTGGCTTTCTGATAACCTTCTGTGTTTCCAAGTATGACCATCGACACTATCAACGCTGGCTATTATAAGGCATAGGACACATAAGGAGCACATTGTCCTTAGAACACTAAGGCAGAGACAAATCTTTATATACTGTTTAGTTGATTGACTTGATCATGCTGGCTGCGGAGGGAACAGTGCAAATTGCTGTGAAGAAGTGAAAACTGGGCAGCAAGAGCAAGAATTCTGCAACTATCCTTAATCAAACCCTTCTCGGCTTCATATTCATTTCCCATCCAGGCTCCCAAATATTCTAAACCCTTTAAAAGGCAAAGTCATCACATATTTCATTGGCATCATATGAGGATAACTGAGTCTCAATTATGCTGTCACTGATCTTATTTAAGGGTAATGCTGATTTTTCAATCTTTGACTGAAATAATTCATTTAACGGATTATAATCCTCTAGATGACATGAAAATAGAAGGTGTAATCTTGACTGGCCTGGCCTTGAGTACTGAAAACTCCAAATAATTGAATAGTGGATAAAAAACAATGCATAAACAATGACACACAATCACACTCACACACACACACACACACACACACACACACACACACACACAAACACACTTCTGACATGTCTTCCAGCTCCTATAGCAGGATCATTTGATTCACCATAGGGAAGGTTCAAAAGCATGGAATATCATAAGAGAGGACTATTGTCACAGAGCAGAAACCCTCCAGTAATGAATATCAGAGAAGGAGCTCTGTCTCTCTTGGCCAAACTGTCACCAGCAAATTTAAGCATATCCTACAGATTAATCATTCTAACCAGGTTAAATAACTAGATGCATTTCTGGTTTTTGTTTTGCTTTGTTTTCTTCTGTTTTGTCTTTTTAACACAATAGCAACGGTAAAAGTGTACAGGCCTACATATCTATTTCTGAAATCCATCTTACTAGTTGAACTACTTTGTTAATTTTCATAATCTCATGTACATATTAAGGGTACACCAGACTTGGTTTTTTATTATTATTAAAAATTAGGATATCTCTAAATGTGCACCTTTGTCAGGACAACCTGTGTCAGAGCTTCAGGTTTGTCTGTGTCTGTATTTGTCTGTATCTGTGCATACGTTATCAATATTCCTACTGTGAGAGACATTTGCCCAGATTGAGAAGGTTAAGAGATGAGAATCTGGGATCTGAGTCTTCACATTATTGAAGAATTGAGTGTTTGATATTTCAGTGTAAGAGAAGATTTTGAAAACCTTTAAGAAGCAAGGACAATATATAATTTTTCAGGCAAGCAAAATGCCATTGAAATGTGCCAAAAATCTTCTTAAAATGTGAATTTTCTACTTTGTGCTTTGGATGTCATTAAATTCATACTTGGCATTAATTTAAGAAAAATAAGGTATGGAAGAGGGCACCAAAGAATTTGATTTTGCTATTACGCCTATGAAGGAAATTCTGTTACTGATGCATTAAAATGGCATAAAACACATCAAGACTCTATCCCAAATTTAAGGCAGTTTACTTTCTAAAGAATATCATGATCTTACTCTATAAGTGACCTATTTTTACACATGTGTTCATATAACACGTTGGGCACTCAAACTTTTCACTAAAAGGCAATCATACATGAAAGTTGACATAAACCTCTATCCATTCAGACAAGAACACTGAGGAAAGTAGGCAATGAGGACTAGCAAGTTAGATTCATTCAGTCACACAGATATGATTGAACAAAATTCAATGTTTAAGGGAAAAATAGGCTTACATATGATATACCAATAGGTGTTCACTTCTATGCGTGCAAGAAGCAGAAGATGCCAGCTCATGAAACGTATCTCCAAAATGTAATAAAATAAATAAATATGTAAATATAAAAGCATACAAATGACAATAACAACAAAAATTGGTTACTAAATACTTAAGACAAGCTATCCAAATCTTTAACCTTTGGATGGTAATTCTTCTACTTCAATGGTTACTATTGCTAAGTCACCCAAATTTTAAATGTCTTTAAATGATCTACCTCAAGTAAGAGATACAGAATATCAATTAAAAGCAGCAAATCCTCACCCCCAACCCAGAAGCTCTCTTCCTTTGATAGCCATTTGCAAATGAAAACTTAGTTGGAGTTTTCATTGTGGTACAGACCACTCTCAAGGGGATGTCTCAGGCACAGCAATTGATAGACAGGACAAAACATATGGCACCTCTGGAGGATCTTTATCTTGTAGAGCATGCATGTCTCTAACTAAAGCTGTCTGTTTCTTTTTTTCAATTCTTTATTAGATATTTTCTTCATTTACATTTCAAGTACTTTCTCTAAAGTCCTCTATACCCTTCCCTCGCCCTGCTCCCCTACCCACCCACTCCCACTTCTTGGCCCTGGCATTCCCCTGTACTGGGCATATAAAGTTTGTAAGACCAAGGGGCCTCTCTTCCCAATGATGGCGGACTAGGCCGTCTTCTGCTACATATGCAGCTAGAGACAAGAGGTCTGGGGTACTGGTTAGTTCATGTTGTTGTTCCACCTATAGGGTTGCAGATCCCTTTAGCTCCTTGGGTACTTTCTCTAGCTCTTCTGTTGGGGGCCCTGTGTTCCATCCAATAGATGATTATGAGCATCCAGTTCTGTATTTGTCAGACACTGGCATAGCCTCACCAGAGACAGCTATATCAGGGTCCTTTCAACAAAATCTTGCTGGCATATGCAATAGTGTCCGGGTTTGGTGGCTAGTTATGGGATCCCCGGATGAAGCAGTTTCTGTATGGTCCATCCTTTCATCTCAGCTCCATACTTTGTCTCTGTAACTCCTTCCATGGGTATTTTGTTCCCTATTTTAAGGAGGAATGAAGTATCCACACTTTGGTCTTCTTTCTTCTTATTTTCTTGTGTTTTGTAAATTATTATCTTGGATATTCTAAGTTTCTGGGCTAATATCCACTTATTAGTGAGTACATATCATTTGAGTTCTTTTGTGATTGTGTTACCTCACTCAGGATGATGCACTCCAGATCCATCCATTTGCCTAAGAATTTCATGAATTCATTGTTTTTAATTGCTAAGTAGTACTCCATTGTGTAAATGTACCACATTTTCTGTATCCATTCCCCTGTTGAGGGACATCTGGGTTCTTTCCAGCTTCTGGCTATTATAAATAAGGCTGCTATGAACATAGTGGAGCATGTGTCCTCATTACCAGTTGTAACATCTTCTGGGTATATGCCCTTGAGAGGTATTGCTGGATCTCCCGGTAGTACTATGTCCAATTTTCTGAGGAACCACGAGACTGATATCCAGAGTGGCTGTACCAGCTTACAATCCCACCAACAATGGAGGAGTGTCCCCCTTTTTCCATATCCTTGCCAGTATCTGCTGTCATCTGAATCTTTGATCCTAGCCATTTTGACTGGTGCGAGGTGGAATCTGAACAATACAGCAATGGCTTGTGCCTCAAGATTGAGAATTTACAAATGTGACCTCATAAAATTGCAAAGCTTCCGTAAGGTAAAAGACACTGTCAATAAGACAAAAATGCCACCAACAGATTGGGAAAGGATCTTTACCAATCCTAAATCAAATAGCGGACTAATATCTAATATATATATATATATATTAGATGTTTTATATATATATGAGTATATATATATATATATATATATATATATATATATACTCAAGGATGGACTTCAGATAATCAAATAACCCTATTAAAATGGGGTACAGAGCTAAACAAAGAATTCTCAACTGAGGAATACCGAAGGGCTGAGAAGCACCTGAAAAAATGTTAATAATGTTCAACATCCTTAATCATCAGGGAAATGCAAATCAAATCAATGCTGTCCATGTTTCTAATCTTTTTCTTATCTCTTTCTGTTCATTTGTTTGTTCTGTTCAGGTTTGGGTATGGATATGAATGGGAGGACAGGTGGAGTGGAACTCAGAGAAGCATAATCAAAATATATTGCCTGAAAAACATTCATTTTTAGTAAAAGAAGAATAGAAAACAAACAAACCACAAACCACCTGACTGCTGAAGCATCTTAAAGGAGAAGAGGGTTATTTTGGCTCATAGATTAGAGAGGACAGACTGTGGTTCAAAGCCTTGGTGTATACTGTCTCAGGTGACATAGACTAAGAGAACAGGGGGAGTGGGATGGAGTCCCCCACTAATGGCCTTTGTTTGACAGCTAGGTCCTTAATCCTGGCATGTCTGAAAATATAACCACACTAGAGCACGAAGTATTAAAATATATTAACATGGGGGCTGGAATGCATTTAACATTTAACTCATAGCAAGTCAAGAATATACCAGTCAAGACCCCGTTAAAGATAAAAGACAGTATAGTTTTAAAAAGAACAGCTGTTTCTAATGAGATTTCATTTTTTGACAATAAAGTTAATTTGCTGAAATGATATTGGATAAAAATTATTGTTTATTTGATGTTTGTTGTTGTTTGTTTGTTTTTTTGAGACAGGCTCATTCTATGCTGCTGTGGATAAGTTGGAATTTACCAGGCAGAGAAAACTTGATTAAAATTTGAGGTAGTCCTCCTGCCTCTGTCTCTTACTTCAGAGAACTGATATTCTAGATATGTTTCTGCCACATCCAGTTCTTCTTTTGCTATTGTTCAGGTAATAAATTTATTCATTCCTTTCATGCGATTTTTCACTCACACTGGGAAAAAAAGCAGGAGGAATGTAGTAAAAAAAAAAAAAATCCAGTGAGCCAGCTGCCTTTGCCTTATCAGTCTCACATCATCTTATCTTTGAATTCAATGACTAATTACTTGAGAAATCTTCTCACTTCTCTCCTGCTCCTCACTCCTTCTGCAGAGATATTATCTCTTTCTAAAGTAACTGTCCTTTAACTGATACCCCTTCCTTACTCTCCTTTTCATATAACACTTGCCTCTGAAGTCAGATCTTTATAAAATGTATTTTCTTCTGTCAAGTCAATGATTAAGTTTTCAGTGTCTCAGCATTACTTAGTAGCTAATAACCTTCCTTAACATTGTTTACAATATCCTCTATGGTCAGTTAATTGCTTATCTTATCAGTCTTACCTTGCAGGCAGAACACTAACACTTGGGCTCTAATAGAGCCGGACTCTCAGACTCATGTAGAGATCTGTGTCTGCTTAAAGCTTCTTTTCCATTTGTTAGAAAGCACCTCTTAAAGTTTTAATTTCATTCCTCCTGTATATCTCGAGAAGTTTTGGTAAGCCTCAGGCTTTAATCCCTGCTGCAAAGTCTCTTAACCTCTGTATTTACCAGCAAATGCCATATTATCTGTGTCTTTCCTGCTATCCCCATCTTATCTTCCTTGGGTTGAAATTAATAACTGTGAATATTGAGTGTAATTGTTCTGTGATCTACTAATTTTCTCTAACAACCACAGCAAGTAGAGTTTCAAAAGCACACCTATGTGGTATTGATGAAAGAAAGAAGATGTAAATGAGAAAAGAGGTAAGATTTTGTTTGTTGTTGTTTTGTAATGTTTCTCCTTTCCTTTTCCTCCCTCCAAACCCTCCTATGTGCTCCTGTCCACTCTTCCCTCAAATTTCTAGCCTCTTTGTGTCACCACATAAATATAATATGTATTCATAAGCATAAACTGTGGAATCCATATAACATTGTATTTATGTCTTCAGGACTGACTATTTTGAGGTAGATAACCAATTTGTGTGCTTCTTTTCTGGGGATGACAGGAGGCAACTAATACTCCTGACAACTTAGATTGCCAGTGAATGACATCAAAGGCCAGCATGGCATTATAAAACTGCAGGTGACATAGATGCATGAATAACTTGGGAGTAACCAATATCTCTTTAATTGGACTTAAGACATGCTAAATGAGATTTGTATTTTATTGAATCCTAAACTAGGACTAAAATATGCTCTGATTATGTAACACTTACTAATGTAAACTTTGCTTTGTCTCTAATTAGCTCAAAACAACATCTATTTACCTAGAGAAATAGACAAATTCAAAACAAGCACCATGACCATTGTGAAAGGGCATCTGCTCTGTGAAAATTAAATAAATCGATAAATAAGTTTAGCAGAAGGTAGTTATAAAACTCTATATTAAGTTTACCAATTAAGGAAAGATGAAGCATATGTAATTTCTAAGAAAAAATAAATTTTTAATAACTTTAAAATGTAGAAATGAAGAACAAGTCAATGATGTTGTTTTTCTTATCAGAAGCTACCTAATTTTATTCACATATCACCATAAATTTGAAGTGACATTTGTTTTAAAGATCTTCACTAACTAAATAGAAAAAATATATAATTGCAATATAACCTTAAAAATTATTTGAAAATAATTAATTAATTTATTCAAGAGGAGCACATTTATAAATAATTCAAATGAAGATGAGGGCTATTAGAGTAAGAGTTTATTATATAGTAAATAGGTCAAATTTTATCAATCATAATTGATATAATAATGATATTGATAATGATATGATAATTTAAATATCAGCAAATTTTATATGATATTGTACAAAATTTAATAAATTTGGTTATTCTTAAGTTGTGAATTTAGATCAGTTATTAGAGTATACGCCTGTCAGAAACCATGATTTATATAAATCCTGATTTACAGCACTATATCAAACCAAGCAAGATGGCATGTACCTATAAAGGAAGATCAGAAATTCATGGTCAAGTTTAGCTACTTAAGAAACTGGAGGATAGTTCATACCTTCATGACAGTGCTTATTAAATTTAGAGGCAAATATACACAATGATGCTAAAACTCTGAAACAAATTATCAAAACACTCTTTAAAATAAACTATCGATACACAAATACAAACTCATATATATGAATTCCTTTTATATTAATTTATTTTTTCTCCTTTTTTCAATTTTTATCAGATATTCTCTTCATTTACATTTCAAATGCTATGCTGAAAGTCCTCTATACCCTCCCTCCTGCCCTGCTCCCCTACCCACCCACTCCCACTTCTTGGCCCTGGCATTCTCCTGTACTGGAGCATCCACTTCTGTATATATGTATATGTCTTTTGAAATTTAAAATTTAAAATTAATCTAAAGTCATCTATTGGATGGAACACAGGGCCCCTAATGGAGGAGCTAGAGAAAGTATCAAAGGAACTGAAGGGGTCTGCAACCCTATGGGTAGAACAACAATATGAACTATCCAGTACCCCCAGAGCTCATGTCTCTAGCTGCATATGTAGCAGAAGATGACCTAGTCGGCCATCACTGGGAAGAGAGGCCCCTTGTTCTTGCAAGCTTTATATGCCCCAGTACAGGGAAATTCCAGGGCCCAGAAGTGGCCCTCAATCTCACAGTAATGGTAAAATTTCTGTATACATGTATACATGTATTAATTATGTATACATGTATTTAATTATGGGCATGTTTAAAGGGTGGGCACAGCAAGTGTGTATGCATGTGTGAGAGCTTACAGATGATGGAGATGTTCAGTCTCCTGCATCTGGATGTACAACAGGTTGTGAACCTACTAGTAACAGAACTCAGGTTCTCTTCCAAAACAATATATTCTCTTAATCACCAGACAACTCTCCCTTTATGATTTTCTTCTTATCCACTTAACTAGTCAGTTTTTTAAGCCATGCGAAAACTTTAGTGCTCAAACCTATCCTTCACTGGTAATCTCATAATTTAATTGGCATTATAGCTCTTCTTTTTTCATTTTACAAGTGATAATTTCATGACTTTATGTCATTGCATCTGCCAAAGACAGATACCAAGCCCTCCTGAGTGTTTCTGCCCCACCAGTACCACTGTATGGACATAGTCTCTTTCTGCTAAAGGGGAAATTTCTCTCTATTATCTTTGATGTGTTCTGCCATGTGCACACAGCTTGGTGTGGGATGTCTTGTCCTGTTGTAGTACCTTCCAGATGATCATTGTCTTGATTTTTGTTATAGTATTATGCTACCTTGGTTATAACCTCAGACAGTTTTGTTGGAACAAAACAAGTTGATGTCAATCACAATTCTAGTGGATATGCATATATGAAATAGTCTTAGCAGTTTCCAGACTATTTGATTGTAATGAAACAGCCAGTCTAGGACCCATTTTCTACCCATCAAATCCAGGTTGTCTTTTTAAAGAACTTTGCTCATACTAGATTACAGTTCAGCAAATCAAGATTCCACTTGACAGGCATCATCCCCTCCTTTAGTAGTAAACAATAAGCATAATATTAAAATAAAGTTATAAAATGAACAATTAGGAAGAATTGCTCAAGCATATGGAATCTAAATGACCTTTTTGTAAAATAAACTTCCATTAAGAAGAAAAATTATAAAAAATGACATAGGCTAATTCTTTAAGCTGTTAGAGTCAACAGACTATAATCAGCTCTATTGAATTATTTTTCATTTCATTGTTTTGACAATGTGGAAGCCATGTAAAAATATTTATTTGAGTGATTATAAGAAAATGTACACACACAAACATATGTATGTATATATATATATATAAACTCAGAAAATATAATAAAAGAATTATTCTTTTATCAATGATAAAGTTGTCTCTGTTCCTGTGAAAATTTTATACAAATTCCCATCCATGTTGTAAAAAGCAAAACTCTTTACTCTTAAAAATGTTTAAAAAGATATGCTTGTCTGTTTAAAAAAAAAGCTAAAAAACAAAAAGAAAAAAACAGAACTCAAAAAATGACAGATAATTTGTAATTTTTTAGTGACATGCAGTCAAACTTAAATTTAAGATACATATGTAACATAAATCTGTATTTCCAAGACAAATATTTGCTGATATTTTAGTGTGTTTTATATGGGAATATGAAGTTCCAATAAACATAATGTCACAGCTGGTAGGAAAAAAAATATAATTACAACACTTATTCCACTCTCTCCCTACTACTTTTCTCCCTTTCATTTTCTCTGCTTGTCCATTTTATCTGCTCAGAAAAATAAGCTGAGAGCTTACACGTACACAGAAGAGATAAGGTCTTTCCTCAAGAGCTTTTGTCAAAGGCAGATCCAAACTAAATATCCTAACAAAAGCTATGTGAACGGTAAGCCAAAATGTGGTAACAAACAAGTAATGGGCTACAAGAGAAGGAAATCAATAATTGCAATCCAGATCTCTGAAAATTATACTGTCCCTGATCCAACCAGGACATGATTTTTGCTGGAGTATTTTGTGTGTATTATGAACAGAGCTCTCCGGTGGGAACAGACTGCAGAGGACATTTTACAGGGAGGAAGAGAGCAACAGGAAGAGGAATTTGATTCATGTTCAGCATCTCAAGTGGAGGGTAGAGTGCAAGCATTGAATAATGAAACAAAGAAGAGATATTCAGCATGCCAGGAAGGTTACTGTTCAAGAGCTGTTAGAATTATTTAAAAAGGTTAGGCTATGAATAAACATGCTTCATCAAGGTCTCTTACACATGCAAAAAGAGATGTTAATGAATAATAAAAGAGTAATGGAGACTGGTAGAGAAATTAATGTTAATCTTATCCAAAGCAGATACAAATTAATATTGGAGCAACATTTTTGTAATCACTTCTCAAGGCAAAAATTCAATTAATATGACTATATCAATATTTCAAATCTTAGTCCCTTGAAAGTGTACTTGTCTCTCTTCCTATAAGCTTGCATCCCTTGGTGGAGGGCTTGGCTCTTTCTTGCCGTACTTGTAGAAAATTTTAAATTGTGCAGATAGGAGAAATTCGGAGCCTTTTTATAAACCAGAGTGTTATGATACATAATGGCCTAAGGGCATGTTTCAGTTATGAAGTTCAGCTTAGAGAGGAATAATTACTCTTCAGAAAGTAGATATGTAAGCCCAGAATAGTATGCCTTGCTTCATTATTTTATTTGCTGTTTTACACACACACATACATACATACACACACACACACACACTATGGAAAAGGAGCAAACGTGTTCTCTTTTTCATATTTTCAGTCATATTATGTATACATATATGTGATAATAGTAAATAGAATCATATCGAATAAATCAGCCCATGCAAACAGCCTGACAGTACCAATACAAAAATGAATTAATGACAAAATCAAAGTTGGAAGATATTTCTGAGCTTGAGCTAAATTTTATACTTTGTTGTGTTTTGCTTTGATGATAGGCAAAGAAATGTGAATATTTTCCTAGGGATTATTAATATATCTGATTTCCCCAGTGGAGATTGATATTATCTTTACCCTTTTCTTTTGTTGGTAGTCACTAGATACTTTTCACATAGTGAACAACTTTTCTTGTTTGTCATATAATATAAATGCCTGTCATAGTTTGTTTAAGGTGTCAGAGACTTAGAAAAAGTTTATGAAACTAAATGGACTCCTTGAATAAGTGTTTTACAGCTGTGCAGGAAGTGTTGTTTATATTGTAATGCCCTGACAAGTTTGTATAATAAGAGCTTCTTACTTCACCATATTGTGATAGATAGGGCTTGTTTGATGCATCACTCTGTAGGGAAAAAGAAAAAAAATCTGGTGTCTTGGAAAAAACAACACACACACACACACAAAAGACAATCCAAAGCAAGCTGCCCTATTAAAATAACTGTCTAGACAATCTCACTTCTGTACTTTTAATAGACAATGTATCATTCCTATAATGAAAGAAACATGAAATAGTTTCCATACTGAATAAGATCCCTGAGGTTCTGGGATTTGCCTCATTATATAAGGTTTTCCTGTCACTATGAGGATGCCTTTTCTCATCTTTCCTTCTCACCCGAATGGTGAATTTTCTGTCAACAGCTTTAGCCTGCATAACCCAGCATATCACAGAAGAGGGATATACTGGAGATAAGATGACTTTTTCCATTTATGTAGAAAATTATAGCCAGTCTTCCTGCAGAAAATGGATTATTCTGCAATGTGGATAGCATTCTGTGCACTCATTAAACAGGAAGGCTACAATTTCTCTTTATTTTATTTTTAAAGGAGGTGGACAAGGCAAGAAAGACTAGCTAAGATTCCATGCTGTTAAATTCACCGGGGGAAGAATCACCACTCGTGTATTCTCCTCAGATTCCTTTGATAACCAGCAGCCCAATCCAGCACTGATAACTTCCCCTGGCCAGGAATCCTATCACCTGCCTTAATAATTTTGACTGAAGGCAGGTTAATATGATGGAAAAAAGTGAACTTTTTCAAGTTCATTGAACTTCAGTTATGAACTGACAAGCCAAGAATTTTCTGAGGAAGAATATTATCGAGGTGTATGATTCTCCATTAATTTCTGCTGCTTCCCTGTGCTGTGATTGACACATTATCCTTGGGACTGCTGTAAGATCATAGTAGCATTTTCTTCTAGTCCTCTAATATCCCCCACTCAATCATCATCATAGTCATTATTATCAACATCATTGGTTGCTAAACAATTCGATATATTTGAATCAATAAACTTGCTAGCTAAAGCAGTTTTGTGTATTTTGTGTATTATTACATATACACATGTGTGCACAGACACACACACAAAATAACAGAGAAGGATTAATTTTCTGTCTGGACACACAACGAATAAATGAAGGAAGATTCAACTCCTTGTGTGTTTGAATTGGAATAGATCTTCTGCAGGTCAACAGAGTAAAAGAAGAAATGGGGCGAAATTAATGCAAGTGGAGTTTGATGAGCAAAAGTGCACTAGAAATTCCTGGAAAAGAGGTTGTAATGTCTGAAGAAATTAGCACTATTATTGGAAGCATCCTGCGTTTTATTGAAACACAGAAAGGGTAACTTAAGGGAAATACCTGCTCATCTAAGCTTCCAATTTGTAAAAGTAGAGTCCTCTTTTCCTGGAAAAAGAAAAAAAACAATATGAAAAGCAATACAGAAGCTAATGTGGTCCACCTGGAATATGGGCCCATCTCTAGTGAGCAGCCAAACTTGTCAGAGCTATTCATATGGCACTGAATTTAGAGGCATGAAAGGCAGAAGAGTCATTTGGTAATGGATTCTTCCTGAGGAGTTTCAGGGAATCACTGAGGACAGGAAACCTGTGCCAAGGGTGTCCCTGAGGGGGGGGGCTTGAGAGCTTATTTTGTGAAATTATGAAAATGAAACATGTATTCTCAAGGAGCACCCAAGATGTTGTAGGTGCCAGGACCATCAGATGTCTGCAAAGGAGAGAGGTACAATGAGTGGAAAGAAACAGAGTGAGATGAAATCTTTGTGGTAATTATCAAAGCTGGAGGGACTGAGCCTTCTGAGCCAGTTGAAACTAAAGTTTCAAACATTAGGCAGGACTTGGTATTTGTTTTGTTTGGGTTCAGTATTTCCGGATTGTGTCCCCATTTCTCCATTTATGGAATAGAAATGCAAATTCTATACTATTGTATACTAGATACATGAACTTTGTGCTCCCGGGGTCAGACACTTCCTCTGTTTTCTCTTATAGAACAGTTAACAGTTGAGATATTATCTTGTGCCTCAGAAGAGATTTTGGAGTTTGAATTTTTAAACAGTTTTCAATGTAAACACTTAACGACAGGAAAACTTTTGAAACTGTAATAAATATAGGTTATACATTGAAATTTCCATGAGCCTATGTGAGCTAGGGATTTGAATGTGTTTGTTTGAATGAGAAATATCACACATAGGCTCATGCATTTCAATAACTGGTACCCAGTTGACACTGTTTTGGAAGGTTATAGACCTTTAGAAGATAGTGCTAGAGGAATTGTCACAGTGAGAGGATATTTAGGAGTCTGGAGACTCAAACTACTTCAGTTTGCTCTCTCTGCCTCCCATCAGACAAGTGGCCATCTCTTAGTTTTCTACTTGGTTTCGTTCTGGAACCATAAGACAAATAAACTGTTCCATAAGTCACTTTTTATTATGGTGTTTCAGCACAACAATAAAACATAACTAATACAACAAGACACTAAGTGGCTTACTTATATTTGATATTGCTTCCTAAATGTTTATTCCAAATATATCTTTAAAGACAGATATCTGTGAAATATGTCTGCTTTTCTATTCATGCTAATTTAAATTTATTGCTTTTCACATAATAACATACTTATGTTAGCTTTTGATTAAAGTGCAAGTGCAAATGGTGATGAAGAAGTTTACATTTTTTATACAGGTATCAGACTAAATGGCCAGATGTGAGATAAATGTAGCTAAATTAATTTGTCTTGATAACATAACTTCATAATATAACACTGCCCCTCTCTCAGCCCCTCCCCTTCTCCTCTGAGTAAGTGGAGACTATCCCCTGGATATCTCCCAACCCTGGTACATCAAAAGTCTGAAGGACTAGGTGCATTCCTTCCAATTGAGGCCAGACTAGAGGAATTGGATTCACAAATAGGTAACAGCTTTAGGGACAGCTCCTGCTTCAGTTGTTATTAGACCCAAATGACAACTGAGCTGTACATCTGCTACAAATGTGTGCGGAGCCTAGATCTAGCCAATGTATGCTCTTTGGTTGATGGATCAGTCTCGGAGAACCCCCAACAGTCGGGGTTAGTTGGTGCTGTTTGTCTTCCTGTGGAGTTCATATTCCCTCCAAGGCCTTCAATCCTTCCCCCAAGTCTTCCATAAGACTCACTGAGTCACTCACTGTGTGTCCAATGTTTGACTGTCTTTCTCTGCATCTTTTTCAGTCAGCTGCTGTGTGGAGAGTCTCAGAGGACAGTTTTGCTAGGCTCCTTTTGCAAGCATAACCGAGTATCATTAATAATGTCAGGGCTTGGTACTTGCTATTGGGATGGGGCTCAAATCAGGCCAGTTATTGGTTGGGTATTCCAACAGTCTCTGCTCTTTGTCCTTGAAATTCTTGCACACAGGACAAATATTGGATCCAAAATGTTGTGGGTGAGTTGGTGTCCTTATCCCTCCACTTGGGATCCTGTCTGATTCAGGTGGTAACCACTTCAGGATCCACATTCCCACTGCGATGAATCTCAGCTAATGTCATAATTTTAAACTATATATCTTATGATACTGTTCTATAACTCAGTTCAATAGTTTCTCTTGTTCAAAAAGTCCTAAACTCTGTCTACATGAAATTTTTTTCTACCAACAGTTTAAGAAAATTTATTCCCACTCTACTTGACCTAATTATCCTCCTAAGTATATGTTGCATTTTCATGGTTTATTATTCATGTTTTTGGATATAAGATTCATGGGCACATATAACTTATAATTTGGAATTTCATTCTTCATTGTAGAAAGTATATTACTAGCAGGTAGGATACACTTGACAATTTTTAGTGAATGAATAAAGGTATGTCTTCCATTTGGGTCAGCTTTTTTTTTTTCATGAAAACATAGTTCTTTGTCTATTTTTTCTCTATTTCTATACATTGAAAGTTAATTTTCATTTATTTCTGTATTACATAATAGGTCTTTGGTCACTTCTTTAAAATTCTGTAAAAATCTTTATGAAATCTTATCTGTGACAGAATATGAAGTAAATGGTATTTAGAAGTGTAAATTTCACTTGTGAAGCAGAGTAAACACAAGAATAATAGAAATACAATGCAGGGTGAACTGCACTAAAAATGCTAGAAAATAGGTTTATATATATAAAAAAAACATAAAATGTAAAGGGAAATCTAACAAAACTTCCCTTATCTGTCACATTGTGATTATAAATATAACATTCCAGAATGCTGCATTTAAACAAGAATGTGCTAAATAATGAGCCCAATCCCCAGGCTACTTCTACTAAACAAACAAACAAACAAACAAAAACAAAAAAATGAAAGAAAGAAAGAAAGAAAGAAAGAAAGAAGAAAGAAAGAAAGAAAGAAAGAAAGAAAGAAAGAAAGAAAGAACCCAACTAGCCCAAGATGGCTCTTTAGAATCTTTAGAATGGCTATCAGATAAGAGCATAAGAAGAGAGAATTTAACATTTTTGAGAGGAACATTTCAAACTTCCTACTTCAAGATTATTAAGGTACTGATTACACAAACATTAGAGGTTAAATCAGTATAGTAGATATTACTCTGCATTTCATATTAAAATAGTTTTAAGAGTATTCTCTCTCCCTCTCCCTCTCCCTCTCCCCCTCTCCCTCTCCCCCTCTCCCTCTCCCTCTCCCCCTCTCCCTCTCCCTCTCCCTCTCCCCCTCTTCCTCTCCCTCTCCCCCTCTCCCTCTCCCTCTCCCCCTCTCCCTCTCCCTCTCCCCCTCCCCCTCTCCTTCTCCCTCTCCCTTTCCCCCTCCCCCTCCCCCTCCCCCTCTCCCTCTCCTCCTTCACCCCTCTCTCTATCTCTCTGCAATTCAGTGATATTTATATAGATAAATGATAAATGAACATAACTTAAAAGAGGGTGTGTGGAATTCTGAGCTAGTAGAAATATTCGAAGAACACCAACAAAACATTTTAAAAGTCTTTGTAAGTAAGTAAGATGTCCATTCTGGTTTTAATATTCAATGTCAATTGTACAGAAAATTGTAATTAAGTGTTTGATATCATGCAGTTTGTCCCATACCATTGACCTATAGAAAGTCTGACTTTATTAAGATGTAAGACTCTAATAATGCTTTTTACTGAAAAAGAAAACTGATCAACTCTGAGCTTGCTCTCTCTAGTTTTCTGATCATAGCTCTTGACATAAAGCAGTGTCACTCCATAAAGTGCTACACGGATCTCTTTTCATTTGGGTAAAAACACTGATCTAAATTAAGTTTGACCACAATTATTAAATACTGTCTGCCCAAAACAGCAGAGTGGCATTTCTCAAAGATGCAGGTACTCTTTTCTAAAAAGGTACATTTCCAGACTAAGGCTTGCACAGATTGGGTTATTAAAGAGTAATTACAGTCACACTGGGAAATTTTGTAGAATAAAGATTCTGTTTTAGTCAAAATGGTGGATATCCCACTTTCCAAATGTCCCTAAATAATGCTGATTGGAAAAGGTTTTAGGTTATGAAAATAATATTTTATTATTTCAACAGAGAAGTTAGGAAGATAATGGAATTAGTCTCAGACTCAAGTGAGTAGGGGGCCTTTGTTTTGTTGCTTTGTAGAAGTTATTTCTATGTTCTAAACTATAATGCTGAATAGAAATATTTGGTATTTTCTTTACATTGGTTCTGTAATACATGAAGGGATTCAGGGATTTGAATTGGTATTTATGATAATTGTTTTTGGAGTGAGGGTTACTGATCATGTGAAACATTCCATGCAAGAGAAATGTTTTAATTTGGAATGTTATATTTTGGAAGATTTCACTGCTTTGTTTGTTGAACAAATGTGCAAATTTGACTCATAACCAAAGACACCATCCACTCAACAATAGTAACACCTTCAACAAAAAATTCTGCACCTTTTTCCAAGACAACCCCGACAATCCTGATATTGTAGTGAGGTGCTGTATAAATAGACGTTCTGTGAAGCCTTTCTTCAAGCACAAATACAGTCATCAAACATCCTCTCCCCCCTCCCCCCCATGGAGCCTCTGTACCTTCTTAGCAGCAGAAGAAAGTCTTGCATCACTGTTCGTGGTCAACTCTTCACATGGTCTTCCAACAGCAGAGGGATGATTTATCACTGTCAGCAATCTTTACCTTAAAGAGAGGATTATTGGGAAGGTGAAAATGGAAATATATAAATGGTCCTGAGTAGGCATGGTCAGTGAGTGCATTCCATATATATAACCTGTTGTTTCTCTGTACTCTGTTGCTCAGCCTACCCCGTGCTCTCTCTCCTTTCATAACATTTTCTATACCGAGTAGTAACATTTTCTGCCAAAAATGGACAGTTCAGCTTTGTTCCCACTATGCTTTTGGACTCTGCAAAAATCAAAACATGTAACTAGATGACATTTAAACACACATCTCTTAATTATATATTATTTCTTAAATAATTATTTCTCAAATAAACTTTAAAACTCTATTACATTTAAGAGATTTGTCTGCTTAGAGTACAGAAATAATTCTAGAAAATGGTAACAGAGGCTGGAGAGAGATGGCTCAGGAGTCTAGAGTGCTTACTAATCTTTGACTGGCCCCAGAGTCAGTTCACAGTACCTACATAGGAATTCAAAAGTGCCTGTAGCCCCCAGTTCCAGGGTATCTGATACCCTCTTTTTGACTCCAGAGGTACCTACACATTTCAGTGCACATAAATTAAGGCAATGAAACACATATACACATGAAAAGCAAATAAGGAAAAATAAATTCAAAGTAGCAATTATGAAGTGATTTATGTAATTAAACATATAAGATTACTGATTTGCCCAGCAGATCAATCTTGCTTCATGCATTGTTATCTTCTCGTGTGTACGTTACTAATTCTATTAACCTTATGGCAGATATGATCTCGAAGTCAAGCAGAAGCTTAAGCAGGTGAAGCTACTAAACCTCAAGAAAACTAAATGACTTTTACAAGATCAGATAACTAGTGAAAGCAAATGCAAAAGTGTCGCCCTGCTTGCTCTTGAAGTGTTTTACATTCTTAACCACACAATAAGTTGCCGAGGTAAGAACCTGTTAATGTAGACAATGAAGCTCCCACGTTACTCAAGTTGTTGGGAGTCAGACCAATCCAAGGCTTTCTCAGAGCTTCAGACAGTTCTGTGTCCTTGTCTAAGACAGACTTGGTAAGGTCTATTCTGGAACTAGATCTACAGCCTTTAATTAGCTAAGATTTTGTTTCTCTGGAATCTGGTTTTTCTCCCTGAAGAGACTAGATTTATCAGATTCATGACCATTGTGTACTCTGTAGCTAATGTCCTGGAGACAGCCTGTGTTCCCTTTGTACAAGAGTGCTTGACTAACCTCATGGTGACTTTGTTCTCTTATAACTTTCTGTTGATCGTGTCCTGTTTCCTCTCCAGAAATAGTATATAAGATTCTGCACTGCTCACACAACTTGCTTGGCCTCAGACATAGCTTGAGTAAGACCCCTTCATTCCAAGCATTTCTACCCTTTTATCTTCTGATCTCTTATTTCCCTTTCTCAGAACCCTGACCCTGAAGAATACCCTGCTCATCCAGATCATAAATGCCATATTGTAAGTATGTGTTTAGCTAAGATTTCAATCTGTGAATCACACCATTAAAGTCAGATTCTTAACCAGTACATTTTTGTCCTTATATAAAACTTTTAACAATGCCATCATAAAATAATGGATAGCCTAACAGGTAATATAATTATAGGTGCTAGATAGCAGCAATTATGTATAGTACAGTGTTATTAGTATTTTTTTCGTATATAGACACCATAAGAAGCAGGAAGAGAGTAATAATGGAAAGTTTACGGGTACATAGAATTTTGAAGATGAATGTTCATTACCAAAGATAAACAGAGAATCATGAAGGTTTATTGAAAAGAGACAATGTTGCTGGGAGGAGGTACTTTTGACTGGTGGTCTACAGTCAAGGGTAATTTCTTGTGGTGAAGGTTAAAGATGTCCTACCTTTCCTTGAACATTTTTTTCCTTGAGTTAAAAAAAAAAAGAAAAAGAAAAGAGGTTCAAAAAATAAACATACCACGAAAGCTTACAATCTAATTTTAAAGTTATATAAGAACACCCCAAAACCAGATCATGTGCATTGAAGTCAATGTTTAAATTAAGTTTATAGGACAGAAGACTTTAAAGTCAAGGTGAGTAGAACAAATGAAAATCCACATGATTTCACTTATATAAGACACAAAGCTGAGTTTAACTGGAATTGGAGATGTTGTTTCAACTGAAACCTCAACATTTGCCAGGGTTTCCTGATTTGGTTTAGTGGTATACATAGCTTTCACATTAGCTATTTTTTACAGTTAGGAAAATATATTACCTCCTAATCTATACTCTATCAGTCAGTGATAATGAAGTTCTAGCTTCCAATTGAATTTGGCTTGCCAACATGGTCTGTCACTTGTCCGAGAGAATGAATAATACATTTTAGAAAATAAACTAATGAATAAATTGGGGTGGAAGTAATTGTTTTTCTATATATTTCTTCTGTTTTTATTGTCTAGACAATATTTCTTTACTTTAGCTTTGGGAATTAGTTCCAGCAGTTAACAAATTCAAGTAGTGTCAACATTTGTAGAAATAGTTACACTGTAGCCTGGGCAGAGATATCAGCATAGGACAACCCATGTAGCACAAAGGTCAAGGGACCTTTTTCTGAATTGAGATATGACAATTACATCAGGTAGTACGTTTTATTTAACACTGTAAACTTTAGCTTTGTAGAATTCTTCTAGGTAGCTCCTAAGTTACAGTAACTCTAACTTCTTCTCTGTCCCCTGTAGAAACTTCACTCTACAGCTCCCATATCTTCAGAATAAATACTTTATCTCACTATACAGGTTTTCTATAAATAAATGATAAGGATGACTGTGTGCCTACCCAGATTCAGATTTAACCAAGGGATAACGAAAAGTGCAACACTTAATGAGCATTAGTGTTCCTTCCTTCCTTCCTGAGATGAAGGGCCTTATTAATTAAAGAGGTTTCATGTAACATTGAACTCACTCACACTTCTGTTGTCAGCAGAATGTATGAGGACAGTGTCAGTTTTTTATTATCTTGACAAGATACCCAACAAGAAAGGGGGGTCTGGGAGGTTCAGCTCAGTTTCACTGGTTTAAGTCCATTGTTTAAAATTCGTTGTGGCCTCTGGTGAAGCAGAGGTAGTGAAAATTACTGGCAGAGGAAAACACTTAGATTCAAATAATGGAGTTCTGTCACAGACCCTCAAAGACTCATATGATCTCATAATACAAGTGCATTCAGTTCCCCATTAGAAGTCCCCAAGCAGTAAATAATTGCAGGTGAAAAGAGGAAATCAAAGTCTTCTCTGAGACTGAAGTTAATTTTCTACCTCTGAAGATAATAAAGAAATAATAGAAGCAAGTTACAGGGTAAGCATTCTGATCCTCATTCCGAAATGGCAGAATACAAGGAGCAAATTATGAAGCAAACTAATAGATCCATGTTGATCCAACCTGAAACAAGGTGGCAAAGTATGACGTCCAAATAGAACAGCCCTATCCCTATTGCTATGGCGACTGAACTACAGATTGATATTTTAGGTTAGCTTAACTCATTGGCTGGGATTTCTCTTGCCAATTGTTATACAATGTTGCCATTACTAATAGCAGAGAATCTCTACCTGGCTTCATGCATTGGCTTTTCAGGGGCTCCATAAAAGATCCTGACACTCCCACACATTTGATAGCCTAAGGTCTATTCTTTGAAACCAAGGGAGGGTTTTCTGTCAGCCCACAACTTTTAAATTTTGCATACAACACTTGGCCAGGTATCAATTCAAGCAAAAGTGAGCTCTGAGAGCATGGATTCAGGAGAGTAGCCATGCTTGAACAGCTAGGCACAGTTCCAAGAATTCTAGACAATTTTATTGCCATGTGCATATGTGTGTGTATGCATTCATCTTTGTGCTTCTGGGGCAGACGACAGGTGTAGTTATGTATACGAACACACATATGTATGTGCATATGGAAACTATAGTTCAGTGTTAGGCATCTCTTTCAATAACTTCTCAAACATAGTTTCTGAGACAATATCTTTCCCTGAACCTGGAATTCCCCAATTTAGTTCACTGGCTAGAAATCTAGCCCCAAGAATCCTCCTGTTTTGTTTCTCCAGTGTTGGGATTCCAGATATGCCTAGCGTCACTTGGATATTTTTTGTGGATTCTGGGGATCCAAAATCAGGTATTCATATCTGAATGGGAAACACTTTGTGAACTGAGCCTTCTCCCAAGGCTAGGTGAAAAACCCTGGCCTTATGTAACTAAGGTGCCTTGGTTTCTCTTCTGTAACAAAAAAGTCTTTCAAATGACATTTTATTTTATTTATATGTGTGACTCTGCAATCTAGGTGCTTAGGTGTTTTGTAAGTTTATGCTAATTTCACCTGCAATCCTGCCTTTCTCTCTCCTTTCTCCTCTGTCTCTGTTTCTCTCTGTCTGTCTGTCTCTCTCTCCTTCCTTCCTTCCTTCCTTCCTTCCTTCCTTCCTTCCTTCCTTCCTTCCTTCCTTCCTTCCTTCCTTCCTTCCTTCCTTCCTTTCTTTCTTTCTTTCTTTCTTTCTTTCTTTCTTTCTTTCTTTCTTTCTTTCTTTCTTTCTTTCTTTCTTCTATATGAAAATACTCCAAGGAAAGCACTCAAGAGGATAAAAATGTTCATTTATGCTCATAAATTCAGAGATTTCAGCCAATGGTCAGCTGACTACATTGTTGTTAATCTCAGCAAGGCATAAAATTAGGGTATAAAAGAAAAGCTGAAGACTGCTACATACTGCCTATCACCTACCAAGAGTAGTGAATGAGAGAGAAACAGATGAAATTCCAACCTTTAAAGACACAACTCCAGGGACTCTCTCAGTCACGCTAGTCTCCCCTATCTGCTATGTCTCAAATATCACCAGACAGGACCCAAGCTCAGTACATGAGAATTTGAGAAACCTTTACTTCTGGTAAATTTTAGGAGGGTGCAGTAGGATTCTGTTTTTGAATGTTTAAACTTCATCAGATGACACACAGCTAATATAAAAGAAATATAATTTTATTTTTAAAAAATTACTCACTGTAATTCTATCATGGTATAAAATGACTAAGAGATTAGTTAATAAATAACAAAGAAAATATACAACAGGTCTCTGTGTGTGTTTAAAAAATATTGTTCTCCTTATTTTAGAATAGGACTTGATTAATTAAACAGATATATATTTAGTCCTCAAGACTTGACTTAGCTATTACTGAAAAGAAAGACTTTTTCTTATGCAAAAGTTTCTGTGATTTATAAATTTTATTATTCTACATATGGCTTTTAAAATTTTCTCTATGCCTTCTGTTGTCACTGATAAATGGACAACATTAAAAACCTGCACATTTTGTGTGATGGTCACTAAGTCATCGATATGAACAAATTAGCTAATAGCCAAAGACACTAAACATCCTAAGGTCACAGTAAAGTACAATGAAATCTAAGACAACGATGACAACAACGACAAGAGCAACAACCAAATTCTAGATGAGAGAGCTGAGAGGCAGAGCCTTTGACAGAGTCTGGAAAAGGATACTCAAGTCATAACCTGAAGCATTGTAACGAGGGAGGGAAGATACTTCTGATTGCTGTTATTTCTTGAACAGAGGCTTGAACTTATCATTAGTACATGTTTTATCATCATTATTGACCTCTTCTAACCAGAGCTGTGAAAGATCTCACAGTAGCTTGTTCATTACAACAAATTGCAGCTACAAAGGTAATCTAGAGCAACTCAAAAAGCCTCATAAATCATGCCTCAGAGTTTTTTTTTCTTAGTCATTATTTTTAACAACCTAATTAGTCTAAGAAGAGACTGATGTCACTAATGAGGCCAAAGGACAGATTATTAACAGAAAGATGCAAAACATAAATATATACATTCACTCCATATTATTATTGTAGCTTTACTATGATTTTTACATTTGACTATGAGGCAAGTAGCAGCCACTATATTTATTATTTAAATATCCCCAAGTGCACATTTCACACCAGTGATGATCACTGAGTTATTTTTTGGGCTATTGACTTAATAGTAAAGTTATATCTATACGTGAATTTGCCAATATTCTTTTCAGTTTTTATTTATGTATACTCATATACCTTATGCCTATTATGAAAAAAGACAAATTACAGGTGATATTATGTTTATTAATATTAGATTGTGTCTAGTGGTCAGAATTAATACTTTTAATTGATGGTAAGTAAGGTATCATGAAAAATCTGGTAAGAAGAAAGACAGATTTATAATAAGAACATTAATGATACCCACAACAGGCAATGTTGTTTAAATCCTTGGTTTCTTTGTGGCATCACACTGCTGCACAGTCAAGCTGTCACATCATTGATGAGGATGAACAAATGTACAATTCTGAACCTCTCAGTTCTCAGTTTGAAAATTCAGGAGCTTAGAGGACCAAAGCTATGTGCCTATCAATCAGAAAGTTATCAAGGTTAACAGGAGGGCATTTATGAAGTTCTCTGTGCTCCTGAGGGAAACATTCTGCACACATATGGGTTATTACTATTATTATACATTTCCAAGTGGTCCTAGGCCTGTGGCTAGACTACTAAGAATCTCAATGTAAAAAAGCAGTCAAGTTAAAAAGAGAAGAGCGGGAAAAAGACTAAAGAATGCTAACACAAAAAATGCAATATAAGAAAAAGTGAAAGACAAAAGTTAAAAGACAGACATTTTTAGGTGACTGATGGGATGCTGAACTTTCTCCTTTGAGCTCTTCTGGTGCCTGTGCAAATGGGCTGGAGATGTAATGAGGGCCATCTTTCTTGTGACACATATAAAGCATCCCACCCTGAGTCATGGCCAAAAATACTTCAAGAAAGAATGGCCCTTCTTATAGTATCCCAGCCTTCCTTTCCAGAAAGATGGCACAATACAAATATTCTTCCAATTATTTTAGGGCCTTGAAAAAGAAAGGGAGAAGGCACAGCATAAGTTCAGGGCTGAAAAGGCGTGGAGGTGTCACAGGAACTATTTTTGAACTGGTTGGTCATACATCGAGAAGATTCTTTAATGAAAACTTTTCTGTACTATTAAAAAAAATAAATGGGGCAAGGTACGAGATTGCCCTCTTATCTTCTTATTGAAGAGTTATCCTATGGGGCTTTGTAAAGGTGCTTGGAATTTTGAGATACTCAGCAAAACAACAATGTAAACAGGTGATTAATGATAGCCTTATTTTTTATTGCATCAAACTACATGGCAGGATTTTTTTCCCCAAAAACAATTTTCTATTAGATATTTTCTTCATTTACATTTCAAATGCTATCCCGAAACTCCCCTATACCTTCACCTGCCCTGATCCCCAACCCACCCACTCCTGCTTCCTGGTCCTCGCATTCCCCTGTACTGATGCATATAATCTTCAGAAGATTTGTGATTGGCAAAGTTTTGGGTTTGTTTTGCTTTGCTTTGGAGGAAACTCAATATTTGACACATACCACACAAGTGTTCTATCCAGAGCTATAGCCTCCAACTCACAGACAATTGAGTCTGAGCTCTAAGATGTGTACCCTATAGTTTATCTTTTCAAATAAGTTCTTTTTTTAAAAAGTAATATCCTGTTACTATAAATTCTATTCTAGATAGCACAGGATCATTGTGCAGGGCTAAAGATGAACTTTTTCGAGTATATCATATAACTCAGATATTTATTTTTCCAAGTCTTGTCCGTTTTTTTTCTTTAATATGGAAAAATCTGAAGGTAATTCATCATTGTACAAGAAGAAAACCCTAACAGAGGCACATGATGCTATTCAATTTAATCTAGTTTTATGTTTTTATTTTAAGAAAGAGGTTTGGGGGAGATCATGGTGTTGGGTGGGTAGGGAAATAGGGAGGACACTATATAATATATAATGTATAATTTTTTAAAGGAAGAGGATGGTGATGGCAACTAAATTTTAAGAAAACTTACATTTCCAAATTAAAGTTAAATTAATGTGATGCTAGAGTGGCTTATACCATATGATTTTAAAATAGAAACTGTCCTTGAAACTGAAAACACTCATTTCTACACATAACTGTTTTTTTTTTACATCAGTAAAAGGCAATTATATTATTTGCCTGTACAGTTACTAAGGAAAATCCATTTCTCATATATTTTTGATGCAGATAATAAAAACATATTGGACAGTTTAATTTATCTCATGATCCATCTGAATTAAATTCATTAATTCTGAATTTTTATCTTGGTATATGCTAGGTTATTACCACATTACTGTTCAAGACAATGAATCACTTTCAGTTAGGAGGACTTTCAGACTCCTTTCGTCTGAAAATAGCTTTTATGGCTCTTCCTTGAACATGGGGAGTTAAGTTCCAGAAAACATGAGGTTCTGTAAAAAAAAAAAAAAAAAAAATGTTGTATTTACTGACTGTTATTTCAAAAGCATACTTTGTTGCTATGCACACACCCCTTGTTGTGTGTTTATGATTTTTTATTTTTAGTATTCATGTGGCACTTCCACTCTAATGTAAGTACATTCATGTCGTTTGTTTGTTTGTTTGTTTGTTTTTTGTTTTGTTTTGTTTTTTGAGACAGGGTTTCTCTGTGTAGCCCTGGAACTCACTCTGTAGACCAGGCAGGCCTCGAACTCAGAAATACGCCTGCCTGCCTCCTGAGTGCTGGAATTAAAGGCATGCACCACCACACCCGGCTATATTCATGTTATTTTTATTAGGTATTCCACATAGCACCCTGGTGAAACAGAAGAGCATTTATGTACTTATTTCTCTTAAAGGACTAGCTCAAGCAGGGCTTGAAAATATGATTTGTTTTGTTTTGTTTTGTTTGATACACTTGAAATTCAGGTTTGTGATTTAAAGCTTCATTGTTTCACCAGGTGATCTAATAAAGATCTGTTTAAAAATAAATGAGGGATTGATGCTTACCCATGGCATGGGTATCAAGTTGGGCCAGTTTTTGATTGACCATTCTCCCCATCTCTGCTCTATGCTCTGTCCATCCATTTCTTGTAGACAGGATAAATTCTTGATCCAAAGTTCTGTGAGTGGGTTGGTATCTCTAAAATTCCACTGGGGCTAGAAAGTTAGTTACTCTTTTGCAAACTGATGTCTCACTATGAGGAGGTAAATTTCTTTTGTAAAAAATGTTCATATGTTTTCTGTTACCATATTAATATTGGAATCTTGGTAATCCCTACCTATTTCTATTTTTTTTCATCTCTTCAAGATTCAGTAGTTGCTAGAACCAAGGATTCTCACTCAGTTTAGCTCATCAATATAGTCATATAAATCACTTTGTTATTGGTAAATTCTGTCACCTCTTGGACCTTGAAAGTTATTCAAATTATGATTTTAATGACTGCTTTTTATATCTTTGTCACTTTGTATTTCTTTTCTCTACAGATGCTATGTATTGGATAGATACTAGAGAGTTAAGAAGGGAAAATTATTACAGAATAGAATTGAAATAATTCTTCAATGCTTCCCAGGTTACAAGTAGAAGGTATATTTTATGTTAACAAATGAGTCCTTTTTATCTTAAGAGCTCATTGTCAGAATACAAGATAGTTTTCTGGACTTTGAGCTTGATTGAAATGATAGTTTTCTTGTGTGAAACCTGGTGATTGCCTTAGGAAAGGGCTAAGTAATGCCTTATCTCAGAATGTGAGGTTGTAACCCTTCATCAACTTTAGAAATTTAAGGCTCAGCACAATATCATATGTGTGAAATTACTCACATCATGTTTGAATTTAATTACTTTTTACAGAACATGAAGATAAATACTTTAAACATGGTATATGTATCTTCAAATCTTTTAAAGTTATATGGACACTGGCTTCCGAATGGCTATTCTAACTGTGTACAAGTTCACTGAAATGTATAGACTTTGAATCTGGCTAATTTTTATTTGTGAAATTTTCTATTTACCAGTTCTTTCTACTAACATTTCGAAAAATTATTTCATAAAATATCTCCATGTGGGTGTTCGAGAAATGGCTTGATCATTAACCGTGCTTCCTGCCCTTTCAGAGAACTAAAATTTGGTTTCTAACATTCTATCACATGACTCACAATTACTTGTAACTCCAGATCCAGGTCCTATGATGGCCTCTTTTAACCTCTGAAAGCACCTGCACACCTGTGAACACATATTCACTCAGTGATACGAATAAAACAAATAAATCATTTAAAAATATTCTTGTAATCTCTCTAAATAGGAAGATTATGATTACAGCACCATTTTTAAAATTTAAAGATTAGTTTCAACCATATACAATGAGATGATAATCATATGTATCTAAAGTTGTGATAATTCCTATGTGTTGGGAAGTTGGTCAAACAGAAAAATAGTTAGTTGATCTATTCCCCAAGAAAGAAAGTACCATGTATCTTGAATATGGATGGCATGTGTCAAAGTAAATAAGATAAGCTTTGAAGGGAGAATTGTTTCTTCTTCATGTAGAAAAGAATTTTATTAGCTGATATTTAGCTGAGAATCATATCATCATACCCTGTTCCTAAAAACTAGTCTTTAAATGGGCTGTTCTCAACCTGTGGGTCATGACCCTTTTTTGAGGGGGGTCATATATCAGCTATCTTGCATTTCAGATATATACATTGCAATAAATAATATTATCAAGAGTTTTGGATCCATCAAAACATGATGAAGTATATTAAAGGGTTGCACCATTAGCAAGATAATGGAAAATCTTTTTTTTTTCCCTTTGTTTGGTTAAAAATAAAACACTCACTTTCTTTTTAGATACTTTCAGCCAAATATTAAAGAATACTTTAAGTATATGTTTATATGCGGCATAAAAATATCTTCAGATACTAACTGCACCTAGCTAATTCTTAGAAAGTTGAAAGCAACAATTTACACCAATGGAATACCACTCAATTTGACATTTATACAGTTAACAGTTAAAAAATTGAGGTGTGTGCATAGGAAAGATTGGAGGGAGGACAGGGAAGAGCATGTGTTTTTTTTTTTTATCATTTTTAAATCATTCAATTAAAAATTGAAAAAGAATTGCAATTTTTAACCTGTCTAACTATCTAACCACAGAGATGCTAAGTTGCTCTTTTATTCCTATTCTATGTAAGCACTTGCTAAAAGGAATGCCTGCTCTATATAAGCTCTTTAGAATTCAATGATGAGCTGATACAGGTGGCATAAATCTGATAAATACAAAGTACCAGGATGGAAAAAAAAATTCTGTAAGAAGAAAATCCTGTAAATGATTTCTTCAAAGATTCATAAAATATGCCACAGGTAGCCAGACTGTAGAAGAAGCTCCAACAAGAAGAAATCTGTTCAGGAAGCTTGTCATGAACAAGAAGCCTGAAGCCAGGAGGCTTGCAAAGACAGAATTACAATAATGTAGGCTGTTGGCAATTTAGCATAGCCAGAACCACTGAAAATATATACAGGCTATTAAAATGCTGACAGCTTGTTCTTGTGTCAGAAATGACAATGACGAGAAAAAAACCAAGGCTCCATTGTCATTACAAAAACCACAGGATCACACAACATGGCTGGGCATTGTCATCAAATTGAAGACAGTGTGAGCTTATCTTCTTGAAATGTTTTCTTCACACTCTAGCTAAAATTAGCTGGAAATGTGATTCTGTTATATTTAAAATAGTACATTTTCCAAGAGCTTCATTTAGCGAAAAATCATATCTTTATGAGCAAAGATACTCCTAACAGGATCTTGTACAATCTCTTGAAGTTGCAATCTCAGCAATCCCAGCAATTAGATTCATGGGCAACTCTATATTTCAAAGGAATTTGTATCCATTACCTCTAGTGATTGGGCCTACACACAGTTATTATTGTGTTTAGTTGTGCATATCCTAGGTATGATTCAAGATTCAGATCCTAATTATAAAGCTTTTTGCAGCAATGCTTCCTTTTCCTTCTATAGAAAAATTCACATGTGAAGTAAACAAAACATCAAGGTCTAAATGCTATAATAATTCAGTCTACATGAGAATACAAAGCAGTATCTAAAAATTTTCATGGTACAATATACATACTTTGAATGATATGCAATACTTCTATTTCTCTTAAATGTTGCTGGTACTTAGAAATTTATAACTATTTTCTTTTTCATGACCGAATGTAACACAACCATTTGGGGATATATTATAAAACTGATACAGAAATCATACTTTTATTTTAAACTGTTGAAGTTTAAAATGGAACCTGCTTTCAAATTTTCACATATGTGAAACATGGAAACATTATTTGTAAGGCAAAATCAACCAGAGCTCCCAGGGACTAAACCACTAACCAAAGTGCACACATGGAGGGATCCATGGCTCCAGCTGCATATGTAGCAGAGGATGCCATTATCACGTATCAATGAGAGGAGAGGTCCTTGCTCCTGTGAAGGCTCGATGCCCCAGTGTATGGGAATGCCAGGGTGGTGAGGTGGGATTGGGTGTGTGGGTGGAGGAGTGATGGGATGGGGAGTTTCCAGAGGGGATAAAATTTGAAATGTAAATTAAATAAAATATCAAAAAAATTCAAGGCAAAATCTTTGAAACTATGTCAACATGTTTGAATTGAAGATGATTGTAATAATTATGGTTCTGTAATTTAATGGAAATATATATATGTATATATATATAAAACCCTAACCCATATATATTTATATATATATATATATATCTTAAAGAGTAAAGAATTTGCTTATTCATGAGTGAATATGGGGAAGTAAGATGTGTTGCTTATTCTATAAAGTAGCAACTGGTGTACACATTAGCTTATTCAAAAAAAGATGCACATGTGACTGAAGGAAAACAGATTAGATTTTTTTTTCCTGTTTTCAGAGCAATTTAATGGGCTAGGAAACAGAAGAAGGGCATATTTTGAGTTGATAGCAATGTGACTCTAATGTTAGGAAAGAAAGGGATAACAGATAATCTCTAAATTGCTCAAACTCCAGATTTCAGACAGTGTTATGACTGACTAGATCTATTCTGAGTGCAGACCTAACACCAATAATGGTCTGCCTAAAAAGTCAAATTATGTATAAATAAGTATTTAGGCCATACTGTATTTATGCCCAGTCCTATATTTCTGTTGTGTCTGCTTTCCTCAAGGTTGCATGGTGGTGAAATCAGGAATGTGAAAATCAAACATGACTGGCTGAGATTGAGAGTGATGCATAGGGAGTTGAAATGTATATAGTGTAAATAGTGAAGACTAATAATGTAATCATTTTATGGCTTTGAGACTAACAAAGAACCAAGCAGAAATCACCAGGTGAGTTTTTATGGTCAGTGAGAGTCTACACATGTTTTCAAGCATGGTTGCGGGAGGAATGACGTTTGAGCATGCTTTGATGTTTCTCAGCTAAAAGAATATATTACTAAGTGTTTGTAATAGACCTCCATATTTATTTTCTTCCACCATATGCCTATGTTTCTTTTTCCTAAAATATGCTTTAGTCCCAAGCCTAACAATTTCTGAGTTGTGTCAGTTTGTAAATCATGAGATCTAATGATGGTAATGGTGATTTCCCCCAAAAGAAAATGTTTAAAATGTAATCCCTTCATTTTCATTAAATCAACATGTTACAAAGAAAAATGGTTATTGACTTACCATATGAACCAAAATTTATGTTAGATTTCAACATTTCTTGAAGAAAATAATTAAAGAATAAAGTAATACCATGAAATGATAAGTTTAAAACAAAGGTAATCATGATACTTCTTTGTAGCGTCGACCACTGGTGCTGACAAAAGGAAGAGGATACAATTTCCTTTTATGAACACAGTCCCTCTATGGAATATCTCTTGCTGTTACATGTTTCACTTATTCCTAAATGCTCTGTAACACTGCCACCTATTTTGATTTCACAAATAAAACCAACACTCAAAGTGATCAATTTAATTTTATTCATCCAAAAACTTTGAACACATGAAGATAATTATATGCATGTATCTATATATATATATGCATATATATAACATGCATACATATATACATAAAACATACATAAATTATAAATGAAAACATACATATATACATAAATATGTCTGTATACATATATACATGCATATATAAACATATACATAGATGTACACACACATACACACACATATATATGTAAAAATACACATGTAGAGGAATTTTAATCTATCAACATGGATACTCTGGTAGCGATCACATCCAAAGATTTTCTAGGTCTGTGTGATCCAGCTAGAATGATTCAATTTTAATATCACTTAAATACAGACATGCCCTTAGTACACACATTTAATCCTTAACAATGAAGGTACACTAAGTTTGTAGAAAAAAAAAAACAGGCATGTTTGAAAGTGACTAATTGAGGGTAAGACAATGTAATGAATCAGTGAAAGAGTTGACAAAATGCATCAGAGAAAGAATATGCCCAACTCTCACAAGAATGAACAGAAAAGAGAGATTATTTAAGAACAACAGAGCAGTGTGGAGAGAGACAGGATTGGAGGTCAGTTCAGTGAAGGCAGTTCAGTTCAGGAAATTATAGTTTAGTTCATTTCAGTCAGTCAGTGCATGAGTCAGTGCACTGGACAGTTCAGTTCTGTTTAAATTGTACAGCACAAGCAGTTAAATTCAGTGAATAAAAAGGATCCAATAGATTAGAACAAATTGCCAGAGTCAGTTTGAGGCCAAGCAGAGCAACTCAGTGAGTAACCAGGAGAAATCAAATTGAATCAGTCAGCTTAGAGGAGAGTTTAAGCTGGAAAACCTGAGTTGAACCAGCCAGCCAGAGTTCAGAAATGGATAGAAATGGTGAGCTTATTCAGCAGTAAACCTCCAAGATAACAGTTACATTTAGGAAATAAAAGCTACATTTACAGATAACCACACACACACACACACACACACACAGCAACACACACACACATACACACACACAGCAATGCACATGTGTCAGGTGTGTGTGTATACATATATAAACAATATAACCATTTAACAGTACATGAATAGACTGTTATCAAAAAATGCTAACTAAACAATTCAAGAATTTTCATGCTTGAAGACAGTAGCCATCCCATAGACCAGAAGTGAAATTTGAAAAGAATTACTTAAGTTATAAGGTAGTTCTTCTTCTCATTGTCTTTAAAGTGCCACAAATCTACGTTGTCTGCAGAAACAAGATTTTTGGGGTACAGACCACACTTATAACATTATAGAAATAGTTAATTATGTGGGGAGGTAGGAGTAGGTGGGTGGGTGGGAGAACACCCTCATAGAAGCAGGGGGAGAGGGCATGGGATAGAGTGTTTCTGGGTGGGGAAAACTAGAAAAGAGCATAATATTTGAAATGCAAATAAAAAGAATCCATTAAAAAGGTTTACAAAAGTAAAATGATTTCCGAAAAGATATGTGGAGATAAGAAAGGTAGAAATATTGCTATAGTAGTAGACTTTCTGCTTTAAAATATATCCATGTAACACTGTTTAATATGTATAATATTGTAATATACATTCTCATATTAAATAAAGTGAAAGAGCAACAGAATGATAATGCATGAGGTGTCCAGGCACTTGTCAAACAGAAATTCATTCTTGTCCCTGAAATATCTTCTTGTTCTTTAACTGTGTGGCTCCGTGTGTCACAAAGAATCAGAAAAACAGTGAAAAGTTGTCAGACTGAACTCATAGAAAGTCTATACATGGCCCCATCATAGTTATTAACTTAGGTATTAATTTTCAAGCAATTTCCTCAAAACTCTTAAATGGAGGCTAAATGGAGCTGTATTCTGTGACCCCATCAATGCATTGTTATTGAAAAGTCCAATAGAAACTTAGATTACTAACTAAATTAAACACATTAAAAGCTTATCTGAAACTCCAAATTATAGCCCTTGAAGCCTTGAAAAGTCAGAAACACAAAGACAGCTATATTTAACTGATTTAAAAGAAAAAAACAACACAGCTGGACATTTATCATAGGATTCAGTGTTCATAATAGAAAGCTGCATGTAGCTTCCATCAGCATCTAGTCAAGCATTCTAAGGAGTTCTCACTTAAAGACAATGTGATTTCTGTTAGGATATCACCCTTGCAAACATGGGAGGACATTTGTTCTTACTTAGGAACAGTAAAGAATTCTATCAATCTTGCTACACCTTATAAACAATATATGAATAAGTCTGAGTCGGGTGGAATGGCTCTAAAGGCAAAGTTAATGAAGCATACACTTACAATAAAACTAGACAGAAAAGAAAACAGTAATGTAACTCTCTTATTCGGAGTTCTATTTGTTTTATAGGATATTTTATTCATTTGCCTTTCAGATGTTATCTCCCTTCCCGGTTTCCACTCAACAACCCCCTTATCACATCCCCTCTTCTCTCTGCTTCTATGAGGGAGCTTCCCCCACACACCCACCCACTCCTGCCTCACTGCCCTAGCTAGCATTCCCCTACTTTGAGTCAGGAGCCTTCACAGGACCAAGAGCCCCCCCTCCCATTGATGCTAGATAAGGCCATCCTCTGCTACATATGCAACTGGAGCCATGGATCCCTCTATGTGTATTCTTTGGTTGGTAGTTTAGTTCCTGAAATGTTTACCTTGAAAATTAGCTATGCATTCAGGATTACAGATCAAGATGAGAAAGTTGAAAACTGCATGACTTCATGGCTCTTTGGGATAGGACACATATACTGAAGGAGGACAACTGCGTGTGTGTCTTAGAAGCTGAATTCATGCTTTCCTGTGGCTTGCTATTTTTTTTATCTGTGTAACTGCTTGTTTCATGTGTGTGTGTGTGTGTGTGTGTGTGTGTGTGTGTGTGTGTGTGTGTGAAGATGTAAATGAGCCAGTGTATCCCTGTGGAGAGGCCAAAGGATAGCCTTGGGTGTAATCTTCAGGAAAAATGTCCTCTTCCTATCATACAAGATCCTCCACTGACCTAGAGCTCTCTAAGTTGAGCTAGACTGGCTGGCCCTTGAGCTTTGGAAAAGCTACCGGTCTCTCTCTCCTATGTAACTATGACTGTACACAGATGAGCCACCATGTGTGGAAGTTTTAGGTGGGCTCTGGGGATGAAACTCAGATCTTCATGCTTGAAAAGGAAATACTTTCCTAACAGAGGCATCTTTTGGCTCCTGTCTTGAGTGTTTAAAGGAAAAGAAAGATAGTTAAAATTTATGGAATGAAACTTTCTTTTACATTCCCTTGACTTTGTTTCAATTTTAACAGCAAAGGAAGACCTGAGTATTTGGGAGGAAATTGAAGAAACATGTGACTCCATTATAGCATAGGTTTGTCAAAACCTACTTCACCAATCAAAAAAGGATTTGGTTGTAAGTAAGATAACGTTTTTGCTTTTGGTTATTTTGTTTCAGAATAAAATAAGAATTATTTAAATTAAAATATGGAGAAATAAACATTCTTTGATCTCTTTATAATGTTTTTTCAAATTAAAACAAAATATTTTATTTAGTACATGTAACCTTCATGCAACACATTTGTTAAATTTTGCTGTGTTTTTGTTGGTTTTTTTTTAAAGCAGGGTCTTGCTAGAGTGAAAGTGGGTCCTTGGCTCATAGTCCTTCCATCTCAGACACCTAAGTGCTGGAATATCAGCATGTTTTACCACACCTTGCTTAATTCTCTTAGTGGAAAATCAAAATAAATGGAATATGGTTCTTATTTTAAAACATTTTTTCAATACTTGATGCGTTTTAGTTTTTAATGTTTTGAGAGTAGTTATAAAATATGTATGTTTACCAATATGCCTATGTTATTGTATTCAAATATTAACTATGGATAAATTACAGTTGATTCAAAGAAAGTGTTGCTCCATTTAAATCTAAGAAACTACCGTTTCTTTCCATTTAATTTCAGGTTAATTTTCATGCTTCTCAAATAATTTTTATAGATATTTGGGAAAACTAAAAGTCTTGTAGAAAAAGCTTTGTTTAATCTGACTTGTTGAAGACCATTTGGTATTATTATTGTTGTTGTTATTAATCTTTTATTACAGTCCAGTTGTTAAGTCCCTCCCTGTCTGCCCTCCAACAGTTCCTTATCCCACTCCTCCTCCCTTGTCTCGAAGAGGATGTCTCCTACTGCCACCTCACCAGACCTCTCCACTCCCTGGGGTAACTCTCTAGGTGTGTCTTCTCTCACTGGGATCACTTTTTAAACTATTATTGAGAATGAATTTTTCACATAATATATGATTTCTCTTTCCTGTAATCACTGTAGTCTCTCTATATTCCCTTCAATATTCAGTTAAATAAGACTTCATAATACTAGCATAAAATAAACACAGTCTATGGCACTTTATTTTGGTAATCCAACTGAAATATGAATATTTGCTCTGGAAGCAGAGTGAACAACAGATGCAGATATAAGACTAAAACAAGAATTTATTGTAAAACAAAACAAAATAAAACAAACCATCAAAAGCCCCAAAACTAAGGCATAAATGTATTTGGTGAGAATGGATAAGACATTTGAATAATCTAGGTGAAAGATAACTGACAATATGATGAACAAAAATGATAGCAGAAAGGACATTTCACAGATGCGTATATAAATATTAAAAAGAGTCAATATGTGGAACTGGTCAGGGATACTGGACTGGTGTGTTACTAAGGTGACTCATGAAAAATCAGAAATACAAAACTGATGTGTCCATTTGTGTCCCATCGGGCAGACTTCAAGCTTCCAGACACCTCAAACCTTCCCAATTTAATAACTGGCTGTGGTATGCCAGTAAAGACTAAAGGATTACTGGTCTTTGGGAAGAAAACAAAAACAAACAAACAAACAAATGAAAAATCAGGAAAAACATTTCAGGTCTTCTGCCCTACATGTGTGCGGTGTTTTCTTTTGTTCACAGAGCCATTGATAAAATACTACTAGAGATGTTAGCTTGGTGATTAAACTCTCAATGGATGGGAGGAAGAAACAAGGAATGCTACGGAAGGTTGTATTTGGGATTTAAGAAGGGAAAATTATAATTGTAAATCCTGACAAAGGAACAGAAATTAATATCTATATGAAAACTCATACATTACTGCCTCATTTTTCTTATATTTAATGCCATCACCTCTGGAAAGTAGCATTTGCATGAAGGCACTGTGACTTGCCCTCCCTCAATTTTGAGGAAAGAAACCATGGGGAATAGAATAAGAACAGTTCCAGTTACATGCAAATTTATAAGGATTTCATAAGAGCTTTAATATACCAACTATTCTTGGAGCTTACAATTTCTCAATTTTGGAATCCTACAATCTTGAAAATCAAATAAAACATGATTATTTCTATTCAAGTTAAGAGATTACATTATTCACCAGGCATATGAAATAGTATGAAATTTGCCATAGTATTTGTAAAAGTTTGAAAAGAAAATACGTAAAGTTGAGTTTGAATAACTTTTAAAAATATATTTGTAATATCAGAAGCTACACTCACAGAGGCTCACCAACCTGCTCCTCAGACACGAGCTGAACAAAGACAGTGCCAATGGACATCCTAAAGTTGATGGCTCATGAGGGCTCAACCCTACACAAAGAAATAGAGGCAACTGAGGAGAGCTGACAGTGAGAGAGGTGTCCTTCTCCAGGATAGAGGACACCAACCTGTTGTCTAGTGCCAAATGGTCAACCCTGAAAGAATATATACATAACATTATATAGACTGATTATATTAACTTTAGGAAGATATATATATATATATATATATATGTATAATTTAATAAGAAAACGTATTTCATAAGACCAAAGCATGGAAAGAACAAACCATTGTTCTGTGTAAAGAAGTTCATCTAAAGGATGGCAATCCACAGAGTTTTATTTAAGTATTTGTAAAGTATAAAGATATAATTAGAAAATTTGTAACTGATAGGTTATGCCTTACTGTGTTGGAGGATATCTGTCAATGAGTTTATATTTAACATTCTCGATTACAGAATACAAATTTAAAAATGTTATGTATTTGTTCTTATTAATATTATTATTGCTGTGGGTGTTTAACTATAATATTTATGTTTCAGTATGGGTACATATGTGCCGTAATATGCATGTGGAGGTCAAAGGGCAACTTTTCCAGTCAAACCTATCTTACTGTCTTGGAATCTAGGCATTAAAAGGCCACTGAATTTGAATGCCAAGCATTTTTACATACTGACTTATTGACCTGTCTCTCCTGCACAAATGTTTGCTTTTGAAAAGTTACAGAAAAAAAAATGAGGTTTATAAATACCTGAGTAAGATTGCTATATAGCTGAGCTAATATTTTTAATTACAAGTGTTTTTACTTGTTCTAAATAGAGCAGAGGTTTAAACAATGTGTCTTTTCCTTTTAGATTCTGAGAAATCACTTCTGAACATAATTTAAATATCTCTCCATTGTCATGGTTAGCACCAAAGTCTGCTAAGTCTAGTTATTACTGTGGTTTTTGTGGAAGCTGATATCAGTGGTATTGTTCACCATGCAAAATGCAATTCCACTCGATCTTGAAACTTGGGAAATAATTACCAAGGCAGTTATATCCTTGGGATACTTGATGCTAATTATGTATTTTCTTTGCCAATAAACATAATACTTACACAGCAATGTCACTGAGTCAATTTACTTGTTAATGTATTAGCACTTCAAATACCTTTCAACTCTGACATCAAGAAGTTTCCTTTCTGTTTGAGTGAGATGAAATCTATCCACTGGCCCACCATGACCAGTCAAGTTCAGCAATTGTATATGTATTACCCCTGAATTGTTGACATCCTGAAATGTTAATTAACTTGACTTTACACCAAAACCAATCACCTAGAAGAAACATGGTTAAGAGCTGTCCTTACTATCCTGCAGTATTTCTCAGTATTATATGCATAGCTGATTTATAGTCATAGGGAATAGGCAAAGCCAAACTCTGTCCTTCTGAGAATGTCTGCTTCACCTGGCAGTAACTTTCCAAGGCTTTCACTATTGCCAGCATTGTTGAAATCACTATGGTCTAATTGAAGACAGGTAGAGTTAGAAAGATATTTACTAGTTGTTACACCTAGTTTGTCCTTGGCAGTTAGAGCTAGTTTGTTCAAGGCATAGATCACACAACACACAATATTTTCTGAGCGGGGACCTCAGCTTCCTGGAACACCTCTTTCCACCATCCTGTTATTCTTACATGTATTAGTCATGTCCAAAACTTCATGACTCCTCAATAGTTCACTTCCCTTCAAATAACATGGGCTTTGAGCCTTTGCCAAGATCTGACAGATTAAATCACATTTCCTTATGAAAAAAAATTACAGTATGTATTTAGAAAGACATTAAGTAAAATGCCATGAGAATACCATCCCTTCAGAGGATTCTTGTTTAAACATGATTATGTGTAATTGGGTGTTTCTGTATAATTAATTATTGTGGTTAACAGTTTCTCTGTGTGTTCGATATTGTAAGGCTGGTTTGTACACACGACATAGACACCAGTTCTCTGTGATAGAACTAAATTTCTTTTCTCGATCCCAGAAAACCAAAGATTTCATTTTAGCATTTCTACTATCTTCTTAATCACAACGGATTCTTACTTAGCTAAACAGATCAACTTATTCTTCACGCAGATATGAAATGTCCACATGAGAGTTGTTAATTGACCCTCAATTTTTCTCTGGAACTTCACAAGCCAACCCCCATAGTCTGCATTTCCCATAAAACAGCTCACCATGTTTTGAAACATGTTATGTTTCTTCTGGTTCTAAGTATTACTAATATCTTATTCAACATATCAACTTAATTGTTCACTCCTCATTAATAATTCAAAATACAAAAATCAACTTGTTTAATACTATGCATTTCTACATCCCATGATGATGGAACCATGACTTGGCCCCTAGACAAGTTCCACTGTGTTCTTCAGTCTCTCCCAACAATATAATGGAGGTATGCTATCAAATGTCAATTAATGAAAGAATATTACAATGATTATTAAAAACAACCACAACTATTAAATGACCTTTATCTGTATTGGAAATAAAGTTATATGAGCATAACTAACCAACAAAAAGGAAGATAAAAATCATCATTCTTTTTTAATATTTTTATAGGTCACATGTTTTGATTTCCTTCTGCAATGCTTCCCAGATCCACCTGTCTTCCCCACCTCCCCAACTTTGTGCTCTCTAAAAAAGAAATTTAAACCCTTGAAGACCAATTTATGCTACCCAAATATTCTTGAGCATGTGTTTTTCCAATGGATCTTGTTCCGTTTCTCTCTCCCCCTGCAACTAACAATTGGCAATAGTTCATTGGCTAGCCATGAGAATTCATGCTGGCATTTTGTGTTGTTTTGTCTTGCACAGACTTTTTATTTCACAATTCCTATGAGTATGACATCTATGTCCTTCTGTGTCTAGATGACAATGCTTCTTTGTAGTCACACATTGCTCCTGGCTCTTACACTCTTTCTGCCCCGTGTTTCTCAACAATCCCTGATTTGTTTAGAGAAAATAGAGCATATAGGTTTCACTTGGGGTAGCTACCTTCAGTTTTTTATTCTCTGTGCATTGTCCCTTTGTGGTCTCTGTGTTAATCTGAATATACAACACCTAAAACCTTTGCTTAAAGAGGGCTAAGAGATGCCTAAGTACAATGATACATCAGTAGAAACAGGTGTAATATTATGTCCACTTAGCAGAATGATAATAGCTCCTAGGGCATATGATAGGTTTAGTAATAGGTTATTGATATGATATTGTGCCAAATACAGGTTTCCTGTTGTGAATCAGAAATTAAATTCAATCAGAATATGGTTGGTTATTCACACGAACTGCAGTTGTACCAGTGGACATGATTTTCGTGCCAGTCATTGCTGGCAAGGGTCATAGATGGGTAATATAGGGAATTGCTTTTCTCCTGTCGTAGCATTGTAGTAGCATGGAAGAGTTGAAACCCTAATAAACAGACAGGAGCAGATCTGATGTAAATTACCATAGGGCCTTTTTATTGGAGCTAGTTCCTCAACCCCAGCAGTCACTCAGGACAGTTTTGGTGGTGGTGGTGGGGACCCTGAATGTCTATTAGGGCAAGGTTTTATAGTAAGCAGAAAGTGGGTGGTAAGTGTTCAATCATCTAATTGGAAAGCTACTGTGGACTTTAACATAATAGGCTAGTGCTGGGAGTCATACCATAAACTTAGTTTCTGATTCCTCCTGCCTTGGTGGTCCTTAGGCACGGGGTAAGCATGTAACCTGGGAGTACCTATCTGTTGGAGCAATAACCTAGAAATTCTGATCTTGTTGGCAGTGTAACTTGGAGAGGCAGTTCTTGTTGGGGGTGAGCCTAGACACTAGAGCTAGGCTCAGGTTTTGTTGGGGGGTGGGAGGGACTTGGAAACTAATGCTAGGTACTGGCCTGTTATTTTACCTGAGTTCAAACCTAGGTCAGGTTCTCTAAAATGGAGGATGAACTTAAATGATTTAGCCTCTCAGCATGAATAGCATCTTCCAGAACTATGAAAGCAAACCAGTAGGAATTGATAAAGGTCCAGATCAGGAAAAACTCTATCCATCTTCCTATATATCTAATTTTTAAAAAATCTAGATTTTTTTCCTTCTTATTCATTACTAGGGGTTTTTGTGAATTAGACAGTTCATTTTGGGATATGTTAGTAACTAACTCCCTCTGATGTCACATTAAACACACCATTAGTCTTATACTATGCTTTCATTCGTTTTTTCAGAGTATTAGGAAACTATTATGTCTGACCGTGAAATAGATTTGTAAAAGTAGGCACTAAGAAGATAAAACATAACCACAATTGTGTGGGCTGTTTCAGTGTACATTCAGAAGACCTTAGATTGAATGGATCATAAAGTAATTTCAAATACTTCACTAGAAAAAGAGATTGTATTTATCAACTATGATATTACACTAAAATGCATAAGTAATTTCATGAACTTGATGCAGTTTCTCAAAGATTATTGTAAGTGAAGACTGCATTATTCATTAAGATTCTTGGAATTATGTTTCATCTAAAAACATAGCAACATTACAAAGGATGGAAGATAGTATTATAGATTTTTCTTTCCCCGAGATTGAACAATTGATCATGAAAAAGTATGAGACTAATCATTTATGATTTTATTGTTATGTTAATGTAAAACATTTGCATCTTTAAAATACATAGTAGCAATACACACATACACACACACACACATATATACTTTAAAAACTGCCCTTCTGTGTTTTAGAAAGTAGTGACATCTAACAGGTCTGTTCTGTCAGTCCAACTCTATGGCCCTATAAATTGCCCCACTGTTAGGACAATCGGGGACTTTTTATGTATTCCGTGTTAAGTAATGTGTTGCTAAAAATAAAAATAAAAGTAAAAATTCAAAATCGTGGGAGCCAAGATATGCAACTCATCAGTCAATTAAATTTGAAAATTCTCATTTATTTATAACATAGGAGAAGAAATTCTTGTTCTGGCTTTCTTCCTTTAATTGAAATGCTAGAATCAATGAAAGTAGTATATGTGGTTATTTTAAACTTCCAAATCTCTGCTCCAAGATGTAACATAATTCCTTAAAGAATATTTTCTTCCATTTTTAAAAAAAATTCTTTTTAACTTACATTTTATATTAAAAATTACACATGTTCAGCTGAGATATAAGTATGACTTATTATTGTTTAGTTAGTCTGTGATGGAAGCTTAGAAAATACATTGATTAACAGGAATTAGATCCTCACTTGGTCCAATAGATGCATGAAAAGTAAGTGAAAGTGTTGAGCTTAGCATCTCTGCCTTTATTCTTTGTCTTCAAAAAAAAAAAAAAAAGCAAATACCTTTGGACTGTATTTCTGCTCAACTATGTGAATATACATGCTAATTACTGTAAAAGCTGGTAGCACTTAACCTATGTCAGCCCCTCAAGGCTGAAGGCACAGAGATAAGGATAACAGGGATTCTCTCCTGTCAGCTTTGGCAAGATACTAATTGTGAAATGGCATCTGGAATTCTTCACTCAATAGCCTCAATTTGAAGCCACTTTAACTTCTACAGTGACACCTCACCAACTTGATAAGTCACCCAACATGGGAGAACTTGCTCCATGACAGGAAATGAGACCCCAGTCCCGCCCTACCACAATGCTGCAGGAAGAAGGATGTCACAGGAAAAGTGGCCCCAGAGTAGCAACTTGATACCAACTTCTCAATTATGCACACCCTTCTCCACCTGCTGCAGTGTTTCTTCTATATAAACTTAAAGGTCACCTTAGCATCCCAAACCCAGCTCAAATGCTTGATCACTTTCATGCCCTCCATGCAACCTTCACTATTTTATTTTTTTACTTTTTTAAAGCTTTTTTTAATTTAATAAGCAATGTCTGGGGATGGAAATATCTTTAGTTTTAGGGGCTGTACATCTATTATTGGTTTTCTCCCAGTGCTCTTGGACCTTCTTTTCTTTATATTTAAGATACTTCCACTATGTTCCCAGATGTCACTGACTACAGTCCAGGAACATTCTGAGAGCCTAAATCATAGGTTCTTCCCTACAGAAGGAAATCATCTCCTCCTGGGAGCAAAATATTCATGGGTAAACAGCTTGAGTATCAGATTGGACTTCTGCATTATCAGGTGTACCCAAGGTTTAGTGTTCTTGTGTTGGGGTCTGAGAATCACTCTAGCTCTCATTGTTCTCACTGCTCCTAGTTGCTCTGCAGTTTTGACCCATTGTGTTCCAAACTTCTCCAGTATAGTGCTCTTATATACATCAGAGTCAAGAAATGCATCAGAAACCAGTTTTGTTGTAGCTGGTTCTAGACCTGATACATTTGGCCATTCTTTAACACACCGATAGCAGCACAGGATACTTTTTAAGACCCTCTTCCGACATTTTCCTTTCATTTCTTGAACAACACTAATATCTCTGACCTTCATGAAGGACAGATCTTCACAGAGCTGCCGCCTCTAAAGTCCCTGAACAATTCTGAGAAGGAATTGAGGTGGGGTCAGGATGGGGACAGACCCAGATGGGTTTTCATTTATGGGCTTGTCGAAGAGCAGACTGACACAAACTCTGCTTACCTATACATCTCAGTGCCTGTAACAACTGGCAGAAGCATAGATCTGACGTATGGCTGACAGAGACAGAGATGAAGTTAAAATTAAAAGACAAGGGCCGGAGAGATGTCTCAGTGGTTAAGAGCACTGACCGCTCCAAGGTTTTGTTTGGAGTCAGTGGCTACAGTGAAACCGTTGGAACTTCTCTAGAGCTCCTCCTAGGTCTCAGACTCCAGATAAAACCTGTTTTAGTTATCAAGTTAAAAGGAATAAGTTCTGATCACTTTTAGCAATTAGGAAATTGGAAATCAAAACAACTATGAAATTGTGTATTACCCTAGTCAGAATGGCTCAGATTAAAAGAATACCTGTTATATTGGTGGTGACATGGCAAAAGCTGATCTCTCATTCATTCATTCATTCATTCATTCATTCATTCATTCATTCATTCATTCTCTCTTGGTGGTATGGCAAACTGGTCTGGCAATAGATGTGAACAATCCTCAAAAACAAAAATATCTAAATGTAAAAGAAAATATGGATGTGACTAACTTCTACCACATCTTGGAATATGCTCAAAGCTCTCAATATTCTAATCCACAGATGCTTTCCCAGTCAGGTTTCTTAATATAAGATGTTGTCAGTAGCTAGAAAATGGAAACCAAAATATCCTTAGGCTGATGAATATCAGCCTGATAATGTGGAATACTATTTAGCTGTAAAGAAAAATGAAATCAGCAATCCTTTTTAATATTACATGCCAAAATCTTACAAATATTTGGTAGGATATTTTTATTGCAATTTTGCAATTTTAATACCTTTTAAGTGCTATGTTTTTATTAAGTTTTGAGAATTTCATACTCCTACTCCCCAGTTCTACCATAGCTGACCTCTCTCCCCTAGTCTGTCACCCACTCTCCTTGTATTTTATTTGTTTTTAGGAGAGACCATCTCACAGCATATATCTTTGTTCTCTGGATCTACAATGTTTCTGTGGCCCCATTCTAGACTTTCCCTGAACCTTGTGTATATGAGTTATGTTCTGAATTTTTCCATTAGTGTTATGCTTCCCATGGTTGATCTCTGCAATTTAATCAATTTGACTTTCTGTTATGATCTGGTTGCTCCCAAAGAGGATTCTTTATTGAGGGAAGAAAGCTATACTTACCCGTTGATATATGAAAAAATATTTTATCATTTCAAAAATCCCTACATTTGGAGTTGAAGAGAAGATGTGGAAGAATGCATACAATATTTTGAAAGAAACAGAATCCTGTTCTCAGGATACAAAGTGGCTCACAGGATTTATCTCCAGATCTAGGGAATCTGATGCTCTCTTTTTACAACACTAGATGTACATCAGACAGGCACACAGGTAGATGCATGTATGTATGTATGTATGTGTATATATTTATAATAAAAATGGATTTTTAAAAATACATACATTTGATTTTTCACCAGTCTAAATGTGTATCAAATCTTGATAAAGTATATTTGTATGTATACATGTATATATGTAAATGTATATCTATATGTATATATATATATATATATATATACACACATATATACACACATATATATAACCTGTTGGATGCTTTAAAAGTATGTTTATATAAACATGCATGTTCATATATACTTTTAAATGATACAATACTTTAAAAGTTAATTTTATCTGTAGTAATTCTTTTTATTTCCATCACACTGCAATCTTAATATTTAAAGAAAGTGGTTGTACCAGCTTGCAGTCCCAACAGCAATGGAGGAGTGTTCCTTTTTCTCCATATCCTAAAATTGCAACCCCATAGGAAGAACAATGTTAGCTGGCTGGTGTTCCTAGAGACTACACCACCAACCAAGGAGTGTACAGGGAAGTATCCAGGGGACCAAATATATATGTAGCAGTGGATCGTCTTGTCTAAAATCAATGGGAAGGGAAGCCCTTGGTCCTGTGGAGGTTTGATGCCCAAGATAGGGGGTGTTAGAGTGATGGAGCAGGAGTGTGTGGGTAGGGGGAGAGCACCCTCAGAGAGGCAAAGGATAGTGAAGAGAGGACAGGTGTGGGGTGGGGGGATTGTGTAGGGGTAACCAAGAAGGGGGATATCATTTGAGACATAAATAAAGGGAGTAATTAATTTTAAAATAAACCCAACCTCCTCCCCAAACATAAGATCTTGGCAGAAATATTCTGTTGTCTTGGACTTGTCAGGTTTCTGATACCCATATGAACGGTTCTCACTCCATCTTGCTAATTTCATTTTTACATTGGAACATACTTAGACTCTTCCTCCTTGGATATTCCTTTGTACTGTACATGCTGCACTTTTCCTTGTTTTGTTATTTGTGAGTAACACTTTTTATTACCAAACATCCTATATATCTCACATGTATATTATGATTACATTAGGATTTATACCAGAACAAAATGCTTTAAGGTTAGATTTTGTATCAATTTTTTATTTTCATTGTAATACTAGTTATTCCGAGAAAAATCAGTGTATAATAGCTTCCCAAGTAATATAAATTTTACTGAGCAAAGAAATCAATTCTGTAAGTAGTGTATTGATAACCTATGTGACTTCTTTTATATTTCATATGTGATATAAAGGAAGGCCAGGTATGTATTGTCATATGTTAAATAAAATAATACACACTAAGAACTGTGTTTTCTAAAAATGTGTCATAGGTTCTTACCCTTATGCCATATTCCTCTCTCTATGGTTGTCTTATATTGTACTTGAATAGAGAAAGGAGGTAGCTACGTTTTCTGAAACTCAATCAAGCAGTCTCATTTAGCAAACACAATGAAAATTCATAGTTCTTGTTTCATTCATTCATGTTCCAAATAAGGGTTCTCACTAAATAAAGCTTGTGGCATTTGGAGAGGATATAGAAATATCTGTATGTAACCAATGGATGATGAACAGGTAAATCAGACATTTTCTCTCTGCAACAAAAGGACTCATGCCTTCAATAGGACAGAGTTCATAGAACTAGTGAATCAGGTTTACTTCTCTAGGTGACATTTAATACATTGCTCAATGTTTTCTGCATTTAAAGTTTAAGAAAGTTAGTGTGGTTATTGCCAAAATATTTTTCTTATTACATGTTATTCAAATCCTTTTGCCTAATACAGTCACTCCAGTAACTATAGGATTACACTCTCCACTTATGAATCATTATCCTTTAAGGACAAATTCTCGAATACTCAACTAAGAAATTAGGACACAGGCTTTACGAGTGTGTGGAGAAGCACCAATTCTTGTAATTTCTCATGGAGAGTAAATCTTGAAGTGAGTAAGGTTTAACATAATGCTATTTGGTATTGTGGAGATGATTTTCTGCCAAGTAAATGCTCTCACCATTATCTATGGAAACTAACCTTAGTGAAGAATTTATGCAGTATTTACAGACACTCAAGTGTGCACACACGTGTGTGCATGCACACACACACACACACACACATTTCCTTTTTGCACGGGAAAGGCTTGTCAGGAGTCAGGCTTGGTATCTACAGAGCAAAGGTATTGAAGTTCATTCAGGCTTGCCATGGCTCTCTAGGAACTTTCTTGAAAACCTGATTCAGTGTCACCCAAGAGCCTGTGAAACATGAGCAGTAAGAAGGATCACTGATAATGAAGTCCTGGCAGGCAGCCAACCTCACTGCAGCAAAGTCCTGCTCACTTTAATGCAGCTCCACTGGGCTGGATACACATGGAGGATGGATGGCTTCAGGATACTGGAACAGCTGCTAGGTGTGAGGCTGAAGTGGGCAGAGTGTGTGGGTAGCAAGAAGAAGATGTATGGATACTAGAATATTGGCTAAAGCGCAACAGAACATTGCTGAAGGGCATTCCAATCTCATGTGATAATACTTTGATACATTCCAAAAGCCTCAGCTCATTTACTACATTCTATACCTTTCAAGATAAAAAGTGATTTTCCATAAAAAATTAGGAAGAAAAAATAAATTTCTTTCTTAGAATACTAAACTGATTTATTTTGATGCATACTGCCTTAAACATCAACAGACAGGTGTCTAAATGTTTTGATTCTTTTCCTCTATAAAATCCACAGGACACATTTCTGTGCTCAGAATGGGTTTTTAACTTCTTTTTAAGATATTGTAAATCAACATAAGAAAAAGCATGCGGTACCTAACTCCAGGCAGGAAAATGAAAGAACAACTAAAAAGGAGAATCCCTCACTGCTCCTAATAATTAAGTCTCCCTGGCTAGGCTTTGTGTGCATTTGAATAGTAAATTAGTCTTTAGTTGCTAGTAAGTCCTGACAGTTTTGTTTGTCAGCCTGAACACTGTGTTGATAGAAACATAGTGAAGAATGTTTACTGTTGAAAGGAGATTACAGGGAGGGGAATAAAATCTGGAAAGTAAAAAAAATAAATTAAAAAAGAAAAGATAAAACAAGAGGAGATTTGCTATTAATAAATGTTCTTTTGTAATCCTGTTATCATAAGGTACTACAAGTCAGAGAGACTTTTAAAAACAATTCAGGTGGGAATGAATGCAAAGACCCACAAAGGGCAATATAAAGAGAGTAAGAGATTATAAAGTACTCAGATGTGATGTCCTCACTAAAAACCTTCCTTCAGTACTCAGGTAGCTATGCAAAAGAGAAGGCCAAAAGATTGGGCAATTCCAAATCAGATTTCTTCTAGACACAATAGAACTGATGCATAATTACCTACAAAGAATTTAGGTTGGGTTATGGGGTTTTACAAGACCTCTAACTACAGTATAAGATCATAGAATATTACCAGTGCTACCTACTGTGTTTTGGATGCTAATTTTTACTCAAAATTCCATGTGTTAGAAGCTTGGTCTCTAGTTCGGAGCAATTGGCTGGTGACAGGATGTTTAAAAGGCTATGTAGGTGTGATTTAGATCATGACATACCTAAGGGATTGTCTCTTCTTCTTGATCCCTTCTACTTAACAGCCTTGAGGATTGTAGGCTTGTGTATTTGATACATAAAATAAAGACTTGTAAATGTCCCCCTCTCTTTAATCAAGGACTAGAAGATCTGAAACTGTGAGCCAAAGTCAATGGCTTCCTTCTTCATTTGTTATCTCAGGTATTAGTCACAGTGGTAGTAATAGGACTAATATATTTCTTTCTGCTTTATCTTCAATATTGATTAAATGGGAAGCAACAAATAATTTATTTTAAACTCATGATTATATATGATAAATGCAATTACATGGTTTTTTTAGTTCATATGTATTGCTTAGGATTAATCTAGATACTTTCCTAAAATTGATAGTATTTAATATATTAATGATTTTAAAATATCATTTTTTTCCTGCCTGGCATTTTCCCTTCCACTCTACATATAAAGCACTAATTTTACCTTCTTCTGCTGAGCTCTGTGACATCCTACAGAGATTTCCTTCAGCTCCACAGGAGGGATGGAAACAAGGCAACCCTATATACTTGTCACATCTATTTCCAATTGTCTATATTTTTCTTTCCTCTATGTCCTAGGGACACAGACATTTTTCTTTGTCTCAGCAGTCACGACCAGATCTTCTACTCATCAGGCACCCGATACATAGTTGGACAAACAAAGAAATACAGTGTGTATGACAACATCTGACTGCCTGGTGAGCACTCTTCAAAGGCAATCATCCATTGTCTTGATCCTATGTTATTGATGATGTAATATACTATATGTCTGGGCAAACCAACGTATTTAATTTATTCCTGTTTGTGCTTAACACACACTTAGAAATGTATGGAAATCAAAAGCACCATTACATGTACTGGTAGAAAGTTGAGAGAAACTGTGAGGTTTAGTTACCACCTCTATTAAAAGATAAATTATTTTCTACATGGATATTTTGAAGATAGAAAATATTATCATGTAATGGCTTCTAAATCACATCATGAAGAAGCAATCATAATAATCATTTTATTTCTCTTCATGTTCAATGCTAAGTATATTAAGTAAAAACACGATTAAAAGTCTCTAGGTATGAAGTTCACCTTGGGGTTAATTGGGAGCGATACTTTTCACAATTAACTGTTTGTCCTTTCCTACTAGCTATTAGAAGTTTGACAAGAGTTGCATATTTTTCCATAGCATTGTTTAGTTCTGCCGTTGTTTCTGAGCTGTTAATGGAAATGGAGAAGTAAAATGTGAAATAATTAAATTCTCTAGCTAGACAGAATTAGAGAATTGACTAATTGACCAAGTTTCACTGGTTTTCAATGACATATATAGGTGCACAGGCTGAGATGTGTTAAGTGATTAATTTGCCAAGAACACATTTCCTAGGAATTGCATATGCATGCCAGGCCTCCATTCTAAGTATTTATTTGTCTAGAAAAATAATGATTCTGTCTTCTTCTGTTTGATGGGAATTTGAATGAAACTAGCAAAGAATTAGTAGAATCCAGCAGAAACATGCTATTTGTTTCTGTATATCCATGATCTGTGAAGGAGCTAACTCCAGAATCTCAACTACAATGTTCAGTCTACTCCAGGAAGGAGTAAACCTATAAAGGCTCACCTCCACATTCACCCCATGCTTTTAATAACATATAGGAGTGGAAGTGTTTCAAAGTTAAAGTTGTTCTTTAGTTCAGAAGAAAAACAGTACATCTCTAAAAAGCAGATAGCTTGAATAGAGGAAGAAATTGCCCTGGTCACTCACATAAGAGCTAATCAGAAGCTCTTGCGATACTGTTCAAACTTTTTTCAAAACCGTTCTTAACATTTGATTCACATTGCCTCAGAAAAGATAGCTAAGTAGATATTTCCAAACAGCAGGGCCAGATCTGAGTGGAGCAGACTGCCCCTAGCTCAGCAGAGCAGTGATGAGGTCATAACTTAATCTTGAACAGAAGCAGTAGAGACTTTTCATCCTTTCTCCATAGGCGGATCTTCCCAATTCTCATATGGTGCAAACTGCAGAGAAATTGAATTAGAACTGAAAATGAAAGGGGAAGTGGAGTAGGTAGATTACATACATCCTGAGCAGAGAAAGGAACACCAAGTTCAAAAGCCTTTGGGTATGATTCCTGTCTCCTAGACAAGCCCCTTGATGTTTGGGCCAGCTGGGAACTCCATGTGGCAAGTAGAAGAATCACAATTATAGACAATTTTCAAGCTTCTAAACTAATCTTCTAGCTGGAACTACTGTATATGTCTTGATGAATTTGCCAACTAATAGAATAGCTTCTCAACCATCCTAAATGTTTGATAATTGAAAATGTGGTAAATACAATAAACCGGTTATTCTGCAGAAAGTAATTATGCTATCAGGTCTGGGAGAGAGAGAATTATTAGAACACTTCCTCAGTACAGACTTTTAAAAAATGACAACTGTGTTGTGAAAAATATATAGAAACAAGCAGTATAGTCTGACTGTGAAAGGGTCCTCTGACTGCCTGTTGTTTGTCTCTAGTGCATAGTGAGATAAAGGAAAGGGATGAAGAGTTGAGAATCTACTTCCATGAAGCTCATTACTTGATAACATGGCAATTAAAAGTCTCATTAAAGTAGGAGATAAAAATGAACTGTGTAAATCTATCACTGTGTTTGTGATGGTTAGTTCTAGTTATTAAAAAGAACACATAACATTATATTACCAAGAGATGTATTTGAATTTTGTCGAAATCTATCCTTTCATTAAAAAAAAATCTTGACCTCTTATATGAACTCTGTTTCAGAGTTCTCCTTTCTTTATCAACTTATGCCTTGCTACCAAGTGAAGAGACAAGATAGATTATATTTCAAATGGAGCGTCATCACTGTCTTTTGATCTTCTTCAGTCTAGATCTTCATCCCTTTCCAACTACACTGCTGCTGGGCAGCAAACATCACATTGGTGGACATTTTTCTAAACACTGCATGAACCTATCTTGAAACCTACTGCCTAGACTCCAGTACTAGAATTCTGTTTCCTAGTAAAGCCTTCAACTCCTGCTCCTGTAGATGTCAAATCATCAGTATACAGGCTCTATGAGAGACAGATAGCCACCATGTTAAGTGAGTTGATTTCTTCATGCAAAGAAAAGCTAAGGAAAGGAGAGCAAGTTTACAAGCTAGGCAGAGACTCTACAAAGAAAACCAACTCTCATACATATAGGCTTTATCCATAATTATCTTGCAGCCTCTGTATCATTTGTGTGGAGAGCTCCATGAATCTCCCTATATATAGGCCCCTGTATATACAGCCAGTAAAGCCCTTTGGGATATTTCTTAGAATTCTAGTACTACACTTAAGAGTGAAACAGAATGATTCTTTGAGAACACCCAGGTCAATATCAAGACAAATTTAGCATTACTCATACTCGTTAATGTGTCTACTCATGTGCATAGTAGTTAGGCTTACAATAGCAGACCTGCGTTTGAATATCGCCTGCTGAAGTTGCTGCTGTTTTCTGTATTATAGGTTAAATTTCTTCAGTGCTTTCACAGCTAAATGTGTAAAAAAAAAAAAAAGGGGGGGGGGGAAATTATAAAATTACTTTATAACATTTGTTTGAAAAATAGATGAGTCAATCTATATAAAGCACTCATAAGATTGATAATGCTCAGTCAGTATTGATTATTACCAAGGACCACGATGTATAACCATTATTACCAGCTCTCTAAACAATGACCTTCACTGATGATCTCAAATATCAAGTGGAAAGAATACTAGATGAGGAGAGTAGAGGAGGGCAAAAGTAAAAATGTAGTAAAGACAATGGAGCAAGCCAAGTGAACACTTTCAGGAATTGAGAACAGCAAGATTCAGGGACACATGAATAGAGAGGGTCATTTTCATTGAGAACTGTTGACTTCTATTGGGGGCTGAGGAAAAGCTGGAGAAGTAGGATCTTTTGAGATTTTGGTCTGATAATCTTAAAAAATAATAACCTTTGATATGTAAAGTTATATGGGCATAGGAGATTAGAAAATGAAAGGAAATATAACTAAAGATATTTGAAATGATGACTCTATGCAATCCATGAGCACAGGTCAAATAATGGTATTCAGACTAAATAACTCTATTGGGGAATTTCTTGTTCACTACATGATTTGGTTTTTTTTTTTGTTTTTGTTTTTGTTTGTTTTGTATGTAAGAAAGTAGTGTTTCATGTAGGCAGAGTAATGGATCTTCAATGTTGTTCACACTCTAACTTTTTTTTAAATTATGAATATTCTGAATAAAGAGGATATTTTTCAAGATGAAGTTGAGGTTATGAATCTGGAAATAATGTCATCATCTCCATGAATGCAACCTAACAACTTGTACCTTTAAAGTCTGAACACAATATTAACTCAGATACATAAGATGTAACATCAGCAACAGTAAGAGAAGAAGCCCATTAGGAGACTGTACTTACTTTCTAATTGGAAGATGTAGTTGATGTTTGAAAAGACAAATGAGTCCCCTGGGCAATGTGGAACAGACATTGTTTTCCAAGTATGTGGAACTATGTTTTGCCCCTTTCTGGGAAATAGGAGGTGAAATCTACCTTAAAGCCCTTGGAAGGAAGGGATAGAGCTGTCAGCATCTTCATCTTAACTCAGACTTTGAACCTGGTAGAGGATGTAAAGTGCTTCATTTGTATTATTTGAATGCCCAGTTTTCAGCAAATTGTGATAACCAAAAGAGACCCTTAGTAGATATAAAATTCACAGACTCTAAGTTCATATTTTGATTTTTAGTAAATTTGTACAGAACAGCCATCATAATTCAGTTTTAGAAATTTCCATATCATAAAAGTATCTCATGTCTGTCAGTGCAAGTACTCATCTCCAGCTCCTTGCCCGACCAGCCACACTGAGTGTCCTCCAGCTGCTTACTGGACACTTCATATACTGTGCAGTATTTGCATCTGTCTTCTTTCACCCTGGATTTTGTTTAATTTTTACTTCTATGCCTTTGTCTCGGTCTCTCTGTCACGGTCTTAGCCCTTCCCCATCCCCTTCCTTCCTATTTCCCTGTCTCTCTGTCTCCCCATCACCCACCTTGGCTCCTCCTGCTCCTCCTCCTCCTCCTCTTCCCTCTTTGGTTTATGTTTAATTGTAATAGTCACTTTTGGACTAGTGTATGTGGGATGAAGATGGCCAGTAAATAAAAGTAACCTATTGTGTGACTGTACCATGTTACTACGTAACTACATTTTAGTTGAATCCTTGACAATTTGCCTATGGTAATGGTTGTCCTATCTTCTAAATATAGCTATTCTAGTCGGCTTAACATGGTATTGCTGATGTTTTTAATTGCCATTATTCTATTAGCTACTAACACTGAGTTCTCACATGTACTCAATTGTCATCCATGTATCTTTATTGAGAAATGTATATCCTATTGATTTGCCAGTTTCAACTTGTGCTATGTTTATTAAATTTTAAGGATCTCTAAATATTATGAACACAAGTCTTCAGATCTATCTTTCACCAATGTGTTTCTCCATTCTGTGGTTTACCTTTTCCTTTTCTTAAATATGTCTTTTTAAATCAATTTTTTAAATTAATTCAAATTTACAGAGTTTGAAATGAACTTGTGATGGTTTGTATATTCTTGCACTAGGGAGTGGCACCATTTGGAGGTATGGCCTTGTTGGAATAGGTGTGACCCGGTTGGAGTAGGTGTGTCACTGTGGGTATGGGAATAAGATCCTCACCCTAGTTGCCTGGAAGTCAGTCTTCCACTAGCAGCCTTTGGATGAAGACAGAACTCTCAGCTCCTCCTGCACCATGCTTACCTGGATGCTGCCATGCTCCCACCTTGATGATAATGGACTGAACCTCTGAATCTGTAAGCCAGCCCCAATTAATTTTTTTTTTTTTTATGAGACTTGCCTTGGTCAAGGTGTCTGCTCACAGCAGTGAAATCTTAACTAATATACTGGCCAGTGCAAAGATAAGATGGTCTACTGGGGATGAGACAGACTGTTTTGCAAAGGAGTCTGAATATACTCATTCAGCTAAGCAAAGTGAACCAAAGCAAGAATACCATTCACATATTTATGATGAAGGAATAATTAATTTGAAAGCATACTTATTCCCTAACAGTTGCAAAATAGTGTCCAAATTGCATAAAGTTGTCTAAATTACTAAGTACGGTAAAATCTGGCATGTATAGAAAATTGGCCAAAAAAAAAAAAAAAAAAAAATTAATGCCTGTGACTTTTTGTTTCTTTCCCCTTATCTTTCACATTCAGTACACAGTGGAGGTAAAATTATGTTTGACATTTAGCAAAGATGCCTTTTGTAAAGTACTTTTTTTAATGAAGTCAAAATTAAGATAAAAAAGAATCAACAGAAATTTCACAGCACAGCACATATCCCATGAGAAGGACAAGAAAATGAGCTTGCAATTAGATAAAACTGCATTCTTTCAACGACACTCATTATTAAATATTCAAGATTATGTGCATTAGCAAGGACATAAACTCATAGTCATACCTTCTGCAGGGCCTCTGACAGTAACCATTAGAGAGACATTAAGTGAAACTTTGAAAAGACAAGACAATTCAAGAAATGGGCCAATTTGAGCAACTCAGAGAAGCTACTTTAATGGCACATTTATGGAACAAAAGACAAAAGAGAATCAGAAAGAAAAAAAGAACATTTAGAGAAAAAGTGGCCACTGCCCATTGATTGAGAGTTTATACTTTAAATCATCTTGACAGTTTCAGAAAAGAATATAGTTTTCTCAGAAAATAGGTCTTAAATTTTGTTTTTAAAAATATATAAAAAGAAAAGGATACCAAAACTGACCTAAAATGACTAAAACATTTAGCTGCAGACGATATACCATACTATAGAACTAGAGCCAGATAAAGAACATTTAAAAAATTGGTTGCAGAACAAAAGTCACGGTTCACTATAATGTCTTTTATCACTCCTTTAGAAACCATTTCTCCTCCTGGTGATATCTAGTACTTACATTCGACTTAAGGATTTAAGGATAGTTTTTTCTTTTAATTTTCTTTAGAAAAATTTCTAGATTTATCACAACTTCCTTCTTTTCTTACCAGGAACATTTATTATATACTATGCTCATTCACAAACTTTTTATTTAGGCTATAAAGAGAATGCTATGTCACTAATATTCAATCCTCAGTGTATAAATTCTACAGACTCAAGTATTTCCTATCAAATTGTATACTGCATGAAGTACATTAAAGACAGGATGATGTCTTGTTTGATGCATATCTTACAGAACTGTGATCAAAAGCACTGTTATGCATGTTAAAACTTGATTTCATTTTGTAATGTTGAAAGATCAGAACACCTATATTCATGCTGCATTTGTACACACAACAAAACCTGGAGAAAAAAGAGATTATCTGGATGATTTGAATGACAGTTTGATTTTTACCTGAATTATGGGAAGTTCAGAATATATGCCTTAATACTTAGTTACTTGATAATTAGGTACAGAGTAAGCTGCATTGGAACACGAGTGCACTTCCTTTGCCTTCATAAAGGACTTTTTCATTTATAATTTAGACTAAAATACAATTGATACAGTACTAACAAATTATGTGAAGATTAAATGAGATATTTTATTTTTTATTTTTTATTCTTTAAAACCTTTTTTAGGTTTAAATCTACCTTTATCATATCCTTCCCATCTGCAAAATCCTTCCTGATCCTCTCTCCATCTTTACTAACCCAACTTTTAAGTTCTTTCACAAAAGGCAAAAGCCCAATATAAATTCAAAACCCTGAAAATCCAAGAAAACAAAATAATTCCCCCTACCCCCAAAATTTCATAATCAAACTGTAACCACATAGAAGTGCACACACACAAACACACACACACCCCACTGTGGAGCCCAATATATGTTGATCAACTACTCTTGAATATTAACTTGTCCTGCAGCAGTTAATAAACCCACTGTTACTTCTTTCGAGAAAACTAAGTTTCCTTCTTTCAATAGGTATAAATGACAGTACTATTATCCTTTACTTTTTAAAGTATAACAAAATAAAAATAATTCGATAAAACTAAAACTATCACATTGAAGTTGGGTGTTGGGCATTGGGCTATACACAGACAGGCTGGTCTCCAGTCGAGCTGAAATGCTGAACCCCAGGACAGGTGGTCATAATTTACCTACGTGGGATGGAAAGAGTTCTCTCAGGCTCGTGGAACTCTGGTTCCTGCCTAAGTTACTGCCCCTCCCCAGCCCCCACAAGAGAAGCATGGCTAGAACTCATGTAGGTAGTGTCCCAAGCTTCTGACCTTTAGGCAAGACTCCTCCCCAGTTACCTAGCAACAGAAAAGATGGCAGCTCATTTTAAAAGGGGCTGTTTGGCCCCTCCTTGCTCTCTCACTCCTTTGTTCTCTTGCTCTTACTCTCCTCTCCTCTCCTCTCCTCTCCTCTCCTCTCCTCTCCTCTCCTCTCCTCTCCTCTCCTCTCCTCTCCTCTCCTCTCCTCTCCTCTCCTCTCCTCTCCTCTCCTCTCCTCTCCTCTCCTCCTCTCCTCTCCTCTCCTCTTCCCTCCCCTCCCCTTCTCTCCCTCTCTCTCTCTCTCTCTCTCTCTCTCTCTCTCTCTCTCTCTCTCTCTAGCCTTCTCTCTCTATCCTTTCCCCCTTTGTCTCCTCTTCGCCATGGTTGGCATCTCTCTCTCTTTTTTCTTCTCTCTTTCCCCCTGCCTTTCTATAATAAAGCTCTAAAATCATAGACATGATTTTTCATGAGTCTCTGCTCATCAAGGCTGTGCTCACTCTTGCCAATGTGGTAACCTTTCTTCCCTCTTCCCTCTCTCCCATAACCCGGGGCAACAGGGTATGGCCCCAGGGCCCCAAGGTTGGGCTGCCCCTTGTCCACCCCAGTTGAGTGGGTCAAAGGCTTCTATGCTCACCAGGAGTTGAGTGGAAAGCTTCTGGCATTGTTCCAGTGTCTTCCTGTCCAGAGCATATGTGGAACTCTGGCTGGGGGTTGGTCCTCCCCGCTCCCGTCTTTCCCCAGGCCCCTTTTTAGTTCCCACAGTTGGGCAAGACAAAAAAAAAAAAAAAAAAAAAAAAAAAAGAAGGATCTTGCTCAAGAGAAGTCACAATCACTAGAAACCCACTTATGTGCACATGCAGGAGTCCTATAAGAACAATCTAATAACAGAGGACCTGGTGCAGATCATGTACGCCCTGTGCATGCTTCTGCAGTCATTGAGATGACTTCATGTATAGTTTTCATCAAATATCTAGAAGATGGAATGAGTCATTACTTACACAAATAGGTACAGAGGTGGTAACATTAACCATGGTAGATTTGCTCATTATTATAATACCATAAGAAATACTAGTCATAAATATTGTGTTAACAAATTTTCCCTGGCATTATCAATTATGAAACCCTCAACTGTTATCTGAAACCATAAACTGTAGCAAATGGTGACCTTTATGTACATGAACAAAAAAAAAAAAAACTAAAATCAAGTTATAATAAAACTAGCTTAAGCTTACAACGTTTTTAACCTACAAACAGATATTTTACACATATATATGCACAGGAAATTATTATCCAAGCAAGGAATATTAGGGGAAATCTACTTGTTATTAGCTAATATGTTTCTTACCAGCTTTGTTTTAAATGTTTGAGTCACATTTGGAGCTATAGGATTCTTAGATAGAAGAAGAACTTCATACTATCTCTTCATGTTCATTGTAAATCTTTGCTCTTTGTTGTAAATATATTTTCAGTCTATTCTAGTTTCAAAGCTGCACAGATTCCCAACCATCAGGAGCAGGTATCTGATTTCTTTCATATCTAGCTTGAGTAAAAGTTTGAAGATTTTATGTATGTTCAAATTTCCAGCTATCAACTGCTCTTGGACTGTTGGGAGTAGAGATTTAGAGTTGATGGGCTGAGTTCATGTGCCATGGCATTCTGGGTCCAGGAGAACAGTATCTGTAGCATAGAACATACAGCAAGGATTAATAGTTACCAAGAAAGTTAACTATCTCAGCATTTCATCAGAAGCATTTAATAACATGGTTAAAAGTGGTCTGAGACAGTAATTTCAAACCTGAAGCCTTATTAAGGAATGACACAGCAGGGTTTCTATTGAAGTAACACTCAATTTAGCCACTTCCCTATGCTGTCATTCTATCTTCACAGATAACATTTGTATGATGCATAGAAGTTAAGTCCGGTCAGGGAATTCAATATGATCTTCAAAGCAAACACACACAACATCTTGGTATTCTTTATAAGTTGTAAACCTTCTTTTAAGGCTACCTTTATTTTCCTACCTTCCATAAAATTCTCAGTGATCTGATATACTTTATTTAAATATACATAGATCCATACAGGTCAGGGCCACCCCTGCCACCATCCTTCTGAGCCCAGCAGAGGCTGCTAAGGGCTCCAGAGTGCTTTTCACTCCACAGGACCTCAGGATCACAGGTGAGTGGAATGCAATATCAGCTCCAAAGAATGGCAGAGGGTCTTGTGCCAGCAGGAACAGGGACAAGAACATGGCCAGACCATAGGCTGGAATTCATTCAGGTCAGGGATAGCCCCACCATAATCTGCGTGAACCCTACTGAGGGCATCTAGGACACCAGAGGACTCTCCACGCCACAGGACCCCTAGCACACCCAGGATCTCCTGATCACCTGAGAGCATGTGGGCAATAGAAGCAACAGAGCTTCTTGGTCAGGGTCCATTCAGGTCTTTATCCTCAGCCAGGAGGTAGAGCTGAGACCCAGACCCCTGGGCATATTCCTTGCCAGAGGAGAGTTGGCCTACAGGGAGGGTTCTGACTCCAGAAATCAGGAGGTGGATAAGAGCTCCAGACTGCTGGACACCTGCCCTGCAAGACTAGAGCTTGCCTGCAGAGAGTCCTTTGACCACTGGAATTCAGGTGAGAGTTGGATTCCTTGGAGTGCTGACAGAGGCTAACAGAATCACAGGAAGATCAAGCTCCAACCAGAGACAGCTTGAACATTAACACCAGAGATTTCCAGATGGCGGAAGGCAAACATAAGAATCTTACTAACAGAAACCAAGAACGCTGGGCATCATCAGAACCCAGTAAGCCCACCACAACCAGTCCTGGATACCCCAACACACCTGAAAAGCAAGATGTGGACTTAAAATCATATCTCATGATAGTGATAGAAGAGTTTAAGAAGGGCATTAATAACTAACTTAAAGAAATACAGGAGAACACTACTAAACAGGTAAAAGCCCTTAAAGAGGAAACCAAAAATTCCCTCAAGGAATTGTAGGAGAATACTGCTATACAAGTAGAAGCCCTTAAAGAGGAAACACAAAAATCCCTCAAGGAATTACAGGAGAACACTGCTAAACAAGTAGAAGTCCTTAAAGAACTACAGGAGAACACTGCTAAACAGGTAGAAGAAACACAAAAATCATTTAAGAATTACAGGAAAACACAAGCAAACAGGTGATAGAATTGAACAAAACCATCCAAGATCTAAAAATGAAAGTAGAAACAATGGAGAAAACCCAAAAGGAGACAGCTCTGGAGATAGAAACCCTAGGAAAGATATGAGGAACCATAGATGTGAGCATTAGCAACAGAATACAAGAGATGGAAGAGAGAATCTCAGGTGCAGAAGATTCCATAGGGAACATGGACACAAAAATAAAAGAAAATGCAAAATGCAAAAAGATCTTAATTCAGCCAGGCATGGTGGCACACACATTTAATTCCAGCACTCTGAAGGCAGGGGCAGGCAGATTTCTAAATTCAAGGCCAGCATGGTCTGCAAAATGAGTTCCAGGATAGCCAGGGTTATACAGAGAAACCCTGTCTCAAAAAACAAAAACAAAACAAAACAAAACAAAACAAAAAAAGATCCTAACTCAAATAGGAGGATGAGAATGAAGATTTTCAACTTATAGGGCTAGCAAATATCTTCAACAAAATTATAGAAGAAAACTTCCTGTACCTAAAGAAAGAGATGCCCATGAACATACAAGAAGCCTATAGAACTCCAAATAGACTGGACCAGAAAAGAAATTCCTCCCGACACATAATAATCAGAACAAAAAATGTACTAAATAAAGATAGAATATTAAAAGAAGTAAGGGGAAAAGGTCAAGTAACATATAAAGGCAGGCCTATTAGAATTACTCCAGACTTCTCACCAAAGACTATGAAAGCTAGAATATCCTGGACAGATGTTATATAGACACTAAGAAGTGAACTATCTGTATGACAAGAACTTCAAGTCCCTGAAGAAAGAAATTGAAGAAGATCTCAGAAGATGGAAATATATCCCATGCTCATGGGTTGGAAGGATTAATTTAGTCAAAATGGCTATCCTGCCTAAAGCAATCTACATATTTAATGCAACCCCATCAAAATTCCAACTCAATTCTTCACAGAGTTAGAAAGGGCAATTTGCAAATTCATCTGGAATAACAAAAAACCTAGGATAGCAAAAACTAATCTCAAAATTAAAAGAACCTTTGGTGGAATCACCATGCCTGACCTCAAGCTGTAGTATAGAGCAATTGTGATAATAACTGCATGGTCCTGGTACAGGGACAGACAGGTAGATCAATGGAATAGAATTGAAGATCCAGAAATGAACCCACATACCTATGGTCACCTGATCTGTGACAAGGGAGCTAAAACAATCCAGTGGAAAAAATATAGCATTTTCAACAAATGGTGCTGGCACAAATGGGAGTTATCATGTAAAAGAATTCAAATTGATTCATTCTTATCCCCTTGTACAAAGCTCAACTCTAACTGGATCAAAGAACTCCACATAAAACCAGAGACAATGAAATTAATAGAGGATAAAGTGGGGAAGATATGGGCACAGGGGAAAAATTCTTAAACAGAACAGCAATGGTCTGTGCTTTAAGATCAAGAATCGACAAATGGGACCTCATAAAATTGTAAAGCTTCTGTAGGAAAAAGATACTGTCAATAAGACAAAAAGGCCACCAACAGATTGGGAAAGGATTTTTAACAATCCTAAATCGGATAGGGGACTAATATCCAATATATACAAAGAGCTCAAGAAGCTGAACTCCAGAAATTCAAATAACCCCATTAAAAATGGGGTAAAAAGCTAAACAAAGAATTTACAACTGAGGAATACTGAAGGGCTGGGAAGTACTTGAAAAAATGTTCAACATCCTTAATCTTCAGGGAAATGCAAATCAAAACAACCCTGAGATTCTAGCTCACACCAGTCAGAATGGCTAGGATCAAAAATTCAGGTGACAGCAGATGCTGGTGAGGATGTGGAGAAAGAGGAACACTCCTCCATTGCTGGTGGGATTGCAAACTGGTACAATCCCTCTGGAAATCAGTCTGGCAGTTCCTTAGAAAATTGGATATAGTACTACTGGTAGATCAGCAATACCTCTCCTGGGCATATATCCAGAAGATGGTAATCGGTAATAAGGTCACATGCTCCACTATGTTCATAGCAGCCTTATTTATAATAGCCAGAAGCTGGAAAGAACACAGATGTCCCTCAACAGAGGAATGGAAACAGAAAATGTGGTACATTTACACAATGGAGTACTACTCTGCTATTAAAAATGAATTTATGAATTTCTTGGGTAAATGGATGTATCTGGAGCATATTATCCTGAGTGACGTAACCCAATCACAAAAGAAGTCACTTGATATGCACTCACTGATAAGTGGATATTAGCCCAGAAACCCAGAATACCCAAGATACAAATTCCAAAACACAAGAAATTCAAGAAGCAAGACCAACGTGTGGATACTTCATTCCTCCTTAGAATAGGGAATAAAATAGAAGGAGTTGCAGAGATAAAGTTTGGAGCTAAGATGAAAGGATGGACTATCCAGATACTGCCCCACCTGGAGGTCCATCCCATAATCAGCCACCAAACTCAGACACTACTGCATACACCAGCAAGATTTTGCTGAAAGGACCCTGATATATCTGTTTCTTGTGAGGCTTTGCTAGTGCCAGCCAAATACAGAAGTGGATGCTCACAGTCATCTATAGGATGGAACACAGGGTCCCCAATGTAGGAGCTAGAGAAAGTACCCAATGAGCTGAAGGGGTCTGCAACCCTATAGGTGGAACAACAATATGAACTAATCAGTACCCCCAGAGCTCATGTATCTAGCTGCATATGCAGCAGAAGATGGCCTAGTTGGCCATCATTGGGAAGAGAGGCCCCTTTGTCTAGCAATGTTTATATGCCCCAATAAAGGGGAACGCCTGGGCCAAGAAGTGAGAGTGAGTGGGTAGGGAAGCAGGCCGGGGGGAGGGTATAGGGACTTTTGGGATAGCATTTGAAATATAAATGAAGAAAATATCTAATAAAAAATTGAAATATATATATAAATATGCATAAATCTAGTCATTCAAATAAATTTTTTAATTGTTTTTTTTTCACCTATCAGTTTTGGATTTATGGTAAATCATCTCAGCATCTCCTTGTTAATGCTCTCCAGAACCTGGATTATGTTGTCCTTTTCTTTGGAAGTGCTAAGTTTCACATGACTCTATCATGATTTTCTTGACACCAGTTGGATCACAATTAGATGTTATCATATGAGGCTTCAGAGATCATGAACAAGCACAAAGACACATAAATGGAAATTCTTATTTCAATGAAGTATAAGTCAGCATTCACAATCATATAAATTTAGAAATATATACCTTACATTTCTTTGTCTTTTCACACTCATCTAGCTAATTAACTTCTTCAGATATGCCTTGGCTACTGCTTTGGAAAGAAGCGTCCCTAATTGTCCTTTTCTGATGTCTTCTATATGTAGCAGAACCAATTAAAACAGGAAGTTTATCTGTGTTCATCCATGTGACAAATAATATAAAGGATTATGCCTTGTATAACTTTTCAAGATGGTAGTGGTTACAATTTATTAACCTATTAAACAGCTAATATTAGTTTTTACTGTAATTACCTGAGCTTCTCTTCTGTGTCTTTAAGGGATCATTCTTTATTGTTGCTGCTGAGTGAGTTACTGAATAATCATTGCTTTTGTTTTATCAATATGAATTGTATTATACAGACCCATGTAATCATCACTCTGTAACTTCTCTCAAACTTGCCTTAAAATGAAATTATTATCTTTTCCAAGTAGATAAAAAAGTTATGGCTTGATTATGCAATAGTTCTAGTTTTTAAAAAGTTAGTGTTATCATAAGTCTAAATAGATGAGCAAATGGTAAAGAAGACTGCAGAGCAAATATGAAATTTAATAATGGCCTTCCAACAGTTTGCCTTTCAGATAGTTAGGAATTCATTAAACAATGCTTGAGCAGCATTGACAATTAAATTACTCTCATATGAGGTACCTAGTCATATTACAAATATCGCATACAACATAGCTCACATTTCTAAAGGGATGTAGACAACAAATTGAATTTCAGGTAATTAGCAAGACGCTTGGATTCTGTCTCTAGAAACATCCCACTCTGTTTCCAAGCAAAAATAATTGGGATGTAACTGTTTAAAAGGTGCATCCATTAAAAATATTTTTAAAAAATGAGAGTTTAGAGTGTCTGGCTGCCATAAAGGAAATTTCCAACACTGCAAAGAGCAAATAGTTTGAATGAAAGAAGTATCTGAGATTGTTTTTGTATGCAGTGACTATGAATACTACCATTGAATTTACAATAGGAACCAAATAACAGATATATGTGATGAATGTGATGAATTTGCTACAATCTCTTAATAATATATTTGTAATCTTCCACTGCTTATGAACATAAGAAAAGTTGATAATAATATTTGTTAAATATAACATTTAAATTTCCTTGTTTCACTACAGTTCTACAATATTATTGGTCATGGGTAATTTTTTTTACATTGTTTATATCTGTTATCCTTCTAAAGTATTCGTATGGCTAAATTTTTAAATTTTTTTTGTTTGTCTTCTGTTTTTTGTTTTTGTTTTTGTTTTTTTTTTTTGTTTTTTTTTTTGAGACAGGCTTTTTCTGTATAGTCCTGGCTGTTCTGGAACTCACTTTGTAGACCAGGCTGACCTTGACCTTAAACTCAGAAATCTGCCTGCCTCTGCCTCCGAGTGTTAGCACGATAATCTTCCTAGATATTTAGTGAATTATACCTTTGATTCAGTTTTTGATGGTGGTTTCCACGGGCAATGATATGATGACAGATCAGAACTAATGAATGGGGTTGATTGTTGAAACGTTGGTGCCATGAAGTTGTTTAACTTCTCTCTGCTTCCTGTCTGCCATCATAGGAAAAGAACTACTCTGTTCTGTCACGAATTTTTCCTGGACTGAAATTAATTATAATGGTTCAAAATCATGATACAAAGTATTATGAAGATTAATTTTCCCTCAGCTAGGTATATAGACTTTTATAAATGAGTATGCCTTCATCTTAGGAATTTATTTATTCCAAAAGAAAGGAAATCGGACCTACAACAATCAGTGAGGATACCGAGGACCAAGTAAATTTCACTCTAACTAAATATGCAAGTTATTGCATATATCTATTGTGACACAATAAAATAACAAGCAACTAAATTTTGATAGATGTAATTATGTAAGTGAAGTATCTGTGTGTATACAAATGCCAACTACAGACAGACAGACAGACACACAAACACATGCATATGCAAATGCACACAGCTGAGTGTTTCATAGCTTCTGAGAGTAGGAGGTAAAATAATATGTACATCAGAACATGATAATTTTACCTAAAAGAAGCAATATACAGGGACAGTGATTTGTTTTTCAATACTTAGAAATTTTAATAGATATTGAATAGATCATATTTGATGATAGTAGATGTATTAAATAGGAGAAAGCAAATGTTAAGTTATTAAATAGTGATAATATCATTCCAAGTATAATTGTCAATGAAAATATCAACTTGTATGCATTTTAAAACAAATGAAGAATAAAAGACAATTTTTAAAAACCCAATTTATGCACTGAATTAGTTAGGGTTTTACTTCTGTGAACAGACACCATGACCAAGGTAAGTCTTATAAAAAGCAACATTTAATTGGGGCTGGCTTACAGGTTCAGAGGTTCAGTCCATTATCATCTAGGTGGGAGCATGGCAGTATCCAGGCAGGCGTGGTGCAGGAGGAGCTGAGAGTTCTATGTCTTCATCCAAAGGCTGCTAGTGGAAGACTGACTTCCAGGCAACTAGGGTGAGGATCTTATACCCACACACACAGTGACACACCCATTCCAACCAGGTCACACCTATTTCAACAAGGCCACACCTTCAGATGGTGCCACTCCCTGGTCCAAGGATATACAAACCATCACATGCACATATGGAATGTCAGAGTGGTGAAACCCATTATTTGTTTCAAATAACACTATTTAGTAATTACAATAAATGACAAAGGCCTTTGGCAATTATAAAAGGAAAAAAAGAGCAAAAAAGTAAAAAAGGTAGAAAGAAAGAAGGGAGGAAAGTAAGTAAGAGAAAAAGGGTAGAGGGAAGGAATACATCATGTGGCTGCAGTAAATGTTATGTTAGAGACCTTTAGAAGTTAGAGAAACAAATACTTAATATCACATTCCTATCTATCTATCTATCTATCTATCTATCTATCTATCTATCTATCTATCTATCTTTTCCTATAATGACCTTCAATATGGTACTACTACCTAAGGAGAGTGTGAACCAATCAAGTCTAGCTTCTTTTATTTACCTGCCCCAACCTAATATAAACTATTGAGCCACTTTCAAGACAGCTTTATTCTGTACCTTTTACATTTGAGAACTGCAGTTCCAGCCAGTTCACTGTGGTTAAACAGAATTTCACTATATGTTTAAAAACCATTAATGAAAATATTAATTAAAGAACTTATTTATACAGTAGAAAGAGATGGTTGAAGAGAGCTTCCAATTAGTTCAGGTAAGCAGGTGCCGTGGCCATTGCATTCTTCTGAAGATTCAAAGACAACTTTCTGAAATCTATTCCTTCCTACCTCTGCAAGTGTTCCCAGGATCAAACTCTGTTTGGCATTCTTACAACACAGGTGACTTTATCTTCTAAGCCATCTCACTGCCACTCTGTTAATAGGAAGAGTAATATTCCAATGTATTTACAACTACATCATGTTAACTCCATACCTATTTAAGGGTGCCATCACGACTCATGGGAGAAGAGGGGAGGTCTGAGAACATAGTTTTTTGTACTCTCAAAAGGGAATCAAATGAATGCAGAGGCTTCAGAAATACACTGTTGCTCTGTCCTTGAGATTTTCCTGATGAAGCCTAATGCAATCTAACTAATAGGAGGGGAAGACAATACTGTTTTGATTATAAACATAAAAAACAAGTGATTGAATAAACTTATGCCACCTATAAAAAAATCAAATAAACACACTTGTAAATGCAATTTTATAAAGGCTATGATGTGATACACCACTGAGGGTAAAAATCCGCATTGAAAGGAAGGTGTCTAACAACACTTAAGGTCTTTGAAAAGCACTCCATTGGGATTCTGGATCCTAAGAAAACTATCCTCTAAAACGTCTAACTGGCAGGCCTCTATATGTATACACTGTGAATTCTCAGCTTGTGGATTCTCTACTTTCCACAAAGAGATAATGGATCTTGAATTAACTCTACTGAAAGAAGCATAGGGAAGAAGAGTTTACAAGAGTGAAGCATATTTGAAGGAAGGACAGGTAGAGGGGAAATGGGATAAAAGCCTGCATCTTACTGCTGGAGAAAAAAGCAGGGTGTTTTAGCTCAATCTTTGATAGGATTGCCAAGCCAAATTTTCCATCTTTTCATAAAGAACATTGGATTATAGGCATTATTTTGCATGCACTGGAAACTCTTGGTTTAAACGAGTAAAGGATGTATGTACTATATGTATATTAAATATGGCGTTACAGTCAATAGGAAATATAAAAATTAAAATAACAGTTTACTTTGTATTATTCCATCCATGACTCTTTCAGGTCAGTGTAAACACCAATATCTTGTTGCAGGCTTCTGTTTTGTTGCTGCAGTAAGGGGCAGAGGCGCAACTCTAGTCCCCCCTATGCCAGCTCACACAACCGACTGAAGAAATTCCCTTTCCCCTTGGAGACCTCAATTCAGAGAAAAGGGATTCATGGTTTCAAGGAAAAATGAGTTTCAGATCTTGCCAATATGAAGCAAAACTGTGTTTTCTAAAAGCAGAGCAAAAGGGACTCTGAAAAAAGAAAATATACCTGGTGACAAGAGTGAGGGCTTCTCAAGGGAGAGTCTTACAATGAAAATATAGGCTCTCTGCTAATGTCTCTAAAGGCTCCTAAGACCAGTCTCCTATGTGCAGCTTTAAGCATTGCTAAGGGATGAAGTTTACAACAAGGTTAAAAGTAAAGATATTTTTCTTCTATAAACAAAATTGTATGGCGGATTTATGTGAGTTATTGCTTAGATTAATAGAGAGAAGGGAGTCATAGATACTGACGGCTGTCTATTATCTTTGACTTTTAGTAAACCTGATTTATTTTCTGTCTTTGACTAGATGTCTTTGTAAAATCCCATTGTTCAGTGAGCAAGTTTGCCTGGTGCCAGAAATTTCCTTACTGGCAGCAGGTCAGCAAGAGTTCTTCTTCATGTTTGGCTTGTTTTTCTTTTTTTTTTTTTTTTTCCCTTCTCATATCCACTTAGTCATTTGCCTCTTAGTCTGTCTGTTTTCTTTCAGTCTTACTTTGAAGGAATCAGACTAGGTTATGGAATATAGAACCGTGGCATAATCTTCCTGACTTCTCACAATCAGTCTGGTGGATAAACATATGGCACTGTTGGTTGTAAGTAATGCTTTGATGTTATTCACAGAATCCGAAAAGGAGTGTTTTGATTGACCAGACTTAGGGGTTGGTTCCCAGCACCAAACAACATAACAGTTTCCTTGGAGCAATGTATATTTTAGGTGTCCTTTATGATCTTTCAATTATCTGATTAAAAAAGTTGCCAGTAATTTTTCATTATCTTCATGAGACACCATCTTCAGTGTTGAATTTTCAGTGATAGCTAGTTCGTGAATGCTGAGGCTATCTAAGGAATAGTGTCATAGCATATCAATGATAAATGAGCAAATAGTAAGGTAGGCTAGCATGTAGTCTCATCATGGGAATATGACTCATCTTTCAATTTTAAGTGCCGTTATTTCTCTATTTCAAGCTTTTATAACACGGGGTAAGAATTCAGTGGTCATCATACACCCTGTAAAACATGTATTTCTATAATTAGCAAAATGTATCCAATTTTACTTTAAGTAACCTCAAAAATAACTACTCCTTCCATTAACCGTCATGAATATATTTTTAAAAATATGAATTCATTAGGAGTCAGAATTGTTTTTATTTCATTCTATTTAAAAGAACTTTTCTCTTTAATTTTTTTTCTCTCCAGTTGGTAGTCGCTGTTTTAGAACAGGTAAGTAAGCTATTTACTTTCTCAGTGCAAAGTGGAAATTGCATGCAAAAATATGTTGATTTAATCAACATATAGTTTTCTTCAAAGTTCACGATCTTTCACTGGATTCTTGAAGGGGATCAAGACCCACAAAAGCTTAGAGGATTAGAATTTTTTTCTTTGTGTATTTGACAGTTCTCCACATCCTTTAAATTGCTCTGGTCAACTGTTGTTATGAAAATATTAGAATAAATTTTAAAATACTTTTCTTACATAAAAGTGAGAAAATAAAAATTAATGTCACCATGAAAAATGTTTCAGCATTTAAAACGTAAATTAATGTAGACCATCACATTAACAAACTAAAACAGTAAAATCACATTATCATATCAATAGAACCAGAAAAGAACTTTGACAAAATCTAACAGCTACTTATTATAGATTAAAATCAACTCCAGTAAACTAAGAGTAGAATTGAATTTCAACTTGATAAGGCATACTTACTAATATAGTACAGATAACATCAGACTGTATGCTGTTAAACTTTAACTTTTATATTAGCATGTAAAGACTGTATTTCTTCCTCTTCTGATTATTTTAATTGTGTATGGGGATTATGCATGTCGGTACATGGAACTATAGCTACATGTTTAAGCTGTCATTTTGGTGCTGAGAATCATACTAATTTCTGTGAAAGAAGAGCCAACGCTGTTAACCACTCAACCCAATCTCCAGCTTGGAGGATATTTGTTTGTTTGTTTGAGACAGGGTTTCTCTGTATAATAGCTCTGGCTGTCCTGGAACTCACTAGGTAGACCAGGCTGGCCTCAAATTCAGCAATGCACCTGCCTCAGCTTCTCAAGTGCTGATATTAAAGGCTTGCACCACCACTGCCAGGCTGAGAATTTCTTACAGGGGAATGCCAGGGCCAGGAAGCGGGAGTGGGTGAGTTGGGGAAGAGGGCAGGGGGAGGGTATAGCGAGCTTTAGGGCTAGGATTTGAAATGTAAATGAAGAAAATATCTAATAAAATTTAAAAACACCCTTTTCTATATCAATAATAGTCAAGGAAGCAAATATAAGCAGAATGAAAAATTAAGAAATGATTAGCAGTGGCATGCTCATCTAGTATGTATTTCTACATATTAAGGAACTTCTTAATCTCAACAAAACATAAAAGCAACTTGATAAAATAATCTAAAGTTCTCACCAGATATCTTAATCTCTGGTAATTCACCAGAGATTAAGAATGACAGATTAGTATATAAAAGTATGATGCATATTATGTGTATTTATGCAAGTGTAAGTTACAACTATTGGAATAACTAATATCTGAAGTCTAGTAAAAACAGGAATATTCATAACCATCTTGTGGTAAAAAAACAAAATGTTTCTACTACAGGCCAGAATTTGGAAGTTTTTATACAACAAAATATACTCTTCGCATCCCAACCAATCAGGCTGCTTATGATCTACATCATGAAATTAAAAGCCTATGTTTGCACCAAAACCATCTATTGTATGGTTATGGGAGCCTTTTTTTTTTTTATCATAGCTAAAGCTTGAAAAAAATTCAATATGCAAATATTCAGAAAAATGTATACATACACAATTGTGGCACCCCAAATTAGAATATTACTCAACACAAAATAAGTGGCATAGATAAGCATTTTAAAAGATCTTGAGAAAAACTGCAAATATAACCCCCCAGAGCTCATGTCTCCAGCTGTAAATGTATCAGAAGATAGCCTAGTCAGCCATCAGTGGAAAGAGAGGCCCATTGGTCATGCAGACCTTATCTGCCTCAGTACAAGGGAACACCAGGGCCAAGAAGTGGGAGTGGGTGGGTGTGGGAGGGTGTGGGGGAGTGGGTGGGGGACTTTTGGGATAGCATTGGAAATGTAAATGAAATAAATACCTAATTTAAAAAAAAGAAGTCAATAAAAAAGCTAAATGATATTTGACTCCAATACTGCTTATTGGAAGGTTTAAAAAACTGATAAGATATTGTTATTGCTCGATTTTTACAAGAAAGTAGAAATGAATAAGGTGAGCCCAAGAAGTTTACGTCAGGAAAAATTTTGTGTGAAACTAATGATACTGAAGAACTAAGATGGAATCTTACGAGGAACTATGGATTTCAGGTGGTTATGATAATCAATGTAGGTTACTCAGTTATAACAGATGTGTTATTTCCTTCTCATGAGGTAAGCAGATGACAGAAAAGTCTATGCTTGAATAGGAGAAAGGGAAGAATGAAATTTTTCTGCATTTTACTTTTCTGGTAATGAAAATTTACCTTCCAAAGAGAAAATCAAAATCAAAACCACACAAACAAGCAAGTAAATAAATGACAAAAGCAGGAGTTACTTTTCATGATATCAACTATGAACATCTCTCTGCTTCATTCTTATTACCCTAGACTATCAACCATGAATGTCTGAAGGAGATGCTTAAGTTATATACTTGGCCTTAGATACATGTAGAAATTTTAGTAAATGATTAAACTTTCTTTTAATATTTAGTGGTCGTGTGTCAGTAAGTAAAATATGTTGATCAGAAAAATACATTCATTCTGTGACTTTTGTTGTTTATGCCATAGTCCTTTTTGATAAATTGTAATAGGTAAATTACTTTTATTAGCAAAAAGTAAATATGTGCTTTTGTTCACATACAAGCAAATTAATGAGCATATTTCATTCACTCTAAAGTAATTATTTTTAATTCCATTTTCAGCATTCACGACTCATTTTTGTCCTTTAATGATGTTAATTTGCCAGTGGGAAGTCTGAAATGAAATGCTTGCCACATGGGATTAGGACTATATTAAATGATACCAGCAGAATAGAGGCTCTGTACATTCCCATCATGATTTAAGGCTGAGTTGGAGCATGACAAATGATACTTGTCCTTAGTCATTCTGCTACCTGAGCAGAGATATGTCATCCATATCTTCCCATTGTACTTTTGTAGCTGCTGTGGGGGTTGCAAATCTTCAATAAATACACTGTTATATTAAATGTACATTTAGGAAGAAATGTATAAAGTGTTAGAAACTCAGGAGCAGGACATTTAAATGTGGCTCAGAATATGAGAGCAAAGAGACTTACTGACAACTCTTGGCTGCATTCTGCGATGTGTGGTTCAGAAGCAATCATGCATAGTGACATTATCCTTCAAAGTTATAACCAATTACAGATGGTTATGTGATTAGGGCACAGTTTGTTCATCTACACATTTACTGCATCAATATTTATTGAGTATAATGCTCTAGATGTTGCACTAAATGTATTGTTACTTTTGACTACTCTGGGGCATTATAGATCTGTTAGAAGTAGTTGACAAAATTTAGTGACAATTATACTATTTGAGAAAGGATATGATCCTCTAAGAAATGTTGGAGGCAATGTCCAACAATGACACAGAGGTTATACATTTTATGAATTTCTGTGTGGTAAAGGAAAGTGTCATGAGAGGGTTGTGTAATCAAAGATTAATAGATATGAAGGGACATGTGAAAAAAGGTTTAAAAATTATACCTTGGCCTTTAGGAAGCTAATGTGTTTGATGAGGGCATACAAACCTGAAATCAGAATAAAACTCATTAATGTATTTTATGTAGTAAATCACTGTAGCAACTAAGTAATATAGTAATATTTTTCTCTGCTTAGAACACTATTTAGAGTTGCTAATTGGTTCTGGGGGTTAGATTCAAAAAGGAAATGCCAGGTAGTAGATCACTGATTTAAATACTTCTGTAGATGCCCCTGATGTAAAGTTGGAAGTAGAGAGCACATTTGTAGCATGGTAAACCTTAGGCATATGAATGAGGTCAAGAGTATGGAAAGCATAGTGAAAAGAATGAATGTTATCCTCCTCTGGTGGAGAAGAAAGGGAATGAGCAGCAAGATTACTCTAGGCAGCACTGCTAAGTACTTCAAACTCAATTCAGCAAATCCATTACCTGCATGTTTGCATGATTACATGTTTATCTGATAGCCAAAGCAAATCAGAAGCACCAGGATAATTCTGATAGAGCTAGCATAGCTCTGACTAAGTTGTTGTTTATATACACAGATGGACTAAAATATTTAGATATCATTTTTTGTTATTATAATCCCACATGGACATAAAATAAAATGTCTATAATTTCAGAATTTAAATTTCAGAAATAACTCTGTGATGACAGGTAACTGGCATAACAATGGATCTCAAAGGGTTTTGAGTTATTGAAATTTCTAGGTCAAATTTATTCAGGACAATAAAATTTCATTAAAAAAAATAAAATGTAATTAATCTTATGAGTTAAGAAATTTTCCTTTTGGTATATTGCTATTTTTAGTACTATGCATTTGCAGCTTTGGGAAAATTCATGAAAATTGTTTTGTTTTATTTTTCTTATGTCTTGATGGAAAGACCATACATAGAACTATCATAAAGATAAACTGACCTGTGCTAAACAATTATTTTTTTATAGAAAAATTTTTCCCAATTTACAATTCACACACACACACACACACACACACACACACACACATATATATATATATATATATATATATATATATATATATATATATGACATATATTGACATATATATAACATATATATTGACATTTAACATATATATACACATATATATGTTATGTGTGTGTATCTTTGATTACTATTTGTTGTCACTGTTAATACATTTGATATAACCTTTTACTATCTGTAAAATGAAGATTTATAGCTCTTAAAATACTTGGCTTGAACTTCATTTCTCATTTTTCATATGTTATTTCTAAACATCTTTTAAAATGGAATTCTATTAATCTGTAATAAAAAAGTTACATTTTAAATCATTAAATTTACAAATAAATAGGTGGAATAAGAAAAGATTATATTGAGCAGGGTAACACAGACCCAGGAAAATAATAATCACATATCTGTCTCATCTTAGGTCTTTAGCTCCAACTCTGTGGAAAACTGAGGGGACTCTAATTAGAAAGGGGGTGGAGTTTATAAATGAAATAGGAGAGAGGAGAGTAAAATAACAGGGACAATGTCTTAAAAGCCATAAGGAGTCATACTTTTATTGTCTATCTATCTAAAACAAATCAATAGTACATAAATGTAAATTTATATATAAATATACATATCTAATTAAAAAAATTCTCATCTAGGCTGACAATGATATTACCAACAATGAAAAATCATTTAAATAAATCTAAAACACCAGTCATAATATGTCTCCTTAGACAACATTGAGATTGTCTAAAAGAATCCCAAAACACCACATTCTATTACTATGACCCCAAATAATCAAATACACTACCTTATTTTACCTCAAAAATAGAAGGTAGCCCTATTGCAGAAGACACCATGAGCTTCAGACAGATCTAGAGGTTCTTGGCCTGTAACTGACCTGAAAGCCTCCTCCCTGAGGACTTGCTTTTCTCATGGTACCAGAGAAGAAGGAAGTGGACAACAGTCATAGTCAGCTGTGATGCCTATAAATCACTGCTGATAGTGCTGTAGTGACATACATAACTTGGTGGTTTTTTATCTGAATTTAACGTTTGCTCAATAACAGGGAAATAATGTTTGTTACTGAAAATGTAGCCAAGAACCCAGATAGGTCATAGATCTTAAAGGAGAAATTATAACTGCCAGTTTACAAAACTAGTGCAATTTCTAACCTCATTGTACTTATCCATCCTTATAACAACAGATAAATGCAGTCCTACTTCATGAAGGAAATTTCTCTTTGCCCATATAGAGACCATAACAAAGGAAAAACGCAACCAATTAAACTAAAGAGACTCAGAGCAGAGTTTCAGTGGAGTTTCAAAAACACATCTGCTTTGCCATGGACTTAGAGATCATCACAGGAAAAAGGGCAGAACAATATTAAGAACCAGATAGTAAGGACTTTTGCTGTGAGATTATACCTCCTAGTAATGTTAGAAGCCAAATCTATAAATATTCACCAGTCTGACTGCTCAACACATGAGTTGAGCTAGATCATGCTTAAATGGACTGAGGATATCCAAGGATACCTCAAATCTACACAAAGAACTATAGGCAACTAAAGGAATGCTAAAAATGGCAGAACAGTATTACCCAAGTAAAAACACACCAATATGTTGTCAAATATACTAATAATTTGGAAGAGTAACTGCTATATAATGTTTTCAAAAATATGAACGGTTGCCTTAGCTTTACTGATTATACTATCTCTGTGCCCTCAATTTTGTATGATTTGAAGAAACAAAATTTATTTCACTAATTTTGAGATCATGTTTTCTTGAATTTTTTCTTTTTTGATATTTTTAAAATTATTATTCTCTAATGTTATTTAGTCCATTCATTATTGCCCTCCTGGACAGACCTACACCCCCACTAATCCTCCCTATTCCCTGGGCCTCAAGTCTCTTGAGGGTTAGGTGCATCTTCTTTCACTGAGACCAGACCATGCAGCCCTCTGGTGTATATGTGTTGGGGGCTTCATATCAACTAGTGAGTGTATGCTGCCTGTTTGATGGCTTAGTGTCTAAGAGATCTGAGCATCCAGGTTAGTTGACACTGCTGGTCTTCCTATAAGATTGCCTTTCTCCTCAGGTTCTTCAAGATTTTCCCTAATTCAGCCACAGAGGGCCTCAGTTTTTGTCCATTGGTTGGGTATAATTCATGAAACTAATGCACTCCAACTCAAATACATGACTTTTAAAAACGAATTTATAGACCACTCTAATGATAAGCCAGTAAATAATTATAGGCCTTATCTAGGAGATCTAGAAGGAAAAGGAGTAAGAGTACTTTACAGTCTAGATAAATCTTCCCAAGATACCATAATTCTTCCTTGACCATATCACCTGGGAAAATCATCTCTGTGATTTTCATTAAAAAAAAATTAAGCCGGGCGTGGTGGCGCACGCCTTTAATCCCAGCACTCAGGAGGCAGAGGCAGCCGGATTTCTGAGTTCGAGGCCAGCCTGGTCTACAAAGTGAGCTCCAGGACAGCCAGGGCTATACAGAGAAACCCTGTCTCGTAAAACCAAAAAAAAAAAAAAAAAAAAAAAAAATTAACAAATTCATTCCTGTAACTTATTACAAAGACTTTTCTACAGCCATAATGTTTTAAAAATATGATGTACACTGTTTTCTACCCTGCTTTACAGATAAAGAAATGGAAGTACAATACTAATAATGTGTATTATTACATAAGATAACTCACACAGGTAATGTATCAATCCAGATTAAGATGGTGTTTTCTGCTGCTCTTAGAAGTGTATTAGTTATAACATCAATGTGCATAATATCGCACCTTGATCCTATAATTTTGAATGTTTGTGACATAGCAGAGCTAGAAAAGATATATACTTCAAATATATAGAACAGTCTAGAATCTCAGGTTTTAGATCTCATTTTTTTGTTTGTTCTTTGTTTTTCGAGACAGGGTTTCTCTGTGTAGCCCTGGCTGTCCTGGAACTCACTCTGTAGACCAGGCTGGCCTTGAACTCAGAAATCCGCCTGCCTCTGCCTCCCAAGTCCTGGGATTAAAGGCGTGTGCCACTGCGCCCGCCTTAGATCTCATTTTTTAATTGATTGATTTGTCTAATTACTTAATACCAAGACCACAGTTTCCCCTCATTGGTCTCCTTGCAGTCTCCCCTACCCCATCTCCACTCCTCCTTTTTTTTTTTCTAATCAGAAAAAAGATCTCCCACAGACATCCACCATCCTTGGCATACCAAGCATACACATCTTGCAGTTAGACTAGGCACATCTAATCTTATTAGGGTAGGAGATGGAGCACAAAAGAGGAAAGGGTCCCAAACACAAGCAACAGAGCCAAAGCAGACCCTGCTCCCACTGTTAGGAGTCCCACATGATGATCTAGCTACGAAACTTTAACATATGTGCAGAGGCCCTGGTTTGCTGCATATTGCTTTTACTATGTTTAGGTATGGACCTTGAATTCCTGATCTTTCCAAGATTTTTTTTTTATCATGAAAGGGTGTTGAATTTTGTTAAATGCTTTCTCAGCATCTAATGAATTGATAATGTGGTTTTTTTCCTTTGAGTTTGTTTATTTAGTGTGAAAGTGGAAAATTACTGGCCACCTGAACTCTTCACCCCAGAGTCCACCTGAACTCTTCACCCCAGAGTCCACCTGAACTCTTCACCACAGAGTCTACCTGAACTCTTCAACCCAGAGTCCAACCCCTCCCAACTGAGGACTGTGCCAGGAACATTTTTGTGATAAGGGTTTCCTGGAACAAACCTCAGAATGTTCCAATAGATCGGGTACATTGCCAAATATAGGACACGACCCCATGGTTACATAAAACTCCCTTGGCAAAAACCCTCAGTTACGCAAACTTGTACTTTCCCTGCCCCGCTTCCCCCCTTGGTATTTTCCTATATAAGCCTGTAAAAATTTTGAGCTGTCAACGATCCTCCTCTACACCATGCTTGGTGTATGAGTTTCGACCCCAGAGCTCTGGTCCATGTGCTTTCTTGTTGTGGCTTTATTAAATCTTCCTTCCTATATTCTGAGTTTGGTCTCAGTGTCTTCTTGGGTTCGCAGCTGTCCCGAGGCTTGAGTGAGGTTCTCCCTCCGGGGGGTCTTTCATTTGGGGGCTTGTCCGGGATTTGCGCAACCACCCAGAAGTCCTAGACCCATTTAAAGGTAAGATTTTCTGTTCTGTTTTGGTCTGGTGTCTGTGTTCTCTTTCCACATCTGGTGCGATCGCAGTTTCGGTTTTGCGGACGCTCAGTGAGACCGCGCTCCGAGAGGGAACGCGGGGTGGATAAGGATAGACATGTCCAGGTGTCCACCGTCCGTTCACCCTGGGAGACGTCCCAGGCGGAACAGGGGAGGACCAGGGACGCCTGGTGGACCCCTCTGAAGGCCAAGAGACCATCACCTTGGTGGAAGGTCTCAATCGGCCGGCCTTGGAGAGGCCATCTGATTCTTTGAGTTGCCTGAGGTCGACACGAAGTCGCCGCCGTTTTTGGTTTCTTTTTTGTCTCAGTCTCGTGTCTACTCTCGTTGTGTCTGCTATTATTCTAGAAATGGGACAATCTGCCTCCTCTCCCCTGTCTCTAACTTTGGAGCATTGGGGAGAGGTGAGGGTCAGAGCTCAAAACCAGTCGGTGGAGGTTAGAAAAGGTCCTTGGCAGACCTTCTGCACCTCCGAGTGGCCGACATTTGGAGTGGGCTGGCCACCAGAAGGTGCTTTTGACTTGTCACTAATTGCCGCCGTCAGGCAAATTGTTTTCCAGGAAGAAGGAGGTCACCCTGATCAGATCCCCTACATTGTGACTTGGCAGAATCTTGTTCAGTTCCCACCTCCATGGGTTAAGCCTTGGATTCCAAATCCTTCGAAACTGATGGTCGCGATTGTCCAGTCTGATGCAGCCAGAAAATCCGGTCCCTCAGCACCCCCCAAGATTTATCCAGAGGTTGACGACCTCCTCTGGATGGACTCCCAACCTCCCCCTTACCCCCTGCCCCAGCAGCCGCCTGCGGCCGCCCCGCCACAGGGACCAATAATGAGAGGGGCTCAGGGACCGGCGGGGGGGGACTAGGAGCCGCCGAGGCCGAAGCCCTGGGGAGGAAGGGGGGCCGGATTCAACAGTCGCCTTGCCACTTAGAGCACATGTGGGAGGGCCAGCACCAGGACCCAATGATCTCATTCCTTTACAGTACTGGCCTTTTTCCTCTTCTGATTTATATAATTGGAAAACTAACCACCCTCCTTTCTCAGAAAACCCCTCTGGGCTTATTGGGCTCCTTGAATCACTTATGTTCTCCCATCAACCCACTTGGGATGATTGCCAGCAACTCTTGCAGGTCCTCTTCACCACGGAGGAGAGAGAAAGGATCCTGCTGGAAGCCAGGAAGAATGTCCTAGGACAAGATGGGACCCCCACTAATCTCCCCAATCTTATAAATGAATCCTTCCCCTTGACTCGTCCTAATTGGGACTACAACACTGCGGAAGGTAGGGAGCGTCTCACGGTCTACAGCCAGACTCTAGTGGCGGGGCTCAAAGGGGCCGCACAGCGACCTTCTAATTTGGCCAAGGTAAGAGAAGTCCTTCAGGGTCCAGTGGAGCCGCCCTCTGTTTTCTTAGAACGACTAATGGAGGCTTACAGGAGGTATACACCGTTTGATCCCTCTTCAGAGGGTCAAAAAGCAGCCGTGGCTATGGCTTTCATTGGTCAGTCCACCCCTGATATCAAGAAAAGGTTACAGAGACTAGAGGGGCTCCAAGATTATACCTTACAAGATTTATTGAAGGAAGCTGAGAAAGTGTATCACAAGAGGGAGACAGAGGAAGAGAAGCAAGAGAGAGAAAAGAAAGAGATCGAAGAGAGAGAGAATCGGCGTGATCGCCGCCAGGAGAGAAACTTAACTAGAATTTTGGCCACAGTAGTAGGTGAAAAAAGGTCAGAAAAAGGACAGTCAGGGTACCTGGGCAACAGGGCAAGAAGACCTCCAGGAGAACAGAGACTTCCACTTGAAAAAGACCAGTGTGCATACTGTAAAGAGAAAGGACATTGGGCCAGAAATTGTCCCAAAAAGAAGCCAAGAGGACCCAAGGTGTTGACTATGGAAGAAGACTAAGGGAGTCGGGGCTCGGACCCCCTCCCCGAGCCTAGGGTAACACTTTCTGTGGAGGGGACTCCTGTTAATTTTTTAATAGACACAGGAGCAGAGCATTCAGTCTTGACTAAACCGTTAGGACGATTAGGAAACAAGAAGACTATGGTGATGGGAGCCACTGGCAGTAAATTTTACCCCTGGACCACTAAGCGAGTTTTAGAAATAGGAAAAAGTCAAGTAACTCACTCTTTTCTTGTGATTCCTGAGTGCCCTGCGCCCCTTCTGGGACGAGACTTGTTAACCAAACTTAAGGCTCAAGTTCAGTTCACCTCAAAGGGACCAGAAGTTACCTGGGGAGAGACCCCTATAGCGTGTTTGGTTCTAAATTTAGAAGAAGAGTATCGCCTCCATGAGAAGGGTCCCAAGCAATTGCCAGACCCTGAATGGCTGTCTGCTTTTTCTGGAGTCTGGGCTGAGCAGGCAGGGATGGGATTAGCCAAACAAGTACCACCGGTAGTGGTAGAATTAAAAGCTGGTGCCTCCCCCGTCTCGGTCAGACAATACCCTATGAGTAGGGAAGCTAAAGAAGGCATCCGACCACATATTCAGAGACTGTTAAAGCAAAGAATTCTAGTGCCATGCCAATCCCCTTGGAACACACCTCTCCTGCCAATACGGAAGACTGGGACTAATGATTATCGACCAGTGCAAGATTTAAGAGAAGTTAACAAGAGGGTGCAGGACATTCACCCTACCGTTCCAAATCCTTACAACCTACTAAGTTCCCTCCCACCAGAGCGGACTTGGTACACTGTTCTAGACTTAAAAGATGCCTTTTTCTGCCTTTGATTACACCCTAATAGCCAGTCACTGTTCGCTTTTGAGTGGAGGGACCCAGAAGGAGGACACACGGGCCAGCTAACCTGGACGAGGTTGCCCCAAGGATTCAAGAACTCCCCTACTCTTTTCGACGAAGCGCTCCACCTTGACCTTGAGCCTTTTAGAGCGCAAAACCCTCAGATTTCTCTCTTACAGTATGTAGATGACTTACTGGTTGCAGCCTCAACTCAGGAACTGTGCCTTGAAGGAACCAAGAAGCTCCTGAATGAACTGGGTGAGTTGGGGTACCGGGTATCGGCCAAGAAAGCTCAGCTATGTCGTACCGAGGTGACCTACCTAGGATACACCCTCCGAGAAGGAAAGCGGTGGCTCACCGAGGCCAGAAAAAAGACTGTGATGCTGATCCCAACCCCTACCACCCCGCGCCAAGTACGTGAGTTTCTGGGGACGGCAGGTTTTTGCAGACTCTGGATACCAGGGTTCACAACACTGGCGGCCCCTCTATATCCACTTACTAAAGAAAAAGTCCCATTCACCTGGACTGAGGAACACCAAAAAGCCTTTGACAGCATAAAGGCAGCCCTGCTTGCAGCCCCCGCTCTGGCCTTGCCCGATTTGACTAAGCCTTTTACCCTATATGTTGATGAGCGGGCTGGAGTAGCCCGCGGGGTCTTGACTCAGACTCTGGGGCCCTGGAAGCGGCCAGTGGCCTACCTATCTAAAAAGCTCGACCCAGTCGCCAGCGGTTGGCCCTCCTGCCTGAAAGCCATTGCTGCAGTAGCCCTGCTTGTTAAAGACGCTGACAAGCTTACTCTGGGTCAGCATGTGACTATAATCGCTCCCCACGCTCTGGAGAGTATTGTACGACAGCCCCCTGACCGGTGGATGACTAATGCCCGGATGACCCACTACCAGAGTTTGTTGCTAAATGATCGAGTAACTTTTGCTCCACCTGCCATCCTCAATCCTGCCACCCTCCTCCCCTTGGCGGATGACTCCACTCCTGTACATCAATGTGCTGATGTCCTGGCTGAAGAGACTGGAACGAGGAGGGATCTGACTGATCAGCCTTGGCCAGGTGTGCCTGCCTGGTACACAGATGGTAGCAGCTTTGTGGTGGAGGGAAGAAGGAGAGCAGGAGCGGCAGTGGTAGATGGAAAACAGGTAATTTGGGCGAGCAGTCTTCCAGAAGGAACTTCGGCTCAGAGGGCTGAACTTCTGGCGCTAACCCAAGCCCTGCGGTTGGCTGAAGGTAAGGCGGTCAACATTTACACTGATAGCCGCTATGCTTTCGCTACAGCCCATATCCATGGGGCCATCTACCATCAGAGGGGGCTACTTACCTCGGCAGGTAAAGACATTAAAAACAAAGAAGAAATTCTGGCTCTCCTAGAGGCTATACATATGCCAAAAAAAGTGGCTATTATCCACTGTCCGGGCCACCAAAAAGGACAGGATCCTGTGGCCCGAGGGAACCAGATGGCTGATGTAGCAGCAAAGCAGGCAGCTCAGGGGGTAACAATCATGGTAGAAAAAGGCAGGCCCCTGCCAGAGCCCTCACCGGCAACTGGTCCTAATTATACTTACTCTGATGAAGATTTTAAACTATTAGATTCCATGGTTTGTCGCAAACAGGCGCAGGAATTCAATTTTAGGGGGCTAGCATGGACTGTAGATGGGCGTATTATTTTACCTACAAAAGAAGGAAGAGACTATGTCCAAAAATTACATCAACTGACTCACCTGGGATCTGATAAACTCCTACAGCTGATCAAGAGTTCCGATTATTATATTTTAAAACTTAACTCGGTAGTACAACAGGTGATTGACTCCTGTCAGGCTTGTGCTCTCACCAATGCTGCCCGACCTTACAAAGAACAAGGAAAGAGACAACGAGGAGATCGCCCCGGAGTTTACTGGGAAGTGGACTTCACTGAAATTAAACCAGGAATGTATGGCAACAAGTACCTGCTGGTATTTATAGACACCTTTTCCGGATGGGTAGAGGCTTTTCCCACTAAGTCTGAAACTGCTCAGGTGGTAACCAAGAAGATCCTTGAAGAAATCCTACCCCGGTTTGTGATCCCCAAGGTAATTGGCTCAGACAACGGGCCCGCATTTGTTGCCCAGGTAAGTCAGGGATTAGCCTCACAATTGGGGACTGATTGGAAGTTACATTGTGCTTATAGACCCCAGAGCTCAGGGCAGGTAGAAAGAATGAACAGGACTCTAAAAGAGACCCTAACTAAATTAGCTATTGAGACCGGCGGTAAAGACTGGGTGACCCTCCTTCCCTTTGCGCTTCTTAGAGTCCGAAACACACCTGGACGTTTCGGTCTTACCCCTTATGAAATTCTACATGGGGGACCGCCCCCCTTGACCGAGTCTGGCGGGATATTGGATCCCTGTGTTGACTCTTCCTCACCCTCTGCTCTGTTTACCCATTTAAAGGCCTTAGAAGTTGTCAGAACACAGATCTGGAACCAGATCAAAGAAGCTTATGCACCGGGGACTACAGCAGTGCCCCACGGGTTCCAGGTTGGAGATTCGGTCCTTGTCAGAGGACATCGCCCTGGCACTCTTGAGCCTCGGTGGAAAGGACCATATCTGGTGCTGTTAACAACTCCCACGGCAGTAAAGGTAGACGGAATCGCCGCCTGGATCCATGCCTCCCACGTCAAGAAGGCTCCTAGCCAGGGTAGAGGCAACCATGAAGACAACTGGATGGTGGCAGCTACTGACAATCCTCTTAAACTTCGCTTGTGTCGCGGGTGTCACCCTAAGCCTAGGGAACCACAACCCTCATGCTCCAATTCAACAGTCTTGGGAAGTACTTAATGAAGAGGGAAACATTGTATGGGCAGTCACTGCAGTCCACCCCCCTTGGACTTGGTGGCCTGATCTCACACCTGACATCTGTAAGTTAGCAGCAGGATCTCCTAATTGGGACCTCCCCAATCATACTGATCTTCGTAACCCACCCCCTGAACAGCGGTGTGTTCCGAGTGGAATAGGGAACACGTATGGATGTTTGGGGCAGTTCTACCGAGCTAATCTTAGAGCTGCACATTTTTATGTTTGCCCCGGTCAGGGTCGGAGCGGAAGGCTTCAACAAGAATGTGGAGGGGCATCAGATTACTTTTGTGGTAAATGGACATGTGAAACGACAGGGGAAGCCTACTGGAAGCCTTCCTCTGACTGGGACCTAATCACGGAAAAACGAGGTAGTGGTTATGACAAGTCAAACCAAGGAGAAAGAAACCCCTATAAATATCCAGAGAGTGGGTGTGCTCTTAAAAACAGCCCCCCAGGACCATGCAAAGGTAAATACTGCAACCCCCTACTTATAAAATTCACCGAAAAAGGAAAACAAAATCGTTTGAGTTGGCTTAAAGGAAATAGGTGGGGTTGGCGAGTATACATTCCATCAAGAGACCCTGGGTTCATTTTTACGATCAGACTGACAGTGAAAGACCTGACGGTAACACCCAACAAAGTCCTTATGGAACAGGGCCCCCCAGTCGCACCGGCTCCCCCAAAAGTCCCGGCCGTACCAGCTCCACCAACTCCACAGCCCAACACAGTGGGACCCTCCCTAGAGACTAATACTCACCTCATAAAGCCAACCTTAGCTTCCCCACCGCCCCTAGATACAGAGAGCCGTCTGGTCAGTCTAGTCCAAGGAGCTTTTTTAGTTTTAAATAGGACTAATCCTAATATGACTCAATCATGTTGGTTATGCTATGCCTCTAGGCCCCCTTATTATGAAGGAATTGCTCAGATCAGGACTTATAATACTACTTCAGATCATTCTCAATGCCTTTGGGGAGAAAACAGAAAGCTGACTCTGGCAGCAGTTTCAGGGAGTGGGCTTTGTTTAGGCCAGGCACCTCAGGATAAACGGCACCTCTGTAATCAGACCCAGAACATCCAGTCTAACAAAGGTGGTCAGTATCTAGTGCCCCCCATAGACACAGTATGGGCTTGCAATACAGGTCTCACTCCTTGTGTGTCTATGTCTGTTTTTAATAGCTCCAAAGATTTCTGCATTTTGGTTCAACTTATTCCTAGACTCCTGTATCATGATGATAGCTCCTTTTTAGACAAATTTGATCACCGGGTCCGCTGGAAAAGAGAACCCGTTACTTTAACTTTGGCAGTACTTTTAGGATTGGGAGTAGCGGCTGGAGTAGGTACAGGAACCGCTGCCTTAATTAAGACCCCCCAATACTATGAAGAACTACGTGCAGCTATGGATGTTGATCTTAAAACTATAGAACAGTCTATAACCAAATTAGAAGAATCTTTAACTTCCCTGTCTGAAGTAGTGCTGCAAAATAGGAGGGGATTAGACTTATTATTCCTTAAAGAAGGAGGACTCTGTGCTGCCCTAAAAGAAGAATGTTGTTTTTATGTTGACCATTCAGGGGTAATCAAAGATTCTATGGCCAAACTTAGAGAACGCCTAGATATACGTAAAAGAGAAAGAGAAAGCAAACAAGGATGGTTCGAAAGCTGGTTTAATAAGTCCCCTTGGCTCACCACTCTCCTCTTCACCATAGCAGGACCCTTAATTACACTTATGCTTTTGCTTACTTTTGGCCCCTGCATCCTCAATAAGTTAGTAGCCTTTATTAGAGAAAGAATAAATGCAGTACAAGTTATGATACTAAGGCAACAATATCGGGTCCTCCAAGAGGCCGAAAACTCGCTCTAAGATTAGAGCTACTTACTAAAAGGAGTGGGGAATGAAAGTGGAAAATTACTGGCCACCTGAACTCTTCACCCCAGAGTCCACCTGAACTCTTCACCACAGAGTCTACCTGAACTCTTCAACCCAGAGTCTAACCCCTCCCAACTGAGGACTGTGCCAGGAACATTTTTGAGATAAGGGTTTCCTGGAACAAACCTCAGAATGTTCCAATAGATCGGGTACATTGCCAAATATAGGACACGACCCCATGGTTACATAAAACTCCCTTGGCAAAAACCCTCAGTTACGCAAACTTGTACTTTCCCTGCCCCGCTTCCCCCCTTGGTATTTTCCTATATAAGCCTGTAAAAATTTTGAGCTGTCAACGATCCTCCTCTACACCATGCTTGGTGTATGAGTTTCGACCCCAGAGCTCTGGTCCATGTGCTTTCTTGTTGTGGCTTTATTAAATCTTCCTTCCTATATTCTGAGTTTGGTCTCAGTGTCTTCTTGGGTTCGCGGCTGTCCCGAGGCTTGAGTGAGGTTCTCCCTCCGGGGGGTCTTTCAAGTGTACTACATTGGTGGATTTTCTTGTGTTGTCCTTGATACTTCTGGCTCCTAAAATCCTTCCCTGTCTTCAGCAGGACTTCCCAAGCTCTGCCTAATATTTGGTTGTGGGTCTCTGCATTAGGTTCCATCTGATAAAAGTTATTCTTCCTATGGGGTTGCAAACCCCCTCATCTCCTTCAGTCTTTTCTCTACTCTACTGGGGACTTTGTGCTCAGTTGAATGATTGGCTGCAAGCATCTGCTTCTGTATTTGTCAGACTCTGGCGGAGCCTCTCAGGAGGCAGCTATATCAGTCTCCTGTCAGCATGTACTTCTTGACATACACAACGGTGACCCCTCTGAGCTCCCAGGGACTAAACCACCAACAAAAGAATACTCACTGAGGGATGCATGGCCCCAACAGCATATGTAGCAGAGGATGGCCTTGTTGGTCATCAGTGGGAGGAGAGTTCCTTGGTCCTGTGAAGGCTCAGTGCCCCAGTGGAAAGGAATGCCAAAACTGGGATTCAGGAGAGGGTGGGTGGGTGGGGGAACACCCTCATAGAAGCAGGGGGTGGGATAGGGAGTTTCCAGGGGGCAGGGACTGGGAAAGGAGATAGCCTTTGAAATGTAAATAAAGAAAATATCCTATAATAAAATTCTTAAATTAAAAAAAAAATTACACTAGGCTCCTTTCTGCAAGTGTAGCAGAAGATCATTAATCGTGTCAGTGGTAGACTCTGTCTCATGGCATGGGTCTCAAGCCAGGCTAATTATTGGTTGGCCATTTCCTCTCTTCCTGTTCTATCTTTCTTCCTATACTTCTTGTAGGGAGGACAAATTGTGGGTTGAAGGTTTTGTGACTGTGTTGGTGTACCAATCCCTTCATTAGATGTTTTATCTGGTTATAAGAGATGGCTCTTTCAGATGCCATACCACCACTGTTAGGAGTCTTGGTTAGGGTCACCACCATGTATTTCTGGTTGTTTTCTTTCCCTGAGAATTCTAGCTCATCCCATAGATGCACCCCACCACCATTACAGTTTTCTCTTCCAAGTAATCTCTCCTTGAGTGCTTCTTCCACCTGATCCTCCTGTTATCATCCAATGCTACCTCCATTAGTGCCTCCCCTTTCCAGTACACCCACAATATCTATTCTATTCCCCCTTTAGGGAGAGATCCATGCATTACTTTTTGAGCCATCCTTGTTACTTAGCATCTTTGAGTATTTGACTGGTAGCATGGTTATCCTTTTTGGCTAATATCCATGTAGAAGTAAGTTCATACCATGTTTGTATGTACTTTCGGGATTTGGTTACCTTACTTATGATGATTTTTTTGTTTGTTATATCCACTTGCCTGTCATTTTAAGATACCATTGTTTTTCATAGCTGAGTAATATTTCTTTTTTTATTAGATATTTTCTTCATTTACATTTCAAATGCTATCTGCAAAGTCCACTATACCCTCCCCCTGCCCTGCTTCCCAGCCCACCCACTCCTGCTTGCTGGCCCTGGCATTCCCCTGTGCTGGGGCATATAATCTTCACAAGACCAAGGGCCTCTCCCCGCAATGATGGCTGACTAGGCCGTCTTCTGCTACATATGCAGCTAGAGACATGAGCTCTGGGGGGAGGGGGTACTGGTTAGTTCATATTGTTGCTCATCCTATAGGGTTTCAGACCCCTTCAGCTCCTTGGGTACTTTCTCTAGCTCCTCCATTGGGCACCCTGTGTTCCATCCAATTGATGACTGTGAGCATCCAGTTCTGTATTTGCCAGGCACTTGCATAGCCTCAGCCCTGCACCCCCTTGCATGCAAACTCGCTGTACAGTCCCAAGGTCCCTAGAGGACTCTCCACACTGCAGATGCCCTAGCACACCCAGGATCTTGGGATCACTGGTGAGCAGAAAGCAACATCTGCTCCCAAATATTTCATTGTGTAAATGTATCACTTATCTATCCATTCTTCTGGGGAGGGACATATAATTTTTTTTCCAGTTTCTGGATAACCATATTTGGGCAAGTGTCCTTGTGATATGGTGGAACATCTATGAGTATATTTCCAAGTTTAGTATAGATTGTTCTTGAGGTAAATCTATTCCCACTTTTCTGAGAAAGCACCAGATGATTTACAAAGTGACTTTTCATGCATTCCACAACCAATGAAGGAGTATTCCCTTGCTCCACATTATCACTACATGATCTGTCTCTTACCTTTTTTATATGTGAGCCATTCTGACAGATATAAGATAGAATTACGAGGACTTTTGATTTGCATTTACCTGATGGCTGAGGATGTTGAACATTTCTTTAGGAAATGCTTCTCTCCACTAGAAATTCCTCTGTACATAATTCTCTGTTTAGATCTGTAACTCATTTCTGAATTGGGGTATTTGGTTTGTCCATGTCTAGATTTTTTGAGTTCTACGTTTATTTCAGATTTCACCCCTCCATCAGATGTGGAGTTCATGAAGATCTTTTTCCAATCTGTATGCTGATATTTTGTAATTTTGAAAGTGTCCCTTGACTTATAGAAGTTGTCAGTTTCATGTGATTCTGTTCATTAATTTATGATCTTAGCACCTGAGGTAAGTGGTTGTTTCTTCAAGAAGTTGTTTCCTGAGTCTGCCATCTGCACCAGAGCTGAGGCTGTTCCACAGCCAATGATGCACAGGTCCCTCCAGGAGAAATCTGTTCTCCCAGGAGTGTTTTCACTCCCAGGGTTGGAGATGAGACAGCCACATTCTCTCCAATAACTGTGTGGAGTGGGGCCAGCCAGGAGCACATGGGGGTCAAGATCAATGGAGCAGTTAGGACAAGATCCTTCTAGTTACCATCTGCACCCAGAACTTAGACTGTTCCAGAGCTCTCAGTACACAAGTTCTGTCAAGAGAAAACTGGTCTCTCAGGAATGCTGACACAGGCTTACAGACCCACAGGAGGAACAAGCACCAGCCAGAAACAGCTAAGAACATGTAACACCAAAGATAACCAGATTATGAAAGGCAAACACAAGGATCTTACCGAGTTAGGGAAGCAGAAACCGGCCTGAGTAGGGCCACAGGCCTCATCCGGCTGGACCAGCACCAGCTTAGCTAGAGCGCAGGGTCAGCTGACACCCGTCAGCTACCCACGACCCCCGCCACAGGATTTTGAGACTGCTGGTGAGTGGAACACAGCTTCTGCTCCAGTCCAATCACGCGGGACCTGAGACTGCTTTGGTTGGGGAGGCAGAAATCTGGCCTACGTAGGGCCACAAGCCTCTTCTGGTCAGAAAAGCACCAGGGTAGCTAGGGCACAGGGTCGGCTGACACTCACCAGCTACCCACAACACCCGCCACAGGATCTTAGGACTTCTGGTGAGTGGAACACAGCTTCTGCTCCAATCCAATTGTGCGCGGGACCTGAGACTGCATTAGTTAGGGAAGTAGAAAAACGGCCTGAGTAGGACCACAGGCCTCTTCCAGCATACCGCCAGCTACCCACGACCCCCGCCACAGGATTTGGAGACTGCTGGTGAGTGGAACACAGCTTCTGCTCCAATCTTTAAACAGTGACAATGACAACAACTAACCCCAGAGATTACCAGATGGCGAAAGGTAAATGTAATAATCTTACTAACAGAAACCAAGACCACTCACCATCATCAGAACCCAGCACTCCCACTTCGCCCAGTCCAGGGCACCCCAACACACTGGAAAAGCTAGACACAGATCTAAAAGCATATCTCCTGATGATGGTAGAGGACTTCAAGAAGGACTTTACTAACACACTTAAAGAAATACAAAGGAACACTGGTAAACAGGTAGAAGACAGTAAAGAGGAAGCACAAAAATCCCTTAAAGAATTGCAGGAGAACACTGCTAAAGAGTTACAAATCCTTAAAGAAAAACAGGATAACATAATCAAACAGGTACAAGTCCTTAATGAAAAACAGGAAAACACATCTAAACAGATGATGGAAATGAACAAAACCATACTAGACCTAAAAAGGGAAGTAGACACAATAAAGAAAACCCAAAATGAGGCAACACTGGAGATAGAAACCCTAGGAAAGAAATCTGGAACCATAGATACCAGCATCAGCAACAGAATACAAGAGATGGAAGAGAGAGTCTCAGGTGCAGAAGATTCCATAGAGAACATCGGCACAACAATCAAGGAAAATGTAAAATGCAAAAAGATCCTAACTCAAAACATCCAAGAAATACAGGACACAATGAGAAGACCAAACCTACGGATAATAGGAGTGGATGAGAATGAAGATTTTCAACTCAAAGGACCAGCAAACATCTTCAACAAAATTATAGAAGAAAACTTCCCAAATCTAAAGAAAGAGATGCCCATGAACATACAAGAAGCCTACAGAACTCCAAATAGACTGGACCAGAAAAGAAATACCTCCCGACACATAATGATCAGAACAACAAATGCTCTAAATAAAGATAGAATACTAAAAGCAGTAAGAGAAAAAGGCCAAGTAACATATAAAGGCAAGCCTATCAGAATTACACCAGATTTTTCACCAGAGACTATGGAAGCCAGAAGATCCTGGACGGATGTTATACAGACCCTAAAAGAATACAAATTCCAGCCCAGGCTACTATACCCAGCCAAACTCTCAATTAACATAGATGGAGAAACCAAAGTATTCCACGACAAAACCAAATTCACACATTATCTCTCCACGAATCCAGCTCTTCAAAGGATAATAACAGAAAAAAACCAATACAAGGACAGGAACCACGCCCTAGAAACAACAAGAAGGTAATCCCTCAACAAACCTAAAAGAAGACAGCCACAAGAACAGAATGCCAACTTTAACAACAAAAATAACAGGAAACAACAATTACTTTTCCTTAATATCTCTTAATATCAATGTACTTAACTCCCCTATAAAAAGACATAGACTAACAAACTGGCTACACAAACAAGACCCAACATTTTGCTGCTTACAGGAAACTCATCTCAGAGAAAAAGATAGACACTACCTCAGAATGAAAGGCTGGAAAACAATTTTCCAAGCAAATGGTATGAAGAAACAAGCTGGAGTAGCCATTCTAATATCTGATAAGATTGACTTCCAACCCAAAGTCATTAAAAAAGACAGGGAGGGACACTTCATACTCATCAAAGGTAAAATCCTCCAAGAGGAACTATCAATCCTGAATATCTATGCTCCAAATACAAAGGCAGCCACATTCATTAAAGAAACTTTAGTAAATCTCAAAGCACACATTGCACCTCATACAATAATAGTGGGAGACTTCAACACACCACTTTCACCAATGGACAGATCATGGAAACAGAAACTAAACAGGGACACAGAGAAACTAAGAGAAATTATGAATCAAATGGATCTGTCAGATATCTACAGAACATTCTATCCTAAAACAAAAGGATATACTTTCTTCTCAGCACCTCATGGTACCTTCTCCAAAATTGACCACATAATTGGTCACAAAACAGGCCTCAACAGATACAAAAATATTGAAATTGTCCCATGCATCCTATCAGATCACCATGGACTAAGGCTGATCTTCAATAAAAAAATAAATAATAGAAAGCCAACATTCACGTGGAAACTGAACAACACTCTTCTCAATGATACCTTGGTCAAGGAAGGAATAAAGAAAGAAATTAAGGACTTTTTAGAGTTCAATGAAAATGAAGCCACAACATACCCAAACTTATGGGACGAAATGAAAGCATTTCTAAGAGGAAAACTCATAGCTCTGAGTGCCTCCAAAAGGAAACTAGAGAGAGCACACATTAGCTGCTTGACAACACACCTAAAAGCACTAGAACAAAAGGAAGCAAATTCACCCAAGAGGAGTAGATGGCAGGAAATAATCAAACTCAGGGGCGAAATCAACCAAGTGGAAACAAGAAGAACTATTCAAAGAATCAACCAATCAAGGAGCTGGTTCTTTGAGAAAATCAACAAGATAGATAAACCCTTAGCCAGACTCAGTAGAGGGCACAGGGAAAGCATCCTAATTAACAAAATCAGAAATGAAAGAGGAGACATAACAACAGATCCTGAAGACATCCAAAACACCATCAGATCCTTCTACCAAAGGCTATACTCCACAAAACTGGAGAACCTGGATGAAATGGAGAAGTTCCTAGACAGATACCAGGTACCAAAGTTGAATCAAGATCAGGTTAATGATCTAAACAGCCCTATATCCCCCAAAGGAATAGAAGCAGTCATTAATAGTCTCCCAACTAAAAAAAGCCCAGGACCAGATGGGTTTAGTACAGAGTTCTATCAGACCTTCAAAGAAGATCTAATCCCAGTTCTTCACAAACTATTCCACAAAATAGAAACAGAAGGTACTCTACCCAACTCATTCTATGAAGCCACAATTACTCTGATACCTAAACCACAAAAAGACCCAACAAAGATAGAAAACTTCAGACCAATATCCCTTATGAATATTGATGCAAAAATCCTCAATAAAGTTCTTGCTAACCGAATCCAAGAACACATCAAAACAATCATCCATCCTGACCAAGTAGGTTTCATCCTAGGGATGCAGGGATGGTTCAATATAGGGAAATCCATCAAAGTAATCCAGTATATAAACAAACTCAAAGACAAAAACCACATGGTCATCTCTTTAGATGCGGAAAAAGCATTTGACAAGATCCAACACCCATTCATGATAAAAGTCTTGGAAAGATCAGGAATTTAAGGCCCATACCTAAACATGATAAAAGCAATCTACAGCAAACCAGTAGCCAACATCAAAGTAAATGGTGAGAAGCTTGAAGCAATCCCTCTAAAATCAGGGACTAGACAAGGCTGTCCCCTTTCTCCATACCTATTCAACATTGTACTTGAAGTCCTAGCCAGAGCAATTCGACAACAAAAGGAGATCAAAGAGATACAAATTGGAAAAGATGAAGTCAAAATATCACTTTTTGCAGATGATATGATAGTATATATAAGTGACCCTAAAAATTCCACCAGAGAACTCCTAAGCCTGATAAACAGCTTCGGTGAAGTAGCTGGATATAAAATTAACTCAAACAAATCAATGGCCTTTCTCTACACAAAGAATAAACAGGCTGAGAAAGAAATTAGGGAAACAACACCCTTCTCAATAGTCACAAATAATATTAAATATCTTGGCGTGACTCTAACTAAGGAAGTGAAAGATCTGTATAATAAAAACTTCAAGTCTCTGAAGAAAGAAATTATAGAAGATCTCAGAAGATGGAAAGATCTCCCATGCTCATGGATTGGCAGGATCAACATTGTAAAAATGGCTATCTTGCCAAAAGCAATCTACAGATTCAATGCAATCCCCATCAAAATTCCAAATCAATTCTTTAACGAATTAGAAAGTGCAATCTGCAAATTCATCTGGAATAACAAAAAACCTAGGATAGCAAAAACTCTTCTCAAGGATAAAAGAACCTCTGGTGGAATCACCATGCCGGACCTAAAGCTCTACTACAGAGCAATTGTGATAAAAACTGCATGGTACTGGTATAGTGACAGACAAATAGACCAATGGAATAGAATTGAAGACCCAGAAATGAACCCACACACCTATGGTCACTTGATCTTCGACAAGGGAGCTAAAAACATCCAGTGGAAGAAAGACAGCATTTTCAACAAATGGTGCTGGCACAACTGGTTGTTAACATGTAGAAGAATGCGAATCGATCCATTCCTATCTCCTTGTACTAAGGTCAAGTCTAAGTGGATCAAGGAACTTCACATAAAACCAGAGACACTGAAACTTATAGAGGAGAAAGTGGGGAAAAGCCTTGAAGATATGGGCACAGGGGAAAAATTTCTGAATAGAACAGTAATGGCTTGTGCTGTAAGATCGAGAATTGACAAGTGGGACCTCATGAAACTACAAAGCTTCTGCAAGGCTAAAGACACCATCAATAAGACAAAAAAACCACCAACAGATTGGGAAAGGATCTTCAGCTATCCTAAATCAGATAAGGGACTAATATCCAATATATATAAAGAACTCAATAAGGTGGACTCCAGAAAGTCAAATAACCCCATTAAAAAAAGGGGCTCAGAACTGAACAAAGAATTCTCACCTGAGGAATACCGAATGGCAGAGAAGCACCTGAAAAAATGTTCAACATCCTTAATCATCAGGGAAATGCAAATCAAAACAACCCTGAGATTCCACCTCACACCAGTCAGAATGGCTAAGATAAAAAATTCAGGTGACAGCAGATGCTGGCGAGGATGTGGAGAAAGAGGAACACTCCTCCATTGTTGGTGGGATTGCAAGCTTGTACAACCAATCTGGAAATCAGTCTGGCGGTTCCTCAGAAAATTGGACATAGTACTACCGGAGGATCCAGCAATACCTCTCCTGGGCATATATCCAGAAGATGTCCCAACCGGTAAAAAGGACACATGCTCCACTATGTTCATAGCAGCCCTATTTATAATAGCCAGAAGCTGGAAAGAACCCAGATGTCCCTCAACAGAGGAATGGATACAGAAATTATGGTACATTTACACAATGGAGTACTACTCAGCTATTAAAAAGAATGAATTTATGAAATTCCTAGCCAAATGGATGGACCTGGAGGGCATCATCTTGAGTGAAGTAACACAATCACAAAAGAACTCACACAATATGTATTCATTGATAAGTGGATATTAGCCCAAAACTTAGGATACCCAAGATATAAGATACAATTTGCTAAACGCATGAAACTCAAGAAGAATGAAGACCAAAGTGTGGACACTGTGCACCTTCTTAGAATTGGGAACAAAACACCCAGGGAAGGAGTTACAGAGACAAAGTTCGTAGCTGTGATGAAAGGATGGACCATTTACAGACTGCTTTATCCAGGGATCCGTCCCATAATCAGCTTCTAAACGCTGACACCATTGCATACACTAGCAAGATTTTGCTGAAAGGACCCAAATATAGCTGTCTCTTGTGAGATGATGCTGGGGCCTAGCAAACTCAGGAGTGGATGTTCACAGTCAGCTATTGGATGTATCACAGGGCTCCCAATGGAGAAGCTAGAGAAAGTACCCAAGGAGCTAAAGGGATCTGCAACCCTATTGTTGGAACAACATGATGTACTAACCAGAACCCCGGAGCTCTTGTCTCTAGCTGCATATGTATCGAAAGATGGCCTAGTCGGTCATCAATGGAAAATGAGGCCTATTGGACTTGCAAACTTTATATGCCCCAATATAGGGGAATGCCAGGGCCAAAAGAATGGGAATGGGTGGGTAGGGAAGTGGGGGGCGCTATGGGGGACTTTTGGGATAGCAGTGGAAATGTAATTGAGGAAAATATGTAATAAAAATATTAAAAATTAAAAAAAAAAGGATCTTACCAACAGAAATGAAGAATGGCATCATCAGAACCCAGTTCTCCAACCACAGCAAGTCCTGGATACCCCAACACACTAGAAAAGTAAGATCTGGATTTAAAATCAGATCTCATGAAGCTGATAGAGGATTTTAAGAAGGAAATAAATAACTCCCTTAAAGAAATATAGGAGGCTCCCTGGTCTCTCTGAGACCAGTCTGAACAGGTGAGATTACAGACTGCAGAAGCAACACAGTTTCTGGGACAGGCCCTGTTTTGGGCTTCAGACATCCAGGCACCTTCCTTGCCAGAAGAGAGGTGGCCTCCTGGGAGGGTTCTGACTCCCAGAGCAGGTGAGGGAGCCAATTGTCTCCCAGGTCTCTCTGAGACCAGTCTTCACAGATCAGCTCTCTGTCTGCAGAGGGTGAGTATGCAGATTGCAGAAGTGACACAGCTTCTGGGATAAGCAGAAGTGGCACAGCTTCTGGGACAGAGGCCCGTTTTAGCCTTCAGACATCCGGGCATCTTCCCCACCAGAGGAAAGGTGATCAACTGGGAGGGTTCTGAACACCCGAGCAAGTGAGAAAGCCATCTTGTGTCTTGGGTCACTCAGAGACCAGTCTGTGTACTTGAGCTTGCAGACTGCAGAGGCAACCCATCTTCTGGGACAGGACCTGTTTCGGCCTTCATCTTTTGTACACCTTCCCTGCAAGAGGAGAGCTTGCCTGATGAGAGTACTCTGACCACTGAGACTCAGAAGGGAGCTGGATTCCCAGGAAAGCTGACAGAGGCTAACAGAATCACAGGAGGAATAGGCTACAGCCAGAGACAACTATAACAACTAACATCAGAGGTTACCAGATGGCGAAAAGCAAAAATAAGAATCTTACCAACAGAAACCAAGACGGCTCACCATCATCAGAACCCAGCACTCCCACCTCAGGAAGTCCTGGATACCCCAACACATCCGAAAACCAAGATTTGGATTCAAAATCATATCTCATAATGCTGATAGAGGACCTTAAGAAGGTCATTAATAACTCACTTAAAGAAATACAGAACACTGCTAAACAGGTAGAAGTCCTTAAAGAGGAAACATAAAAATCCCTAAAGAATTACAGGAAAACACAACAAACAGGTGATGAAATTGAACAAAACCATCCAAGACCTAAAAAGGGAAGTAGAAACAATAAAGAAAACCCAAAGAGAGACAACTCTGGAGATAGAAAACCTAGGAAAGAAATCAGGAATCATAAATGCAAGCATCACCAACAGAATACAAGAGATGGAAGAGAGAATCTCAGGTACAAAAGATTCCATAGGGAACATGGACACAACAATCAAAGAAAATGCAAAATGCAAAAAGATCCTAATTCAACACATCCAGGAAATCCAGGACACAATGAGAAAACTAAACCTACAGAAAATAGGAGTAGATGAGAATGAAGATTTTTCAACTTAAAGGGCCAGTAAATATCTTCAAAACAGTTATAGAAGAAAACTGCCAAAACCTAAAGAAAGAGATGCCCATAAACATACAAGAAGCCTACATAACTTCAAATAGACTGGACCAGGAAAGAAATTGCTCCCAACACATAGTAATCAGCAAAACAAATGTACTAAATAAAGATAGAATATTAAAAGCAGTAAGGGAAAAAGATCAAGTAACATATAAAGGCAGGAATATTAGAATTACTCAAGACTTCTCACCAGAGACAATGGAAGTCAGAAGATCCTGGACAAATGTAATGCAGACCCTAAGAGAGCACAAATGCCAGCCCAGGTTACTATACCCAACAAAACTCTCAATTACCATAGATAGAGAAACCAAAGTATTTCATGACAAAACCACATTCACAAAATATCTTCCCAGGAATCCAACCCTTCAAAAGATAATAACAGGAAAACACCAACACAAGGACAGAAACTACACCCTAGAAAAAGTAATAAAGTAATCCTTCATCAAACCTAAAAGAAGACAGCTGCAAGAACAGAATCCCAACTTTAACAACAAAAATAATGGGAAGCAGCAATTATTTTTCTTTAACTTTTCTTAACATCAATGCAGTCAATTCCCCAATTAAAAGACATAGAAAATAGACTGGCTACACAAACAGGACCCAACATATTGCTGCTTACAGGAAACCCACCTCAGGGAAAAAGACAGACACTAAATCAGAGTGAAAGTCTGGAAAACAATTTTCCAAGCAAATGGTCTGAAGAAACAAGCTGGAGTAGCCAGCCATTTTAATAGTGAATAAAATTAACTTTCAACCCAAAATTATCAAAAAAGAAAAGGAGGGGCACTTCATACTCATCAAAGGTAAAATCTACCAAGATGAACACTCAGTTCTGAATATCTATGCTCCAAATGCAAGAGCAGCCACATTAATTAAAGAAACTTTAGTAAAGCTCAAGGCACACATTGTACCTCACACAATAATAATGGGAGACTTCAACACCCCACACACACCAATGGATAGATCCTGGAAACAGAAACTAAACAAAGACACATTGACACTAACAGAAGTTATGAAACAAATGGATTTAATAGATATCTACAGAACATTTTATACCAAAACAAAAGGATATAACTTCTTCTCTGGATCACATGGTACCTCCTCCAAAATTGACCATATAATTAGTCACAAAACAGGCATCAACAGATACAAAAATATTGAAATTTTCCCATGCATCCTATCAGATCACCACAGACTAAAGCTGATGGTCAATAACAACACAAATAATAGAAAGTCAACATTCATGTGGAAACTGAACAACACTATACTCAATGATAATTTGGTCAAGAAAGAAAGTAAGAAATTAAAGACTTTTTAGAGTTTAATGAAAATGAAGCCACAATACCCAAACTTATGGAACACAATGAAGGCAATCCTAAGAGGAAAACTTATAGCCTCAAGTGCCTCAAAAAAAAAAAAAAAAAAAAAAAAAAAAAAAAAAAAAAAAGAAAAAAAAAAAAGAAAAGAAAAGAAAAAGAAAAAACTAGAGAGACCATACACTAGCAGCCTGATAGCACACCTAGAAGTTTTAGAACTAAAGGAAGCAAATTGATCAAAGAGGAGTAGATGTCAGGAAATTATCAAACTCGGGGCTGAAATCAACCAAGTGGAAACAAAAAGAACTATTCAAATAATCAACCAAACCAGCAGCTGGTTCTTTGAGAAAAACAACAAGATAGATTAAACCCTTAGCCAGACTAACTAGAGGGCACTGGGACAGTATTCTAATTAACAAAATCAGAAATGAAAAAGGAGACATAACAAAAGAACCTGAGGAAACCCAAAACATCATCAGATCCTACTACAAAAGCCTATACTCAACACAACTGGAAAACCTAGATGAAATGGACAAATTCCTAGATAGATACCAGGTACCAAAGTTAAATCCGTATCAGATTAAAGTTCTAAAGAGTCCCATTTCCCCTAAAGAAGTAGAGGCAGTCATCAGTGGTCTCCCAACCAAGAAATGCCCAGGACCAGATGGATTTAGTGCAAAGTTCTATCAGACCTTCATTGAAGACCTAATTCCAACTCTCATCAAAGTATTCCACAAAATAGAAACAGAAGGTACTCTATCCAATTCATTCCATGAAGCCACAATTACTCTAATACCTAAACCATACAATGATCCAACAAAGAAAGAGAACTTCAGACCAATTAATCTTATGAATATTGATGCAAAAATACTAAACAAAATTCGCACAAACCGAATCCAAGAACACATCAAAATGATCATCCATTATGACCAAGTAGGCTTCATCCAAGGGATGCAAGGATGGTTTAATATACAGAAATACATCAATGTAATTCACTATATAAAGAAACTCAAAGACAAAAACCACATGATCATCTCTTTAGATGCTGAGAAAGCATTTAACAAAATCCAACACCCTTTCATGATAAAAGTATTAGAAAGATAAGGAATTCAAGGCCCATACCTAAAAATAATAAAAACAAATCTAAGGCAAACCAGTAGTCAACATCAAACTAAATGGAGAGAAACTCAAAGCAATCCCACTAAAATCAGGGACTAGAAAAGGCTGCCCACTTTCTCCCTACCTATTCAATATAGTACTTGAAATCCTAGCCAGAGCAATTCAACAACAAAAGGAGATCAAGGGGATACAAATTGGAAAGGAAGAAGTCAAAATATCACTATTTGCAGATGATATAATGGTATATATGAGTGACCCTAAAAATTCCACCAGAGAATTCCTAAACCTGATAAACAGTTTCAGCACAGTAGCTGGATAGAAAATTAACTCAAACAAATCAATAGCCTTTCTCTACACAAAGGATAAATGGGCTGAGAAAGAAATTAGGGAAACAACAGCCTTCACAATACTCAGAAATAATATAGAATACCATGGTGTGACTCTAACTAAGGAAGTGAAAGATCTGTATGATAAGAACTTCAAGTGTCTGAAAAAAGAAATTGAAGAAGATCTCAGAAGATGGAAAGAAATCCCATGCTCATGGATTGGAAGGATTAATTTAGTCAAAATGGCTATCTAGCCAAAAGCAATCTACAGATTCATTGTAATCCCCATCAAAATTCCAGCTCACTTCTTCACTGAATTAGGAAGGGCAATTTGCAAATTCATCTGGAATAACAAAAAAAACGAGGATAGCAAAAAGTATTCTCAACAATAAAAGAATTACCATGCCTGACCTGAAGCTGTACTACAGAGCAATTGTGGAAAAAAAAAAAAAAAAAAAAGCTGTATGGTAATGGTACAGTGACAGACAGGTAGATCAATGGAATAGAATTGAAGACCCAGAAATGAACCCACACACCTATTGCCACTTGATCTTTGACAACGGATCTAAAACCATCCAGGGGAAAAAAAGACAGCATTTTCAACAAATGGTGCTGGCACAACTGGCAGTTATCATGTAGAAAAATGCAAATTGATCCATTCTTATCTCCTTGTACAAAGCTCAAGTCTAAGTGGATCAAAGAACTCCACATAAAACCAGAGACACTGAAATTTTTAGAGGTGAAAGGGGATAAATACTCAAAGATATGGGGACAGGGGAAAAATTACTAAACAGAACAGCAATGGCTTGTATTGTAAGATCAAGAATTGGCAACTAGGACCTCATGAAATTGCAAAGCTTCTGTAAGGCAAAAGACTCTGTCAATGAGACAAAAAGGCCACCAACAGATTGGAAAAGGATTTTTACCAATCCTAAATCAGATAGGGGATCAATATCCAATATATACACAAAGCTCAAGAAGCTGGACTCCAGAAATTCAAATAACCCCATTAAAAATGGGGTACAGAACTAAACAAAGAGTTCTCAAATGAGGAATACCAAAGAGCTGAGAAACATCTGAAAAAATGTTGAACATCCTTAATCATCAGGGAAATGCAAATCAAAACCAATCAGAGATTCTACCATACACCAGTCAGAATGGCTAAGATCAAAAATTCAGAAGACAGAAGATGCTGGTGAGGATGTGGAGAAAGAGGAACACTCCTCCATTGCTGGTGAGATTGCAATCTGGAATAACCCCTCTGGAAATCAGTCTGGCATTTCCTCAAAAATTGGATATAGTACTACTGATAGATCAGCAATACCTCTCTTGGGCATATACCCAGAAGATGCTCAACTGCTAATAAGGACACATGCTACACTATGTTCATAGCAGCCTTATTTATAATAGCCAGAAGTTGGAAATAACTCAGATGTCCCTCAACAGAGCAATGGATACAGAGAATGTGACACATATTATACAATGGAGTACTACTCAGCTATTAAAAACAATAAATTTATGAAATTCTTGAGCAAATGGATGTATCTGGAGGATGTCACCTTTAGTGAGGTAACCCAATCACAAAAGAAGTCACTTGATATGAACTCACTGTAAATTGGATATTAGCCCAGAAACTTAGAATACCCAAGATACAATTTGCAAAACACATGAAAATCAAGAAGAACAAAGACCAAAGTTTGGATACTTCATTCCTCCTTACAATAGGGAAAAAATACCCAATGGAAGGAGTTACAGAGACAAAGTTTGGAGCTAAGATGAAATGATGGACCATCCAGAGAATACCCCACTTCGGGATCCTTCCAATATTCAGCCACCAAACCCAGACACTATTGCATATGCCAGCAAGATTTTCCTGAAAGGACCCTGATATAGCTGTCTCGAATGAGGCTATACCTGGAAAATACAGAAATGGATACTCACAGTCATCTATAGGATGGAACACAGGGCCCACAATGGAGGAGCTAGATAAAGTACCCAAGGAGCTCAAGGGGTCTGAAACCTTATAGGTGGAACAACAATATGAACTAACCAGTACCCCCAGAGCTCATGTCTCTAGCTCAATATGTAGCAGAAGATGGCCTAGTAGGCCATCAATGGTAAGAAAGCCCCCCTGGTCTTTCAAACTTTATATGCCCCAGTACAGGGGAATGCCAGGGCCAAGAAGTGGGAGTAGGCTGGTAGGGGAGCAGGGTGGGGGGAGGGTATAGGGAACTTTCGGGATAGCATTTGAAATGCAATTAAAGAAATTATCTAATTTTTAAAAAAAGAAATATAACAGAACACAGGTAAACAGTTAGAAGCCCTTAAAGAAGAAACAACAAAAATCCCTTAAAGAATTACAGGAAAACACATCCAAAGGGATAAAGGAATTGAATAAAACCATCCAAGTTCTAAAAGTAGAAACAATAAAGAAATCACGAAGGGAGGCAATTCTGGATATAGAAAACCTAGGAAAGAGTTCAGGAGCAATAGATGAAAGCATTACCAACCGAATACAAAGAAATGGAAGAGAGAATCTCAGGCACAGAAGATACTATAGAAAATATTGACACAACAATCAAATAAAATGCAAAATGATCATAATTCAAACAACCAGGAAATCCAGGATGTAAAGAGAAGACCAAACCTATAGAAAATAGGTATAGATGAGAATGAAGATTACCAAGTTAAAGGGCCAGTAAATATCCTCAACAAAATTATAGAAGAAAACTTTCCTAACCTAAAGAAAGAGAATCCCATGACCATACAAGTAGCCAACAGAACACCAAATAGATTGGATCATAAAAGAAATTCAGGAACACTCCTCCATTGTTGGTGGGATTGCAAGCTTGTACAACTACTCTGGAAATCAGTCTGGTGGTTCCTTAGAAACTTGGACATAGTACTACTGGAGGATCCAGCAATACCTCTCCTGGGCATATATCCAGAAGATGTCCCAACCGGTAAGAAGGACACATGCTCCACTATGTTCATAGCAGCCTTATTTATAATAGCCAGAAGCTGGAAAGAACCCAGATGCCCCTCAACAGAGGAATGGATACAGAAAATGTGGTACATTTACACAATGGAGTACTACTCAGCTATTAAAAAGAATGAATTTATGAAATTCCTAGGCAAATGGATGGACCTGGAGGGCATCATCCTGAGTGAGGTAACACAATCACAAAAGAACTCACACAATATGTATTCACTGATAAGTGGATATTAGCCCAAAATTAGGATACCCAAGATATAAGATACAATTTGCTAAACACATGAAACTCAAGAAGAATGAAGACTGAAGTGTGGAAACTATGTCCCTCCTTAGAATTGGGAACAAAACACCCATGGAAGGAGTTACAGAGACAAAGTTTGGAGCTGTGACGAAAGGATGGACCATCTAGAGACTGCCATATCCAGAGATCCATCCCATGATCAGCATCCAAACGCTGACACCATTCACTAGCAAGATTTTGCTGAAAGGACCCAGATATAGCTGTCTCTTGTGAGACTATGCCGGGGCCTGGCAAACACAGAAGTGGATGCTCACAGTCAGCTAGTGATTGGATCACAGGGTCCCCAATGGAGGAGCTGGAGAAAGTACCCAAGGAGCTGAAGGGATCTGCAACCCTATGGGTGGAACAACATTATGAACTAACCAGTACCCCGGAGCTCTTGACTCTAGCTGCATATGTATCAAAAGATGGCCTAGTTGGCCATCACTGGAAAGAGAGGTCCATTGGACATGCAAACTTTATATATATACAGGGGAATGCCAGGGCCAAAAAAAATGGGAATGGGTGTGTAGGGAAGTAGGGGGGAGGGTATGGGGGACTTTTGTGATAGCATTGGAAATGTAATTGAGGAAAAGATGTAATAAAAAATAAATTAAAAAAAGAAATTCCTCCCATCACATAATAATCAAACCCCCAAATGCACAAAAAATAAATAAATAAAAGAGAGAGAGAGAGAGAGAGAGAGAGAGAGAGAGAGAGAGAGAGAGAGAGAGAGAGAGAGAGAGAGAGGTGGGAGAGAGAAAGGATATTAAAAGCAGTAAGGGAAAAAGGTCAAGTATCATCTAAAGGCAGACCTATTAGAATTACATCAGACTTCTCTCCAGAAACTCTGAAAGCCAGAAGATCCTAGACAGACTTCATACAGACCCTAAGAGAACACAAATGCCAGCCCAGGCTACTATACTCAGAAAACTCTCAATTGACATAGATGGAGAAACCAAGATATTCCATGAGAAAACCAAATTTATACAATATCTCTCCACAAATCCAGCCCTTATAAGGATAATAAGTGGAAAACTTTAGCACAAGGTGTCGCATCCACCTTGACCAGAAGGAAAGGGACAACACCAAGTTGTTCTTTTTCAAGCAGGTTTATTCAGGAACACTTCACATCGAAATGCAGGAATGGGAATTCTCTGAACAAACCCGGGGTGTGCCTTAAATACCCTACTGACTCCTCCCAATCACCCCAGTCACGTAGCGGCAGTCCATTGGTTCACAGCAAGTGAGGACACCTCAGGCCAGCTGAAGAGGCATGGTGTCTGTTCAGTGCAGGCAGCTGGGATGTGGCTAAGTCAGAGGTAATGAAGAATTCAGGCACAGGTCATAAGACCTGGCAGCCATCCAGGGCACCATCTTGGGGCGGCAGCCACACCTACTCCTCACAACAAGGAGGAAAACTACACCCTAGAAAAAAGCAATAAAATAATATTCTTTTAACAAAACAAAAAGGAAATAACCACCAAAAAATAATTATATCTGTAAAAACAAATAACAGGAAGCAAAAATTGTTTTCCTTAAGATCTCTTAATATCAGTAGACTAATTTTCTATTTTCTAGACTAATAAAAAGACATAGACTAACAGACTGGCTGCTTAAACAGAACCCAACATTTGGCTGCATACAGGAAACCCACCTTAGTGAGAGGGACAGATACTACCTCAGAATAGAAGGCTGGAAAACAATTATCCAAGTAAATAGTCCCAAGAAACAAGCTAGTATAGCCCTTGTAATATCGAATAAAATTGACTTCCAGCCAAAAGTTATTTAAAAAGTTAAGTAAGGACACTTCGCACTCATCAAATGAAAAATCTACCAAGAAGAACTCTCTATTCTGAATATCTACGTTCCTAATGCAAGGGGGGTCCCCAAATTCAGAAAACAAACTTACTAAAGCTCAAAGCACACATTGCACCACATACAAAAATAGTGGGAGACTTCAACACCTCACTCTCAGCAATAGACAGATCATGAAGACAGAAACTAAATAGAGACACAGTGAAACTAACAAAAATTAAGAAACAGATGGAATGAACAGATATCTAAAGAACATTTTGTCCTAAAACAAAAGGATGTACCTTCTTCTCAGCACCTCATGGTACATTCTCCAAAATTCACCACATAATTGGTCACAAAAACAGACCTCAACAGATAGAAGAAGTTTGAAATAATCCCATGCATCATATCAGATCATCACAGTCAAAAGCTGGTCTTTAATAACAACATAAACAATAGAAAGCCCACATATATGTGGAAGCTGAACAACAATCTACTCAATGATAACTTTGTCAAGGAAGAAATAAAGAAAGAAATTAAAGACTTTCTAGAGTTTAATGAAAATGAAACCACAATATACCCAAACATATGTGACACAGGAAAGCATTCCTAAGAGGAAAACTCATAGCTCTGAGTGCCCCCAAAAAGAAACAAGAGAGAGCATATACTAGCAGCTTGTCATCACAATTGAAAGCTCTAGAACAAAGAGAAGCAGATTCACCCAAGAGGAGTAGACAGCAGGAAATAATCAACCTCAGGGCTGAAATCAAACAAGTGGAAACAAAACGAACTTTACAAAGAATCAACCAAAGGAGGAACTGGTTCTTTGATAAAATCAACAAGATAGATAAACCCTTAGCCAGACTAACTAGCAGGCACAGAGACAGTATCCTAATTTTTAAAACAAACAAACAAACCAAAAACCAAAAAACAAAACCCAAAGAAAAACAAACAGAAATGAAAAGAGAGAGATACTACAGAGGAATAGATACAGAAAATGTGGTACATTTAACCAATGGAGTACTACTCAGCTATTAAAAAGAATGAATTTATGAAATTCATAGCCAAATGGATGGACCTGGAGGGCATCATCCTGAGTGAGGTAACACAATCACAAAGGAACTCACACAATATGTACTTACTGATAAGTGGATATTAGCCCAGAAACTTAGAATACCAAGATATAAGATACAATTTGCTAAACACATGAAACTCAAAAGAAAGAAGACCAAAGTGTGGACACTTTGCCCCTTCTTGGAATTTGGAACAAAACACCCATGGAAGGAGTTACAGAGACAAAGTTTGGAGCTGAGGTTAAAGGATGGACCATCTAGAGACTGTCATACCCTGGGATCCATCCCATCATTAGCTTCCAAACGCTGACACCATTGCACACACTAACAAGATTTTGCTGAAAGGACCCAGATATAGCTGTCCCTTGTGAGACAATGCCAGGGCCTAGCAAACACATAAGTGGATGCTCACAGTCAGCTATTGGATGGATCACAGGGCCCCCAGTGGAGGAGCCAGAGAATGTACCCAAGGAGCTAAAGGGATCCGCAACCCTATAGATGGAACAACAATATGAACTAACCAGTACCCCCCCCCCAGAAGCTCATGTCTCTAGCTGCATATGAATCAGAAGATGGCCTAGTAGGCCATCAGTGGAAAGAGAGACCCATTGGTTGTGCAAACTTTAAATGCCTCAGTACAGGGCAACGACAGGGCCAAGAAGTGGGAGTGGGTGGGTGGGGGAGTGGGTGAGGGAACGTGTGGGGGACTTTTGAGATAACATTAAAAATGTAAATGAAATAGATACCCAATTTTAAAAAAGAGAGAGATAACAACATAAACCAAGGAAAACAGACAAACAAACAAAAATAATCAGATCCTACTACAAAACTGGAAGATCTGCATGAAATGGACAATTTTCTGGATAGATAACAGGTACCAAAATTAAAGCAGGGTCAGGTAAGTGATCTAAACAGTCTCATATCTCCTAAAGAAATAGAAATTGTGAGTAATAGTCTCCCAACCAAAAAAGGCCCAGGATCAGATGGGTTTAGTGCAGAATTTTATCTGATCTTCAAATAAGACCTAATGCCAATACTCCTCAAACTATTCCACAAAATATAAACAGAAGTTACTCTACCCAATTCGTTCGATGAAGCCACAATTACTCTGAGACCTAAACCACACAAAGGCCCAACAAAAAGAGAACTTCAGACCAATTCCCTTTTGAATACAGAAGCAAAATTACTCAATAAAATTTTCGCAAACTGAATCAAAGAACACATCAAAACAGTCATTTGTCTTGTTCAAGTATGCTTCATCCCAAGGACGCAGGGATGATTCAATATATTGAAATCCATCTATGTAATCCACTGTATAAACAAACTCAAAGTAGAAAAACATAAATATATGATCATCTCATTAGATGCTGAGAAAGCTCTTGACAAAATTCAACAACCCTTCATGATAAAAGTCTTGGAAAGATCAGGAATTCAAGGTCCACATCTAAACACAGTAAAAACAATATACAGGAAACCAGTAGCCAACATCAAGCTAAATGGAGAGATTCTCAAGACATTCCCACTAATATTAGGGAATTGACAAGGCTGCCCACTCTCTCCCTCTCTATTCAATATAATACTTGAAGTCCTAGCCAGAGCAATTCAACAACAAAAGGAGATCAAGGGGATACAAATTGGAAAGGAAGAAGTCAAAATATCACTATTTGCAGATGATATAATAGTATATATAAGTGACCCTAAAAATTCCACCAGAGAATTCCTAAACCTGGTAAACAGCTTCAGCACAGTAGCTGGGTAGAAAATTAACTCAAACAAATCAGTGATCTTCCTCTACTCAAAGGATAAACAGGCTGAGAAAGAAATTAGGGAAACAACACCCTTCACAATAGTCACAAATAATATAAAATACATTTGTGTTACCCTAACTAAGGAAATGAAAGATCTCTATGATAAGAAATTCAAGTCTGTCAAGAAAGAAAGCAAAGAAGATCTCCCATGCTCATGAATTGGCAGCATCAATATAGTAAAAATGGCTATCTTGCCGAAAGTAATCTTCAGACTCAATGCAATCCCCTTCAAAATTCTAAAGCAGTTTTTCAACGAGTTTGAAATAGCAATTTGAAAATTCAGATGGAATAACAAAAAAATTCCTAAAAAAAGTATTCTCAACAATAAAAGAACCTCTGGTAGAATCACCATGCCTGACCTCAAGCTGTACTACAGAGCAATTGGATAAAAACTGCATGTTACTGGTACATAGAAAGACAGATAGATCAATGGAATAGAATTGAAGACCCAGAAATGAACCCACACACCTGTGGTCACTCCGTCTTTGTCAAAGGAGCTAAAACCATCCAGTGAAAAACAGACAGCATTTTCAACAAATGGTGCTGGCAAAACTGGCAATTATCATGTAAAAGAATGTAAATTGGTCCATTCTTATCTCCTTGTACAAAGCTCAAGTCTAAGTGGATCAATGAACTCCACATAAAACCAGAGACACTAAAACTTATAGAGGAGAAAGTGGGAAAAAGCCTCGAAGATATGCGCATATGGGAAAAATTCCTGAACAGAAGAGCAATGGCTTACACTGTAAGATTGAGAATCTACAATGGGACCTCATAAAATTGCAAAACTTCTGTAAGGCAAAGGACATTGTTAATAGGACAAAATGGCAACCAACCGATTGGGAAAATATCTTTACCAATTCTACCTCTGATAGAGTGCTAATATTCGATATATACAAAGAACTCAAGAAGTTAAGACTCCAGAGAACCAAATAACCCTATTAAAAATGGGGTACAGAGCTAAGCAAAGAATTTTCAACTGAGGAATAACAAATGACTGAGAAACACCTAAATAAGTGTTCAACATCCTTATTCTTAAGGGAAATGCAAATCAAAAGAACCCTGAGATTACACCTCACACCAATCAAATGGAAAAGATCAAAAACTCAGGTGATAGCAAATACTGGTGAGGATAGGAACACTCCTCCATTGCTGGTGGGATGGCAAGCTGGTACAACAATCTGTAACAATCAGTTTGGTGGTTCCTCAGCAAATTGGACATAGTACTAACTAAGGACCCACTAATACCACTCCTGGGCCTATGCCCAGAAGATACTGTAACAGGTAATAAGGACACATGCTCCACTATGTTCATCACTACATTTATAATACTCAGAAGCTGGAAAGAACCAACATGTCCTTAAACAGAGGAATGGATACAGAAAATGTGGTACATTTATACCTTGGACTACTACTTAGCTATTAAAAACAATGACTTCAAGTAATATTTAGGCAAACGGATGAATCTGGGGGATATCATCCTGGGTGAGGTAACCCAATAACAAAAGTACACACATAATAAGCACTCACTGATAAGTGAATATTATGCCAGAAACTCTGAATATCCAATATACAATTATTCACAAACCACATGAAAGTGATTAAGAAGGAAGAACAAGTATGAATACTTTGATCTTTCTTAGAAGTGGGAACAAAATGCCCACTGAAGGAGTTACAGAAACTAAGTGTGGAGTTGAGACTGAAGGAATGATCATCCAGAGATGCCCCACCTGGGAATCCATACCATATACAATCACCAAACCCAGACACTTTTATGGTTGCCAACAAGTGCTTGCTGACAGAAACCTGGTATAGCTATCACCGGAGAGGCTCCATCACTTCCTGACAATACAGAGGTGGATGCTCACAACCTACCTTTGGATTTAGCAAAGGGTCCCCAATGAAGGATCTAGAGGAAGGACCCAAAGAGCTTAAGAGTTAAGCAGTCCCATAGGATGAACAACAATATGAACTAACCAGTACCCCCAAGCTCCCAGGAACTAAATCACGAACGAAAGATTACACATGGTGAGACTTATGGCTCCAGATGCATATGTACCAGAGGATGGCCTAGTGAATCATCAATGGGAAGAGTAGCCATTGGTCCTGTGAAGGCTCTATTACCCAATGTAGTGAAACACCAGAGACAGGAAGCAGGTATGGGTTCATTTTTGAGCAGGGTGAGAGGAAGTGGATAGGGGATTTTTGGAGGGTAAACCAGGAAAGGGGATAACATTTGAAATGTAAATAAAGTAAATAGCTAATGAAAAAAAAAGAAAAAAGAAAAGAAGTTGTCTCCTGTGTTAGTGCATTCAAAACTATTCCCTACTTACTCTTCTTTCATATATAATGTAATTGACTTTGTGTTGAGGTCTTTGACAGGGTTATAGACATAGATCTATAATCATTCTTCTACATGCAGACATCTGGCTAGATTAACACCACTCATTTATTTATTTATTTTTTATTAGGTATTTTCCTCATTTACGTTTACAATGCTATCCCAAAAGTCCCCCATACCGTCCTCCCCATCCCCTACCAACTCACTCCCAATTTTTGGCCCTGACTTTCCCCTGTACTGGGGCATATAAAGTTTGCAAGTCCAATGGGCCTCTCTTTCCAGTGATGGACAACTAGGTCATCTTTTGATACATATGAAGCTAGAGTAAAGAGCTCCGGGGGGGGGGGTGGCTACTGGTTAGTTCATAATGTTGTTCCACCTATAGGGTTGCAGATCCCTTTAGCTCCTTGGATACTTTCTCTAGTTCCTCCATTGAGGGCCTTGTGATCCATTCAATAGCTGACTGTGAGCATCCACTTCTGTGTTTGCTAGGCCCTGGCATTGTCTCACAAGAGACAGCTATATCTGGGTCCTTAAAGCAAAATCTTGCTAGTATATGCAATGGTGTCAGCCTTTGGAAGCTGATGATGGGTTGGATACCCGGGTATGGCAGTCTCTAGATGGTCCATCCTTTAGTTTCAGCTCCAAACTTTGTCTCTGTAACTCCTTCCATGGGTGTTTTGTTCCCAATTCCAAGAAGGGGCATAGTGTCCACACTTTGGTCTTCTTTCTTCTGAGTTTCATGTGTTTAGCAAATTGTATCTTATATCTTGGATATTCTAAGTTTCTGGGCTAATATCCACTTATCAGTGAGTACATATCATTTGAGTTCTTTTGTGACTGGGTCACCTCACTCAGGATAATGCCCTACACATCCAACCATTTGCCTAGGAATTTAATAAATTCATTCTTTTTAATAGCTGAGTAGTACTCCATTGGTTAAATGTACCACATTTTTTTGTATCTATTCCTCTGTTGAGGGGCATCTGGGTTCTTTCCAGCTCCTGGCTATTATAAATAAATAAAGCTGATATGAACATAGTGGAGCATGATTCTTTCTTACTAGTTGGAACATCTTCTGGATATATGCCCAGGAGAGGTATTGTGGGATCCTCCAGTAGTACTATGTCCAATTTTCTGAGGAACTGCCAGACTGATATCCAGAGTGGTTGTACAAGCTTGCAATTCCACCAACAATGAAGGAGTGTTCCTCTTTCTCCACATCCTCGCCAGCATCTGCTGTCACCTGAATTTTTGATCTTAGCCATTCCTACTGGTGTGAGGTGTAATCTCAAGGTTGTTTTGATTTGCATTTCCCTGATGATTAAGGATGCTGAACATTTTTTCATGTGCTTCTCAGCCATTCAGCATTCATCAGGTGATAATTCTTGGTTTAGCTCTGAGCCCCATTTTTAATGGGGTTATTTGATTTTCTGGAGTCCACCTATTTGAGTTCTTTATATATATTGGATATTAGTCCTCTATGTGATTTAGGATAGGTAAAGATCCTTTCCCAATCTTTTGGTGGCCTTTTTGTCTTATTGATGGTGTCTTTTTTGCCTTACAGAAGCTTTGAAGTTTCATGAGGTCCCATTTGTCCATTCTCATTCTTACAGCACAAGCCATTGCTTTTCTATTCAGGAATTTTTCCCCTGTGCCAATATCTTTGAGGCTTTTCCCCACTTTATCCTCTATAAGTTTCAGTGTCTCTGGTTTCATGTGGAGCTCCTTTATCCTCTTAGATTTGACCTTAGTATAAGGAGATAGGAATGGATCAATTTGCATTCTTCTACATGATAATTGCCAGTTGTGCCAGCACCATTTGTTCAAAATGCTGTCTTTTTTCCACTGGATGGTTTTAGTTCCCTTGTCGAAGATCATGTGACCATAGGTGTGTGGGTTCATTTCTGGGTCTTCAATTCTATTCCATTGGTCTACTTGTCTGTCACTGTACCAGAACCATGCAGTTTTTATCACAATTGCTCTGTAGTAAAGCTTTAGGTCAGGCATGGTGATTCCACCAGAGTTTCTTTTATCCTTGAGAAGAGTTTTGCTATCCTAGGTTTTTTGTTATTCCAGATGAAGTTGCAGATTGCTCTTTCTAATTCCTTGAAGAATTGAGTTGAAATTTTGATGGGGATTGCATTGAATTGCTTTTGGCAAGATAGCCATTTTTACAATGTTGATCCTGCCAACTCATGAGCATGGGAGATCTTTCCATCTTCTGAGATCTTCTTTATTTTCATTCTTCAGAGACTTGAAGTTCTTATCATACAGATCTTTCACTTCCTAAAATTGACTTCCAACCCAAAGTTATCAAAAAAGACAATGAGGGACACTTTATATTCATCAAAGGTAAAATCCTCCAAGAGGAACTCTCAATTCTGTATATCTATGCTCCAAATGCAAGGGCAGCTACATTCATTAAAGAAACTTTAGTAAAGCTCAAAGCACATATTGAACCTCACACAATAATAGTGGGAGACTTCAACAAACCACTTTCATCAATGGACAGATCTTGGAAACAGAAACTAAACAGGGACACAGTGAAACTAACAGAAGTGATGAAACAAATGGACTTAACAGATATCTACAGAACATTTTATCCTAAAACAAAAGGATATAACTTCTTCTCAGCACCTCATGGTACCTTCTCCAAAATTGACCATATAATTGGTCACAAAACAGTCCTCAACAGATACAAAAATTTTGAAATTGTACCATGCATCCTATCAGACCACTATGGACTAAGGCTGAATTCAATAACAACATAAATAATGGAAAGCCAACATTCACGTGGAAAATGAACAACACTCTTCTCAATGATACCTTGGTCGAGGAAGGAATAAAGAAAGAAATTAAAGACTTTTTAGAGTTTAATGAAAATGAAGCCATAACATACCCAAACTTATGGGACACTATGAAAGCACTTCTAAGAGGGAAACTCATAGCTCTGAGTGCCTCCAAAAAGAAACTAGAGAGAGCACACACTAGCAGCTTGACAACACATCGAAAAGCTCTAGAAAAAAAGGAAGCAAATTCACCCAAGAGGAGTAGAAGGCAGGAAATAATCAAACTCAGGGGCAAAATCAACCAAGTGGAAACAAGAAGTACTATTCAAAGAATCAACCAAACAAGGAGTTGGTTTTTGAGAAAATCAACAAGATAAATTAAACCCTTAGCCAGACTCACTAGAGGGCACAGGGACAGCATCCTAATTAACAAAATCAGAAATGAAATGGGAGACATAACATCAAAACCTGAAGAAATCCAAAACACCATCAGATCCTTCTACAAAAGGGACACTTTTGGCTATACTCAACAAAACTGGAAAACCTGGACTAAATGGACAAATTTCTAGACAGATACCAGGTACCAAAGTTAAACCAGGATCAAGTTAATGATCTAAACAGTCCCATATCCCCTAAAGAAATAGAAGCAGTCATTAACTGTCTCCCAACCAAAAAAAAAAAAAAAAAAAAAAAAGCCCAGGACCAGATGGGTTTAGTTCAGAGTTCTATCAGACCTTCAAAGAAGATCTAATTCCAGTTCTGCACAAACTATTCCACAAAATAGAAGTAGAAGGTACTCTACCCAACTCATTCTATGAAGCCACAATTACTCTGATGCCTAAATCAGAGAAGATCCAACAAAGACAGAGAACTTCAGACCAATTTCCATTATGAATATCGATGCAAAAATACTCAATAATATTCTCGCTAACTGAATCAAAGAACACATCAAAACAATCATCCATCCTGACCAAGTATGTTTTATTCCAGGGATGCAGGGATGGTTTAATATATGGAAATCCATCAATGTAATCCATTATATAAACAAACTCAAAGACAAAAACCACATGATCATCTCGTTAGATGTGGAGAAACCATTTGAGAAAATCCAACACCCATTCATGATAAAAGTCTTGGAAAAATCAGGAATTCAAGGCCCATACCTAAACATGATAAAAGCAATCTACAGCAAACTAGTAGCCAACATCAAAGTAAATGGTGAGAAGCTGGAAGCAATCCCACTAAAATCAGGGACTAGACAAGGCTGCCCACTTTCTCCCTACCTATTCAACATTGTACTTGAAGTCCTAGCCAAAGCAATTTAACAACAAACCGAGATCAAGGGGATCCAAATTGGAAAAGAAGAAGTCAAAAAATCACTTTTTTGCAGATGATATGATAGTATATATAAGTGACCCTAAAAATTCCACCAGAGAACTCCTAAACCTGATAAACAGCTTCGGTGAAGTAGCTGGATATAAAATTAACTCAAACAAGTCAATGGCCTTTCTGTACACAGGGAATAAACAGGCTGAGAAAGAAATTAGGGAAACAACACCCTTCTCAATAGTCACAAATATTATAAAATACCTTGGCATGACTCTAACACCACTCATTTAAGATGCTTCTTTTTACCCCTTCCATAATTTTGGTTTCTTTGGCAATCTCACATGTTCATAGATATGTGAATTTACTTCTAGGTCTTCAGTTTGATTCCAATGTTCAACCTGTTTGTATGCTAACACCAAGCTGTCTTCTATTACTAGTGTTCTGTAGTATAGTTTGAAATCATGGATATTGATAACTCCAGACAGTCTTTCATTGTACTGGATTGTTTTAGAAATCCTGGCTTTTTTATTTGTTTGTTTGGTTTTCCCTATGAAGTTAAACAATGTTCTTTTAAGGTCTGTTGGAATTTTTATGGGCATTGTGGTGAATCTGTAGATTGCTTTTGGTAAGATGTTCATTTTTACTATGTTAACACTACTGATCCATTAGCATTAGAGTCCTTTCCATCTTCTGATTTCTTCTTTATTTCATCCAAAACTTTTTTTTGTTATACAGGTCTTTACTTCTTTGTGTAGAGTTACACCAAGATATTTTATATTCTTTGTGTCTTTTGTGAAGAGTGTTGTATCCCTAGTTCCTTTCTGAGTCTGTTTATTAATTGAATAGAGAAGAGCTACTGATTTTTTAGTTAATATTGTATCTAACCATTCACTAAAGGTGTTTATTAGATGTAGGAATATTTTGGTAGATTAGTTGGTATCACTTGTTAATACTATCATATCATCTGCAAATACTAATACTTTGACTTCCTCCTTTCCAAGTTGTAGTCATTTTCAGTACTTATCTACTGTAGAGATGGAATAATAAGTTGTTAAAGTGGCTTCAGATGAAACATTTTGAGATATTTTCTGTAAATACTTCTTTATATTTTCTCAACAGAAAAAAATTAATGGATTTTCTTAACAATTAACTTAGCAATATGCCTTTTGTTTTATCTTAGTGTTATGAAGAACAAAGCTGGAATCCATGCTGTTTTGCTACAACCCATCTTTTATTTCATGAAATAATGTTCTAAAAATCTCAGTTATCTCCTTATTTTGCCATTTGTCATTTTTTACAGTGACTTAAGTGTATTCAATAATTTACATTTCAAGATGCAAACTGCATCTAATAGAAATAGCTAATAGAAAATGGTAGGCAAGTTATTGAGAATGAAGCAAAGAGTTATAAATTCAGGGATGCCCTTAGCTACATTTAGCCAAGAATGATGCCACACATCTATAATGCTAATACTGAGAATGAGGAATGGGGAATTCCATAATTTTTAGTCTTTTCTCTTCAATAGATCAAGTATCAGGCCAGTTTAAACTATACAACACCTTGTTCTAAACAACAATAACATAAAATAAGGCATAGCAAATGATTGTTGTTGTAGTGGAAATCAATTTTGAAATGTGATCATAAACTAGCCTATTACCTGTAATTAGTTTGGATGAATTTTTCAGCTTACTGCTTTTCCACAACTTTAGAAAATGCCTTTATCTGGGAAATAAGGACAAAAGAAGAATCTCCCTATTAAAGGCAAGATGTTACTGTCAGTAGTAAAATATGTTTTTACTACATGAAGATAAACTCGGGATAACATATTGCCTGCCACAGAATGGTATGGGTATGAGAGTACAAAATGGCTATAAGCATCCTTAGAGTTACAGTCACCAAGGATCTATGAAAGAGAGAATATCAGAGAAAACATTGCATTTATAGTGTGTTCACACATAAACTAAAATGGCTGCATTTGCATATCAAGCCACTGTACCAGCCATTGCTATTTATTTGCAAGTAAGAAAGTTTATGTCATGATATCCTGTTTTAGATTATTTTAATAATATGATAATAATTTTTAGATCACTGAGAATGTATATCCAGGTTTCAAAATAAACTAATGAGAGGTTTTATAATTTACAGGAGATATTATGCATATCCATTTCCCTATTAATTTTCTGATTTCCTATCTCATATGTTGATGTAATCACTTTGTAATTGTCATTGTACCTAAGGATCCTAAAATCATATTATATGGCTTATATTTTTGATCTTGCATGAACTGTCACATATTTATAGTTATGTACTCTACTTCTGCATTAATAATAATTTTTACTTTTGAAGGTTTGATATGTCATTGAGGATAGAAACGATGGTATGTGAAATAGAAAGAAAGTCACTCACTGAGGTTATTCTTCATCTATTTCATTGTATTCAGGGTAAGTACACTAATAATGAGCATAACCAAGTCTCAGTTTTATTTCTGCAGTCTCTTCCTCTGTGTAATAATCCTTTCTCTTTACTTATAATGATCCAGAATCTGCACACTGTTCTGTTTCTATAGCCTCTGACCCAAGCTAATTAGTTTTCTTTGCTATCATAGCACTACAATAACTATTATTTCAACCATTTCCCTTTAGAGGGAAGCCAGGATAATGAGAAGTCCCTTGAATTGTATTTAAGCGCTGTGACTTGATAAAATGTAAAACTTGAAAAGTAAGTCTAATCTATATTATACATGTGATGTAATACATCTCATGTGTCTCTCATCTTAAAGCTCCTTGGGTCTTCATAGGACAACATATTCAACCCCCAAAATGATATTTTGATGAGAGCAGACATTTCAGACAGTCTAAATTTAACGTTGGAAGATTATCTCTAGGGTTGATCTATTGGAATTACTTATCTGAGCTAAAGTAAATCATGTAATTCAGGTGTACTGAAACCATTCTAATATATTCAAAGTACCAAGGAGTGAGCGAGATTGGTGGGGCTGGCACTCTGTTGATTTTCTTCCTTATCATCCTTGACTTTTAAAGCCTGCTCTTTGGAATTCATATGCCTATGATTTGTTAATTTTGAAAGACTGATGCAGGTCTCTCAGTGATTGATTTAGAGATACTAAAAACCCAGAAGTGAGTTCACACAAAATTTAAAAAGTAATTAATAAAAATGTCACAGTTAAGTTTAGATTGCAGTCCAAATGTGGATAAACTGGAAATTGTTTTCTAACAGGAAAGTCATAAAACACCTTACAATACAGTGTAAACTTTTACTCAGTGGATTCTTGAATGTGAAGGTGTACATAGAGGAACAACTCTTCTCTTTGGCCTTCGTTATAGGATTTGAAGACTGTAAGATGTTAGCAAGTGTCTTGAAACAAAAAGGAATGTATTTTTTTTTAATACATCCAGTTTTTAAAGTCATAGCTAGGAGGAAGTTACCGTTTTTTTTTTAATTATCTTTAATATTTTTTTTTTTTACAATCCAGATCTTATCCCCATTATAGTCCACCCACTGATAGTTCCTCATCCCATTCATCCTTGCCTGTCTCCAGGAGGATGTTCCAACCCCACCACCACTCTGCGAGGCCTCCCCATTCCCTGGAACCTCAAGTCTCACTTGCATCTTCTCTCACTGAGGCCAGACCAGGAATACCTGTATTGCTGTATTGCTGTATATTTGTTGGGGGCCTCATATCATCTAACGTATGCTGCCTTGTTGTTGGCTCAGTGTCTGAGAGTGTTCCAGGGGTACAGGTTAGTTGAGACTGCTGATCTTCATATGGGGTTGCCCTCCTCCTCAGCTCCTTCTAGCCTTTCCCTAACTCAACCACAGGTATCTCTGACTTCAAACCATTGGTTGGGTGTAATTATATACATCTTTCTCAGTCAGCTGCTTGTTGGATCTCTTGGAGGACAGCCATGCTAGACTCCTGACTGTAAGCATATAGCATTAGTAATAGTGTCAGGCCTTGGAACCTCTCTTTGAATTGGGACAGGGTTCCAATTTGGGCTGATCACTGGGCCTTCTTTCCCTCAGTCACTTCTCCATTTTTGTTCCTGCAGTTCTTTTAGATAGGATCAATTCTGGGTCAGAGTTTTGAGCTTGGGATGGCAACTCCATCCCTCCACTTGATGTCCTGACTTTCAATTGGAGTTAGACTCTACTGGTTTCTTCTCTCTACTGTTGTGCTTTTCATGTGCTTTTCAGGACTCTATGAGTCCTGAGAGTCTCTCACTTCACAAGTTTCTGGTCCATTATAGAGGGTCTGCCCATCTCCCACCTTCCATCTCCCAAGGTCACCTGTTTCCATTCAGAAGGTAACTTTTAAAGATGCTACCATGGGACCTCATAAAATTGCAAAGCTTGCATAAAGCAATGGACACTGTCAATAGAAAGAAACAACAACCAACAGATTGGTAAATACCTTTACCAATCCCATACCCTATAGAGGGCTAATATCCAATATATACAAAGACCTCAAGAGGTTAGACTCCAGAGAACCAAATAACCCTATTAAAAATGCTAAACAGAGAATTCTCAACTGAGGAAACTCAAATGACCAAGAAGCACCTAAAGACATGTTCAACATCCTTAGTCATCAGGGAAATGCAAATCAAAATGAACCTGAGATTCCACCTCACACCAGTCAGAATGTCTAAGATCAAAACTCAGGTGACAGCAGATGCTGGCAAGGATGTGGAGAAAGAGGAACACTCCTTTGTGGGTGGGATTACAAACTGCTACAACCACTGTGGAAATCAGTCTGGCTGATCCTCAGAAAATTGGACATAGTATTACATGAGGACCCAGCAATACAACACCTAGGTATATACCCAGAAGATGCTCCAACATGTAAGAAGGACACATGTTCCAGTATTTTCATAGCACCCTTATTCATAATAGCCAGAAGTTGTAAAGAACTCAGACATCCCTCAACAGAGGAATGGATACAGAAACTGGTACATTTACACAATGGAGTAGTACTCAGCTATTAAAAACAATGACTTCATGAAATTCGCAGGCAAATGGTTGGAACTTATAAATATTATATTCAGTGAAGTAACTAAGTCACAAAAGAACACACATACTATGCACTCAGTAATAATTGTATATTAGCTGAAAAGTTTGGGATACACAAGATTTAATTCACAGACCATACCCAAGAAGTAGGAAGACCAATGTGTGGATGTTTCAGTGCTTCTTAGAACAAAATACTCACAGGGGGAAATATGGAGACAAACTGTGGAACAGAGACTGAAGGAAACACCATCCAGCGACTGCCCCTTGAGGGATCCATTCCATATTCAGTGACCAAACCAAACATTTCTAAGTTTTTATACAATTTCTTACCTTCTGAAATATTTCTCTTTGCATATTTCTGTCTCTGACCTGACAATACTGTCAGATAAGTAGGGATTTTTACACTCTGACTCCTTATAAAATGTGTTTATACTAATATCTCTTAAATCTCCAATATATCTTAATTTGTTGGGGCTATAGTTCTTTATTTGATGTTAATGTCCCAAGTGGCAAAATCTATTTTCTTCTCTATTTATATATATTAAATGCTCAGTTATACTTATCAACATGACTGAACACATAAATTTTCAAGAAGGCAATATGAGAAGGATCATGTTAACGGGTGCTTTTTCCCTCAATGTCACTGTAAAGTATTCTTGCTTGAAATAATTTGTGCTGATTATACAAAGAGGGATGGTTATCAATCTTGAAAAGAATCACCATGTTAAACCTTCAAGGATGCCAGTCAACATTTTTGAGGTCTTCATTTGGTATAGTCCCACGTATAAAGGTAGAGAAAACACCATGGTTATACAAGAATGTTTTTGTTTGTTTTGTTTTTTGTTTTGTTTCTGTGTTTTTATCGAGACAGGGTTTCTCTGTGTAGCCCTGGCTGTTCTGGAACTCACTTTGTGGATCAGGGTGGCCTTGAACTCATAAATTAGCCTGCCTCTGCCTCCCAAGTGCTGGGATTAAAGGTGTGTGTCACCACGCCCAGCTACCAGAAATTTAATTATATCTTTGTGATACATTGATATTCTTGCTAAGAAGGTAATTCTGCACTTGTTTTAATTATTCTTTCTATTGCATGCAGATATGACTATGTTATAATTTCTACAAGCCTAAAAAAGTAATAAAGAATTAACAATGGGCTATAAGTTTTTATGGCAAGGGTAGAAAGTGGAAAAGGACATGCTGTTTTTAAATGTCCTTGAACCTATTGTCAGAAACACTGTGTCAAATTTTCTTAGTCTATTAATGGGTAGACTAAGAAATTCAATGAAGCTCAGCCAAGTATTGCAAAGGATTTATGAAACATAACAATAATTGACTGTTAAATCTTTCTTTAGAAAACAAAATGATAGAAAAACTTTTTTTATAACATTACAAACTAATGTTTTGAGGTCAGTTAATGACTCTAACAATGATATTGCCACATTACATAAATGGTGAAGACAGAATAAAGATTACTAAAGATGGAAAGAGACTATTCTCCCTCTGAAAAATACCATATTCTACCTCATATCCCCACCCAATTACAGATTAGAACACTGCTAAATAAATAGCTCATAAAATTTAACTACTGTTATTTTAAATCATCAGAAACACTAACATTAAGAATTAAATTGGTGAATGAAGAGATTACTCAGTGGTTAAGAGCATCAACTGCTCTTCCAGAGGTCATTAGTTCAATTCCCAGCAACCACATGGTGGCTCACAACCATCTGTAATAGGATCTGATGCCCTCTTCTAGTGTGTCTGAAGACAGCTACAGTGTACTCACATAAAACAAATAAATATTAAAAGAAAAAAAATTAAATTAATTTCCATGCTTAGTTTTAGATTCCTTAATTTTGTTAAAAGATCTGTGTTGATATTTCTGGTGAAATATTAACTGATGGGACCCATAAGTCACAGATAAAATGTTATATAGTCAATTGCCTTAGCTTGATCAATTATATGATTATGAAGCCAAGTATATAGACTTTAATAAGTCTTTCCCTACCACAAAGAGTTGAGGAAAAAAGCAGAAATATTGATCTTCCTATTGTCTGTGACCCTCAACACTGCATGTAGTTTGGGTCTTTCCAACTGAGTTAAATTTGTTGAATTGCAAAATATATTTAAAAATTTCAAAACTTGTAAAAAAAAAAAAAACAGGAAAATACAGGCTGTCATTGCCAGTGATCAGGAAGGAAGCCGGGAGCTCTCATGCATATTTCTTCTAAATTTCCTTTCAAATATGCATAAGCTCACATGACATTTTGGTAAATGGATTTTCCCAAGAAGATGCCATGAATTTCAGGAAATGTATGATTTGGCAATTACTAAAGAAATTATTCATTCCCCTGTATAAAAAAATAAATAGTTGCATTAAATACTTGTAAACTGTCAGAATGTGACGTATGACTGCCTCCAGCAACAGCAGCGAATGCACTCAGCTCATTCAGCTTAATAATACATTTTCAATAACACATAAATTAGGCCATAAATTTGTGTTGAAACCTAGAAATAACTGTCTCTTACCTCCCCAATCTATATACTCCTCCCTCTCTCTCTATCTCTATCTCTCAAGCTAATTTCTCTTAGTATATCTTCATCATTCCCCTTTACAATGATTAGTAATCCTCTCTTGAGTTCATCATAAAAAGAAAACATAAGAAGAACCAGACAGCATTGTACTCCAAGCAAAATAAATTATTCACCCCGAGAGAATAATAATATTTATGACCATCAATGCTTAAGATCACTTATTGCTTTTGTTATTTATAATTCTTTTACATCTCTTGCCTCATAGTATCTTCATAAAATACTCTGAGTTCAATGATTTTGTATGAATATTCACCAAACATGTCTCTAGAAGACATATGTCTGGTCAATTCACATATGAAGTAACAGTGAGAGAAATACTTAGAGACTAGTTTTGTTGACTTCAGTTCCATATTCTTTTCATAGAAAAAAATAACTGAATAATCTTGTCCCATAATCAAGCCAGGTTCATTGTTTTAATTTTTGACTAGTACTTTGATTTTTCTCCATTGTCCCTGCTTTATGCAAAACTTTAAATACTAAGAAGCCCATTTCTGACATAGACTCAAAGATGAAAGCATGATTTTCATGTTCATGGGCTGAACTGGACCTAATGGTGAATACTGAGATGCTGGTGGAATAGGGACCACCTGAAAATCAGTATTGAGATGAAAATAAAAAAGACAATTGGGTAAGTTCTGTAAACAAACATCCTTTTTGTTTAAACACATAGAGAAGACATAAGAAAACATGCTCAGATCTTGAATGTAAATATGTATTTTATTTTTTCTTTTTTTGAGATGATTATATAATCACATTGTTTGTCCCTTTTGTCCCTCTTTACTAAAGCTCCCACATATATGCCTCTTTGCTTGATTTCAAATATATACCAATTTTGTTCATATGTGTGTGTGTGTGTGTAAAACAACCTGCTACCCTGCTACTCTGTAATTTTACTTGTATATATATTTTCAGGAGTGACTATTTGTTAATAGATGTAGTCTTCTTCGAGGAAGACTTTTTCCAACTCTCAACACTTCATACTTTCCTGTAGTTATTTGTGTACAGTTTATGTCTCATAGGCTATCATGTCTAATTTAACATGTATATTGATGTAGTCCTTATGCTGCTGATGTTTAGACAGACATGAGTGTAGGTTCTTATATTGGTAGAAGACACAATCTCACAACCAACTCCCTGATCCTCTGACTCTTGCAATCTTTCTATTCCATCTTCCACAGTGTGCCCTCAGTTTGAGTGCCCTCAAAACATTAGTTTGTAATGTTATAAAAAACAGTTTTTCTATCTTTTTGTTTTCTAGAGAAAGATTTAACAGTTAATTATTATTATGTTTTGTGAGTCCTTTGCAATACTTTGCTGAGCTTCATTGAATTTCAGTCTTTCATTCATTTTTATACCCATTAATAGACTAATTTAGATACACAGGTGGTTCATAGTCAGAGTCATTTGGATTGAGCTCTACAACTCTACTTTGTGTTTTTCTGTAATGGTCCCCATCTGTTACATAGAGAAGTTGTCTTAATGAGGGCTGAGGACTACACTTATCTGTGGATATTAGGATATATAATGAGCATTGCTCAGATTTTTCAAAGCACAATATAAACTATAAACATTCATAATAGTAGATAAATTATAGAAATGTTTGAGATGTTTTGGAAAGAATCCTGATATAGGAAGTACTTTAAAGAACACTTTCAAAATTTCTTAATGGAAACTTACTTTGGGATGGGGAATAGAAGTATTGAGGACCCCGTTCAAGAGGAGGCTTGCTGTCTTGTAGATGAGTTGAAGAAAACTAATGGTGTACCCTGTAATTCTACCTTCATCCTGGGCTGTTTCCTTGCAATGTCATCTGCTTCACTTTTTTTCCAGAATAGATTTGATTATAAATATTAGGGCATCTTAAATGAAAATGTAGAGATTGTGAGTCTCCCTTGGATACAGATTTGCAATAATTTTCCTGCTATCATTGATTATCTACCAGAAAGACCCAGAAAATTCCTTGAGGACTTTGCTTTTGATAAACACTAATTTTGGTAAAAGTAATACAGCACCAAGAGTCACTGAATATTAACAATCCTCAGGAATTTATTAATTCTTTCCTGATTAAAATGGAGCAGAAAGAATACAACCCAAATACAGAGTTTGCTTGTGAGAACTGTATCTTCACAGCATCTGATCTGTTTGCTGCTGGGACAAAGACAAGCACAACCCTGAGGTGATCTCTGCTGCTCTAGTTCAAGGATCCATAAGTCACAGCGAAAGTTCAGGAAGAGAGAGACCAGGTGATTGTTAGACACAGGAGCCCCTGCATACAAGACAAGAGTCTCATGCCTTATACTAATGCTGTATTGCATGAGACCCAGAGATACCTTGACCTCCTTCCCACCTGTCTGTGCCATGCTAAGGCCTGCGGCATGATTCAAAAATTGTCTTATTTATAAGGGTATCATTGTCATAGAATCACTAACTTCTGTGCTACATGATGACAAAGAATTCTCCAACCCAGAGAGGTTTGATCCTTGTCACTTTCTAGACGGGAATGGCAAGTTTAAGAAAGATGACTACTTTTTTTTTTCCTTTCTCAACAGGAAAATGGATTTGTGTGGGAGAGTGTCTTGACCAAACAGAATGATTTTTATCACTGAGTACCATTTTACAGAACTTTAACTGAAATCTCCAGTTGATTTGAAAGACCTTGAAACCACCCCAGTTGCCAGTGAACTAGTTTATGAGCCACCAAATTTCCAGGTATGCTTCATTCCTGTCTAAATTTATTTCCCCCTAAAGCCCTTTCATTGAGGACATAAATGACTCATCAGGCATGCCATTCTAACCCCACCTCCTGAGTTCTGGGACTCCATATATATAATGCACAAATTGATCCATTGCCCTTCCTTTTTCATAAGACAAGCAGTAACAAATTAAAGTAATGTCCCAAGGTGATTTTTGTTTTTTTCACCATAATACATATAAAGAAAGCATGGCATCTCTGACTTTCCATCTCTTAAAGGTACACAAAATGCCTATCTTCTATTGTAGGCAATTTTTAGGATCACTGTAAAACAAGTCTGCAACTCTCTATGCTGTCCATGATTTATTGACTTCAGCATTGTTAGCCCTTATCTAATGGTGAATTATTATACATTATTACTATAAGACTGAAAAATGTTTTAAATAATAGTATTATAATTCTGAATAAAAAAATTACTGTGGGTGAGTACTGAGAATGTATTTGCATTTATTTGTTCAGAAAATATTTGAAACTATGTAAGATATAAGTATCATTCTAGTACACAGTCAAGATAATCAGCATTGTCATTGGAATTTGATAGATATTAGTCTTAGACACATAACAGTCAAAACCTATGTGTTCTAAAAAAGTGACTTCAGTTTGTAACCTGACACAATAATGAAATCTGTTGTAAGATTTACATCCAGTTCTACATATATGCTAAGTATATATTGTGGTTATTCTTTAAAGATTCAGTTTTGCTCTTACCTCCATTCTTCTGAGATATCATCACTGCAAATCCTTTCATTCTATCTTCCAGTTCAAAGACCTAAAGACATCCTTTGGAGAAAGGAGACAGCATAAGAAGTGGGACAAGATCTTTCTTATCCTATATCTGTTCCCAATGGCTTGTCAGGGACTATGTTTAAATCCAGGCAGACCTTGGTGGCCTGTTAAGTACTGTCTACCGTGCTCTATGCCTAGGTTTTTTATTTATTAGGTTCCAATCAACCCTCTCTTTCCTTGTCTTTATTTGAACCTTCTTGGGGATTTAGAAGCTTTCCTGATATAATCATTTCCAGGATTTTATCTTTTTTGGATCTTTTTAAACACAACTTTTTAAGTCATCTCTTTACTAAACCATCTTCAAGGGTCTCTTTTCAATGTACCATCTGTTTTCCGACTGGGACTTATCAAGAAATTATTGTTATGATCATGATTATAATTATTAAAGGGTCTTACTGAATTCCATGCCAAATGTGGTTATGAAAGACATTCGTAGTTACTGTCTTGAGACAATGTGAGCCATCAAGTGGCACAAACATATGGAGAACTGTCAATCTCGTGAGTAATTATCTAATGTGTCAGACATTATAAAGGGTATTAAAACTATTTGTATGTGTTGAGAAGCATAACCATTTCACTAAATATTGATAGTTAATGAGGGGCCATGCAGAATTTCTCAGATATCACATGTCAATTGTCTTCTATAAATAATTATTAATGTGGATATTAAGGCAAAAAACCTTATCTTTTATTTGCTTTTGATATTAAAAAACAGGTGGCACATGCCTTTAATCCCAGCATTTGGGAGGCAGAGGTAGGCGGATTTCTGAGTTCAAGACCAGCCTGGTCTACAAAGTGAGTCCCAGGACAGCCAGGGCTACACATAGAAACCATGTCTTGGAAAACAAAAACAAAAACAAAACAAAGAAAACAGGTGATTTTATCTTCCTGGGGGATGTAAGAAAAGGAGTTGTTGCTAGGACAGCAGCCTGGAGTAAGCTGTGAGCATGGGAATCTTGACCTTGCAAGAACCTGTTCCTTCAACAGTTGAGTTGCTAAACTGGGTATAAGTCTGGATAACTGGCAGTGAGTAAATCCAAGACTGTAAACAGTTGGATGAGAAAAGAAGAGATACTGAGATCTAAACAGAGTCTTGAATGAAACAATTTGACCCAAGATATGAACTCTTTGAATCATTTTCTTTCTATAGGTATATATATAGCTCAAGATGCTATGAACCACAACTTCTCAGTAGGTAGTCTAAGTTTAAGTAGCTGGTAATCTGACTTTCTTTTTCAGTGCTTTGCTCTGAAGAAATTTAACGTATTTCAAAAGGAAAAAGAGAACAAAACAAAACAGGTGTCTTCTTCCCCATTTGGTTGACCTAGGCTACAGAATTGATTGGTACTGGCTGACTGTAGCTACTACAAAGGCAATCCTGGCTTAAAATGTTAATTGAAGTCCACTACTGGAATGTCAAAGTATGTGTGACAATGGTTCTTTCCATGGCAACTTTCAAGACAGTTCACACAAGATAACATAAATAAATAAAGCAAGTTAAAATGCTTTAAAATATCAGGTTCTTAGCTCTATCATCTATGGTTACCTCACAGCTCGATAGGACATCAAACCTTTTTATTCGTACCTAAATATAACATAGTGCCTCTGTCAAATTTGGCTTGATGCAGTAGGCTTTAAAGGTATATGGAATCTAAACAAATATTCTTATGTGTATTTACTTACAAGTAAAATATCTTCATTTATATTTCATTGTATTATGATGCATCTGAATTTTTGGAATCAAACCTCAATTGGTTTCCTTCCTTCTTTATCTTCCCTACTTTTCCTAGCTATTAATAGCTAAAATTCAGTTGATTTGGGGAGCCCAGTAAAGAAAAATTTAATTCAAGTCTCTCACTGATGTAATGGATAATTTTAACAGAATAGCACATACTTATCTACAGTCTTTTTAGATCAAAGTGTGGTTTTAGAAATAAAAATACCATAAAACTATCTCATTAAAAAACTAATTGCTATTTTATTAAATCATATTTGTTGTATATGAGAATTGAAAAAAGAACTGGAAAACAAAACAGGCTTTAAATTCATTTTGGAATTGCTCTTCTGATAACTGTATAAAAATAAATTAAATGACATTAGACAAGAATCCTCCCTTGTATTCTCTTGGGAATTAGATTCATATGTTGAAGAAGTTCTAATGTTTAAGGACTAAGAAGTCTCTGCAAAACTCAACCCCTTTGAAATCACCCAGTCTTGATGATTGTTTTTCAAAACACAAGAATAAAAATAAACAAAAGCAAATGATTTTAGTCAGTGTGGGTACTACTTAATTGAATTTACCTTTTGATTTCCTATTCTGTATAAGACAATCTCAGTGTAGTACCCCTTTTCATATATACCATTTGCTGTTTATTTGAATACATGTGTAATGAGTGAGTGGCAGTATTAAAGCATGATTAATAATTCAAGAATGATTTTAAATAAGAGACAATGGATAGTTTCAATCCTCTAGTTCAGGACCTGTTATGTTGTTATGAATCTGAACTGTGAGGACTTATCAGCTATGAGTGGGCAGCTTAGATTAAAGAAAATAAAAAGAAACTCAGTTTCCTTCCTGTCTGAACCTTTTAAGCATTCTTCTGTAAATATCAATGACACATGCAGTAAAGGAATTTTGGCTTTAGGCAAACAAACAGCAGATAAATACATATAGTGATACAATTATTTTTATAGAAATTATGATATTATATCATAGAGAATAAATGAACAATTTTGAATTGGAAGCGGTAGTAAGAGTTGTCTATCTTAGAAACATTAAGTGATTTCCTGACCAATGTCTCTTTAACTTAATTGTTCTTCTTCTCATGTATGTGTTTGTATACATGTGGGCATATTTAGTGCACACATGTATGCATATATGTTCAGCCTGAGGTTGATATCTGTGATTTTTCTCCACCATCATTCCTTCCATTTATCCTCTGAGGCAAAGTCTTTCAATCAAATCCAGAGCCCACCTTACCAATCTAGTTAGTCTCATTACCTAGTAGAGATGCCCTACCTCTGTCTCTGATTCTGGAATCGCAGGCAAGCATTCTCTTACTTGCATGGGAAGTGCTTTAATTACAAGGGACTCCTCAGCTCTCTTTGTATTTCTTAAAGCCCTGGCTAATGTCACTGAAGCCAAGACAACCTGATCCCCTCATCCCTGCCTGCTAAAACTTCTGCCTGGGTAAAGGTAACTGTTTCCCCTTTTGTGTGTGTTCCGTATTGTGATCTCTGCTCATGCTGTGATTATCACCTATCATTTTTATGTTTTGTTGTTTTTTGCATGTTTATTTTATGTTTACTGATCACTCTCCTCTACTGAACTATCAGCAGTCTGAACTTGGGGGCTTTGTCTAGTTTGTGTTTCCATCCCACGAACCCATCACGGTCCCTTTAAGTTAGTAAGCATAGTTATAAATATACCAGTTAGTGGTCTCTGTAAAGACACTCCTAAAGCTTGCTACTCTGAAGGCTAGGGAGGGAGCTAAGGAAAAAAAAAAGAAACAATAAGTGACATTAGATTAAGTAATGGGGAAGATAAATTAGGGAACTTCTCTCACTTCTTCCCACAAGGTACCTTTCTCTTTAGCGAGTATACATTGTAATGATACTACAGAGCGTATTAGTGGAAAAGAGTATGTGGAATTCCTGTTAGATTAACCAAGGTAAGAGACATTTTAAGAATCCCACAAGCTCAAGTGTCAACTGTTCTTGAAGAGCATTGTTATTTATCTCGCTAATTTCACTGGAGGATCTGAGGACGTTTAAACACATTTCACATTGACTTTCATGGAATAAAGTGTCCTTTTTATAACTGAAATCTCACAACTCGAAATAAAGAGCATAGTGTCCTAACTTTGTTAAAAAGTACAAAACAGAAGAGAAATGGGTAGTGAGTCTCTCTCCTGGTGAATTATTAACAAGCAGTCACATGCATGGCAAAGAAGAGCAGAAAAGCATGGAACTTCACAAACACTGTGTGGCAGGATCATTTATTGGAAAATTCATTTGTGTTTTCTTTACTCCACTGAGGAGCGATCAGAAAGAATGAGAGTTCAATGTGTTTTGTGCTCTGCGTTTTTTCCTTCTGTTCTAAGAAGCCTTTTGTGTTTTTGTGCCTCAGGGGCCTTTCAGGGCCTAAAACAGAAGGTACTTGAAAATAACCTCCTTCTGGCTCTTATAAAAGTATAAACTAGGGGTCAGGAATTCAAATACAGAGAGTTGCAGGCAGACACCTAAATGAACAAAGCCATTTGGGTTTGACTTTCCCACCAGGATCAACTTGTTTGCATATGTATGTGTGTGAGAATAGTCTTTGTTTACAGCAAAAGATAGACTGTCTTCTATTCCTTAATAAAATATTAAGAATGTTAGTCCACTTTCCCTCTGTACTCTGAAAGAGTCAAAGAAAAGCTGCATTGGACAGACTGAAGGAGGCAACACATTTTTTTTTTTAAACATGGGAGGCAAGAAGGTCGACACCTAGGTGAAAGATGAATTTCAACTTTTTGCAAACAAAAGGTGGGAGCTTTAGTGTGGAGCAAAGTACTGAAAAAAACAATGGAGGCTTTTAGGAGGAAATTGTTCTCTCTGATTAGCTACTTGTTTAACCTACTGTAACCATTACAATTAGGCTCCTACTTACCCAGAGACCAAAAGACAGAGCCACCATTCCTGTAGAACTTGCGTGTGGAAGGAATAACATGAAGGTCCTTGAGCAAAACATTTCTGGGTACAATAATGATAAAACATGAAAAATACTTAAAAGCTCAAAAGCAGAAGAGGAATTTTCTAGAGTAAGCCCAGTAAGAAAAACAAAAAACACCAGCAACAATAAAACTAACAAAAATGAAACATCAGATAAAAGATTCATAGTCATGAAATTTCCATTCAATTGTGACTATCTAGAATTAAAGCTATAGACATAATCCCAAAGGTGACTTCACCACCAGGAAGTAAATACTTGCTGCATGCCCAAAAACATAGGTTTTTTTAAGATAACAATGATGTTGACTGTAGAGTGAATCCACTGTGTGAAGTGCATCTGATGTCCTGACCACCTACAGGTACTATGAGGGCCAGAAAGCTACTTACATCAAATTTGTATAAAAATCTAGCCACTATTTTACTAGGCAATTAGTTTTCAGCACAATAAAATACCAAGAACAGATGTAACTGTCTATTATCCTATCAATAAATTATGTCCTGTGGCAAAAATATAAAGAAGTACATCAAATATACATAGAAGGTTTGAATGAGTGAGGAGAACTGTCCCTTTGTTAATGATTAAAGAATGAAAGAAATGACAGAGGTGCTGGTTGGAAAGGAGCAACAAAAGTTGACAGAATGGGAATCAATCATGGGATCATTTCCATGTCACTCTTCTTTGGAAATCACTGAAACTTCGGGGGTTGGGGATCAATATTGGTTTGATTTAAAGTATTCACAGTGAAGTATGTTGAATAAAACCTGGACCATATGATAAGGACAGTGTAGCTGTAAGGTCATTCCAAGCTTCTTCATGTGATATGTTGAGTTGGAGGAGGAGGTATAATTCACAGATTATCTAATGCATGTCATACTCTACAAGTGAGTTCTCTCTTTTATCCACCTACAATCACATGGGCAGGATAGAGTTAGAACTGGAACATTTAAATACACAATGAACATAGATTCATTTTTTGACGTTGCTCCTTTGTATCGTCAATCTTTCTGTGATTGTAAACATTTTTTTCAGTTCTCAAATCAGGATTGTTTCTCCTCTTTCAAGTGTAACCCTATTTCCTCTCTTGCTATTCATTTTTGTTCAAGAGACTTTTGGGCCCAGGAAAGCTCTTTTAGTGGGAGAGCTGCACCACTAGGAAGGTTCTTTAAATCTTTTGCGTATGTGTCACATGTAAAGCAGGGTTATGGAAATCCATGTATAACGATAAGTATACAGTTTTAATGAACTTTTTTAATCTGATTTGACAGTGCTCTATCCAAGAGCCAAAGCCCTCCTAAGAGAAACACAAATACCTGGCCAGAGAAAACACTCATCTAAGTTGTTGTCCAGGGATGTTCAAGAGTCCCTCAAAACATCTGTCTATTGCTGTTGCCCTTGATTGTGCCTAGAGGGAGAAGTCATGTATCTATTTCTGATGACACCATCCATTAAAGAAAGAGGGACCAGAGACACCTAAGCTAGAACTACCTGAAATTTTCTTCCCTGATGGTTAGCTTTCCTGTCAACACTGATGCAACAAAGGAGCGAGACAGTGAACAGCCCTTCCCAACTATGATGTTTATGAGCCATATCAATGGTTCACAATGCCACAAGTATGGCAGGGTATTTCTAAGGGTGCAGTAGTGGCACCCATACTTGCGCTTTAGCTAGAAGATCTCTAATTGGATTTAAGATAGACTATTCCAGAGGAAAAATATATTTAATACTGGAAATCTTGCAAATTTCTCAGTGTTTGTGAAAAAATTGTTAATGGATAATCTACAAGTACTAGAATATGTTCCCAGAATAATCCCTAATATCTATTTGTAAACATTTACCCTTATATACACAGATGATAATCTTCATCCCAAATCAGAGAAACTTTTCTTTGCAACAGGTGGGAACATTATAAAAAACAAAAAAACAAAAAACAAAAAACAAAAAAAACCCCCAAAACTCCATCCAAGTAAGACCTATAGCTGTATCCCAATACTGGTGGCTATATCTCCCAAGCATTCCTCAATAAAGGCTCAGGGAATAGTGCATAAGAATGTCCAGATAGAGTGTAAAAGACATTGGATCTGAGAATTTATCTGAGATTTCTGTCTGCTACTATACCAGAAACTATACACATAAACTCTCATCATTATAACTTCCTAAATGTGTGCTGAACAAGAACACCAATAGATATGCCAAAGGAGACATGGAAAAACCCATCATGTACATGTACAGATAATTATAGGCAACTGGAAAGCTTAGAACAGATGTGGTGGTCTTCTCCAGGCAAGAACATACTAATTATTTGTCCAGGGCCCAATAATCAGTCTTGAATACATCCATACAATTGATATAATATACACTGAAGATGTTACATTTAGAAATGTATGTACATATATATGCATATATGCATGCACTAGCAATTATTAAGAAAAAGCAATGGATTTAAGGTAGAGTAGGGAAGGGTATATGTCATGGTTCTGAGGGAAGACATTGAAATAGAAATGGCATAATCTTATTATAATCCCAAAAAGTCAATAAAATCATACCAACTCAAAGAGCTTCAAAGGGACCCAATTCTTCAATTGCAAGTGCCTAATATTTTTTAATTCCTGACATATATTTATGAAAACTTTCCAGAGATTATGCATGGTGCTGGTTTCTTTTGCATTGATACTTCTAATATTGCTGCTCTTACCTGTCATAAATGATCTATCTATCTATCTATCATCTACCTACCTACCTATCTATATCATCAATCTCTCATCTATCTAACTAATCTATCTAATCTCTAATTCTCTAATTTTTTGTTGTTTAATGTAATAATTTGTATACTATCCTCAATTTGTTCTTTAAGTATTTTGCTATATCATCCTCAAAAATTACCAAAAGAGAAATTGATAAAAAATGAATTATCATCATCAACATGAATTTTTTGTCATTTTTAGATACTTTATAAAGTCATGTTCTTATCATTCTAAATTTTCTCTAGGTGGTCCATCCTTTTGCCTCAGCTCCAAACTTTGTCTCTGTAACTCCTTCCATGGGTGTTTTGTTCCCAATTCTAAATTTTCAGTAAATTTATCATATACAAAGAAGCAAAGCAAGAGGTAAGGTGGAAGAAAAAAATTACCTAGGACTTATAAAAGTATACCTTTTACCTTATTATGTGTTGAAATGTTATGTACCATTAGAAATGAATATTTGCAGGTATGAAACACAAAGGAAATATATTTTACTTCACAGAAGTGTTATAAATAAAATCAGATATATGCAAAAGATAAGCAGCTTTGATTTTCAATTGCATAATTGTCTCTGGGAGTAGGCAGAGGCTCTCAAGTTTAATACAACAGCAGGGATTTAATTATCAGAGAAGAAGCACAGTTAAATTAAAGGGAACATCAATAGAGTAGATGTGAGACTCATTTCCTTTCGTCTAAGTCTTAATTTGAGACCTATTTAAAGTGGAGACACGGGACAAAGTCTGGATTGGTAGAGAAACAAATATTAGAAGATAGGGTGCAACATTTCTTTCTAAACAGTTAAGAGCTTTGAAACGTTTATGTGTAGCAATCCATATGTGTTTAATGATAGTACTCTACTAGCAACATATAAGAAATGAAATAAGAAAAGTTAGAACACACAGCCTAGTGTTTCGCTTCCAAGTTCCTTTCTTATGAAATTTTAATTGTTTATGAGAGACTATGTGGAATTGCAATACTTTTCTTTATATTGATTTTTAGAGGTTTGTTAAAACAATAGATTTTACAAAAAATTATCCTGATGGGCTAAATTGCAGCTTCTCTACTCCAGATTATTTATTTATTTATTTATTTATTTATTTATTTATTTATTTATTTATTTGGTGTATAGAGCTTGACTGGAAAGACCTATCACACTAAAAACTTAAGTTTGAATACATTTTGAGTGAATTATTCTCAATTGAAGAGGTAAAAGAAGGTGAAATGAAAAGAATAATCTGTCTTACAATAAAATTAATGCCAAACCCCATACATTTCAGAACCAATTCCCAGAAGCCAGGAGAACCTGAATGTGGGCCAGTGTCAGTCTCTGTACCAGAGACTATCCACGGAGACCTCTGGCATAGACAGATGAGAGGGGTCAAGCAAAGGGAAAAGGACCCGAGCTTCACTTGCTGAGCTGAACTAGTGGCACAAAAGCTTTGCTCTTGTGCAACAGATGTTCTCAGATGACAGAGTAATTCTCAAATACCTTTAGTCCTTCTGGATAGGACTTTATCCAGTTTTGGGGTCAGTTGGATCTGACAGCAGGTACTTTCTATTGGTTTGCCCAAGGATGCTTTGTCTACATGGGAGCTACCTGTCAGTACTGCCACTAAGTGATGGCCACAATTCTCTCTATTGGGGGGCTGTGTCTAAGTGACAGGGCCCTGGAGTTGGGAGCCGACAAAGCTCCTAAAATCCCTTCTGGTTCTCTGGGACTTTAAGCTCTAGCTTGACCTTACCAGGCTTCCTCTCACAGTCCACCGCCCCCAAACCAGTGAACCCCACACAGTTTATGTGAACTTATATAGTTGCTTCGATCAGAATTTGGAAAAAGAAAAGTTTTTCAAATTCACCTATGAAAAATATATTTCTATCAGGTCAATAATTCAGTTATAGACCTTTTGGACTATATGTTCATAGTAAAATAACACATGGTACATGTGACAACTATGTCAAAACTGTCTTGGAATCCCCCTTTTTTCTGTATTGTGGTATAACTGCTTGCATTGGTCATGGATCTTCATTCTTGATTATGGTTGTAAAATTTATTGTTTCTTTGGCACTTGATTGATTCTTTTTTCTTTACATCCACTAGAAAATATTGTATGTGTTCTTGTGAAGTTTGTATTGATAGCTAATGTATGGATGCTAAAGCACATAAACTAATTATGCCTTCAGTTTTCATCGATCTTTGGTTTCCTCTAGACACTTAAATTAAATTATTTAAATGTGTTACCTTTAGATCTTCATTTTTAGTTTCTATTTGAATAGCAGGGTTATGTTGTTTATACAAAGTTTCTTCACTCTAAAAATTTGATAGACAATTTGATTGACAGTACTTTGTTACACCCGTGCCAATGTGGCACCATTTTTGGTGTCCAATTTAAGTCTGTATACAGATGCTCTCAAATGATGTTTTGGGAATACAGTTTGTATTACTTGTTCATTTTTTCATAAAACTAAGTTAACGTTTTTTTCATTATAAGTATGGAGTGAACATTGCCTCCAACATAACTTTAGCTACCTGTCTTTGTGATACAAGATGATATGAATGGAATTAATAATAATAAGCCATTTAAAAATTACAATGATTATATGCCTAATTTTTGTGCATTTCTAAGTTTTATACATCCTTTTCCCAAAATGATTTGTAATTTTTATTTTTGCTAAGTGAAAGTTGATTACAGGATTTTCCACTTATCCATAAGTACAGTTTCTACGATCCTACCCCAAGTATATGCATGAAAGGACAGGTAATAGATAATACTGGACAAATGTGTGTGTGTGTGTGTGTGTGTGTGTGTATTACCTTTTTTCCTATGTATACATGGTCGTGATGCTACTGAATATAAGTATTAGAAACATGAAGAAATTAACAATAAAAAGTAATAAATCACCTATAATATAACTTATTTGAATGTGATTTTTCTAATAAGTTTTAAGGTTGATATATGACAGGATACTTTTCTATTTCACCATTTCAGAGAGAGAACATTCACTTATATTTGTGAACAACCATAAGAATATATACTTTTCTTTCATAAGAAAATAACCTGAACTTTAAGACTGAAAGGGAATTATAGCATGTCCTTTTTCAGGGTCAATTTTCATCATGATCATTCTTAGGTTTCATAGCCACAATCAAGTAAGATTAAGGTTAATTCTTCCCATCTCCAACCATATGTTGACATGTAGCCTTTTGAGACTGTGAGGTCAGCAGTATATACAGAGCAGGAATGGAGGAAAAGGAGTGACTTCCTTCTGATTAATGATTGAGCAGGAAATTATGAGATTTACCATTATTCTCACCGTGGTATACAATTTACAGCCTATGATCATTTTACTTCTGAATTTTTATATCTTGTATTTTGAGACTGAAGTTGGTGAGACTGAAGTAATTAATGAAAGTAATCAACATATACCAAAAATAAGGTATATTACGAATTACGAATTTTATCCACATTACAAATACTTGATTATCTTTGTAACACAAATTTTAATGTGCTATCCTTCTTTACATTTTGCTTTGTTGCTTTCATTGTCAGGAGTTCTTGGCCTCTGCAAGGTAGCAGTGATCTCTGCATAATGCCAAATTAATTTTAAAATTTTATCATTCATTTTAATAATACTTACTTTAGTTAGAAACACCTGTGCTTTGGACTTTCCATGAACCTAGTTTTTGTTTTTGGTTTTGGTTTTTTTGAGTAAGAGAAGAGAAAGACAGAAAAAAAATGCATCATAACATGAAAGATAAAATAAACATAACTCTTTGAAAGATAAGAACAAAGCATAGGATCTTTGCAAAGAACCAATGAATATTTTCAGATGAATATTATCAGATGAATTGTGTCCTGCCAAACTTCAAATGCAATAAACCCAAGAACCTTTGTGTTGTAAGATGTTTTGGGACCATTAGGTATATGTGAGTCCTTTAGGGAAGCCATCAGTTCTATCAGAAGAGCTTACATAAGGAAAACCAAGGAGTAAGCTGCTACTTTCAGTTTGGACATTGAATACTTCTAAGTAAGTACATTTTTGGTTTTTAAGCCACTCAGTTGAATGTATCCTGTTATGTCAAATCTATTAGATTAATAAAATTGGATTGCTAGTTACATATATATTATACTATTTTTAGAAAATTTCCAGAAATCATATGTATTAGTATATACTATCAAGATTATCAATCAGATATTTCAGAAAAATATTCACAGTCAAATTTCCTGAAAATATTCATAATTACTAAATGACAAATGTTGAAATATACCACACTTCATGCTTGACATACATAAAATGTACATTGTAAGGTTATGTATAGTACTTTCTTCTTCTACTATCTATTATTCATGTTTTCTTTTGCTATGTTATTGTAAAAAGACATACAAAAATGAATATAAGGAAAAAACAATACATTTGTCATTAAATAAGTGCAGCTATTAGCTTGCTTTCCTTACACAACCATTTTAAATAAGTGATGGTTATTCTACTGAAACAGTTTATTTCTTCTTTGGAATGACAGAAATCACATGGTGACTTCTATTGCCAAGTTATACTGTACAATCTTTCTTATCTAATTGAATGGCTCCTTATTGAAATGACAGTCTATACTCTCCTGATTTAAATATAAGTGAGGTATATTCACACATTTATTAAGGCTTTGATAGCAGAGGATTGGCTTCAAAAGTAATATTTTTCCTTAAATAGACTTTGTTTTCAACATTTAGAACCCTGCTGGCCTGAGATGCTTTCTTAATCTTCACTGATTTGATGATAACCAGAGCAGTTGCTATATGCAACTTTCAACAAACACATATGGGGAATAAAAAGCATTAGAAAATGACTCACAATAAAGTATATTGGCAGGAACTGCCTGTGCATCATCAATCATCTGTCTCTTTCATTTACCTGGGTATATGGCTTTTATTTTTTCCCCCTTGGTCTAAAGGAGCATGTTGCATAAGGTGAAGAAATGGCAGTGAGCTCTTCTCTGATGATTTATAGAGTGCATGGGCCTTCTGGCCTTAACTGGATTGACATTTACCTGAGTAATTCTTATATACTTAAATGATGGCACCTTCTTGGAGTGGCGATAAAACAACAGCTCTCTGACGTTAAACCAGGCAGGCGTGGAGGACAGCCACCTTCTCTCATCACAATTCTGGTGATAAGATTATACATCACTGGGACAATGCCTTGTCTAACTCAAGATATGAAATGCCCTTTTGTTTTTTCATATTCAGAGAGAGAGAAACAGTTCCAAGGTGTTCCAGATATTAATGGTAATAACATTTCTATTGTATCAGAAGGTGTGCCTTACACATATCTCTCTATCTGGCTTTGAAAACCCAACAATCATGTATTTTCTTTCAGAGAATAAAATTAATAGCTGTTTGTAAATATTTCTTAAAGAAATTCTCAGAATTTTAATATCTTCATTTATAAAATTAATCCAGCTTCCTCTTTGTTTAGTGGTAAGGATGAATTAAGTTTTCTTTTACTTATGGGTTTGACACAGCCTCTGATAATATTTGTCTTTAAAAATTCAGATATTCAATCTCCAAGTCTATGTTGGATTTTGACACACATAAACCACCTTCAGCTTCTGGTTTCATTCCGATGTACCAAAAGCTAAAAAACAAAACAAAACAAACTCCTTTCATCCTAAAAGGTCAAAGAGGCACATGTGTGAAAATTCAAGAATTCTCCAAGGTTTAAGAAAAGCGAGATCACGAGTTAAATCATAACTTCTCTTCAACTGGAGACACTATCAGGTAACAACTGAAAAATCAAAACTTTCTATAGCACAGGTCTTCAACAGGAATTTCCAGTTGAAGTGAAATGTTAAGTATAGAGAAATCAGGCCCATAGGTGATATTGAGAAAATTCAGGTTTTTAAGAAAACCCAGTCAGGAAATAGCCTCTGCAAAACTCAACCTGAGTTTTGTTTTTTTTTTTTTTTGTCTGGAACTATGACATGTTTTACAATAAATATTTGAGAAATATCCTCTACTTATCTGGATGACTTATCATGGATCATTTCATGACTCCATGGAGTCTAAAATAGACATCAAAACTTTACTCTTTTTTCTATTGAGAATTCTATCATGTGTTCGATGAAATCCATCCTTCATTGATTCCTCTCTCAATTGCTCTTATATTTATCCTACTAAAATTTTACCTCATATCTTAATGTTTGCTCTATATGTCTTTCTCTCTCTCTGTCTCTCTATCTCTCTGTGAGTATTTGTATCTGTGTGTGTGTGTATGTGTGTGTGTGTGTGTGTGTGTGAGAGAGAGAGAGAGAGAGAGAGAGAGAGAGAGAGAGAGAGAGAGAGAGAGAGAGAGCTAGAAGGAGGATGAATGGAGAACCATATATCTCCTGGAGTATGGGGATAACACTTCAAGGGCTGCATTTCTGAACAAAACTTACTTTATGCCCCCACCCCTTGCAGCCATCAGTTTCCAATAGCTTCTAATTGGGGCAAGACATTATAATCCCTTCCTAATTTCGTGCTGGAATTTTGACTGGCTTGGTCTTCTGATGATCTTGTGTATGCAGTCATCACCATTCATATTTTTCATTAAGTGCTTTAATTTTAATATAATTGAACTTCAATAATAGAATATAAGAATATGAATTATTGAATTTAAAGTTAAATGTGAATTTATTTACACACAGTCAAAAGTATTGTTCCTGAAAATAGGTCTTTTATAATTAAAAGAAAAAAAGTTAACAGCTGGATATAGGTTCCAAAATTTTGTGTATCCTTCAATTCTGGTTCAATTTGTCACTCTTGATTCTTTGCTTGAAAGCACAGTAGAAACACCTCACACTTTATAGTTTCAGTCTTAGTTTGCGAACACAATTCTATTATAAAAGATATACTTGCAAACACATTAAGACTCATGATGAACATATGTACAAAAGATCTGTCATGTTCAGCAAACATTATTTCTCTGTTGGTGTTTATTTACTCTGGTTCTAAAGTCTTGGTGGTTCCTCTTCCCTGTTGGGTGAGTATCCAATATAGAAATTATAGTTAGAGCTGAGCAATCTATAGTCTCTTATTCTCTACACTTGACCAGAGGTGGGTTTCTGCAGTAATCGCCTTTTACTTGAGAAATAAGCTTCTTTGAGTGAAATATGAGAGACACTAATCTATGAATATAAAAAAGAGAAGTCAGTGGGCAGTTTAATATTATGCTCATCAACAAAGAATCAACATTATGTTTTCCCCTAGAGCTCATGAATATAGCCAGAAATATTCATTCTGAATGAGGCAACTCAGACCCAGAAAGGAAACAGCCACATGCCCTTTCTCATAAGAGAATGCTACTTTTGAGACAATGGATCTGTGTATTTAAGTTTGAGTACTCAGAGAAGTGACAAAATTAGCAAGGATCTGTGGTTGGGGGTTAGGCCTCCAGGGAAAGGAGCATAGGTGATATAAAGGGTAAGTGGGTGTTAACGGAACAGGACTGGTTAAATAGATGAGTAGAGAGAAAAGAAGTAAAGGTAGTATGGAGAGGGATAACTAATACTAAAGACGTGAAAAGATCATATGGAAACCTACTGCTATAGAAATTCAATCAAAGATTTACAAATATAAGAGCATTTAATATAAGTAATGTGTATCCAAAACAACTTTAAACGATTCATACTATAATGTATCTCTCAGACAACATAGGCAGTCAGTTAAGAAGTCCAGTGTCAACTATGGCTGACCACCTATTGAGTTGTTGGTCAGCTGGATTCCAGACCACTTTCCCCCAAGTAAAATCACTAAAGTCTAGTGCCATTTAACTTGCTGAGTTCTCGGCATGACCATGATGACAAAACCCTGTTGCTAAAGACAGGACATATTTGAACATAGAGATGAAGCTGTCACTAACCTGGAAGCATCACCCTTGGAGCAGTGTTCAAGGCTAAACAGTTCTATTTCAACTACCAGAGGGAGAAAAGGAAATAATTCTCATTTCCATGTGTTGAACCAGTGAGAGACAGTAATGAGCAGCCTAGCAAGATGCACACACTGGTGCAATAGCGGGGTGGATATTGTGGGAATAACTAAATAAGCTCTGAATGGATTTAAAGTCTCTTCCACAAGATAGAGCTCATGTCTGGTATTTTTTTACTGGAACATTCTTTGTGTGTGTGTGTGTGTGTGTGTGTGTGTGTGTGTGTGTGTGTGTTGCCTGCATGTGCATGTGTCTATCACACATATACCTACTGCATGTGTAGAAGAGTGAATCAGATGCACTGGGACTGGATAGTATGTGCTATCACATGGGTGCTAAGTATAAAACATTGGTTCTTTATAGCCACAAGTACAATCATCCACTGGCCAATCTCTCCAGTCCTTGAGCATTCTCTTCTGAAAACGTTATGCCTTCAAAAGAAGGTAGTTTAACAGAGTCTGGCTTGCTAGAGCTTTATATGGGGATATTTTTTCTCTGCAAGGGGAGAAATTCAAACCTACCTCACTGTAACTATTCTCTCTTGCCTAATGGCAGAGAGTGCTCGGCTGGTGTGAGCCTCACATAGGACAGAACAAATTCTTACTAGAAGACTGATACCTGATAATAGGATTATAGAATGATTATTTTCTCTAAACTCTTATTTCTTCAGTGTTCAGCAACTCCATCAATCTCAAAGAAAGAAATAACAATGATCCTAGCAAAAGTCCAAAAGCACAGTTTGTAGACACCGAGAAAGCATCTGAACCCGACTTAGAAAAAAAAAATCAGTGTTGTTGAAATGATCAGATGGGGTTTTGAACCACCTGTGATTAATATGCTAAGGGCTCTGATGGGCAAAGTAGACAGCATGCAAGCGCAGATGGACAGTGTAAGCAAACAGATGGAAGTGTTAAGAACCAAAAATAAATATCAGAATAAAAACAGCACAACAGAATGAAGAATACCACTGATGGGGTCATTAGGAAGGAAGCTTGACTCAATTGAGGAGATGATCTTCCCACACCCCTCATTATATCTTCATAGATGTTCCCTAAACTTTAAGCAAAGCAGAAAAAGATCAAAGCATATGATAGAATAGCCGAATACTTATTTCTAAACACAATTTTAAAAAAAGAAGTGCAACAAACACAAAATGGGAGGAGGTGACGAGAGAATAATATATAGTTGAATCAATAAGAGAAGTTTTTCTTTTTTTTTTTTTTTTTGCTTTTTTTTTTTTTATTTTTTTAATATTTTTATTACATATTTTCCTCAATTACGTTTCCAATGCTATCCCAAATGTCCCCCATAGCGCCCCCCACTTCCCTACCCACCCATTCCCATTCTTTTGGCCCTGGCATTCCCCTATATTGGGGCATATAAAGTTTGCGAGTCCAATGGGCCTCTCTTTCCATTGATGGCTGACTCGGCCATCTTTCGATACATATGCAGCTAGAGACAAGAGCTCCAGGGTTCTGGTTAGTACATCATGTTGTTCCAACAATAGGGTTGCGGATCCCTTTAGCTCCTTGGGTACTTTCTCTAGCTTCTCCATTGGGAGCCCTGTGATACATCCAATAGCTGACTGTGAACATCCACTCCTGTGTTTGCTAGGCCCCAGCATCGTCTCACAAGAGACAGTTATATTTGGGTCCTTTCAGCAAAATCTTGCTAGTGTATGCAATGGTGTCAGCGTTTAGAAGTTGATTATGGGATGGATCCCTGGATATGGCAGTCTCTAAATGGTCCATCCTTTCATCACCGCTACGAACTTTGTCTCTGTAACTCCTTCCCTGGGTGTTTTGTTCCCAATTCTAAGAAGGTGCACAGTGTCCACACTTTGGTCTTCATTCTTCTTGAGTTTCATGCGTTTAGCAAATTGTATCTTAAATCTTGGGTATCCTAAGTTTTGGGCTAATATCCACTTATCAGTGAATATATATTGTGTGAGTTCTTTTGGGATTGTGTTACTTCACTCAAGATGATGCCCTCCAGGTCCATCCATTTGGCTAGGAATTTCATAAATTCATTCTTTTTAATAGCTGAGTAGTACTCCATTGTGTAAATGTACCATAATTTCTGTATCCATTCCTCTGTTGAGGGACATCTGGGTTCTTTCCAGCTTCTGGCTATTATAAATAGGGCTGCTATGAACATAGTGGAACATGTGTCCTTTTTACCGGTTGGGACATCTTCTGGATATATGCCCAGGAGAGGTATTGCTGGATCCTCCGGTAGTACTATGTCCAAATTTCTGAGGAACCGCCAGACTGATTTCCAGAGTGGTTGTACAAGCTTGCAATCCCACCAACAATGGAGGAGTGTTCCTCTTTCTCCACATCCTCGCCAGCAACTGCTGTCACCTGAATTTTTGATCTTAGCCATTCTGACTGGTGTGAGGTGGAATCTCAGGGTTGTTTTGATTTGCATTTCCCTGATGATTAAGGATGTTGAACATTTTTTCAGGTGTTTCTCTGCCATTCGGTATTCCTCAGGTGAGAATTCTTTGTTCAGTTCTGAGCCCCATTTTTTAATGGGGTTATTTGACTTTCTGGAGTCCACCTTCTTGAGTTCTTTATATATATTGGATATTAGTCCCTTATCTGATTTAGGATAGGTGAAGATCCTTTCCCAATCTGTTGGTGGTTTTTTTGTCTTATTGATGGTGTCTTTAGCCTTGCAGAAGCTTTGTAGTTTCATGAGGTCCCACTTGTCAATTCTCGATCTTACAGCACAAGCCATTACTGTTCTATTCAGGAATTTTTCCCCTGTGCTCATATCTTCAAGGCTTTTCCCCACTTTCTCCTCTATAAGTTTCAGTGTCTCTGGTTTTATGTGAAGTTCCTTGATCCACTTAGACTTGACCTTAGTACAAGGAGATAGGAATGGATCGATTCGCATTCTTCTACATGTTAACAACCAGTTGTGCCAGCACCATTTGTTGAAAATGCTGTCTTTCTTCCACTGGATGTTTTTAGCTCCCTTGTCGAAGATCAAGTGACTATAGGTGTGTGGGTTCATTTCTGGGTCTTCAATTCTATTCCATTGGTCTATTTGTCTGTCACTATACCAGTACCATGCAGTTTTTATCACAATTGCTCTGTAGTAGAGCTTTAGGTCCGGCATGGTGATTCCACCAGAGGTTCTTTTATCCTTGAGAAGAGTTTTTGCTATCCTAGGTTTTTTGTTATTCTCTAACTTAAGGTTAAAACACTATACCTAAGTCTACAAGAAGCTAAAAAAAAAATATGAACAGGATTAATGTAGCAACCCTGAACACTCCAAATTTTAGAAAGTCAAAGGTAAGAAAAGTTTTTGAAAGGACCTGGAAGATGTGTTTATTGGCTGACCTTTAGAAAAGTGCATTCTGACTGTTCCCTAGAACTCCTGGAAGATGGACAGCAGTGTGCTGAGAATTTAAATGTTGACAGAAACAAAAGAAAACATCGGTCTAGGACTCTCCATTCTGTAGAATTAACCTTTACAATTAGTAGAGAAATGGGGACTTTCTCAGATGTTCAAAGATGAAGAAATTTGCTCCATTAAAACGTGCAGTGGAAAGTGTTAAAGGATGTTTGTTAGGGAAAAAAAAAAAAACAGACATTACTCTGAAAATCAGATATAGGACAGTGACTCCAGGAGGAACAGCTAAAGTATAGACATTTATATTTCTTATTTTAATTAGTTTGAAATGTCTTTGCTTGAATGGTCACTTTTAATTGACAGCAATTTTTATCAAAAGTAGTTATTTTGCTTATATTATGCATTTATTCAAAGGTATTATTAGATGAGATAAGATTTTAGACGGTCAGTACACAGAGTAAAGCCACTTATCTCCCTAGGATGGGTGGGAATTGTTTAATCTGTATGCATTGCAAGCCACATCATCAGCTCTCTTGGGTCGCTCTCTTAGCTTGCTGACTCTGCCTACAAATCTTGGGATTAGGCCACCTCACTGCTTTAACATCATGCAATGCCTTATAACAAACATCTTTTTGTACATATATACAGAATAGAAAAAAATAGCAAAATAGTCTTTCGACATGACCATTTAGCAAAGGTATTTTGAGCACCACACACCCGTACTTTAGCAATAGAAGGTCATCAGTAAGTTTCAGAACTGACCCATATGAAAGCATAGAAGTCCTTCACAGATTTGCTTTCTAGGGGAAATCATAATACACCTATTACACTTAGTTCCTGTAAACATTAAATATTTTTTTAAAAAGACACAAAGAACACATGATTCCATTTAAAATATTTAGTATTGCTAAATAAATAAAATGAATATAGTATTACTCCTTCAGATTGTTGTAAATGCTTGCAGTATTTTTCTGTTTCCCTTTACTCCTGTTATATTGTGGGTGATTATAAACCAATCCCTAGACATACAGAGGATTACAATCTAAATTTCTAGTAATGCTGCTATTGTGAATCTCAACCTGTTACTAATATACACATACATACACTTTTTTAAATTAAATTTTCTTTTAAAGTGGCTAAGGAAAGATGAAGACAAGAATTAATCAAACCAGAATATATTGGTTACAAAGTTAAATGTGTTTTCTAAGGTATTAAAGTTTCCTAAGATTAAAGTTTTCTAAGATTAAAGTTCTTAGTCTGGTAAAAATGACTTAGTAATAGTATTTAACTTAGCATTAGTGTTGTAGATGCCCAGTGGTAAGAAGGGGTAATTTCAGGTAGAAAACTTAGGACTCAGAAGATAAGGGAAGATGAATCACCATGTGGGAGACAACTGAATTTAGCCATTTGCTACATGTCTACAAGCATGTTATGGGTGCAGAAAGAATTCAGTATTGGTGAGTATATACAATCCCAGCATGCATTATATGATCCTGTTGTGGAAATAAGTCACCCAAGTCCTCTGCTTATATTTTATGGTTGTATAGCTTGGTGTTCATGTAGAATTCTTAAAAGTAGGAGTGGGGTTTTCTGACTCCTGTGCCTGCCTTTGTGAGTGTTCCTCTTACTGGGTTGCTTAGTCCATCCTTGATGTGAGAATGGGATTATTGTAGCATCTTATGCCTTACTGATTGCTTTCCCTGATAGGCCTGTTCTTTTCTGAGGAGAGATGATGGTAAGGGTGGATGTGAAAAAGGGACAGGAGAGTCAGGGAAGGAGAGGCAGGGCTGGTAGGAGAAGGAGAGGAAGTAGTGGAAGAGGAAGGACAGGAGGGAGGCAAAGGGAAACTGCAGTCTGGATATATTGTATGAGAGAACAAATAAAAGGAAAAAAGAAATAGACAAAAAGCTCCCTGAGAGACTGAGAGAATTTGCCCCATTCAGAAAGAGCCATCTGATGGTTGAAAATTGCTCACATCACCAATAGTTTTTATTAGTTTATTCAAATTGTCTGGGCCAATTAAGAATTATATAACATGACTCATAGTTTAGATTTTGTTTACTTTTAGTTACAGAAATATTAACTTTTCTTATATTTTTCCAAGCCTAAAACTACCCTATTGTCCTCTGCTTCTCTACTCTCTTTTATTATCTTTGTAATAATGGATGGATACAGATGAACAGGGAAAGAATAGCTGATTTAGAAAGGAAATGCTTAGTGTTTACAATAAATAATGTCATACCTCATGAATCTATCAGTTCAATGAGACAATAAAAGCACTGGCTGATAAAAGGAAGTCAATAAAATGCTCCTCTGCCATGCTTCGTCTTCACAATTTGTGTAATGTAATAGGATGCCAATATAGAATAATATCTATTATCTTACAGCAATCTACATATTTGTGTAGATTTTCATTCTGGGAATTGATTTTGGAAAAAAATCGATATGTATGTCTTCATGCTACTTTGTCATGGCCCTACGAGCTGGAGCCAAGAGGTTTTAAGTATGACTTGTGCTGAGGGAGAGATCCCTGACACATTCTAAGAGCAGTTTCCCACATTAAAGAAGCAGTTGCTTTTCCAAATGACAGATGTGAGTAAGAGTCTTTCACTCACCCACCATTACTATTTTCATCTTGGTTTTGTTTTTTTTGTTTTTTTGTACAGGAATGTTTTATTGTCAGGGACACAGTTGTGTGCTTTTAATTCTAGTTTTCTTGAGTTGAAACTTCCAGAAACATCTCAGTCAAAGAATGTTAGGGGAACAAAAAAAGGGAACTCCCTTTTCAAGGCTCACCTAATATTCTTGACTTTTGTTGTGAAGATCATGTAGCAAACTCCATGAGATGTGTGCAGGACAAAGGCAGGGTCTTGTCACCACTGCATTCACTTACCTTGATTGGTCCAAAGAATGGATATGATGAAACATTTTCAAGTGCTCCTATAATAATGCACTGCAAAGCTTCTAGGAAATATATGAAAAACGATTGTACCCTTGATGGTTTTGTAGCTCAAAGATCTGAACAAATCTTTTTTTTTTCTTGTTCTATCTTGTGTGTCTATCAGCCTCCAAACGCTGACACCATTGCATACACTAGCAAGATTTTGCTCAAAGGACCCTGATCTGAATCAATCTTAATGTATGCTTCAAAATCTATGGGAGATGCACTTGCATTTTTCTGTCCCATGCATGTGAAAATGGTTATTTGCAAACTGCATGAGGTAATGAACTTTTTGAAACATTATGAATATTTTTAGGTCTCTGAGTACATCTTAAAAGTGTCCAATATTTTAAGACACAAGTTATTGGTTAATATTAATTATCCCTTGTCTTGAAAATTAATGGTTTCTTGATGTAAAAACAAGCAAAATATTTTTACTTGCCTGGAAATGTGTAAGGCCATCCACATGGTGATTTTGCAACATGAATTTACTAGTATAAATATTCCATGGGGGGAAACTATTCCATGAGTTTCAACACCCAGACCCCCTGTTGGTACTGCTTTTCAGAGAGGTCTAGGAAATATGGCCTCAAGGAAGCAATACCTCCCTGGCACAGGCTTTGGAGGTTTCAAACTTCCCTGTGCCTAGAGTGTTCTTCTCTTTCCTTCACTACCTTTCTCCCCTTCTCTTTCCCTCCATCCTCCAGTCATTTCCCTCCTTTCCTTCCCTCATCCTTCTTCCCCTTCTTCTCCTTGCAATCTCTGCATCTCCTATCTGTAGTACAAGAGGAGAATTCTCTGCTTGATGCTCCATCCACCATGTCTTCCTGCTGCCATGTTAAGTCTCTGGAAACATAGGCCAAACAAACTCTTTTCTGTCTGTTTGTTTGTTTTGTTCCCTTGTTTATTTATTTATTTTAATTGGATATTTTCTTTATTTACAATTCAAATGTTATCCCTTTGTCCGGACCTCCCCCCAAAAAAACCTTCTATCTTCTCCCCCTTCTCCTGCTTCTATGACAGTGCTACCCACCCCCTCACACTGGGGCATTGAGCCTTCACAGGACCAAGGGTCTCTCCTCCCATTGATGCCCGACAAGGCTATCCTCTGCTACATATGTGGCTGAATCCATGCATAGCTCCATGTGTGTGCACTGGGAACTCTGGGGAATTTTGTTATTTGATATTGTTGTTCTTCCTATGGGGATGCAAACCCCTTCAGCTCCTTCATTCCTTTCTCTAACTTCTCCATTGCTCAGGCAATCATTGGGCTGAGCACTGGGTCCCCAAACAAATTTGTATTTCTGTAAGTTGTCTGGTTCATGGTATCTTATTACAGCAATAGAAAAGTAAGTACTAAACTCCTGAACATGCGATTTGCACTCTTTACCTACAAACTGAATTACTCATATAGATACTGTCAGCCATCAAAAGCCAAGAGTGAATTGAGGTCTCCTGACCCGAACTAAATTATAGCTTATATAATATTTCAAATTTTAACTTTTTAAAATATGAAGCTCATCTTAGATTAAAAAATACTTTAATTTGCTTCACATTTCTGGCACAATACATTTCTAATTATTTTGATTAGTTAATTAAAAAGTCATCATTTCCAACAGAAACATTTTCTTTTTGAGTAAATATGTAGAAGTTTGACTTAGCTTTCTCTTCCAGGGATCTTTTAAAGATTATGATATTGGCACTAGTTTTATATGTTATAATATGTAGTTTAATGAGTTTTAATACAATTCTTGCTATTTTCTTCTTGAGAAACTGTTGGCCAGTAACAGAAACTCACAAAATTTAATTTTAATTTACAAATGTGCATTAAACATTTTTTTGAGAGTAGACAAGTTTGATAAAGCATGCTTTGGACTATTTTGAGCCTACATGACCACTATTTATAAGGAATAAAAATTGTAGTATATATGGTACATAACAATACACATTTCTTAAGGGTTTATAAATTATTTAGAGTTAGTCACTTCCAAAATTAGATACAGCAGAAGGAAAAGAAATATATCTTAAACATTTAGTTTATCTTCCAGACTGTGTAGGATACTGATAACTCTTAGTACTGTTAAGAAGAATATTCTCTTTGATATCAAGAAAATGCACAAATATGAGGCCAGGATTATCATACTTAACCCTTATATATTTAAATCATATCAGTTGATATATCATGTCCTCTCTTATAAATTTATTGTTATTGTTGAATGCTTTAGAAGAGAAAAATTACATCTATTTTCAATTTAGACTCAAACAAACCCAAGGGAAATCTTTGATAATTATGTTCACGAGATTGTCAAAAATTAGTCATTTCTGTTGTACATGATTAGTTAACATAACCATATTGTAGGGTTGTAGAAACAGTATTTTTTTCTCTGGGGCCATGTAGTCATCCCTTGGATCTTGTTGGGCAAACTGGGCTCTATATAACTGACAAAAGATTCTCATTCATGATGAAATGGCTATGTTGACCTTCGAGATTTTGACTACAGAACATTGTGCAAATTCTTTCTGTGCTGTTTTTCCTTCTTTTTTAAAAATTTTAACCTATTTTAAAATATTTTACTATTTCTCTCATCTGTCATAACACATCAATGTCACTTTCAGAAACTTTGATCCATAATGCCACTGTTCCACCTTTTCCTCCTTTCCTGTATAAATATCCATCACTGTTGACATTTAACATTCATGAACAATTGTACCAGATTTTCCTTATGCATGACTAGCTACAGTTTTCACATCTTGGTTATGTGCTTTAACCAGAAGGTCTCTCAAGTTCTTCAGATCTTTGATTGGCATGTTAAATAAATCATGGTATTTCCACAGAATCAACTTTTTAAATTACTGTTTTAAAAATATTTTCTATGAAGTTGCAAATGTAAATTTAGCTTTTCCTGTCAATTAAACTAAGCTCATCTTATTTTGCATAGGATATTATTTAGTATGTATATACATAGATACACACAGATCTTGTTTTTTCATGTATCATTACTGCAGATATAACGATAAAAACAGAGTGTGCAGAAGTGACACTCAGATATTGAAAGTAGCAACTTTTGTAGAGGTCCAAGGTTTGGTTTCCAGCATCTGAATGTAGGCTCATCGCCTCTTAGAACTCCAGGTCTCAGCTACTTTGCACCACTTTTTCAACTTTACAGGTGGATTATATATGCTTTTGGTACACACACACATTCCTTCAGAAGCTCACACATATGCCGAAAACATAATTGAACAAACATGAACATGATATTGGTTTTGTTCTCATCATCAAAGAAATAAAAGAACATAGAAGATGACTAAAACAGCTATATGTAAATGTATAAGTTATTCATATAAACCCATGAGCTTGCTCTGTTTTAATATCACTTTATACTATGTAAATTATGAAACGTGTGTTTTAATATGCAAACATATATGTTGGGGCCCTTTTTCTTTTAAATACTTTGTGGTGGGGTACATATTTTTATTAGATGACATTCTGTTTTGGGAAAAGGAGACACCAATGAAATTGGCCAGAAAGTTAGGGCTTTTCTTTAATTTGCTCTCATTAGATCCCCGTAGTTCATCTTCACAGAATATTTAACCAGTATCTTTCTAAATATAAAAACTATATTTTAACTTTAAAAATTTTTCCTTATGGAATTTTGTTTCTATGATAGAAGGGGTTGTTTATCATAGGAAAATGTTCGAATAGAAACATGTTGATTACATCTGTATATATAATTTGCATATTATTATTTTGTTCTATAGTTTTAGATAAATTTATGTAATATTTACTTACATATAGAACTTAATATATAATACATATTAATTTTGTTTATATTAATTCGTAATATACATACATATGTACATATACAAACATTTATATATATAAGACTATTATTTCATATATGAGTTTTCATCAGTAGACATGCATGTATGCTTATAATGGGCATATTTAATCATATTAAGCCAGGTGTGAAGGTGTGCACATTTAACCCTAGTACTTGGCAGAGGAAGATTCAGCTCTGAGTTTGAGGCCACTTTGATCCACATAGTGAGTTCAACCAGGGATATCCAGGGACACATATTAAGATTCTCAGGAAAAAAAGTTGAAATTTTATTATAGCCATCAAATTATATGGCAGTTTCAAAAAATTCATACTGCAGCTTCAAAAAAGTACAATGATGCAGATGGATAAGTGGTTATAGATTATGTTATGACCCAATATAGAGGATAATACAACTACCAGAATATGAGCCAGTAGGTGACATCTCTACTTACCCCTAACAGTTACACAGTGACATATAAAATTATCCACTCTAACCACATCAGTACTCTCAGTTACACCCACGACTGCTGTTGGTTTTCCTTGGAGTTACATTATCCCAAACCAAAAACTGAAGAATGATTCTACAGCTATATATTACAAAATAATTGTAAACTTTTTGTAACATTCTGGTTGATAATTACTGTCTTATTCTTCTGACTGTAAAGCAAGACTCCATGTCAGCATATGCAGTATTTATATGCATTGCCACAAACCATCTTCTCTGGATAGAAAATATAGAAAATGAACCCATTCTCCCAGAGGATGCCATCTCCAAGTACAAACCTTAGTGAGCTGAGGGAGTGAGTGAATTCTGGCTGTACTTGTAGACCCTCAGTCAGGAATATTGCTATAAGCTACAATCAGCAGAGTCATTTGTATCTGATGGAGTGGTATCCATGCCCTTGTACACATAACTCATAATACAATAATATGTAATGGATTAAAGTGACTTAATTTTCTAATACCCCTGTTGTAATTCCTTGCAGAACTGGTTGCTTTGAAATTTTGCCCAAATCAGGAAGGTCTCATTCCTTCCTACAGGAGAAGTACTGATTGCTTTTCAAGAGAACCCGAGTTCAGTTTTTAGTGCCTATATAGCAGTTTGGTATAGTGTATACCTAAAATTCCATGTTATCTGAATACTTCTGGCCTTCACAGATACCAGGAACCTAAGTTGTGTTCCTATATATCTGGAGTTTGGAAAATGTATATACAAAATCCAAAAGCAAAAGGTAGCCCTTAGAACAGGAACGAAAATTTAGATTAGATAATCATGTCCTGGAAAGGACTTGTATAAATGCAACAATGACTTACTGCCTAGAAATGACTGCAAATGCAGTTGACTAAGAAAATAATTGCTTTGAATAGCAAGATTCTGACTTGTAGAAAATTAGCAACTATTAAATATGTATTTACTCATTGTTTCCATTGTTTCTCACAGACTATGTTGAGGATGATTTCTAGCCATCAAATTGTATTTTAGAAAGGCAACTGTAGTCTAGCAGTGGTAGTGCATGCCTTTAATCCCAGCACTTGGGAGACAGAGGCAGGCAGAGTTCTGAGTTCAAGGCCAGCCTGGTCTACATAGTGAGTTCCAGGACAGCCAGAGCTACACAGAGAAAACCTGACTTGGAAAAAAGGGCAACTGTAGACATACATTGTTTGAAGGGAAAATCAGGAAACCACCTATATTATTTATACAAAATTAGAAAGCTATTTGTGTTGAAAGAAATCATTGTGTGTAGAAGTAGTGAAACACAAAAGATCAGATAAGTCTGCATCAGTAAACTATGACAAAGATGTCTGTGTTCATAAATTAAAGAAGAAGTGACAAAATGTCCCATCTGTATGCTTGTCCTTTCAGGAACAATAATTGGTTAATTGTACAATTTGAATATCTTTAAATCAAGTTCATAATCCACAGTGAATTTCAATGTCCCATTAATGACTATTGTAATGAAATCACTAAATCTGAAAGTCAATATTAATTTATCAGAAAAGTAGGTGAATTACATTGGAAGATGAGACAGTTTTAATATCATCTATTTGATTATTTCATAACCCATGTTCAGTTTCCATTTGCTAAATTCTTATTTCAGTGATAATTACTTGATATTGAAGTACACTGTAGTAGAATAACTCTTCGGTAGGGCACGTTATCGTAGCAATGATTTTCTTTATAATGTTTTCTACACAAAACATTTTTTTAATTCTAAAATTTTGTTTATTGGGTAATAAAATACAAATATTATAAAACATTAGAGGAGTAATTTCATTGAGTGTATTTTTAGAAGGTATCAGAGGTAAAGGCTTATTGCCAAGTCACGATAGTCAGTGTATATACTTTGATGAAATGATGTAGTCTGCCAATTTCACTATTTATAAATTGAAATTACTTTTTGCTCTAAACTGATCTATTAACACACACACACACACACACACACACATACACACACATACACACACATATACATACACACACATACACACACATATACACACACACATATACACACATACACACACATATACACATACACACATACACACACATATACTCACACATATACACACACACACACATGCACAATACACACTCATAGATTCACACAAATACCCACCCACATACTCACACACACATACACACACACACACACACATACACACACACACACACACACACACACATGAGAACACACACATGTAAGCATTATCAGACATGTAACACACAGTCTGTAAACACACAGGCACACAAGCAAATGCACACTCATACGTGTACACACACACTGACACCAAAAAGAGTAAACGCATATAAAAGTGTCTAATGAGTTACCTTGATCACTGCTATTATTCTGGTGCTGTTTACTAAAGAAAGACTCCTAGTATAATTATTTGGAAAAGCACAAAATATAAATTTAAAAATTTGTACAAATATGCTTACTTTATTTTTCTACCTTTCCAATAAGCTGAGTAAATTTTACTTCCTTCTAAAATAGTTAAACCAACTATTTCTTAAAATGAAGGTATAGAGGCACATTCTAGGATTCACACTTTTGTTTTCTTTGGATATTTATTTAAAGGCCAACGATATAAATATTAACAATTGAAGATAGTTTATAATTTTGAAGTAAAATATTTTGCATTTTAGTTCATTTAATTTAAAGCAAGAAAAAGGCATCCCCCCCTGGAAGGCATTTGGGATGCTCCAGGCATAGATTCATGGTTAAAGCCTCTGTTATCTCCATGGTATCATTTTATAACACTCTGGTTGGCTTGAACACTTTCATTGTTTTTTAGGACCCTCACGTTGAGGGTTGTTAAGGCATATGTTATTCTATGTAATCTGATGCAAGTAGATAATAGGCAAATAAACAAATGCATAGATTTATGGAAATAAATGAAATTATTTTAATTGAATACATATCTGGAAATTCCTAAAAATGTACCATTACAGAGGTTTAGAAACAGATAAAATAATAGCTGAGAAAGCATCCCTCTGGAACACAGTGGTGGACAGAGCCATCACAATAGGTTGTGAGCTATGGAGGAAAAAAAATGGCCTGGTCAGGAAGGTCTAGAAAAAGCAAGTGAACCGTTCAGAAATATTGTTAGTTCATACAGGTTGGGACAAGGTAATAACCATGATGGAGATTGTTTTGTGCTGCTGATAGTATCCAAGAGCTTATGAGAGCTTTAATTCAGTGCAGGTCATCTTACACTTTTGAAGATTTGGATTGTAAACTGTAATGCTGAAAAAGATAATTGTTTTGTGTATTTAGTGGTAGAAAAATGGGGGTGACCCAAAGATGTCAGATCTAGAAAAGATATTTTTTGAGCCTTGTATAGTGAGCACATTATGATGAGGAGGAGGTAAAAGAACATCAAGATTTGAAAGTTGCCTTGAAAGAGACTAACTCTAAACCTCTTCCTAAGACAGGCAATTAGTTATACCTTCTTACTTAGGATAGCTTTTTATTAATATTAAAATTTTAAATAGATAAATACAATGACTTTTGATAGGAAGATCAGGAAAGGAAATGATCCACCTATCTGAATACAAACAGGAAGTATACAGCAGTCTTTGCAAGTGTCTGTATCGTGTAATTCCCTGAATAAAGTCGGGCTTCACACATTATCATTTGTGATAATAATTGAATACAAACATGATCAAACTAGTATTTTAACTTCAACTTTTAAAGAACAAAATGCTGAACATCTTTCAGACTATTCTTAACCCCACATGTGCCTTAAGGACAGCCAACGTATTCCATTAAAAGGGATCAAGGCCTGAGCCATGTTAAACCAGATGCTCTCCAAATATAGCATCAGAGGCAGTGTGTGGAAAACAGCAACAGGTGATCTTTTATATGAAGCTAGGTTGAGATACAAATGTAATGTTTTTTCCCCAGATTCTGTTTGAAATGATGTTTGGAAATGGTGATGGTCTTAAGAAATTGAGGAAATGTTGTTTACTTCTTTGTGTTCATGTAGAACAAAGAACCAATTGTCAAAACATAACAGTGAGTGAAACTCTGCAAAGTATTCTGAGTGAGTTAGGTTTTATAGTTCCTGTGCATTTCTATGACATAGCCAGAATCCACTCTGGTGCAAATTTCAAAGCTGTCTTAGGAAAACATAGTACTTCCTCCATCTCCACATTATCCCTTTTACTACACTCTCAATGAAAGAAAAGAAGGAAGCTATTATCTTGATATTAAAAATACTTTCATAATTATATGTCAAATATCTTGCTAATTTAAGCAAACGTGTAGTTTTTATATAAATCTCTTTCTTGAGAGATCCAGCAAACCACAGTGATTATGGAGTCTGCAGATGTAACTACAGCTTTCATCCAGAGGTGGGGAATTCATCATTTATTCAGATCTCTAAAGGTATCGCGTCATCATTCTATGGGGGGAAATTCAGGTCTATCATTTATTCTGAGGGCACAGTGAACTTTCTTTACATCTAGTCATTCATCTCAGTGACATTCCTGGAGGGAGTCTTTTAATAGTTGATTATTATTTGAAGTGACAGGAGGCAGGCAACTTCAAAGAAAACAGCTCCTTCAGTCAGAAGTAATAGTCTTGGGAAGAGGCTTCTCACTCAGAATATTTTTAATGCTGTTGATTGTGGCCATAGGAGTGTGGGAGATAATATGGAAAAACATGTATTAAGAAGGAAAGATGACTAATGTAATAAGATCTGGGAAACTTGATAACGAAAGAATACCACTTGAAATCAAATAGAAGTTAACTGAAATAAAATAGTTTCAGGAGCTAGGTGAGTCATATCTTGAAGAGAATCTGTATATCTCATTTAAAATTTGTAGGGCATCCATTCTTCCAGATGGGAGTTCTGAAAAAAATGAGAGTATAAACTGATATAACTACTCGTGCTGCAAATGAAACTCTCTAATTTTTGTTTCTACACAGATAGACATTCAAAATCAAAGAAAGTTGTGTATCAGAATTCAGGAGTAGCCACAAATTGATAACTGCAGGTTGTTTGCGTTTTCAAATCCAAACAAAATTTTCAAAATCAAATACACTGAATCTGAAGTGCTTGGGTCATAGCCTGAACCGTGCTGTTTCGTGTGACTTCCATGAAGCCATGGGCATGATATAACATGTATCCTGTTGTAAACATGCTTCCACCCCAATTCAAGGCTAAAAAGCTCTGCCTAAGTCACCTAGTCTCTGAATAGAGATCACTGTAAGTTATGAACTGTTCTACATACATTTTGTGTTCTTAGATAAAATCAGAGTATGACTATAAAGAAAGGCTTTTAATATTTCCTTATTAGATAAACATCAAATTTATGTAACATTAGATTATATCTGACTAGAATATTTTATTAAATTAATTATGTGCATAAGCTTTGCTGACTTGAATTTTGTAAAAAAAATATTAACTGATTTTTGGCTTAGGGTTATGACAGATTTTTCACAGAAATTTCTGAAATGGCCCTAAACATATTTCTATCATCTTTTATTCATATTAGCATAAAACAACATTCTCAGCATATGAAATTATAAGATCAAAGTAGCTGTTTGAAAAACGCTGAAGATTTCTTATGTCCTCCAGTGTCAAATATCCAGCCAAGAGTTAATTCTTTATTTATTAGTATGCAAATTTGCTATTAACTTTAATAAATATTAAAATAATATGTATACTGAATATTTTTTAAACTAAAGTTATTTATAATTTATCACCAATAAGTATTATATTTGTATACCTATGTTCCAAGATTCTGCAAAAATGCCTTGGGTGAAAAATGATCAAAATTGGAAAATATTTAGGAAGCCCTCTTGTAATTCTCTAATTTGACAGAATTATTTTACTACTGGGAAAACAAGTGTCATGATAAATAATAAAGCTGTAAAGCTCACTACTGAAAAGCATTCAGTTGGGGGTCACTGCATATGGGCCTAGAAAGTGTACTGGCATCACTCAAGTGAAAATTATGAGGGAACACTTTGGGTTTCTCATAAAATAAATGTAGAGCTATGAATCATAACCTTTCTCTTCATCTTATGCCTTTGGAATCCTTATATTCTTACTTGATTCATGTCTGTTCCAAATTCTAAATTGATCAAGAACCCAAATAAATGAGGTTTAGGTTTGGAAGCAAAACTACCAACTGTTAGATTTTAAGGCAGTTACTGGGAAACGCTTCATTACCATAGGCACATTTAGCAATTGCCATTGTGTAATATCTCAAGTAGGAATTGCAAGACATTTGTTGGTGTGATTTTGAAGTGAATACTACTAATAATATGTTTTATATTGAGGATGAAATTATTATATGAGAGTTAATATAGCTGTGAAACATTTTATTATCTGTAACTTAGTGTTTATTCCAGGTTACCACAAAACTGATTTTCTAATAACCTGCTCTTGATACAATTTTAACAACTGTGAACTTGTATAGGGCTAAGAAAGTAATCAGAATGGTGGTGTTCAAGCCATAATTTCTTGAGCTATATATAAAGTAAAAACATTAATAGATGGGAAGTGATAACCTAAGAGATAAAAATTGAATATATTCTTTGAGTTTTAGCTATTATTTTCACTCTCCACTTCTCTGTATCCTGCTGATTCCCTTTGGTCATTATTTCTAGAGAATGTAATCAATAATAATTTATTACTTGTTCTTTATTTTTCCACTATTTCTAGTAGTTTCCACATATTCACAATTATACCCATGCAAATTTCTATTATGAAATAATTTATAATCTGCCATCAAAAGCTAACTTGTCCATTATATTTAAAAGCAATGCTTTATAATGTGCATTGTATTATCATTTAGATGGTTGATGGTGAGTTTTTCCTACCCAGTTTCTAAGAGCTTCTGAACAGGCAGATAGATAGATAGATAGATAGATAGATAGATAGATAGATAGATAGATAGATAATTGTATCTCTTATTGTAATTCTCCAAATTTTAAATAATCTTTCAAAACTTTCCTCAGTTATTTTGGGAATTGTTTTGCAAGAACACAAGTCCCCAGCAGAATGCTGGACTTCAGGAGCCCAAGGCACTTCTGTATTGGTGGCTTCTCACTACTTTCAATATATTAGATATGTACCCATAAATAAATCAATACGATCCTAAGTTTGATAAACATTATGGTTGATTGTACATACTTTTTTTTTAAGTAAATACTTAAAGTAGTATCAATATTTTAATTCATTGAAACAAAGTGCATCATGTGGTATTTATGTTTGTATTATAGATGATATTTTAAGCTTGTTCTGATATATAACATTAGTTGATAATAGACTAAATAAAAGTGATAATTAAAATGGTGGTGAGAGAAACAATTAATGCAAAGTCTATTTGAAATTGGCATGTTGGATATAGTTATTTGTATGCCAACAAAAATTTAAAATATGGTAACTACTCTAAGCATATTAAAATCTGTAACTTTTTAAATCTTAGAACATCAGATAAAAAATTAATTTAACTATAGAGAATTTGAAAAAGGTAGTGAAAAAAACTGAGCCAGATCATATTTATATGATATATAATTTTAATGGGGCTTACAGTAGTGCTGTTTTGGTGGAGAAGGCTGGGCTATATCATAAACTCAATAGGTACACACCCTTTGAATACTACCTACATGAGGTTTACTGCTTTTTTGTGATTGTATACTTCACTTACAGAAGTGAAGCATTGTCTCTGAAAATGCACTCATCATAAAGCCCATTCTCCATTTATAAATATTATTTCAGCATTTAGAATCCTTTTGTTACATGACACCCTCAAGCTTCATTCTGTTTTGATGAACTGGACCTGAACTGTGTAAATACATAACTACATATTAATATTTCATATATAAAATTTTTTTTTATTACGTATTTTCCTCAATTACATTTCCAATGCTCTCCCAAAAGTCCCCCATACCCTACCCCCACTTCCCTACCTACCCATTCCCATTCTTGGCCCTGGCATTCCCCTGTACTGGGGCATATAAAGTTTGTGTGTCCAATGGGCCTCTCTTTCCAGTGATGGCCTACTAGGTCATCTTTTGATACGTATGCAGCTATAGTCAAGAGCTCCGGGGTACTGGTCAGTTCAGAATGTTTTTCCACCTATAGGGTTGCAGATCCCTTTAGCTCCTTGGATACTTTCTCTAGCTCCTCCATTGGGAGCCCTGTGATCCATCCAATAGCTGACTGTGAGCATCCACTTCTGTGTTTGCTAGGCCCTGGCATAATCTCACAAGAGACAGCTATATCTGGGACCTTTCAGCAAAATCTTGCTAGTGTATGCAATGGTGTCAGCATTTGGAAGCTGATTATCGGGTGGATCCCTGAATATGGCAGTCTCTAGATGGTCCATTCTTTCGTCACAGCTCCAAACTTTGTCTCTGTAACTCCTTCCATGGGTGTTTTGTTCCCAATTCTAAGAAGGGGCACAGTGTCCCCACTTTGGTCTCCATTCTTCATGAGTTTCATGCATTTAGCAAATTGTATCTTATATCTTGGGTATCCTAAGTTTTGGGCTAATATCCACTTATCAGTGAGTACATATTGTGTGAGTTCCTTTGTGATTGGGTTACCTCACTCAGGATGATGCCCTCCACGTCCATCCATTTGCCTAGGAATTTCATAAATTCATTCTTTTTAATAGCTGAGTAGTACTCCATTGTGTAAATGTACCATATTTTCTGTATCCATTCCTCTGTTGAGGGGCATCTGGGTTCTTTCCAGCTTCTGGCTATTATAAATAAGGCTGCTGTGAACATAGTGGAGCATGTGTCCTTCTTACCGGTTGGGACATCTTCTGGATATATGCCCAGGAGAGGTATTGCTGGATCCTCCAGTAGTACTATGTCCAATTTTCTGAGGAACCACCAGACTGATTTCCAGAGTGGTTGTACAAGCTTGCAATCCCACCAACAATGGAGGAGTGTTATACATAAAAATTCTTAACTACAAAACTGCAGGTTGTAATTTATACATTTTGAAATGTATAGGTAAGTGGATGCATAGCAGATAGAAAAAATAAGTTTTAATTAACTATAAGCTAAAATAACTCATTGAGTGTGTTTGGCTAAATGAAATAGACTATTAAAATTGTTTTTAACCTGTTTCTCTTTTGTTCTCTGACTGGTTCACAATTGTGTCCTGCTTGTTTGTTTGTTTGTTTATTGGGTAATTCTACCATAGAGAATTTTGGATGAATATGCCTTTTTAAAAAACAAATGTATCTAGATGATCTAAGACCATTTTTTTTCACTTATTCACAGAGGAAAAAATCTTTTGCTTGTGCATCTCAGATTTATGTCTGTTGACAGGTATTGAAGGAAAAAATATAGAATTGTTTGTGTTAGTTTTAATGGACATTGAACCGTTCAAACAAAATGATAACTCAGAGAAAAAAGGTAGTCTGGTGAATATTTTAATGATTTTAATAAGAGGACATTCTTACGGAAATATGACCAGTCCACAGGTGTATACTAATGACAAACAACTTGTTGCTTCAAATTCTTCCAGCTCCAGAGAACACAATTTCCACACAAGGTTCAGAATATTCTGAGGAACATTTTGTCCCAGTTTATCCTGACATCTCTACAAGAAAATTGTGGTTCATTAACTGATTTGTGCTTCTTGGGCCTACTTCAGGCTTGGGTCTACGTCAGTGCTAGCTGCAGTAGATACAATACATTGAGCATCCTATCACAAAATGGAAAAACCAAACCAAATCAAACAGAACACAAGACAACAACAGCAAAACAAACAAACAAACAAAACAAACATAGCAAAAGGAACTAAAACAACCAGAAAGATGATATCCTCAACTGATTCACCCAAAATATTTGAGAAACTCCAAATCCCATATTCAGTGACCATGTTTGTAGTATATTTTGTGATATATATGATTTTTGTCTCTAAAAGATCTTTACTTAACAAATTCACCCACAATCTTGAAGATGCATGTACTTCTAAGGCAAAAGGAGTATGCTCTGCACTTAGAGGTATAACATCCACAAAACTAATCATAATCCTTCAAGAAACAAGCAAGTATGCTATAAATGCTGATTTGCATAACTATCAGCTCTCATCCCTTTAGGACTAGCAACCAACTTAAAACTCTTCCCACCTCCTAACTTTTGCAGAGACAGCACTTCCCTCAGTCACTTTGGTTTGGAACACCTCAGTCTTATCTTTGAACAGAAGCAACACTCCATCTTTTAGCCATTTGTCTTCTTTTATATGCAGTTGATAAGAGACGTGTTCCAGGAGACATGTTTTATTTTTTCTTTTTCTATTTGCTCCAGAAATGATTTGAAGGTAACTGTTAAATCTTCTCTTCTCCACTTCATATATGTAGAAAATAGGGTTATAAATAGAAAATAGTGGCGGTGCACCATGGAATTACCTTGAAAATATTTGCATCGTATATTCTTACTGGTTATTGTATTATTTATGTTATATCAACATTGACTGAAATTTTTATAAAGCTTCCTAAACCAACTTAGAAACATCTCTAAAATAAATTTAGGAATTGAACTATGTCCCTCATCCTGACACAATATCATTAGTATTTATCTTAGAAAAAGTGCCATTATTTTATCATAATACCACCATTATTTTATCATGTACCACCTCTTAATTTACATAGCAGGTCCAGATATTCTGGCAGAACATCTGTTTTGGATGACTTCAGAAATAGTTGAAATAATCTCTAATGATGGGGACAAAACCTAATTCTTCTTATAGTATTGTTCCTGAATTTGTAACCTGAATTTGTCAAATTCTCACATGAAGGAGAGAAAAGTTGTTTGTAAAAGTTGTCTTTTAATTTACACACACACACACACACACACACTCACTCACAGAGAGAGAGAGAGAGAAAGAGAGAGAGAGAGAGAGAGAGAGAGAGAGAGAGAGAGAGAGAGAGAGAGAGAGAGATTTAGTGCACTACAGAATTTTGTTCCTATCAGAATTGAGTGCCTTCATTTTATTCAGACTTGGCAGCACCTGTCCTCTAGCAAACACCACACAGCCAAGCTCCATTCTAAATCACTGGAAGCTGTGACACTAAAACTGAAGAGAGGAAGGTTAGAAATCGAATCATTTAAAAAGCTGGCAGTTCCACAGCTTTGGGGAATATGCTATAGGGACCAATTTTGTTTTGCATTAAAAGGAAGGATGGCTACTTTAGTGTCCTATTATTTTTATTTGCTGAGTTGTTAAATGACATTCAGAAAATGGGGTGCTGCTTTCTTCAGAATACAAACCACTGCCATTTTCTAATGACAAACACAGAAAACTTCCAAATCCGAAAAAACTAGTGGGGATTAGGTTCCAGGTGACACCAAGAATTCTAATCAGCATTCCTTTCCTTTCTTTTCTTTTCTTTTCTTTTCTTTTCTTTTCTTTTCTTTTCTTTTCTTTTCTTTTCTTTCTTTTCTTTTCTAGATTATTTAAAAGCCTCTTTTTTTTACTCCTTTTTATTAGATATTTTCTTTATTTACATTTCAAATGCTATCCCCTTTCCTAGTTTCCCCTCCCTCTGAAAATCCCCTATCCTCTTCCCCCTTCCCCTGCTCCCCTTTCAAAGGACTCTCAAATCAGTTAAACAGCCACTTTCTATGACAGGGATCTGGAGGACAGCTTTGTTGTGAATACTGAAAGTTGTCAGTGTTCTTTGGAGAATCATTCCTGACTTTTGAATATACTATTACATCAGTCAAAACAGGGACACCTTGGATGAATGGAATGTGTGTGTGTGTGTGTGTGTGTGTGTGTGCATGTGTGTGTGTACACATATGTGTGAGCAATTTGTTGCTAAAAAAGGGCTTTCCATATCTGATGGGCTAAGAATTGTTATGCAGAAGAGGATGACCATAAAATTTGAATCCTTTTAATGCTACCTTCTAAGTACCTGGATTGAGATTACAGCTGTAAAACCTTGTGCCTTATTTAGAAACATTTGGGGTGATTTTTCAGGAGTTATACTTTTTCAGTGATCCTTGTTCCAATGATATTGCTTAATCATTTATTTTCTTACAGACAAAAGGATTTATACTCAGCTGCTCAATTTCTAGCACTTCACTGTGCTTATGGTGGTACAATAGATATAAATTTATGTTTCCTTAAGAACTTTGTAACCAAGTCATAGTTTTTTCATTTGTCTCTTAGAAGTAAGTTACAATTTGCAAAACACATGAACCTCAAGAAGAACGAAGACCAAAGTGTGGAAACTTTGCCCCTTCTTAGAATTGGGAACAAAACACCCATGGAAGGACTTACAGAGACAAAGTTTGGAGCTGAGATAAAAGGATGGACCATCTAGAGACTGCCATATCCAGGGATCCATCCCATAATCAGCCTTCAAACGCTGACACCATTGCATACACTAGCAAGATTTTGCTGAAAGGACCCTGATATAGCTGTCTCTTGTGAGACTATGCCAGGGCCTAGCAAACACAGAAGTGGATGCTCACAGTCAGCTATTGGATGGATCACAGGGCCCCCAATGGAGGAGCTAGAGAAAATACCCAAGGAGCTAAAGGGATCTGCAACCCTATAGGTGGAACAACATTATGAACTATCCAGTACCCCGGAGCTCTTGACTCTAGCTGCATACGTATCAAAAGATGGCCTAGTCTGCCATCACTAGAAAGAGAGGCCCATTGTACTTGCAAACTTTATATGCTCCAGGACAGGGGAACGCCAGGGCCAAGAATGGGAATGGGTGGGTAGGGGAGTGGGGGGGAGGGTATGGGAGACTTTTGGGATAGCATTGGAAATGTAAATGAGGAAAATACCTAATAAAAAAAGGAAAAAATAAAAAAGCAGAAAAAAAAGAAGTATGATTTTTTTAACTATTACACACACACACACACACTTGAAGGTTTTGGTGTATGTTTGGATGTGTAAGAATTTTTGCTGAGCCATTTTTCTTCTCCTATCATGGAGGCCACACAGAATGACCTCAGATGGTTAGCTTTGAACAGCAAATGTATAAACCCGGCACACCATCTTGCTAGCTCTTAATCGTCTTTACAATATTTTAATGTACTAAAATTCACATAAAGTAAAATGAACTAGATTAAAATGTTTATTTAGCATCATTTTTATACTTAATAAGTAAAATTATATTATATTTATTATGTCAAAAGATTATATAATATAACCACTTAGGCCTGATTCTCCATTTAGACATCAATTTTTCAGTATATAAAACTAACTCAGAATCACATTTTGCTTATATATGTGAGTCAGACTTTTTCCTTTTATGAGAAAACATACTATTTACAACCTAAGAGAGGAAATATTTCTTTTCACCCAAGGTTTCAGATTTTTCAGTCCATTGGAGCAGAGAAGGCAAAGCAGAGAAGTAGAGTTCATGTCATAGTGGCCAAGGAAGAGCAGACACAAAGGGAGAGTGAGCAGTTGTAACCTTCCTTCAAAAGCACAGACCCAGTGAACTAACATCTGTATCTAAACCCCAGTGCCAAAAGTCTCACCATCTACAATAATGGCATCAGTACTGGGCAATTCAGTACAGGTGCCTGGAGGGGACACTTATCAACAAACACAACAACCTTCCCATAACTCTAACTTCTAAGCTATTTTCTTTTTGTTTAAAATAGATTACTATATACATATAAGTCGTATTTTCTTTCTCTGATTTGGAATTGAAGCTTTTAAAATATATATCCTTGATGGATCAGTAAAACATGGAACTGGAAAACAATACAAAAGAATTAGATGATGAAATATTTTCTTGAAAACTACTCTTAAAATACACACATATACTATAAAAATAATTTTTCATACAACATATTCTGACCCCTCTTTCTTCACTTTCAACTTAAAATGTTCCATACTCCATTACCTTTCTCTTTCTTTAGAAAACAAATAGACAAGCAGATAGAATAACAAACAAATAAGAACAAGAAATAGATACAAATACAAAATTGATTTAGAATTTCATTTAATACCAGCCAATTAGTCTTGGGAGAATGTTTTCTTTTGGATATCAGCAGACTGGAAATCTATTTATTTTCAAAAGGAATGAATATCTCTCCCTCTCACACAAATATATGTGCATGTTTATAATGTCTTTATTATTTACTTTAAATGTTATACATTAAAATATAAGATTTACTAATTACAGTTATCAAACATTAAATTTCCTCCATGTTATTTTCATAAGTTATTTACATGCAATTGAACTGATTGTAATGAAAACTAGGATGTAGTCCTTGAGTAAATAGTTAAGCAAAAATATAGAACTACAATTATTGATTAAGAAATCATAGAGATATTTAAAAAACACCTTGTATTTCCAAAAGGAAGCAAGAATGAAGGTGTATTAATTTCTTATCCTGTTGCTGTGATAAACTATCTAACAGAAATCAACTTAAGGTAAGCAAGATTAGTTTTGGTTGACTACTTGAAATCCCTACAATTCACCATGGTGCTGAAGGCCTGGTGGCAGTGGAGTGAAGATATAAGAAAACAGCTACACTGAAAGGCAATTCTCCTTGGTAAGTCTAACTCTCCTTAAGTGGATAATAAAACTAGAATACCTTATGCAGATGGTAGGTGATGACATATCTGCATCGATTCTGTGTGTGACTTGCTATTGTCTAGGAGAGCCTCAAAGATAATTTAGTCATATAGCAGACCAACAGGATAACTGCAGAAATCCATTGGCTCCATTTCCTATCTTGGACATAAGCATATGATTTTATCATGATAACAATTTAGAAAATATGGAGAAGAGATAGAATTAATACAGAGAGGTGATGTTAAAATTTAATTGATATGGTCCAGAAGTAATTTCAATAGCGCTCAAGTACATATTCCTATGATCAGCTCAAGTAGACAGGAGTAAGTTACAACTAGATATATTATCCAAAGAAGCCTTATGTAAGAATATACATTATTTTCTCTCTTAGTATATATCTATAGAATCTAAAATTATTACTTTTTAAAATACTTTAAAATTTATCACATTATATCATCACCTTCCAAAACTGTACTGCTTCAGGTACATAACATTACAGTATTGTAAATTTAAATGAAACTCAAATCAAATAGAAGAAACCAAAGTTGTAAACAAAGGGACACATTATGTATTATCACATTAGTAGTACTTGACCTTAACAACTAGGAATGATTACAAGTATTACCAAGATGTATAAGAGTGGAACAAGCAATTACTAAAGCTAACAAATGGGTCTTAAGTACACAGGAACCTTTTCAGAAAATGTAATGTTAAGAGTGGATCTTTTAAATAAATTGTATTCAATTTCTTATACATACTTTATTTAGCTTTACAGCAAGAAGGCCAGTGAGAAGCCTTCCCTTGAGACGTCAGGCTCATCTCTCTTTGTACATATCCTGAGAAGGGTACAGATGGCCTTGTGGCTTACAAAGCTTGAGCAAAGTATCAGTATTTCTCATTAGCAATTGAACAACTGTCCAGAGTACTCCGATTTATTCAGAACCTTCTGTTCTCTGACTTTTGATGAGCTGTGTATTGAGAAGCAATACCTGCCTGCTTTATTGGCCCCTACATGCTACTATGACAGGGCAGAAACATAATAAAACTGACAAGAAGTCCTCTACACCAGGGAGATCATAAGAAAGCAGAAAGCATTAGCCACACTTGGGCAGTGTGCTTTAGACCTCATTGACAGGAGGATAAAGTTTATGAGTGAAGAGTACAAATATCTCCAGGCAGTAACTCAATAGATCTGGAGCTCACAGATCAGCAATGAACTGCTACATCAAGTCCTTCTTTAATTCTTGGAGTTCTCAATTCTGTAGCAGTGTTTACAGAAACACTGTTTCTAGAAGCTTATTCAACTCTTAAAATGATTAGCTGTAAATTAAATAGTGGCACAAAACATGAATATAACATCAAATGGTACCAGAATAATGATTATTAAGATGTGTGCCAAATGACATTTAATATTCAAAATGAAAGCTATGCTAATGAAGTCCCAAACCCCAGACTACATTTTTGCATATAAATGCGGGAAATGTAATGGGAGGGGCAGGATTATTAGATTCTAATTTTACCTTGATTAAATATAATATAGATCATCTTGAAACTAGTAATATAATAGCCATCACATTAATTCATAAATTCATTAAATTATGAAAATTGCAGTTTCAAATTAGAAAATTATATATCCTTAGGTATATATTTGGAAGGTTCATTGCATGTTAGCCTGCAAGATTTGTATACATAAACTGACAGCTTCTTGGGAAACAGAAAAAAAGAGCAATGTTGACTTCAAACTCTAAAATAGATTTGAAAATTAATATGCTTTCTCTTCAAAGCATTTAATATTTAAGTCAATATCACACAATGTTTCATTGATGTTGAGGTCCCTTTTTTGCATTGTAAGACATTTATCAATTCTCTGGTCTCTGTGTCTCAGATTCCAGAATTAGTTATCCAAGTTATGATATCAGAAATACCACCTCCAGTTACACATCCATCCAATATTATCAGCAATAGGGAACCACTTGTTTAGAGACAAAGGTCTTGCAGACTAACCAAGATATGACAGCATTGTCTCTGTAAACACTCTTTACTCCAGCTATCAATCACTTAAATGTTGTAGACAACCAAAAAGAAATGTGAAATGTAGTAAGGCAACAAATTGTAGAGGTCAAGGACTGAAGAAATTATAACGCAGAAGGGATCATACAAAATTTGTCCCAAATAGAAGACTTCTCTGTTTTATGCTTCTTGATGGACAAAGGGAGCTCTTCCCTTGCCAAGATCCAAGAGTTCTTTTATGAGGTAACCCTACAAACCACCAAGTAAAATCATTCATCCATGCACCATGAAGACAGAGAGAAACACAGAAGCCAGAGAAAGACTTTGTATTCTGCAAAAACACAGAGACTGCTGTGTCAAGGGTCCAGACACTAGTTAACAGTGTCTCTTAAGTATTAGAAATGATAAGTGATGGAATGGAATGATCGAACTAGATGATTGATTCAATTTCCTAATCTGAAAAAAAAAAGATGAAGACAGACTAAAGTACAGAGAGAACATGTTCTCCTGAACTTGTAGAACAATAACTAGGTAGTCCAGTCTTTGGTATGACTGAAGTGCCTGCATAGATATACACTTTTATTCTATAGAAGTAAACTTTAACAAAGATCAGAGGGTTGTTTTTCAAGGCAAATCATAGGAAATTTTCTGAAAATTAAATTTAATGAAAAGAAGTCCAGAGATAATAACATATTACCTCTATGGGGACATGTTTAATCTCTTAATAGCAGGTTTTTTTTGTTTTGTTTTGTTTTGTTTGTGAAGGAAAAGAACACAAGTACTGTAATGTTTCAAAGATGTTGAAATACTAGTAAAGACTTGTCATATCTTAGAAACTATCTTTTTAAAATAACACTTTTACTTAAAGTGTAATAATTCCATGCAATTTATGTTATCCAATTCATTTCTCTGCCACCATTATGTCCAGGACATCCCCCAAATTGCTCTCTACCCAATTTTAACTTTCTCTCTCTTTATCTGTTAAGAAAAAGGAAAACATGGAGTCCAGTTTGTGTTGGCCAACTGCTCCTGGGTGACAGCCCTTCCCCAGAAGAGCATGGTCAATATAACAAGTGTCACTGTATTGAAGAGAATTGATTTTCCTTAGTCAGCAGCTGTCAAGTGTTAATAGCTCCTTAGATAGGGGTAATGTAAGATATTAATAAAAAATAACGCTGTACTAACAATAAAGAAAACCGAAATAATTTCTTTGTAACAAATCTACCCTTCTACATAGACTAAAGGAAACTCTCAACACATGGGAAATAGTTAAATAATAATAAAATCTTGAAACATGAATCATGTATAAAGAGAAATATGAATAAACATTAATTTGAGAGAATGTTTAGAATTCTGTAGAATGATGGAAGCCTATATTTAAGACAAAAAGTAATAAAAGTTTAGAAAAGCTGGTGATATCAGAAGTAACATTGTAGCTGCTATGAGAAGCTCCCTAATGCTTTAAGAAAAATTACATCCATGTAACCACACCACAAAAAGGAGTATTACCAGTATCAGATTGCTAAGCTGGCTTCCAGAAAGACCTGAATGAGACAGAGACTAACCAGTAGATACAGCAAAACATTGGCAACTAATTTTTAAGAATCTTGAAAAACATTCTTCATCATCCAATTTAATAAATATAAAGGATAAGACAGTGACCTAACTTAAGATTTGCTCAAAAATAATGTAATAGTAATGGTAATGGTGTTTCTCTTTTCCATTTTTGACCTCTGAGACTTATAAAAATTATCTTTAGTTCAAAAGAGACAATTTTATCTATGAGTCCTAGATCCCCATGGTCAGTCCTTTTCTGTTTTCAGTTTGACATCAAAGAACATTTCTGTGTAATATTGTCTTGATCTCAGTTTGCCTGGACAATCCAGCACATGGGAACTCATCTGGCAACCAAAGAGGAAGAAGTGAGGGTAATCTTCTATCTTTCTCTGCCTGGTGAAATGTCGTTCCTGTTATTGCCATGCTATAGGTTCTCCATATTTCCATGATTGATTTTCTATGACCTTTCTTTTGTAAGAATACTCTCTGATTAAACTTTCTATGTGTTTTATTGACATTTTTTAGCTTTAGACTTTAGATATTAACTTAAAATCTTAAATCAAAATGTGAATGGATTCTTACATGTTATCTACTTCAAATTGGTTAAATTTTCTGAAACATTTATGTTGCTCCTTTGAACTGCTTCTCAAAGTAAAACATTACATGAAAAAGCATATATTTTAGAGTAAGAAAAAGTAAAGAACATGATATACTATTGGTTTATTCCAAAGGAATATGAGACTCTTTTGATCCAATTTAAATGTTTAGACTGGGTAACAATTCCATGCTAGAGTTCAAGGAGTCTATTGCCTGATATTATTTCTAAGGATTTGGGGGAATTTTTGATGACTCCAACACCGTCTCATACCCAACTGTAACCTGTATACTCCCAACATGGGCAACAGAGATGATGAATGATTATGAAAGACATGATGAATGACTAAAGGGGTTAGCTGGTTCATTTACATGCTATATTATAGAATTAATTTATTAAGTGGATGAATTCAAATTTTGGAGTTGTGAAATATTACTGAAGGAAGTTCCTTGAGAACTACAAAAAGATCCCAAAACTAAATACATGAATGGAGAGAATTTCAGAGGTCAAAATGGCATGACTCAAACTATAGGATCTGTGTGTCCCACGCAACACCTAGACAGGAGGCTAATGAGATTAATTCCACAGCATTAACATACCATAAATATGACTGGCTTATTGATATTTCAACATTAGTAAATAGACCTTGGATAACAAAATACATTTAGAAAATAAGTATTTAAAATATATTTGATTAAATTTATTTTTATTTATTTATGTTTTGTTTTGTTTTACTTATTCACTTTATATCTAACTCATTGCCCCCTCCTGGTCACCCCTCCCACAACCCTTCCCCCATTTCTCCTCCCCTTCTTCTCTAAAAAAGTAGGGCCAACCTCTGAGTATCAGTCTACCTCGGCACTTCAAATCTCTGCAAGGCTAGACACCTCCTCTCCCATTGTGGCCCTACAATGCAGCTCGCTCAAAAACATATCCCACATATCAGCAACAGCTTTGGGGATAGCCCATTTTCCAGTTATTTCAAATCTACATGAAGATCAGGCTGCATATATGCTACATATGTGTGGGGTGGCCTAGGTCCAGCCCATATATGTTCTTTGGTTGGTGGTTCAGACTCTGAGAGCCCCAAGGGTCCAGCTTAGTTGACTCTGTTAGTTTTCTAGTGTAGTTACTATTCCATTCTGGGTCTGCAATCCTACCTCCTATTCTCCCATGAGAGTTAATGTATGGTTAGCTGTATGAATGTTTTTAAGGCTCTCATTTTTAATGTTTCCAAGATAGACTGTATATCACACACTGTCAATATTTTATAAAAATATTTAATTGAATTTAATTTTTATCATTGGAAGATTATTTGGATGAAAATATATTTTAAGTCTGGGGCAGTTACATCTTAGTCTATGAGATATTTCATTGTATATTTGAATAGCATTAAAAAAATAAAACAAAACACAAAAAACAATGAAGGAGCTAGAGAAAGTACCCAAGGAGCTGAAGAGGTTTGAAACCGCTTAGGAGGAGCAACAACATGAACTAACCAGTACCTCCAGAGCTCCCTGGGATTAAACCACCATTCAAAGAGCACACATGGAGGGATCCATGGCTCTAGCTGCATATGTAGCAGAGGATGGCCTAGTTGGTCATCAATGGGAGGAGAGGCCCTTGGTCCTGTGAAGGTTCTATGCCCCAGTATAGGGGAATGCCAAGGCCAAGAATTGGGAGTGGGTGGGTTGGTGGGTAGGGGGAGGGGAGAGGGGAAAGGGGGTTTTCAAATGGAAACCAGGAAAGGGGATAACATTTTGAAATGTAAATAAAGAAATATATATATGTATGTATATATATGTATGTACATATATATATATATTTAAGTATATATACATATATATATATATACTTAAAATTAATACATTGAACACTGCAAAGGATAAAGGATGTATAAAATCATTGTGTTTTATTTCAAAACATAATGGGTATTTGGTGAACAAATTATCACTTAATCACAATTTGAAACTTCTCTAAATTAAAGTAAATATATAATTCTTCTTAAAGAATCTCAAAGATAAGAAAGATTTTCTCTCTTTCCAATACATGTGTGATAGTTTGTATATCCTTGGACCAGGGAGTAGCACCATCTGAAGGTGTGGCCTTGTTGGAATAGGTGTGACCTGGTTGGAATGGGTGTGTCACTGTGGGTGTGGGTATAAGATCCTCACCCTAGTTGCCTGGAAGTCAGTCTTCCACTAGCAGCCTTTGGATGAAGACATAGAACTCTCGGCTCCTCCTGCATCATGCCTGCCTGGATACTGCCATGCTCCCACCTTGATGATAATGGACTGAACCTCTGAACCTGTAAGCCAGCCCCAATTAAATGTTGTTTTTTATAAGACTGAACTTGGTCATGGTGTCTGTTCACAGCAGTAAAACCCTAACTAAGACAACATGTCTTTAGTTAAATAAATTTTGACCACTTTATCTATAAATCTACTTTTCAACATCTAAGCTATAACAGAATTAAACTCCAAGGCTCCTTTCCTCTTATTGTACTATCACTTTTGTTTTAGCATGTTGAGTTTGAACTCCTCTTTCCATCTGGTGCATTCTTAGAGTAAAATCTTTCCTGCCAGAGGGGAGGAACTGAGAGTACCAACTACAAGGGAAGAAGAAAGTCACAGAAAAATCACCTTCTGATGGTAGTCTCTTTCTTTTGATGAATGTGGAGGTCCTCTAAGAAGAGAAACCTTGGACTGTGATACCAAGAGAAACTCTACAATTACACAGTCTTTCAGATGCTTATAGGCAGTGTCCAAATCAACCATGCAAGATCATGCTAAGTGTGGACATTTTCTAATACTCAGAAAATACGGTAATGTCTTCAAGTTTGAACATAAGTTTATGACACTGAGTTGATATAGCTACCATTGTGAGCAAACAACCTGAGTGTGTTGTGGATTGAATGTATATTTTATATATAATCCAGAATGTTCTTGATACTTATATGCACCATTAACTCTCTGAATTCCCTTCCAAGTCTTCACTTACATATGGAACTTAAGTATTGTGACTATAGAAACCTCTACTGCCTAATAGTCCTTGAACTTCAAATATGTCATTTTCTCTGTGTTAGTCTGAGTCATGGATCTTCTTTCTTAAGAAAAATCATACACTAGAGAATTAATTACCAGAAAATTATTACTCTACTTCTAATATATTAAACTCTATTCTAGCTGTTAAGGACTAAACAGAGTCTGACATGTGTTATAGGAACATAAGATAGTCATTTAATTTCAATTTCATTATAGTTTTTTTATTTTAAAGATATGACAAAATTTGTAGTTTCTAACTCTATAAAAAGATAACAGTGTTAAATATTTTAGATAACTAAATGATATAACTATAAATGTAAATTATCAACAGTACTATATAATGAAATGAAACTTTTTACAAAATAGTAGTTTGATCTTACTATTTTTGTGGACCTTCATCATCAGAAAATATATACATTCAAATCTTAATATGAAATAATTTTCTCTTTCATAAGGAGGAACTTTTATTTGTCGCTACTAACAAACCGTGCATTAAAACAAGTTCCTGGACTACTTGCCTCCCACCCATCACTACATGCAGTTTCTGCACCCCTCTCATCACCTGCAGCCTCCAAGATCTATCTATGCCTTTGACCACAAGGCTCTGTGAGATTTCCCAATCCAAAAGCTTCTTCAAACATTTTTTTTTAAATGAAAGATATTATGAGAAGGATAAGTGAAATCATGTGCCTCTTTGATGTTTTCCTAAGGCAGACCAGGATTTATTAAACATTTTTTATTGGATATTTTATTTATTTACATTTCAAAGGTTATTTCCTTTCCCAGTTTTCCCTGCTTAGTCCCCCTATCCCATCCCTCCTCCCCCTGCTTCTATAAGGATGCTCTCCCACCCCACCTCCCACTCCTGCCTCCCTACCCTGGCATTTTCCATCACTGGGGCATTGAGCCTTCACAGGATCAAGGCCCTCTCCTCTCATTGATGACCTATAAGACCATCCTCTGCTACGTATGGGGCTAAGGCTATGGGTTGCTCCATGCGTACTCTTTGGTTAGTGGTTTAGTCCCTGGGAGCTCTGGCAAGTCTGATTGGTTGATATTGTTGTTCTTCCTATGGAGTTGCAAATACCTTCAACCCTCAAGCCCTTTCTCTAACTCCTCCATTGGGGATCCTGTGCTTAGTCCAATGGTTGGCTGAGACCATCCGCCTCTTTTTTTTTTTGTCAGACACTGACAGAGCCTCTCAGGGGACATCTATGTCAGCAAGGACTTCTTGGAATCCGCAGTAGTATCTAGGTTTGGCTTCTGTATATGGGATGGATCCCCAAGTGGGGCAGTGTATGGATGGTCTTTCCTTCACTTTCTGCTTCACACCTTGTCTCTCTATTTCCTTTCATCTCATTGTTCTGTACTTCTGTACACATGATTTCTATCATCTTTTCCAGACCAGGGAGATCCATTGCTGTAGCACATAAGAGATCTGCTAGTAGTTCATATATTATTTAGTTAAATCAACACAAAAAAAGACAAAGGAAATATTGACATCAACATGAGCTTAAATAATGAGCTGCCATTTTGTGACCACCAAACCTACTTGTTCCAGGTAAGACCCATGCCATGCACGTCAGTTTTTATCTTGGACATCTATTGACTATTCCCTGGACTTCGTACCCTTGGGGGTTGGTGGTGAGATGATACAGAGTCAAAGACAGTTTCTGGGAGCAGGCAACATCTCAACAAGCTCATCTGAGCACATCTGAAAACACCTTTAATACCCTCCACCCATGCCCCATTGGTCCCAAGAAAACATCTCTTCTAAACAGCAGTTCACTATTGGCTGGGCATTGTCTGCAACTGCATTCCTTGGTTTCTTAGGCAGTCTTCAATTAGCTCCTCCTGCAGGAGATGCTTTTGTATCTGTGCTGGCCCCAACATTTACATAGAGGTGGCTCCACAGATCCTGGTACAGACATCCTTAGTACTTAGTATGAACTTCTCTTTATTATTTATTTATTTATTTATTTATTTATTTATTTACAAAATATTGCCCCTTTCCTGTCCTTCCTCCCAGAGTTCTACATCCATTACCCCTCCCCTTCACCTCTAAAAAGGCAGCCCCACTTAGAATCCCTCTACCCTCTATTCAAGCCTTTGCAGAATTAGATGCATCCCCTTCCATTGAAGCAAAACGCTACAGCCCTGTGCTATATGTGTGCCTGGGGCCTTAGACCCACTTCTGTGTGCTCTTGGATTGGTGGCTCAGTCTCTGGGAGCACCCAGTTATACAGGTTATTTGATAATCTTCGTCTTCCTTTGGGATTGCCATCTCCTTCACAGTCCTTAATCCTTCCCCTAACCCTTACATAGGGGTCCCCCTCTTTCCTCCAATGTTTAGTTTTGGGTATTTGCATCTCTATCTGTTAGCTGATGGGTAGAGCTTCTCAACTATGCCGGGCTCCTGTCTGCAAACATAACATAGCACCGCTGTATTAGTCAGGGTCTTACCACTGTGATCATACAACGTGATCAAGGCAAGTCTTACAAAAGTCAACATTGAATTGGGGCTGCCTTAAAGGTTCTGAGTTTCAGTCCATTATTGTCAAGGTGGGAGCATGGCAGCGACTAGGCAGGAATGATACAGGAGGAGTCGAGAGTTCTGCAACTTCATCATAAGTCTGCTATGAGAATACTGTCTTCCAGGCAACTAGAAAGAGGGTCTTAAAGCCCACACTCACAGTGACACACCTACTCCAACAGAGCTACACCTTCTAATAGTGCCACTTCCTGGCCCAATCTATACAAACTATCACGGTTACTAATAGTGTCACGGCTTGGTGCCCACACGTGGAATTGATCTCAAGTTGGGCTGGTCAATGATCGTCTATTCTTTTCTGCTCTATCTTTTTCCCTGCATTTCTTTCCAGAAGATTGATTTCCTTCCTTCTTGATGCTGCAGCCTGAACCTGGACCCACCACCTCAGCCCCTTTCCCCAAATTTCTATGGAGAGATTCAGGATAATAAGGCCTGAGCGTTCACAAGTACTGCTCCCCCCCCCCCACTACTGATTTAAGTCCCTCCAGGGAAGGGACTACCCTCTGTCTCAATCCATAGGTAGGTTGGTATCCCCATCCCTCCACTGAGGGTCCTATCTGGCTACTGGAAGTGGTCTCTTCAGGTTCCATATCCCCATTGTTGGGCATTGTGACTAAGGTCACCCACGTAGACTCCTTTGAGGATTCCTCATTTAAGGTCTCTGGGATTTCAGATTCTTCCCATGTACCCCTGGCAGCTCCATATTTCTACTCATCCTCCTGGCCTTTTGGACCTCTCTCCTGTCTCTCCCATATTTGATCCTGCCCCCCAATCTACTCGCCTTCAGTTTGCCACTAAGGTCCTTCCCTCCCTCCTCCCTCGTTCTGTATCCCGGGACTATTTTGTTCTGCTTTCTAAGTAGAGTTCAAGGATCCTTACATAGGCCTTCTTTCTTGTTTAACTGTTTTGGGTCTGTGGGGTATACCATGGATATTCTGTGCATTTTGCAACTATCGATGTATCAGCGACTACATATCATGCATGTCCTTTTGGGACTGGGCTATCTAACTCAGGATCATATTGCCTGTGAAACTCATGAGCTCCTTTCCTTTTTCTTTTCTTTTCTTTTCTTTTCTTTTCTTTTCTTTTCTTTTCTTTTCTTTTCTCTTCTTTCTTTCTTCCTTCCTTCCTTCCTTCCTTTCTTTCTTTCTTTCTTTCTTTCTTTCTTTCTTTCTTTCTTTCCTTCTTTCTTTCAGTATCTCATTCTGTAAATGTACCACATTTTTTGTATCCATTACCGTGTTCAGTTGACGGACATCTATGTTTGATTGAGTGTGTAGCTATTGCAAAAAAAAAAAAAAAAAAAAAGCTGTGATGAACATAATGGAGCATGTATCCTTTTGGTATGGTGGAGGATCTTCTGGGTATATGCCTAGGAGCTGTATAGCTACATCTTCAGACAAAGTTCTTTCCAATTTTTGGAGAAGCTACCAGATTGATTCCCAGGGTGGTTTTACAAGTTTGAATCTCACCAGTAGTGTTCCCCTTTTTTTCACATATTCTTGAGCATATTCAGTGTCTTGAGATTTTCATCTTAGCCAGTCTGATTGTTATAAGGAGAAATCTCTGGGTTGTTTTGATTTACATTTTCCTGATGATGAAGAATGTTGCACATTACTTTAAATGCTTCTTGTACATTTGAGATTAATCTGTTTAGGATTCTCAATTTGACTCTATACCCCATTTTATTTATTTATTTATTTATTTATTTATTTATTTATTTATTTTTTGGAATCTAACTTCTTGAGTTCTTCATATAATTTGTATATTGGCCCTCTGCCAGGTGTAGGGTTAGTGAAGATCTTTTCCCAATATGTACCCTGCCCTTTTGTCCTATTGACAGTGTCCTGTGGTCCTATTTATCATTTTTTGATCTTGGAGCCTGAGCCATTGTCTCCTGCACCAATGCATTCAAAGCTATTTCCCATTTAATCTTCTATTAAATTCAGTGTATCTGGTTTGATGTTGAAGTCCATGATCCACATTGATTTGAGCTTTGTGCAGAGTGATAAATATGGATCTACTTGCATTCTTCTGTGTACAGACAGACAGTTAGACCAGCAACATTTATTGAAGATACTTCCTTGTTTCTATTGTATGGTTTTGGCTTCTTTTTTAAAAATCAAATGTCCATAGGTAGATGAGCTTATTTCTGGGTCTTAAAAAACTCTATCTTTTTTTGTACCAATATCATGTAGATTTTATCACTATTGCTCTATGGTGCAGCTTGATATCAAAGATGGTGATTCCTCCAGGTAGCCTTTTATTGCTCAGGATTGTTTTGGCTGTCTTGAATTTTTATTTTTCCAAGTGAAGTTGAACATTGTGCTTTTAAGGTCTGTAAAATATGTGTTGGAATTTTGATGGCAAAATTTATGATAATCATACTAAAAGCCTGTAATAAATAAACCAGAGAATCTAAAAAAAAAAAAAAAAAGGATGATTTACTGGACAGATACCACATACAAAAACTAAATCAAAATGAGATACACTATATAAACAGTCCCATAATTCCAAAGAGAATAGAAGTAGTCATTTAAAATGTCCCAACCTGTGTTAGTTAAGGTTTTACTTCTGTGAACAAACACCATGACCAAGGAAAGTCTTATAAAGAACAACATTTTATTAGGGCTGGCTTAGAAATTCGGAGGTTCAGTTCATTATCATCAAAGTGGGAGCTTGGCAGCATCTAGGCAGGCATGGTACAGAAGAGCTAATTATTCTACATCTTCATCTGAAGACAGTTATTGAAAGACTGACTTCCAGGCTGCTAGGATGAGGGTCTTAAAGCCCACACCCACAGTGACACACCTACTCCAACAAGGCCACACCTACTCCAATAGGACCACACCTTCTAATAGTGCCATTGTCTGGGCTGAGCATATAAAAACCATCATGCAACCAAAGAGGGGAGGGAACAAAAACAAAAAACAAAACAATCAAAAACAACAACAACAGCAACAACAACAACAAAAAACAGGACTAGATGGTTTTAGTGCAAAATTCTACCACACTTTCAAAGAAGAGCTAATACCAATACTCATCAAAATATTCCACAAAATGGAAACAGAAGGAACTGTATATAATTCATCCTATGATTCCACAGTTACCCTGTTACCTAAACCACACAAAGAACCGAAATAGAAATAGAACTTAAGACCAATTTTGCTAATGAACATCAATACAAAAATACTCAATGAAATTCTCACCGAACGAATCAGATAATACATCAAAAACATTCACCACGATCAAGTAGGCTTCATCCTAGGGATGCACACATGGTTCAATATATGAAAATCCATCAAAGTAATCTATTGTATAAACTATCTCAAAGGAAAAAAATCATATGATCATTTCATTTGATGCTGAAATAGCCTTTGACAAAATTCAACATCCCTGCATGTTAAAAGTCTTGGAGAGATCAGGGATTTAAGGCATATACTTAAATCTTATAAAAAAACAATCTATGGAAAGCCAGTAGCCAACATCAAAAGGATCTTGAAGCAATACCAGTAAAATCAGGGACAAGACATGCTACCCACACTCTCCCTGTCTATTCAATAGAGTACTTGAAGTTCTAGCTAGATTAATAAGAAAGCAAAAGATCAAGGGGATACAAATTTGAAAGGTATTGCACTATTCATATATGATATGATACTGTATATAAGTCACCCCCAAAATTCTACCAAAGAATTCTACACTTTATAAACTACTTCAGCAAAGTGGCTGAATATAAACTTAACTCAAAGAATTCAGTAGCTCTCTTTTATACAAATGATAAACAGGCTGAAAAAGAAATTAGGGAACCGACACCCCTCACAATACTCACAAATATATAAATTATCTTGGTGTAACTCTACTCAAGCAAGTGAAAGATCTGTATCACAAGAATTTCAAAGTCCTAGAAGAAATAAATTGAATGAAACCTCAGAAAGTAGAGAAATCTCCCATGCTTATTGATCAATATTGTGAATTTTTTTTTTATTACATGCAATACTCATCCATATTAGTTAGGGTTTTTTTTTTCAGCTACTTTATTTATTTAATTATTTATTTATTTATTTATTTATTTAAGTAAAACAATACTAAGGTAACAGTAGCTGTTACCTTATTGTTATATTATTTTTTATTTTTTATTATTTTCTTTATTATTTTCTTTATATACATTTCAAATGCTATCCTGAAAGTTCCCTATACCCTCTCCCTGCCCTGCTCCCCTACCTACTCACTCCCACCTCTTGGCCCTGGTGTTCCCCTGTACTGGGGCATATAGAGTTTCAAGACCAAGGGGCCTGTCTTACCAATAATGGCCGACTAGGCCATCTTCTGCTACATATACAGCTAGAGACACAAGCTCTGGGGGTATTGGTTTGTTCATATTGTTGTTCCACCTATAGGGTTGCAGACCCCTTTAGTTCCATGAGGACTTTCTCTAGTTCCTCCATTGGGGGCCCTGTGTTCCATCCAATAGCTGACTGTGAGCATCCACTTCTGTGTTTGCCAGGCACTGGCATAGCCTCACAAGAGACTGCTATATCAGGGTCCTGAATTTCAGCAAAAGCTTTCTGGCATATGCAATGATGTCTGCGTTTGGAGGCTGATTATGGGATGGATCCCCGGGTGCTACAGTCTCTAGATGGTGCATCCTTTCGTCTCAGCTCCAAACTTTGTGAATTTCTAAGCACAGGTTTATCTTTCTGTAGATCAGTAAGGCTTACCCTTGTGGTCATCAGATACAGTTTTTGGTTCCTTGAATCATTGTGAAATCTTTTCCTCGGTCTTTCTAAGATTTAATGTACCTGGAGCTTGCAGACCAAGCAAGTCTTTCTTAGAAAAGGTACTTCTTTGATGCCTTCTCGCCTTCTTTCTCAGGACCCTGTTCTTACAAACAACCACAGTGCCTTCTGAGAATCAGAATATGAAGAGATCAAATGTTGATCCTATCAATCTACATTTCTTAGTGGGAACTTGAATTTCTTCTTTTTTTACTCCTTCGTTCCTTTTATCTTTCTTGCCTTACTTTTTCTCTTCATCTTTTTCCTTTACATTATTCTTTCCTTGCTTCTCTTTCTTTCCTTCTATCCTCTTCTTCAGTTTTTAAAGACAGTTTGTGTGTGTGTGTGTGTGTGTGTGTGTGTGTGTGTGAATCCATGTCTGCCCTGGGCCATACTTTGTAAACCAAGATGTCCTTGCAATAAGAGAGACACTCAATTTTATCTCTTGAGTTCTGGGAGTAAAAATTTATACCACCACAACACATTTATCTTTTAGTTTTTCGAGTATAATCTTGCCAGAATTTGACTGGAACCTTTGATTAAAGCATGTATAACTATATATTCAGGAAAGTCCCTAGCTCTTAAGTAAATAGGCAAGGCACTATAAGGTAACATTATACTTACCACACTATTCACCTTTTTGAAGCATGCATTGACCTTATTATATCCAACAATATTGAAGCAATCAATGTTTGTTTAGATTAAAAGCTAACTATCAAATGTATTGCTAGCTAATTTAGAAGCATAATACACTAAACTAACATCAGGCAAATGCATAATGTTACATTGATAATGATCTTGTTATGTGTAAATAGATTTGTTATTCTCTTCCTCCAATTATGGTATCATTGATTTTAAATTGGTTGATGATCAATACCTTTTCTTCTCTTGAAGTGTGTGTGTGTGTATCTGTGTGTGTGTCTGTGTGTTTGTGTGTGCACATGTGCACACGTGTGTGTTTGTTTGTGTTTATCTGTATGTATTTGTTCAAGGTATTGTAGAAACCTCAAAATTAATATTTAACACACACTTCAACAGCAGAATAGAAGAATATTAACATTATGAAGTATAAACTAAAAAATAAACACCAACATTTGAGTATTAACATCATTATCAATACACTTTTTCCATTGTTTGAAACATATCAAGTAGATTTCTAGAAATCTTTTACGCTTCATATGAACTTTCATGGTCCTGCAATTATTTTTAAATTCAAGGTTTTGATTTTTACTTTTCTCCCCAAACTATACATAAAATTACTTCCCGTGCTGAGTTCTCTGATATGTCACCTTTTAAATTTCAATGCAATTGAGCTTCTTTCTTTGCAAAGGTAAAGATAAGGCAAAGGTAACCAAGATCAGTGGAGGCAGTAGCTTGTCCTGAAATGGACATCCCAGCCTGTCTACAGAATGAATTCCAGGGAAAAGAGTGTGGTTCCTCCAGTTGCCTTCAGGAGACTCCTTACTTCTGTGTTCTGAGTGATTCTCACTACAGATTTCAAGAGAGCCTTCTGTGCCATACGATACAAATCTCTACACCTGACTTATTCTTTCAACATTATAACATGTGGTTGAGTATACCAGATTGTCTTGAATAATCTTTATTAGCTTCATCAAAGTTCTTGCATTCTCAAATTCTGACTGTTGTGTTAAAAACATTTTTGAATCTCTAGGAATCAAACAAGTTTGCTCAAGCTGCTTTTCCCTGCAAGGTACTACTGACAAATATTTCTTTTTCTCTCTCAGGAGCCTCACTTCCAAGTTGTGATTCAATGCAACCTTCTTTTACTGCTTGGTTCTCAAAGGAAATAAATGAGCGATCTTTGTAGTGCATCTTAAAAGACCAAGATCTGTCTGACTCACCTGCATATTTAGGATAAAGTGACACAAATAATAAAATTATGTATTCTGTTCAGATATTAAGGAAATTATTATAATCTGAAGCAATATATCCCATGCATCTGTTCTGAGGAGTAATTATATCACATATGAGGGAAAGGTATGTAAATGGAATTTCCCAGTGCAATATATCAAGACCAATTTTCACACTGAATATGAACTTTCTTTTTACCTTTATTAGGAGAACTTCCCCATAGAAATCATTATCATAGAATCTTCTAAAACTGTCATTTCTGAGATACTCATAGACAGAATTAAAGTTTGAGTGAGTTTGGCCACCAAACGCAGACACTATTGCATATGCCAGCAAGATTTTGCTGACAGTACCCTGATATAGCTGTCTCCTGTGAGGCTATGCCTGTGCCTGGAAAACACAGAAGTGGATGCTCACAGTCATCTATAGGATGGAACACAGGGCCCCCAATGTGGAGGAGCTAGAGAAAGTACCAAGGAGCTGAAGGGGTCTGCAACCCTATAGGAGGAACAACAATATGAACTAACCAGTACCCACAGAACTCGTGTCTCTAGCTGCATATGTAGCAGAAGATGGCGTAGTCAGCTATCATTGGGAAGAGAGGCCCCTTGGTCTTGCAAACTTGATATGCCCCAGCACAGGGGAACCCCAGGGCAAGGAAGCAGGAGTGTGTGGGTTTGGGAGCAGGGTGGAGGGAGGGTATAGGGGACTTTCTGGATAGCATTTGAAATGTAAATGAAGAAAATATCTAATAAAAATTGTTTAAAAAAAGTTTGAGTGAGTTTGGTTTGTTACCTAAATTTCACTAAACTTTTGTTCAGAACTGATTCTTCTGTCTCTAAGGCTTTTGGTCTCTACTGATTTTATAATTGTGTTGTTATACAGGAAAATAATACACACATATTTTGATAAGACTTTATAATAAATTAATGCATTCTAATTCATAGACCAAAATAACAAATTCAGAGGTTGCATATTTTGCATTTTAAAAACTCAAGGGACAAAGAGCCGGGAAGAATATATTTGTTGAATTACTTTCTAGCAGAATATTTGTTACCATGATCCTTAGATATGTGTTAGTTTCTATGAAAATTCATGTGTGAGGCCTTGGGAGGTGGTTAGGTCATTTGCTTGTAGCTCTCCTGAATATGTAATCTCATTTTCTATTTTCTGAAATTTAAAAATACAGGAACATTCTTCTGTCCTCCTTTCATAAATGGAAAACAGGTGTCCATGAGGAGTCAGTCTCTTATTAGACATTAAACTTGTCAATACCTTGTCAGAGCTATGAGAAATTTGTGTTTCTTTTCTATGAACTTCACTCTGAGATATTATAGCAGCACAAAAGGTAAGAATATTTGGTTTACATATAAAAACTGAAAACAAATGTATTTCATAAATATTTTTTTCAAATAGTGTTATTAGTTTATGAATTTTCCTTATAAACAATACTTTGTCTCCTCCTGTAGATTCTTTCATTGAATGTCTGTGTATCTTCACAATGTTTCATTTTTGTATGTTCACCAGTCACTGCATTCAGAGTCAACTCTTATGTGGTACGATCTCATTTTAACTAATTTCAACTACAAAGAGTTCATTCTCAATTAAAATCCTTTTCTGATGTCCCAAGTAGATATGAATGTGGCGAGGATATTATTGAGCTCAGTATATCATGTTACTTGCTTTGATCAATAAAGTGCATGCAGATGTGCCTCATGTGATTTTAAGCTTCAGTTTTAAGAGCTAACACTTTGTTTACCATCTTCTCATTTTTCTCCTGACTACTCTAATGTGTTAAAACGCAATCACTATCAGCCTGGAAAAGAGCCCCTCTGGTGACATGTGATATAACACACGTCATCAACAAGACAAAGACACTCTCATCTCAAGAAGCTGAGATTTTCATTTCCACAGAATAACTGTGTCTCTCATGACTGGCACAAATCTTAACACTTGATTAGGGTTTTTTTAACTGGTAAGCATGTGTCACTAGCCTATAGGAGAGATATTCAGTAACAATGAACATTTTGTTAGACATTGGGAGGATATAAATGTTTATGAAAAGTATTATCTCTGCTAACTTGCAAAAGTGATTTTGTATCTAAAAATCCTTAGGTAAGTGGCAAAAATAAAATCAAAGAGCAAACCAAATTATAAGGGCATGGTGTTTCCCTGTTTTGCCTGGATGGGTAATGACTTGAGAAAGAAGCAGGCTATTTTTCTTTCTTTTTTATTTTTCTTTTTTAAGATAAGGAGAAAGAGAGCAGGGAATTCAGAGGTTGCTCTCGTTTTCTGAGTCAATAGTTAAAGGAATTTACATTTACTTACATAATAAAGAACATGCAAATCTGTTGAATTATTTGAAACAAAGTATTTGTGATTAATGGTAATTGTAATCCATTTTGGTGGTTATAATGGTGATTTACAAAATTCACTGGGAAGTATATCTCCTAGAATAGAGAACTAAGAAATGTATTTGTACTGGTGGAGGTGGAGGCTTATATATCTGTTTTGGATGTGCAATGTCACCTACAGGTTCATGTTTAATATCACTTAGTCTAGTTGGTGGATATATTTTGATAGGAGGTGGAAAACTTAGAAATTGGAACCTACCTAGAAGAACTGGGTTGCTCTGTGGGGGCTGAGGAGAGTTATACCTGGTCCTGGGTCTCTTTCTACACCTCTGTTTCTTATACCCCATGAGACAAAGGAGTCTCTCTCTCTAATCCCCACTATCATAGGTTATTAAGCCCAGTGCATAGGGCTGAACAGTCATGGAATGAACACCTGAAACAGAGCCAATATAAATTGTTCTTCAATTAAACTGCTTTGTTCACACATTTCCTTATAGTGAGCAAAATAGCCAACATATTATCCTAATTGAGTGTGGGGGAGAGCTGTAGCTCAAAAGAATCATAGATATAATTAATGACATGAGTCTCTCACTGATATCAAGTGGATTACATACTATTTTTTTGTTGCTGTTTTATTTTGTTTTTGTTTTTGTTTTTGTTTTTTTTTTTTGAGACAGGGTTTTTCTGTATAGCCATGGCTGTTCTGGAACTCACTTTGTAGACCAGGCTGGCCTCAAACTCAGAAATCCACCTGCCTCTGCCTCCCAAGTGCTGGGATTAAAGACATGCGCCACCACGCCCATCTGCATACCAATTATTGTTTGAGGTTGTGTAAGCCAACAAACAGGAATCTAAACTAAAATAATTGTTTAAAAATTAAACCAGAGTTTCAGAGCCCTAGATTCTATCAATTCTAAGCAGACACACTGATAATATCAAACTAGTTCTCATGCTATTAAAATTACCTTAATCTTCTTGTTGACAAGATAAGCCTCCTAGGAGGCCATCCATCCATTTTAGCTACATATATATTAAGGTAAACACAAAATTCTTCACTATTATTTCAATAAGAAAACACATCTGGTAGTTACTCAGAGTTTTAGATTATCTCTAACCTATGGAGCAGGATACTTGTTCTTCCTTTTTGTTTATTTATGTTTGGCTTTTTCTACAAGTGAAGAAATACTAAACAGATATTAAGCATGGATTTAAAATTTTTCAGAATTGGCTTTTTTTTAAATTTTCTCATTTTTAATAAAATATATTGATGTGCAAAATGCTTAAAATATATTTCAAAATGAACATTTATAGACAACACAAAAATGATCTTTCAATGTTTTAGTACTGAATAAAAGACTTCTCTTGTGTCATTTTGTTCTTTTCTACCAGATAACATTGCTTCTCTTCCTACTATGCTAATTTTAGCAGCAGGTCCATTAGAGTATTTTAAGGAGGACATTTCCGTAAATATGCCCACAATGCAAAGTTGAATATGTTGTTTCATGTTGCTAAGACTGACAGAATTGTTTAGTGAGCTCAACATTTCATCACAGCAGTAGATAAAATAGGGAAACAGAAGACAATGGGGGAAAACAAAGCATAAGGCTCCATACCACATTGAGTATAAGACCAACTAAATCTGACAATGTACTGTAGGCTATTTGAGCACAGGAAAGCAATTTTCTAAAAGTAGAAATTGATGAGAGAGTAAACATCATAGAAAAGAAAACCAAGAAATGGGTTTTGATTTTAAATATGAAGGTGTCTATTCAGACGGTATTCAAAAAGTTCAGAAAACAAGTACGTTAAATGTTAAATGTTAAATGTATGATTTTACACCAGAATAATGCTAAGAAGCCCATCAGCGTTAAATGTTCCAATTTTTTCTAGGTCTGTACTTCTTCAAAAACAAGAACTTAGAACAACACCTTTTGACATCATTTTCAGGTAAAATCTGTGGTTTTTGTTAAAATAATTATGAGCAATTTACCAAACAATGACTTATTCAAACATAGTTATGGAAATACATTACAAAAGTACTGTCAAGAGTTCAAAATATGCTTTAAAAGACTAAGGGAGAAAATTAATACATGTAACAAGATTTCTTAGAGCTGAAGTGTAATCAAAACTATGCCAAAATTGCAGCTTGCTGTGCTTTGCCTACGATGGCAGACATAGTGCTTTTAACATTGTTAATATAAGATAAAACATGGCACATGCTTAGACTCAGGTATTTAAACATGTTAGTCTCAGGTATGCCATTTAAATGTCTTGACCAATTTTCAATTTAATTTTCATCATATGATAATAAAATGAGGATGAACTATACAGGCAGGAGATAAAATATCAACTGTGCATTTGTCAGTTCCTAGAATTCTGGAGTCAGTGGATAATGAAGTAGTACTCAAACAACTAAGCCTGGTGCACAGGAGTAGTAGCAAAAGACAAGCAGGCTGACAACAGGGCGTGATAAATGATATTAGAAGAGTTGATTTGATGACTTAGGTCAAGTCTAAGTACAGGACAAATAGGGCGAAGCAAACTAACTGCTTGCAGGTTCTGGGGAAAATGGTACAGACTCACCAGCTGAATCTGTGGTTGCTAATCCTAGTGCAAATGGTTTCGTTGTTTGAGAGGTTTTCTGGACTTTCCGATCCATAGATTTTTCAGCCAAACCAGCAGGCACTCTCTTGTACTTGTACCACAATGCAACCAGGATGAGTATGATTAATCAGAAAGAATTTTGACAAACGTGGTTTCAACTGTTACAGGAATGTACAGGAGTGTATCTCCCTCAAGGGAATGAAGTATTGATAGAATGAGATGTAAATAGACGACATCAGAGTAAACGATATGTAAAAGTATTTCTAGATTAAGGATTGATCAGGGGAATACACAGTAATACCCTGCCAGGAAAGATAACTGGTCACATAAAATAACTTCTTTCAGAAGTGCTTCATTCATTGGAGAATTCATTACTTCTGCTTTTTTTTATTTAGAAAGTGACCCAAAGATAAAGAGAAAAGGAGTTGAGGGAGGCCTTTCTGAAAAGGATGTTGTACCTCAGGAAGTTATCCTGAATCATATCAACAGGCTGGAGAATTTTAAGAAGCTTTTTATCCTCCATTCCTTTTATATTCTTTTTATTTTCAAATGTCTGTTGAGCCTCTCCTCTCTGCCAGGCATTTCAGTGGGGACTAAGATGAATTGGCCTAGAAGGAAAGCGTCTTGCTGTCTTTATGCAATTCGGGAAGAGAGAAGTCAGGAGGAATTTTCAATAAAATGTCATATCTAGAATACTAAAGGGTGTTGAGTTGCAACAGAAAAAAAAAAAAAAAGCAAAGGAGGCCTATGTCCTAAGTTATACACTATTCCCCACAAACTTATGTCCCTCTGGAATTTCAGGATGTGACTTTACTAGGGAATAGTTTATAAAATATACTATATTTCATTTTGTTTTGGTTTATTGACTCAGACTTTTATGTAAGTAGGACTGTTCCAGAGAATCCTCCTCACCCTGCTTCCACATCATGAGATAGTAGGTGTGATCTATTGGATTAGGGATTTTTGTAGATGCAGCCAGTCAGCAGGTATATGGAGTGAAGCATGGAATATTTCCTCCCCCTGGTTGGTAGTGGGAACATGGTTGGATTGAAGTGTAAGTTTGAATGACGGTCCTGTAGAAACAGGAAAGAATACATGACTTGAAGCAACTCTATTGTGCTATGTTTATAAGTTTGGCTCTGGAAAATTCAGGGGAGTAATTACATCCTGGAAAACGTTGAAGTAAGTGATTGTTAAGGAAGAATACAGAGCTCTTGACTCTAGCTGCATATGTATGAAAAGATGGCCTAGTCAGCCATCACTGGAAAGAGAGTCCCATTGGACATGCAAACTTTATATGCCCCAGTACAGGGGAATGCCAGGGCCAAAAAGTGGGAGTGGGTGGGTAGGGGAGTTAGGGGGAGGGTATGGGGGACTTTTGGGATAGCATTGGAAATGTAAATGAGGAAAATACCTAATTTTAAAACACGGAAGATTAAAGCTTTTAACTCTTTCAACATCAGGAATCCTTCTATCTCTACCACCCACTCCCAGCTCTGAGATTCAGCATTCATTTACAGTCCAGTCATTACCTTCCTCCCAGTCTTCCCTCCCATAGTTCCTAATCCCATTCCTCCTAATCTCCCCCTTGTCTCCAAGAGGATGCCCCCATTCCTCCACCCCACCGATTCTTCCAGACCCACACCCTCCCTGGGCCTTCAAGTGTTTTGGGGGTTAGGAGCTTCTTCTCTCATTGAGGCATGACCAAGCAGTCCTCTACTCTATATGTGTCTGGGGCCTTGTACCATTTGGTGTATGTTTCCTGGTTGGTGGCTCAGTATGTGAGAAATCTAAGGGTTTTGAGTTAGTTGAGACTGCTGGTCTTCCTATAGAGTCACTCTACTCATCAGCTTCTTCCAGCCTTTCTCTAATTCAACCACAGGGATCCCGACTTCAGTCCATTGATTGGGTGTGAATATCTGATTTTGTCTTAGACTGTCTCTTGTTGGGACTCTCAAAGGACAGCCATGCTAGACTGTCTGTAAGTACATCATAGCATCAGTAATAGTGTCATGCCTTGGAGCCTCCTCTTGAGAGAGACCCCAAATTGGGGCAGTCAGTGAATCTTTCCTTCAGTCTGTTCTATAATTTCATCCTTGCAGTTCTTTTACACTGGAAAAATTCTGGGTCAGAGAGTTTGACTGTGGCATGGTAATGCTATGCCTCCACTTGATTCCCTGTCTTTCTACTGTAGGTAGACTCTAATACAAGTTCCCCTCTCCACTGTAGGGCATTTCATCTAAGGTCCCTCCTTTTGAGTCCTGAGAGTCTCTTATCTCCCAGGTTTCTGGTACATTCTAGAGGATTCCCCTACCTACCACCCACTAAGGGTGCATATTTCTACTCATTCTACAAGCTCTCAAGGTTTCTCTCCTGTCCCCCCCACCTGATCATGTTCCCCTCCCTGTCCACTCTCCCACCCAGACCCCTCCCTCCCTCTGCCTCCAGTAATTGCTTGCTTATCCCTCCAAGTAGGGTCAAAACTTTCTCTTTTATGCCCTTTGGCTTGTTAACTTTCTTGAGATCTATGGATTGTGTTCTTGGGATTCTGTACTTTTTTGACTAATATTCATTAATTAGTGAATACATCCTATGCATGTCCATTTGGGTCTGACTTTCCTCACAGGATGAATTTTTTTCTAGTTCAATCCATTTGCCTGTAAAACTTGTAATGCCTTTGTTCTTAATAGCTGAATAGTTAGTATTCTAGTTTTTTTTAATTTTATTTTAATGGTTATTTTATTTATTAACATTTCAAGTGTTATCCCTTTTCCCAATTTCTCTTCCACAAACCTCTATCCTACCCCCTTTTCCACTGCTTCTATGAGGGTGCTCCCCTATCCAACTACTCAAATCCCATCTCACCACACTAGCATTCCCCTACACTGGGAATGAAGCCTTCACAAGACAAAGGGTCTCCCCTCCCATTGATGACAGATAAGGCCATCCTCTTTTACATATGCAGCTGGAGCCATGGGTCCTATATCCATTTTTCTGTTGTATGACATCTGGGTTGTGGCTATCATAGATAATGCTGCTATGAACATAGTGGGGCAATCGCTTCTGTGGTATAAGGGGGCATCTTTTGGGTATATACTCAAGAGTGTAATACCTGGGTCTTCAGGTATATCTATTTCAAATTTTCTGAGGAACCGCCAGATTGATTTCCAGGGTGGTTGTACCAGTTTGCAATTCCACCAGCAATGCATGAGTGCTGCTCTTTGCTCCTTCTCCACATTCCCGCCAGCATGTGCTGTCAACATGAGTTTTTGATCTTAGCCATTCTGATTGATGAAAAGTGGAATCTTAGGGTTGTTTTGGTTAGTATTTCACTTGATCACTTGAGCATTTGTTTAAGTGCTTCTCGGCCCTGTGAGATTCCTGTGTTGTGAATTCTCTGTTTAGTTCTCTACCCCATCTTTGATTTGGGTTGTTTGCTTTTTTTGGAGGTTCACTTCTAGAGCTGTTTATATATTTTGGGTATTAGCCCTCTATAAGATGTGGGGTTAGTGAGGATTTTTCCCCTAATCTGTAGGTTGATAATTTGTCCTATTGAATATGTAATTTATCTTACAGAATCTTTTCAGTTTCAAGAGGTCCCATTCATCAATTCTTGATCTTAGAGCCTGAGACACTGGAGATCTGTGGTACACTGAATCTAGTAGAATAGGAAGTGGGAAAGAGCCAGGTCCTCATTCTTTTAAGGTAAACTCTTTGCCAACTGAGCCAAACCCTTTAGCCCAGATGTTTTTTTCTTCCTTCCTTCCTTCCTTCCTTCCTTCCTTCCTTCCTTCCTTCCTTCCTTCCTTCCTTCCTTCCTTCCTTCCTTCTCTCTCTCTCTCTCTCTCTCTCTCTCTCTCTCTTTCATTCTTTCTTTTCTTTTTTTTGGTTTTTCGAGACAGGGTTTCTCTGTATAGCCCTGGCTGTCCTGGAACTCACTTTGTAGACTAGGTTGTCCTCAAACTCAAAAATCTGCCTGCCTCTGCTTCTCAAGTTCTGGGATTAAAGGCATGTGCCACCAGTGCCCGGCCCAGATGTTCTTTCTTAATATTAGAATTTTATCAATTTCTGGAGCTTTAAACTATTTTTAGTAAAATTTATTACAATCCATTTTATTGTTCTAATATCACATCACATTTGCATAGCTGCAATTGCTATTTATTTATTCATAGACAAGATTTGTCTGCTATCAGACTTCACTGTACATTGAGAAAACAGGTACTTAGGGTTTAGGATTTCTGTATTTCAACACCTTCTTTCTGATTGTCATGTGTGTTTATGTTAAATATTTTCAAACATTATAATAGTAAAGGCAAACCATATCTATATGCATTCAATTAATGATGTTCCACCTAAAGAAATGTTGGTTTGTAATATATTCAAACATATTGTCCACTGATATTTTAGCATTATGCTATAAGGGATAGTGAATGGATGTTTCTTCCATCAATCTTTATTGCAACTTTAGTAATCCAGGTCAGAGACACACAGGTTTCTGGGATGTAAGTATAAGTTGTATGCTTTCTCAATATATGCATATGGTAAAGAGATTAGAAAGTGAGAGGGAAAATGTAGAAAGAATACATGCAACCATGGTCAAACAATGAGCAAAGCAGAAATTTCTAATGCATTAGAGCAGATGTTTCAACACGTGAGTAGAAACTCCTTTTCATGAAGGACCTTTTACAGTGGTCTCATATTAGATAGTTATATTATGCAGTAGGAATATTACAGGTATGAAGTAGCAATGAAAAAATTTATGGTTAGGGGGTCATCACAAATGAAAAACTATGTTAAAGAATCACAACATAAGAAGGTTGAGAATCACTTCATTAGAGGCTTCTTGAAAACAATTTATATAAGTTGTTTATGGACCATTTAGAGACTGCCTTATCCAGGGATCCATCCCATAATCAGCTTCTAAACGCTGACACCATTGCATACACTAGCAAGATTTTGCTGAAAGGACCCAAATATAGCAGGCTCTTGTGAGACGATGCCGGGGCCTAGCAAACACAGGAGTGGATGTTCACAGTCAGCTATTGGATGTATCACAGGGCTCCCAATGGAGAAGCTAGAGAAAGTACCCAAGGAGCTAAAGGGATCTGCAACCCTATTGTTGGAACAACATGATGTACTAACCAGAACCCCGGAGCTCTTGTCTCTAGCTGCATATGTATCGAAAGATGACCTAGTCGGCCATCAATGGAAAGAGAGGCCCATTGGACTTGCAAACTTTATATGCCCCAATATAGGGGAATGCCAGGGCCAAAAGAATGGGAATGGGTGGGTAGGGAAGTGGGGGGCGCTATGGGGGACTTTTGGGATAGCATTGGAAATGTAATTGAGGAAAATATGTAATAAAAATATTAAAAATTAAAAAAAAAGAAAACAATTTATATAAGTTGTTTATGTAAATGTTATAATTTATGCTAAATATAAATGCAATAATTAATAAATGTAGTATAATTTTCTTTTAAAAGTGATAATCAAGAGCAATAACAAATGTCTGTATATGTGTCCATCACACATGCATTTGCATATATATATATATTTATATATATTATTTACTTTGAAACAATGCCTCATTACTTAGACATTTACACAGTGGCTTGGAAAGGAACTCCTCACATAAATATTAAGCCTTGTGATCCCTTCATTGGTTTAAGAATATACTTTAGTCTGCATATTAAATTAGCTATAAAGAAAATTAAATTCATATTAAGGCAAATGTCTATTAGGAAGATGTAGTTATGCGAATACTGGAAACATTTTTCCACATTTTTGGAAAATACTTAATATTTGCCCATAATCTTAAATGCAGATTTTATCCATACAAACCACTTTTTTGTATTATATAAAATTATGAGAGATAGTTATTTTGGACTAAACTCCTGTTCAGGGCCCCAACACATTAGATTCCAATTCTAATTGGTTTTGGCATATTAAACTCACAGGTGAAATACATTTCACCAGAAATTAAGAGTATAGAGGCAGCAGCCTGATTTCCAAAATAGGTCATTCCACTTGGTTTTTGTTGTTCTTGTTCTTTGGTTGGTTGGTTTGGTTTGGTTTATTTATTTTATTTTTATTTTAACATTATTCTTGTATTTAAAAAAAAAGACATAATGTAATGTTATGCTAGCCAGGCTTATTTTGTTTGAGACAATCTCAAAGGAATGCTCAAACCGGCCTGGGATCTGCTATCCTTCTGACTTAGAAATACCGGCATCATAGGTCTGAGCAACCATGTTTGGCTGAAATTACATATTTTCCTATTCTTCTGACAAGGAAAGTAGCTCTGAAGTGTCCTCTCTGGTTTGGGGACTTGGGGGTTTTCTTTCAGCTCATAAACCTCAGTCCTTTTTTGTGACCTATTGTAACACTGTCCCTGTTTTATGTAATGAAATGTTGCTACATTTTAATGGATTAAGACTTTAACTAAATAGTACTGTTTGTCTTCTAACAGATACTAGATATGAACTTTCCATAGATAAATAAACATCCTCTTGTCTCCCCTTGTGGTGACCATTTTGCTCTGAGGTACAGGACCATGTCCATTCCTCTGTTTTGAAATTTTGTCTCTGGAAGAGTTCGCCTGGAAGACAAGCTCATCACTCACAACATGCCTGCTGAAGAGCTTTGCAGTATCATTTTCTGCATTCAAGCAGGTGGATGTTTCGCCTGTCACAGGGTACTGAAAGTCGTCAGTTTTCATCAATGGATCTTGACAACATGGAAGGAATGATTCACCTGAAGGAAGCAGAGTGCATAGCATTTCAAAAGTGATCTCCAAAGACTGATTATTTCTTGTCCTTGACATCCTGCCCAGGGCTAGATACAGCGAACATTTGGATGTAACTGCCTGCAACTCACTAGTTGCCTAGAGCCCCCATTGGCCTGCAAGAGGATAGCATGCTTGAGTTTTGTTCAGTTTTTTATTACAAGCTGTAAACTTTTGACTGTTCAGGTATGCCTTCATTCATGAGCCAAGATTGGACTGTGACAAGATGTCTCACCTGATTGAGATCAAGAATACTCCATTAGGTCTGCTGGAAAATAATGAAAAAGCATCTATTGTACAATCTCAAACAATAGAATATATTTCCTAATCATGTTATTGAAAAAACACAGAGATGTTTCTAAAGAACAGTTTGGTAGAAGCAAGTGGGATTTTTCCAGGCCTGAAAGAGTTTATAATTTAATTATACCTAAAAAAAAATCCCTAAATTGTCAAGTCACAAGTTACAATTCTGCTATTTGGAAGGGAAAATTTTGTGCATGAAAATATGTCTATCTGGTACCAATTGTTATCTAGGACTTGGCTGGTGTTCTCAAATACAGCTAATGTGAACGGTTTCTTTAGGACACAAGAGAAATCACAACAGACGTGTTATCAAATACAAGATAACCCTGCTTTTGTTATTCTAACATTCAAAGTGCCTACTTGATGATATTTGGAAGTCCTTTAGGATTGCTTCGTGTGATATGGTTTTGAACAAAACAATCTCTCTCCATAAGAACATTATCAATGATAAACTGGCTTACCCTGCAGAGATCAGATTGGGGATCAAACTGTTTGTTTCATCTCAAAAGAAATTTTGTGCTCATCAAAGGTACCATGCAGGAAGATAAGAGTCTTATTTTAGCCAGAGAGGATTCTAATCAAAGCAACGAAGTTCTGGTGCGATGGGGAGCTCTAGAGTCAGCTTGACGCTGACTGTGCCCAGTCTAGGGACAATTCACATTCATAGATTAAAAGATGTAGTTTATTTCTCTGCCACAAATTTCAGATTTTGAAGAAATAAACAACCATATTCTCTGCTCCATAGTAGAGAAAATTTCCCCCACTCTCCTGCTGGTATATGAACGAAAAGATTACATTCCATGGTTACATAGAAAAAATATTCTCAATATAACAGGGAACTCTGTGGATATAAAATAACACTGCTTTCAAATTTCCTATTTTTTTCTGTTCTGTCAGTCCTTCATGGGAAAGTGACAGGATGTTCAAGGTCAAGTACAACTACCAAGCAATTCATCACACTGAGGAAAACACCATTCTTCCTCCAGACAAGAGAGAGACTTCTCTGTCTTTGCAAATGCTCTGTTCTTCATAATCATCTCAGTATGTGAAACTTCGAAGCCTGTGCCATGCCACATCTTCTCTACCAGGTCATCAGTCATCCACTGGTGGCACACTAAATAAAAATTTAAAGAAAACTTAGTTCCATTGCAAATGTCCCACAGCTCAATTCAATTATATGTATGCCCATGGTTTTTCTGAACTCTCATATAATTTTTCAGAAAGAGTTGATGAGACCAAATGTGCTTCACTAAACAGCCCTTCTTCCCATTGTCTCTTAGTTGGCAAAAAGAAAATACCATATATCTGTATTCTTCATTCACATGTTCACCAATATGATTTCTGGCACATCAGACTTTGCTATCTCAAATGGCTACTCTTCTTTCCTATATTTTATGTTTTGTGGGTGGGTTTGCTTGTGTCTGCAGGTACATGTATGTATCTGTGTTCAAGTGTGTGACACATAATGCTATAAGTATATACTCCTTGTGATCTTTGAGGTCAGATGGTATTCTCAGTCTTAGACAGTGCTCATCCTGGATTTTCAGGATAGTAACTGTCTCACTTGATACCTGCCTTAGTTAAATTTCTTTGGCTGTGACAAAACACCATGGCTAAAGGCACCTTAGGTGAGAAAGGTCTTAGTTTACCACACAAATTCTGGCTATACTCCATCATTGTAGGAAAATAATGGCTGCAGGCACTTGAGAGAGCTAGTTACATTCCATGTACAGATAAGACCAGAAAGAGGATGAATTCATGCCTGTTTTGTTCTCAGAGAGGTTTCTTTACTTTTACATGGGACTCAAACCCAAGGACTCTTTCTGTCCACAGTGGCCTGGCTCGTTTTACAATCAATTGACTCAATTAAGAAAAGTTCCCTTTAGACATGATCATAGGCCAACTTGATCTAAACAATTCTCATTGATAATCTCTTCCTTGGTTATTGTAGGCTGTATCAAGCTGACAATTAGAACTAACCATCAAACAAGCAACTATTTTTTTTCAATAAATGTTGGATCAAACTTTGGGGAGCACCTTACCAATTGCGGTGCCTCCCTTACCTGACAAATATTTCCTCTTTTAATTTATTTTTGTTTAATTATTTGCTTCCTGAGCTTCAGTGAGTGTTTTCAAATTGTTATATTTGCAAACACAAGCACCTGGACCAAAGTGTATGTCTTTCAAAACCAGAGTGGGTGGGTGGGTGGGGGAGCACCCTCATAGAGGCAGGGGGAGGGGTTGGGATAGGGGGTTTCCAAGGGGAGACCTGGAAAGGGGAGAGTATTTGAAATGTAAATAAAGAAAATATCCAATAAAAGTTTTAAAAAGAAGATGGAAAAAAAAAAGCATTCCCCAAGACACTTACAGATAGTGTTAAAGAAAATTAGCATTGTCTAATAGTAGATAAACCAACATGGGGAGGGTTTATGCAGGAAATATTGCAATAGATACATGAGAACAACTGAGTATTCTAGTTTAACCTAAAAAGTGGAGATTTATACCCAAGGTATGGAAAGAAGCATTGGTTAAAAAAGGAGCAGTGGTCAAGGCAGAAGGAGGTTTACAAGCTGAAGCAACCAACACAGGAAAAAAACTGAAGACAGGAAGGGTCAAGAGGTATCACTCACAGGATAGGTCCATCTAGGGAAAGAACTCGCTCACATTTGCTATCCAAAAGTATAAGCAGACCAAAGTGAGCAATGCTCTTAGTAAAATTTTGGCTAAAGATGGGCAGTCTCAATAAAGCCTCCTTGAAAAAGAGGAAACAGAAGAAAACTTGGAATTTTTTTCAGTTGTAAAAGAATTTTTATTAATCTGGAGTTTATTGTGCATATCATTATAACATTGTTCTCTGGGCATAAGATATTATGCTGGGATTAATTTAAATCCATCATTAGACTTCAGATGCTCTCAAGAACACTTCCCTAATATCTCTTAGTATTTTAGAGAAAACACTGTTCATCTAAATTACAAATTTAATATTTGAAATACTTAAGAATTTGTAGTTTAAAGTTAGTCTGAGTCAATGTTGCCAATAAGGGTTCTAGACATAGGTCTAAGAACTTGGAAAAATCCCATCCATTTTAAATCTATTTTTCTTAGATTTTAATGTGAAGATTATTGCAGGAAAGTACTTAGCATAAAATTTGAAGGAAAGAGGTAAGATGTTAATAACTAAAAAGAGTAGTATAACACTATAAGTCACCATTAGAAGTAATTTAAACAGAGAGAAATTATTTTAAATATTCCACTTGATTTGGAAAAATAAGAAACTAGAACACTTCCATATTTGAATGAAATGCTTTAAAGTTCTAGATTCTGCATTCTCACAAACCGTAGATCCCTTCTTGCCAACTTATCTTCAAACCTGTCACTGTAAAACTTCCCTAATGATACACTAGTCAAAGGTGTACAGTGTCTGTACTTTAGGTTTGGGGAGGGTGAGGGAATTAGGTTTGAGAGGACTGAGCTAGCCAGAGCTGCACTGACTCCATGGCCGGCTGCATAATAGGAATTCTGGAGAATGGACTTGAGTTTCTGTTTCTGAGAAATGAGAACTCAGATCCAGGAACTGGTGGGCAGCCAACCACAATTGCAGGCAGCCAGTCCAAGGAAACCTTGTCATTTGGCCTGAAGTCAAAATTAGTAGCTAGGAGTAAGCAATAAGTAGCTAGGAGAGTCTCCAGAGCCCGAATGAATTATAGAATCAGACAGACCCCTAGAGATATTGCTAACAAATCAAGGTAAAAAAGCACACACCACTCCCTGGAATTTCCCTGATAATAAAATCTAGGCCTGCAAATCCACTGGGGAATCTCCAAAGATACCTACTCGCACCCATGTGGTGTGTATGTGTGTGTGTGTGTGTGTGTGTGTGTACATATGTTTTGCAGGCTTCTTGACATAACTACATTTTTCCATGAAATTGAATTTCTATGTTTGAGAGAGAGGTAGTTTACTTTATGTCTTTAATATTTCATTCAGAGATTCTCACTGATTTCATTCAAATAGATTCAACCAGACTAAGCTTCACTTTTCTTATCTTCATTTTATTTGGAGTTATCTTTTTATATTATTATGTATTGCAAAATCTTTTCTTGTGAATTGTCTATTAGTTTTGTAAAATGTGCAGTATTATGAAAATAGCAAGTGAGCATCACATTGATTTGATACATATCTGTAGTCAGTGACTCAGGCTGTTTATAAATTTTCAATTACATCAAATATGCTAAATTACTAATATCATATTTGATGGCTATATACTCAAAAGTTTTACTTAGTCTTACAATATTTATTCTTTAGTAATTATTTGACAATAACCACAGGGTCTTTGAAATTTGTTTTCTTTCCAATTCTCAGTGTTTTGTAATATGGCCTTTTCAATCTAGTGTGGGGATATGGGCCACCTCTTCATCATGGTTGTCTTTAATACCTGTAAAATCAAAATATAGTAATCTTCTGAATACATTTATTCCCTCACTGTCCTGACTGATTTTATTGTCAGCTTGAAATAAGTTAGCTGATAGAGTCATCTGAGGGAAGGGAACATTAGAACTTAGAAATTGCTTCCATCAAATCAGGCTCTAGACAAGCCTAAAGGAGGTTTCCTTAATTAGTGAGTGATGTAGGGAAGCCGAGATCATTGTGGATGGTATCACTATTAGGCTGACAGTTTCCATACTGAAAAATCAAACAAATAAAACAAAATAAATCAAAACAAACAAACAGACAATCAAACAGAAACCACCACCACCACCCTCCAAAAAACCATAGACTGAACAAACCAGAAAGAGAAAACCATAAAACAACATTTCATCCACAGTCACTGCATCAGCCCCTTCCTCAGGTCCCTGCCTTGTTTGAGTTCCTGTAATTACTGCTTTGCACTGTAAACTGTAAAAATATGGAATTCCAAAGAAAGTCCACCCTTTCCTCTCCAAGTTCCTTTTGCTCATGGTGCAAAATCACATCAATAGCCAAATTGAGATATTTGCATAATTATATAAACCATAACACAAAGATGTGTATATATATATATGTATATATATATATATATATATATATATATATATATATATATATATATATAAATTTTATGACAGGCTACCACTCTGTAGCCCTGACTAGCCTGAAATTCTCTGTGTCTTTGAGACTGGCCTTAAGCATATGACTGCCTGTCGGTTGCTGGGATTACAGGTAAGCACCGCAGTCATCTCTCAATTGTTTTAAATTCTCATTTTCCTTCTTTTATGTGTCATTGCACATCCTCATGTCAGTTCTGGTTAAGGGTAATATTTCTCGTCCACTATTGGGTCTCATCTTCTACTATCTATTCTCCACTGGAATTTCTAGGAATAAACGAGTAGCTTAATGGTTATCTGTTTACAGGTCTTTCTTATCTACTGTTCAGTCATTGGCGAAACAGCCCTTCCTGGCCTTCTCTGTGCATTTTTTAAATTTATGTGTCAACTTCACAAGTGTCCACATTAAATATTGCTTCTGGGTGTGTCTGTGGGTATTTCTGGGCAAGCAATTTTATCAGCAGCCTTAGAGGGGAAAAAAAAAAGAACTTTCTTCTTTAACACAGGTAGACATCACTTGATCAATTGACTGTCTGGACACAAAGAAAGGATTTATGAGATTTTTTCTTTTCGATTTATTTATCGTTTTTTAAAATTTTATTTACATTTCAAATGTTATTTCTCTTCCCAGATTTCCCTCCACAAGCCCCCTATATCCTCCTCCCACTCTCTTTCTCTGTGAGAGTGCTTCCCTATCTGCCCACCAACTCCTGCCTCAGCAACCTAGGGTTCCCCTATCCTGGGTCATCAAACCTCCACAGCACCTAGGGGATCCCTTCCCAATGATGTCAGCTAAGGCAGTCCTCTGCTACATATCCAGCTGGAGCCATGCATACCCCCTGTGTACTCTTTGATTGGTATTTTTGTCCCTGGCAGCTTTGGGAGATTTTTACTAATGCTGAAGCTCGTTACTAATTTTAATAATCAATTGTGTGTAAGAATGTACACAGTACTTAATCATGTATTGATAAATATAGATCACTGTGTACATATTACTGTATGCATGCCACTTTAGATACGTTGTATTATAATTGTTTTATATCTAAAATTACCCTCCAAATCATATCTTACATTTTATTTCAATCTAAGTCTATGTCTGTTCTAAAACAATGAATATCGTTACCGTATAATGTGTTTCTAGGATATTTTTAAGACTGCTTCTAATCTTTTGATCATTCCTGCTTTCAACATTTTAAATTTTATCTTTAAAATGAGGGACCATTCTCCCTGAGTCTATGAGGAAGGCCGAGTGTACGAAATTGAAAGAGTGTGTATCCTTTCTATCAGGAGCCCTGCTGCATGTGAATTTCACAGGCATGGAGAAGATTAACTGGGAACGCAGTATGGGGCAAAGGCATCTGAGCAGCAGAGAGAGCTGATACTTGACCTTTTGTGGTTCTTGGGGGGATTGAAGTTAAAGAAACTCCAGGTGGTCTTCAGAATCACTTGACATTTTCTCTAAGTGATGGACCAAACCAGAAAAAGCCAGAAAAAGTCAGTTAAAATAAAGTTGCACTCCGCCAGTTTATTGAATATATTTATGTAATATATCTCTTTGGCTCAATAATTCATATAACTAAGGTGCCTCCTGATGCTCCTCACAACAACCAACATGTCACTGATATTTCTTAGAGTTCACTACACTGTCTTTTCCTTTGTGTTACTCTCCTTTCAAAGCATTTTGATCCCAAAGTCTTAATGATTATATCTCTTTTGATAAACTAAATCTATGTAACCAGCCTCAATGTTTCTCCTACGTGTATATATTCACTGTATGTTTGTGTGTGTGGCCTTGTTGAAGTTGCTTCACTTGGAGGTGGGCTTTGAAGTATTGAAAGTGTATGACATGTGTCTCTTTCCTTGCTGCTTGCCGATCAGCATGTAAATAGCTGAGCTCCAGCTCCAGTACTTTGTAGGCCAATGTGCCACCTCAGTCCCCACTATAAGGATAATCAACTAACCCTCTAAACTCTAAGCAGGCCACCAATAAAGTGTTTCCCTCTATAAGTTGTCTTGGTCATTGAGTCTCTTCACAACTGCAGAGCAATAAAACAGCATTCATTTATTTGCCCTTATTTTTTCATCAGATTAACATATAGAAATTACTTAACTCAAACAAATAAAATCATATGTCATGGTATGATTAAGAGGTTAAATTAGGCCAGGCAGTGCTGGCACACACCTTTAATCCCAGCACTTGGGTGGCAGAGGCAGACAGATTTCTGAGTTCGAGGCCAGCCTGGTCTACAGAGTGAGTTCCAGGACACCCAGGACTATACACAGAAACCCTGTCTCGAAAGAAACAAACAAACAAACAAAAAAGGTTAAATTAGTAACTGTCAGTTCCAACATGAGGCTCTTTTTCCTGCCTTGCGCTGTTGTTTGGGAATAGCACCTAGACAAAATATTTGTTAATCTTCCTTTCATAGTTCTTAACTGCAAATTAATAATTGATTGGGTTCAAAATTCTCAGAAATGTGGAAAAAATTTTCTTCCATGGCAATATAAAACACGTTAAAGTTTATATGAATATATTCTGTCTATTGATAATAAAAATGGAATGAAATGCAAATACTATCTCTTTGTCAGGTTCATCTATTTAATACCTAATTTTGTTCATCTATTATAATTATAAATTCCAAAGACCCATTCTTCCCAATATGCATTACCCTGACTGTCAGACTGTCAGAGCCTGAAACTCCAGTTAACATAGCTGACAATAAATATTAAAGACCACACGCAAGTGCACAGTCTTTCATACTCCTCAATAGTAAAGAAAATGTGTGGATCACATAAAAGCATGTTTTGCATACTACAGATTGGCAATTCACATGAGTGGATTTATGAATTAACCTGTGGCAAAGAGAAGGCATGTGTGTCCTAGATTCAAGCATAAGATTATTTTGTACAGGCTGGGTCAAGATGAGGTAACATGTAAAATAATTACTTCTCATGTATTTTAGGCAGACATCTTACTTTCTTTGCAGTATATCATACCCTCATATCTCTCTTATTTTATATAGTCAGATTCTTTCTCCTAAATTATCACATGTGTGATACTTGGCTAATCCTATGAATAGAGGCTGAATCTCAGAGAATTGTTTAGAGAGAAGTTTTTTCATTACGTTTTATATAATATTAAATTAAATGCAACTTTCAATTTAAATAATATAGAAGATAGTCAAATGAGAATGATGTAAAGATACTGACACCCTGCTTTCTCTAAGATATCCAGTGACATTTTCCCTTTCTCTAGTCTGACTCAAACTCTGAATGTGCTGAAGAAACACTTGACACTGTAGCAGGTTGTCTCTGCCTGCATCAATTCCTTCAGGTTCCTATAGCAATGCCATACCCAGGATGGTTCATGTATAGGGAAAACGTATTTCTCACAATGATGGACTTTGAGAAATTCAGGAAAGCTGCCTGCTGAAGGGTAACTTTTGAGTTCATGTTCATGCTGTACTTTCTTTTTTTTTTTGTCTTTATTTCTTTTTTTTTTCCAAGCTAAAATTAGTTAATTTTTATTTATTTATTTATTTATTTATTTATTTATTTATTTATTTATTTTCATACTATGGAATGTAAGGGAACTCTATGGAGTCTCTTCCTGAAAGACACTAAGCACATTTGCTCTATCCTCATGACCTAAACCACCACCCAGCAATCTCATCTCATGATCTTATATTATCTGGGTGTAGGATTATGACATAATAATTTGTTGTGAAGGTATAAACACTCAGTGAATGAACTACATGGCTCTAGAAATACTAGTGACTATGAAAGAGACAGGAAACAGGGCCTGGTGTTAGAACTGATAATTACTATTTTAACCTCTTAATCATACCATGTCATATGATTTTACTTGTTTGAATTAAGTAATTTCTATATGTTAGTGTGTTGATAAAAATTAAAGACAAATAAAGGTATGCAGTCTTACTGCTGTGCTGCTATGAAGATACTCTATGGCCAAAGCAACTTATAGAAGAAAGCATCTAATTTATTACAGAAAGTTAGTCCTTTATCATCATGATGGGGAACATGGTATTATATATGCAAACAGTGTTTGACCAGTAGCTGGAAATTTTACCTTCATATCTACAGAAAGCAGTTGGGGGAATGCAAAGATGGAGAAAGAGACAAAAAGAGAGGTGAGAGACAGATTTAGAGACACAAAAATACACACACATATACATATATGTGGATGAGGGCGTGACTTGGCTTTTGAAAACACAGCACCTATTCATGTCTAGTGATGTACTTTCTCCAACAAGGACATACCTACTCCAACAAGTCACATTTCTAAGTCTTCATCCAACCATTCCACTTACTAGGGACTGACTATGCATTAAACAAATGACCATTTGGGGTCTACTCTCCATCACAAATGTCACACCAATAATTTGAAGAAAGTCACTATCAGTGTTCACCCTTTAAAAATCTATAAATGTCCCTCCCTCCCTCCCTCCCTCCCTCCCTCCCTCCCTCCCTCCCTCTGCGTATGTGTATGTGTGTGTGTGTGTCCAGTATGTGAGCTCATGCACATGTGTGTCTCACTCTGTCTCTCTTTAAGTTACTGACTCAACCACTGCAACTGTCTAGAACTCAAATACCTGCATGCCTGTTTCCTGAGTACTAGGAATAAGAGTGTGTATTACCATGCCTGGTCTAAGTTTTTGCTTTTGTTTTGTTTTGGTTTTTGGTTTTGTTGTTTTGTTTTGTTTCATTTTGTTTTTAACCTGAAACTGCCTCTATATCAGGCTGGTCTTGAACTCCAAGATCTGTTTGCCTCTGTTTACTGCTATTAATGTTTCCGTATTCTAGTTGGATCACAAAGATTTAGAAGGTCTATGGATATGATTCCTTGTCAGAGCAGCCATTTTTGCCTGATTAAAATTCCACTACATAGTGATGCTTATTATTTATACCATATCCTCAGGGGAGAACATAATTTTACAAATTGGAGCAAAGTACATACAAAACTTTAGAATTTTCTCCCTTTGAAACTTGGACTAGGAATGCTGTCTGCCTGAGTGCCGTTGTTTCAAAAAGATTGCTTCCAGCTCCTTAAGATAGGCATTGCAAATGAAGTGAATAAAATCAAGGTCTTGATATTAACTAAAGAGTAAGCAAGGCTCAGAATGACAAGGGGAAAAAAAGGCAGGTTATTGACATAGGGAAAAGAAAAACATTCCAAGTGTTACTCATATGAAGAATTTGTCATTTCTTTGATCTGTTATCTCTGTATCATCTATAATCAGTCTATCTTTGCATCTATGTATATATATATATATATATATGAATTTGTGTATGTATGTTTTATTTATCATCTAAGCAGTTATATAGTGAGGCCTGCTCTCAAACAAAGGGAAAGAAACAAGTAGCATGAAAGACAAACAGTGTGAATGTTTTCTCAAATGACACAATGATGAAATACTCACGGCAAATTTACTTCAGTATGTCAGAAGCTAGTTTTTTTTTTTTTTTTTTTTTTTTTTTTGGTTGGTTGGTTTATTTTTCATGTGCACCTAGGTAGATTTTCTTTTGAACAACACTTAACAACTAAATTTAAGATTTATAGTACAATCCAGATGATTTCTTATCATCGTCCTCTATGGTCTTCTGTATAGTTATATTTATCCACCAGCACATACATGACTGCTTAATGCTAATATTTCTAAAGCCATTAATGACACAATTAAGTGTTAGATCACGGATACTTTCTTTCCTTTCCCAGAATGCAAGCCAGGCATCTGAAAGCTTTGAATGAATGACATGAATCAGTTGATAAGAAAGTGTTGGGGGCTTCTTTCCCTCTCCCTAAGTTGTATACAAGTCCAGCCTCCTCCTCCTCCTCCTCTAATCCTTAGACCAGGCACAACTTTTAATGAAACAATGTTTGTTCCTTCTAGAATCAACACATTATATCCTGTGTTCTATAGCCTATTCAGGCTAGATCCTGTAGTGCAGAAATTGCAACTCCTACATTTACATTGAAATCCTACACTAGTCAAGGAATTTCTCTGTTCTCTGGAAGTGAAGGGTCTGCCTTGCCTTTCAGGAGTCCTCTGTTCTGTTTATAATACAATGTTCTAATTCTCCTAATACTATGGGATGTGAAGGAAAATCTTTCCATTTAGATCAAGGACAAATTCATGGCTGCCTGTGGTGATGCTGCTGGCTCTCCTAATAAAGCTCATCTATGGTAATTTTGAGTCGGTTTCCTTCAACGCTTCTGCTTGTTAAATCCAAATAAATGAAAGTCATGTATTGTTTTGCATTTCTTAGAGGGCAGGGCATGCATTATATATATGGGGGTGGTAAAGATTAGAACATCCACAGTGGCCTAAGTTGGAATCACTGCAGTAGGTTTTCCTGCTATGTGTGTATGTGTGTGTGTGTGTGTGTGTGTGTGTGTGTGTGTGTGTGTGTGTGTGTAAATATCTTCTAGGTTTTTGGGAGAAAGAAAACACCATTTACTTTTTTACATCTAGTCAGTAGTAAATAGAGGAAAAGTAGGAAAGTCTAGAAAATTATTCACTGGATGAGTGTTTTATTCACAGAAAAACAGACATTGCATTCTTATGGCAAAGCCAGGGATGTCAGATTCTTGTGTAAAAGAGAGTTTAAAAACATAAATGACAGAGAGCGGTGGGGGAGAGACAGAGACAGAGACAGAGTGACAGAGAACAAGAGACACCAAGAAAAAAAGAGACAGGAGAAGATAGATAAAGATATAGAGGTAGAAACCCTTAATATGCCCTTTGAAATGTTCATTGATATAAAAAGCCTTCAAAAATATGAAAATAAAATAATTGGTATTTTAGATGATTTTCTAAGTTTTGTTTTAAAAATTTAAAAGTGAATAACAGCAGGTCTGTTTGAAGACTGGATTTGCCAACATTAAATACTAATCACTGAGGAACTACTGAACAATTTGACACCCAGACTGTACTGTTCTGGCACTTCTTAAAAATGAGGGCACCTTACCCTGTACATTCTGAGGGATGCATTACTCTAGAGCAAATAAAAGGAGAAACACTGTTCCTTCTTGAATGTCAAGAGTCATTCAGTTGAATACTGGAAAGCCCAATAAACTCAAACAATTTTATTGGCTCCATGAGGAAAAACAGAAGTCAAGTTCAGAGTTGAATTTTCTATGTTTCTTAGAAAAAATACAAACTATGAGTATATTAAATATAAAGATCCCAAAGACTGAATTGCTTTAAATCTAAAGAATTTTTATATTACTTGATTATCGTTGTTATTTGTTAAGTAAGCTTTATATCATTATAGCAAATGTTCCATCTCTGAATGGTTTGTTTTGGTTCATAATTTCAGAGATTTGTGACAATGTTCTAGTGCAAGATAGGTTGAGCCTATTTCTATGTATTTTTGGCAATCATTCGTGATGGGGACTGTGTGATAGAACAAAACAAATGAGACAAGGTAAAAGGCATACATATACATGGATATCCTTTTAGAGTATGTTCAAATGATGTGGTCACCCACTATTAATCTTCATTGCCAAATAGTACCACCATGGCGACTAAAACATTAACATAAGACTGTGAGAGACACCTATCACTCAAACAATGCCATGTTCAAACTATAAATTACCTAGTTTTCCATATTAAAATTAAATTATATTTTAATTAATTTTACCTTCATTTCTCTAATACTAAATTATTTAGCTAATTCAATTATGATAATATCAGTTCAATATTGTAAGAAATAAACTTTGACTTTTAAAGAATTTATGATTGAATTTAAAATTATATCCAAACTCTTAATTAGAGAGCTTAATAGAATCTGGGCATAGAAGCTAGTTCATCGTTTTGATTGGAGCAGTTAGGAAGTGGAGCTTCATAAATAACCATCAGTATGAAGGCAGCCTTGACGGTGAGACATCATCAAAACTAAAAGCGCAAAAACGTAAAGACCATGTAACTAGAAACCAATCATACTGCTTCACTGATAGTAATATTTTCAAAGCATTTAGCACACTTTGCTAAATCCTTGATATCATTTTTGTCCTTACAGTTATTATATTTCTGAAAGAGTGGCAACTCTTTCTTCACTGTATAGAAGGGGGAAAAGAAGGTCTGTGCCAGTTCTTGAATCCAGTGGTTTCTCAAATCACAGTAAACACTGAAGAGTGATGTCCTTGGGTAAAGGGAGGCTAAGAATGTTTTTTCTTTCATGTTCTGTCACTACTGATTTCTGTAGGTCTCTAGCTTTCTCTCAGCCCCTGGACAGCTCTCCCAGATGCTGAGAATCCTACTTTAACTTTTTCTAGTTACTATTCAGAGCTGAAGTAATATGTAATTTCCTCAGACATTTGTTTCCTAGCATATACAAATAATAGATCTCCTTCTGTTTGCCTATGACTCAATGTCCCCCTTTTCAAAATTGTGCAAGGGGTTTTAAGTACCATGGTTGCTGTACATCTATGATATGAGAGTTTACTCTGAATTAGCATGTGGGTTCTATGCACAGGGCTCCGTTTCTCTTGATAATTCTTAAATTTTCATTATACAACATAATGCCTTATCTAATATTATTTGAAAGAATGGAATTAATACATGGACCTGAAATTCAAATGCACAATTTGTTATTTTTTCTTCAGACCACACTTCTTTAACCAGTCCAGAAGGCTGACCATCTGAACAACTTTTAGAACAGAAACACTTAATTTACCTGCCCATAAAGTGCACATTTTAATTCCAGAGTGACTTTAAATTACTCCTGGGAGATTACAGTAGTAAGAAGCAGAATTTTGATTTTAAATGCCATTATGCTAATCTCGATCATAACTTCTTAATACTCAGTGAGACAAAGGTTACATTAAATTAGCCATTGCACTGCCCTTAATGTAAGAAGAGCAGGGGTTTGGTACTAAGTATAGCAACACTCCCCAGCAGGGGATCATTGTCTTATTCAGAATTATTTTAGAAAATCAAAGGCAGGTCAATTATTTCCCAGTTGTGTGTAGTTGATTGTATTTTTTTAATGTGTTCTTATTGTTTTTTCCATATATGTATATGTGTGTATGTGTGTATATTTGAATGTATACATGTGAGTATGATTGTATGTGTGTCTGGGTTTGCATGTGTTTGTGTATGTATGTGTGTGTGTGTGTGTGTTTTAATGGATATTTTCTTTATTTACATTTCAAATGCTCTCCTTTTTCCTGGTTTGCACCCCGGAAACCCTCTATCCCAACCCTCCTGCTTTTATGAGAGTATTCTGCTACCCACGCACCCACTCCTACCTCCCCACCCTGGCATTCCCCTACACTGCGCATCAAGACTTCACAAGACCAAGGACCTCTCTTCCCATTGATGTCCGACAAGGCCATCCTCTGCTACATATGTGGCTGGAGCCATAGGTCTCTCCATGCGTACTCATTGGTTGATGGTTTAGTGCCTGGGAGCTCTGGGCGTACTGGTTGACTCATATTGCTGTTCCTCCTATGGGACTGCAAACCCCTTCAGCTCCTTCAGTCTTTTCTCTGACTCCTCCATTGAGAACCCTGTGCTCAGTCCAACAGTTGGCTGTGAGCATCTGCCTCTGTATTTCTCAGGCTCTGGCAGAACCTCTCAGGAAACAACTATATCAGGATCCTATCAGCAAAGGACTTCTTGGCATCTACAATAGTGTCTGGGTTTGGTGTCTGCATATGGGATGGATCCCAAGGTAGGGTGGTCTCTGGATGTCCTTTCCTTCAGTCTCTGGGTTTTAAACAGAACAAACAAACAAACAAAATGCCCATTTTCCAGTAGGGTCCTCATTGTCTAAGGGTAAAACAGAAAATATATTTCATTCAGAAAGTAAAATGATTACATATGATTGTAAGCACTTCAGGGTTGAAGGTTATTTGTGGAATCAGGGATTTGAAGTAAGCTACATCATAACATATTAGTGGATTTTTGTTGCTGGTATGCATTTGAATATTTCTAGGGACTGAAACAAAAGACACAGATATGTGTTTATACATATAGTAAATAGCACACATACAGATGGAAGTAAGGTTAGTGTTGTAATTTCAGTCAAGCAGAGAAACATTTCTGGAGCAAAGTTTACATCATTTCAAATTTGAAGAAGGGAGTTATTAAAATGTTTATAGACTATTGTATTTTTCTTTTTTTGTTTTTCTTGGTTATTTTATTTATTTACATTTTCAAATGTTATCCCCTTTCCAAGTTTCCCTCTATCAACCCCTATCCCCTCTCAGTGTGTATGTGTGTGGGGGGTGTATGTATATAAATTATGGGTTAGTTGTGAAAAATGTAGGATGAGTCTGTGTCTCAATGAGGTAACCACATGATGCACACAGCAATCATCAATTTATTTCTTCAAAACAAATTAAATTTGCTCTCAAATGTATACATTATTGGCAATTGTCTCTTCAAGAACAGAATAATTTCAGATCTGTCAGCAGAGGGCTCAGGAGATATGCTGCAAATAGAAAGGACAGCATTATCCTGATAGTGTATATGTTATTTGACACTTTCTTGGTTTTTTTCCTTTTTTTTTCTATTTCTAGGAAAGAACAGTTGTGTGAGACATGTGCTCAACCCCCTCCCAGAACGTAGGACACATAGTATTATAGGGTATCCTGCAGTTTCCTGCTCTCCCAGCCTTCCTGCAAAAGTAGAATATGCCCTCTCCTTGTGTAGGATATAGGGATATAGGTAGGTCAAGGAGATAATATGATAATTATATTTACTCTCTATTTTTTAATTTAAATTTACATTTTTTAACGTGTGTAGGTGTTTTGCCTGTATATATGTCTATACAGTGTGTGTGTGTGTGTGTGTGTGTGTGTGTGTGTGTGTGTCTGTGTGTGTGTGTGTGTGTGTGCTTAATGTCTGGGGAGGATGGAATAAAGCATCAGATGCCTAGAACTGGAAGTATAGAAGGTTATAATCTAGCATGCTGGTGGTGGATCCTCTGGAAGTAAATTCAGTGTTCTTTACCACTGAATCATCTTTCCAGTTCCATAACCAATATATACTATCACAAGGCAAAATTAGAGGAATGGATTATAGCATATTTTAATATTTTCTTTATCACCATTATAGTTAGATCTGTCAGCTTAGTAATTCTGTTTTACATTAAAATGTCTCTACTTAAATTCTTACATGTCTGTCTCCTGATTCGGATCCAGAACAATATATTGACAATATATAATGTATGGACTTCATTCTAAAGTTTTGTAACTTTATTTGTAAATTTTATATGGTAACAGAAGCTGGCATGCATATATTTTGTGGCTGATATTAAATCAGGACCAGGAATCTAGCTTAGAATTAGTAAACATTTTCCCAAGAAGAAAACTATTAGATATTTCAAGTTAATACGTTTTACCTTAGTGCCTAAGATGTAGAGCTGAATTTTATGTTAGTTTTTGTGTTATATTTGCACTTACATAATAACTGTGATGAAGATATTATTCAAGAGTAAGCATGAAAATAAACGTTTTCACGTGGACTGAATGTGACTCTAAAGTGAGACATTTTGTAAATATGTGTAAATTAAAGATATTGTGATTCAATTCATGAATCTGTGGCATTCAATTATTATTCTACCAAAGACTAGAAATGAAACACAATACTATTTTATTTTGGACTTGAATACATTAAGAGAGATATTTGAAAGAATACTGGTACAACTGATTCATGATGCATTGTATTTTTCATTCATGTGTTTATTTTTATGTATGAACATGTGTTCCTGTTATCATTGAATGGATGTGTGTGTGTGTGTGTGTGTGTGTGATGTAGAAGCCAGAAGCTAAGCTAATACTCTGACTATTCTGAAAATATTCCCCAACTTTATTAGAAACAAAGTCCCTCAGTGAACCTGGATTTCATAAATTCATCTAGGCTGTTGTCTAATGAATTCAGTGGATCCCATATTCTCTGCCTCCCTTTACCAGGAATGTATATGCATGTCCCCAATGTTTGACTTTCATATGGGTTCTTGGGATAGAGATGCACATCTTCATGCTCATGAGGCAAGCACTTTTTCAAGCAGACTATCAACCACCTCAGTCCTACATTTATATGTAGACTAAAGAGACACCACTGTCTCATTTGTTATCATATGCAAGCTGTTTTTTTTTATGTTTTTTTTTTAATTAGGTATTTTCCTCGTTTACATTTTCAATGCTATCCCAAAAGTCCCCCATACCCAGCCCCCCAATCCCCTACCCACCCACTCCCCCTTTTTGGCCCTGGGGTTCCCCTGTACTGGGGCATATAAAGTTCGCAAGTCCAATGGGCCTCTCTTTGCAGTGATGGCCGACTAGGCCATCTTTTGATACATATGCAGCTAGAGACAAGAGCTCCGGGGTACTGGTTTGTTCATATTGTTGTTGCACCTATAGAGTTGCAGTTCCCTTTAGCTCCTTGGGTAATTTCTCTAGCTCCTCCATTGGGGGCCGTGTGATCCATCCAATAGCTGACTGTGATCATCCACTTCTGTGTTTGCTAGGCCCCGGCATAGTCTCACAAGAGACAGCTATATCTGGGTCCTTTCAGCAAAATCTTGCTAGTGTATGCAATCGTGTCAGCGTTTGGAAGCTGATTATGGGATGGATCCCTGCATATGGCAATCACTAGATGGTCCATCCTTTCCTCACAGCTCCAAATTTTGTCTCTGTAACTCGTTCCATGGGTGTTTTGTTCCCATTTCTAAGAAGGGGCAAAGTATCCACACTTTGGTCTTTGTTCTTCTTGAATTTCATGCGTTTAGCAAATTGTATCTTATATCTTGGGTATCCTAAGTTTCTGGGCTAATATCCACTTATCAGTGAGTACATATTGTGCGAGTTCCTTTGTGATTGGGTTACCTCACTCAGGATGATGCCCTCCAGGTCCATCCATTTGCCTAGGAATTTCATAAATTCATTTTTTTAATAGCTGAGTAGTACTCCAGCCAACCTCAGACCTGACTGTCAGAAAAAGAAAAAGTTAAGTAAATATGTAGGAAAATAAAACAAACCTCAGAGGAGATTAGGTCAGCTTTAGAAAATAACCCATTCAGATGACAGAATCCCAGTGAGGACTTATTCTGGAAAATATAATTGTGAGAACTGAGCAGTAATTAATCATGACAGGCAGGAAGACAGACTCACAGACAAAAAAGTATCACACTGGTGTCAAGGAAATGCAGTAGGTGAAAAATAAGAGTAAAGCTGTGGTAGTAAATACCAACTTGAGGATTCTAGAGAGGATTATAAAGCGGTTAAGAAAATTGAGAAATAGCATAATTTCTAATTCACTGTTTAAAAACATCCAGGCAGGTTGAAGCATATGTTCTCTAATAATGATGGTGCTAAAATTCTGTATGAGTAGGGTGATTCACAGAAATCTAAACCAGGATTCAACCCAGGGTTTCAGTGAGAGAAAGAACCTAGTACCCCATGTGGAATCCAGGACAGATTTACTCTAAAAATGAAAACCAGTAAAAGGGATGTAAACACAGGGAACAAAAGAGGTTGTAAATTGCTATCTTGATATGGAAATGCTATTTGCTAAACTGGGACTACTAAGTGTGCCTCACCAGAATCCTTTTGGACATAGGACCTATGTTCTAGATTTTTTTAGATTGAGAGTTTTGCCTACTATTGCTCATACTTGATGATTTTAGTTTAAAAATGTATGAATGAAGCTACCAGATCCAAAATATAGCTCCAAACTTACTGCTACAAAGATGACCCTGTATAATTCAATTGGTTACAAAACAAATTGAATACTTATGAATTTGTTTGCATTCACGTGCTTGTGTCTCGCTGTGTGTGTGGGGGGGGGGGGGAGGGGGGTGTTGAGTGAGTAGGTAGACCAGAATAAAATAGAGCATAGAGAGGATAGAATATTCAATATCTATTATGTTTGTGTATGTAAAACTGCCAAATTAAATTTAATGAAAGAATGACACAAGATTATCCAAGGCTCTCACCATCCACAGACAAGAGTGACATGATAATCACAGAAAGAATCCAGCACTTATGTGGTTGGGGAAATACTACCTGTCCCTCCTTAACTGTTGTGTCTGTCTTCCACACTCACTTTGCCACCACTAGGGCCTGATGCTGCTCCTGGGTTTATTCTCCATGACTCCTAGCTTTTGTCTTCTTTTCTTCTAACAGCTTTTTTTATACAGTGTATACTTTTCTGTGAGTTGAATTGTCTGGTAATGTGTTATGCCATACATTTTGAGGAATGATTGACTTTTGGAAATATTCTTTATTTTCTAAAAATTTTGATGTGTCTCACTTAAACTCTTCTTGAGTTCTTGGCCACAAACTGCTCTTCTATTCTAGCAATTTGTAATAGTTTAGAGGGCACTTTTGCTCTTTGTGATTGAAAGATTAAGAGAGATATCAGATCCTTGTATAGTCTTGAAAACATCTCCTCCCACAAGCCTTGTTTTACCCAACATATGTGAGGATCATTATAAGAAGGTATTTTCTTTTTTTAATTTTATTTAATTGGTTTTTTTTAAATTTTATTTTTATACTCCAGATTTTATCCCCTTCCCAGCCTACCCTTTGACTTTTCTCCATCCCATACCTCCTCCAACCCCCTGTCTCAATGAGGATATCACCACCCCACCAAACCTCTAAACTCCCTGGAGCCACCAGTCTCTTGAGGGTTAGGTGCATCTTCTCTGACTGAACCTAGACCCAGCAGTCTTCTGCTGTATATGTGTTGGGGGTCTCATATCAGCTGGTGTATACTGCCTGTTTGGTTGTCCAGTGTTGAGAGATCTCAGGGGTCCAGGTTAATCGAGATTGCTGATTCTCCTACAGAGTTGTGCTCCTCTTCAGCTTCCTCCAGTATTTCCCTAATTCAGCCACAGGGATCAGCAGTTACTATCCATTGCTTGGGTGCAAATATCTGCATCTGACTCTTTCAGCTCTTGTTGGGTCTTTCAGAGGGCAGCAATGATAGGTCCCTTTTTGTGAGCACTTGATAGCCTCAGTAATAGTGTCAGATTTACTTACTGGTTAGAAGGACTCTGCCAAGATTTTTGTGTTCACTATCTATTCTTAATTACTTGAGTTGATTATTTAGCCATTTCTCATATGGTCATTTTATTCAAAACAGATGGATCAAGCCTGGTGGCGTCTTTTAATATTTGCTCAACAATCATCTTAGCTAGACTAAAATTTTCAAAAGGCATTGCTAGTATTTTTAAGTCAACTTCAGTAATAATGTAATAATGTTTTCTACAGACCTTGGTGGCACATGAATATAATGCTAACTACTATTGAGGCTGAGAGAAGACAACTATGACATCATAGTTTGTCTTGATATCATAATTGCCCCATTTCAGCCCCCAAACTAGCTGGCATTATATTTATGTGCCATATATACACATATACATATATATATATGTGTATATATAATACGATGTTTACTGTACATATATCATAAATATATAATATACACATTGTAATTACATGTACATTTATAAACATAATACATATTAAATATTGCATAACATACAGTATATGGTATATAATATCTTATATTTTATATTTAGTAAAAATGTATAGTATATAATAATATATATATGAGATATATGACATATAACATATAATATGTAACATATATAAGATAATTTATATTACATAATATATCATTCATCATGTCATATGTCACACATTATACATGATATGCCATAGGTAGTTTGTAGTGTTTCATGAATAATATATGGAATAGAATATAGAATGTAAAACATAGAACATATAACATGCAATATGTAGTGAATAGCATGTAGCCAAAAGTATATACCATGTAGCATATAGTACATAGTTATATGGCATTCTCTCTCTCTCTCTCTCTCTCTCTCTCTATATATATATATATATATATATATATATATATATATATATATATATACACATATTACATTTAACATATCATAAAACATATTGACATATAATATGACATGTAGCATATAGAGGTTATATAGTATATAGCATATCAAACATAGCTTATATCATTTAACCTATAACCTATAGCATATAGCCTGTAGTATGTAGTAAGTAATATATAATGTGAAATATGAAATGTGTAATGTGTGATGTTATGTTTGATATAAAATATGTAGTATGTAACATGTAATATGCAACATGTGGTATGTAGTATATATGATTAATAATATATAACTTATAGGTTATAATATACAACACAACATACAATAAAATACATAATATGGTAATAACATGTATAATGTATTATGTATTTTATATATAATATAATACATAAGATTATATAAAATATATGAAGTATATATATATATGTGTGTGTGTGTGTGTGATTAGAATAACGTCAATTATGCTGGACTAAATATGAGTTCAAGGTCACAGCTGTAAACAACTTTTGCCTCATTTTATGTGGGAAGATCTCCTTGTAATCCCAATCTTTCAGATAGACAGACAGGCCTTTAATCTAGACTTGAGGTTAGACAAAATTTTATTACAGATCTACTCTTGGCACTTATAGACGCCTGTTAGGAGTCTATATAAGGACATGGGAAAGGAAGATTTGCTCTTTACCTGCTTGCTCTCTCCTCCTTAGCAACCCTAGATCTTCACTGGCAGTAGAACCTACTTCTTTGGGATCCAACATCTATTGTAGAGAAGCTGAGGCACTTAGTTTTACAGACTGAGCAACTTCCATATTTTGGACACCCTGTTCATAGTAAGCAACTGTTGTATTATCTGGGCCAGAGGCTGTAAATAGTTTTAATAAAACCCTTTTCTATATACATGCATAGAGAGAAAGGTTCAATCTATAAGTTCTGCTATTCTAGAGGACCCTGCGGAATGCAGTTAACATCAGTAAATTTTCAATATAGTGCAATTTCAAACACACACATTTTATATATAAACTCATATATATATATATATATATATATATATATATATATATATATATGAGTTTTATTTGTATGAGGTATACAAAAGCTAGAGTTATCATTGTGTAGGGAACCACAGTTGAAAAATATGCCTCCATATGTCCATATGATCTGGCTGTGGTCAAGACTTTAGGGCATTTTGTTAATTAGTGATTGATGTGAGTCAGCCCAATCCCTTTTGGGTAGTGGCATGCGTGGGCTGTGGTTCTGAGTTCTATAAGAAAGTAGAACAATCTACAGGAACAAGGGAGAAAGCAGCACTCCTCTATGGCCCTTTCATCACCTTTGGGATCCCATTCTGTTTGAGTTCCTGACCTCACTACTTTTTTTTTTCTCGAGACAGGGTTTCTCTGTGTAGCCCTGGCTGTCCTGGAACTCACTTTGTAGACCAGGCTGGCCTCGAACTCAGAAATCTGCCTGCCTCTCCCTACCAAGTTCTGGGATTAAAGGCATGTGCTACCGCTGCCCAGCAACCTCACTACTTTTGATGATGGACTGTGAATGAAATAAATGTTTTCTTTGTCAACTTGCCTTTGGTCATGGTGGTTCAAAATATTGATAGTAACCCTAACTAATACAACAGTGATACAAAACAATTTCTGAAGCAACACTGAATTAAGAATATGTCATAATTTTGTTAATAAATGATTCACCATTTCCAAATATGTAATTTTTCATGGCTCTATGAATGAAGTTGTTCAGAGGTCTTCAGTGATCAAACAAGATAGAATATACATGAATGTCAATCACATGACTGGGAATGCCTACAATGTTAGCCTTTTATGGAGTCAACCAACCATAACTCCATCAGAAGACATACCTGCAATTTCTTCACAAAGATGAGAAATGATAATTTTTAGCCCATGATTAAATTGTTAAAGCTAGAGTAGATGTTTACTAACATCTGTTTGAAAAACAATATTTTATTTAATTTGAAAAATAAAAGCTATTAAGATTTAACAAAGTTGTAATCATCAAAAACCGTCCAATATTGAACAGTCTATGTTCTAGCATATAATATTTCAAAAGATTTGGTTCCAAAGACAGTTGTGGGAAATTAAGTAACAAATGAATTTTTAGAAAATAAAAATACATAACTATATAAATGAATACACACACACAAACATATATGCATATATTGAAGACACTATAGCTTGTAAATTCATAACAGTGTAACACATTTTAAAACTAAACCTTATATGCCAAATGGAAAAACTAACATTCCTAAAGTTGCATTTTTAATTTTTCCATTAGCAGGAAATACTAATACCAGGTTTAGGTATGTCTAATTACTTATGATATGTTTACCAAAAATGAGAAATTATTTATTTACATGGGTTTTTGTGGTATCTGAGTTGGTAAATGCATAAATATAAAAACAATGCATCTCAGTGACTCAGTCTTTCTAGACACAGCTGAGAAACAAGAGCCCCATAGGGAATAAGACATTGGTATAAGGTCTCTTAACTGGTAAGTGGGGAGAGTCAAAGGCTATTTCTGAGACCATGGTAGAAACAGCTAAAATAGCACCCATGAGAAACATAAGCTCCTCAAGCAAGTAGACTACTCCCAGGCAGTTTGTGAGTTCATTAATTTTCCTTAACTCTCTCTCTCTCTCTCTCTCTCTCTCTCTCTCTCTCTCTCTCTCTCTCTCTCTCCCTCTCTCTCTCTCTCTCTCTCTCTCTCTCTCTCTCTCTCTCTCTCTCTCTCTCTCTCTCTCTCTCTCTCTCTCTCTCTCTCTCTCTCTCTCTCTCTCTCTCTCTCTCTCTCTCTCTCTCTCCTCTCTCTCTCTCTCTTAAACATGGGCTTTACATAATTTATAATTTTGAAACATTCATCATGCTGAATCAATAAAATATCAGTAAAATTTTGCATTGTAAACATTTCCCTAAAAATAAAAAGGCACTTGGAAAGACAAAATGAATCTATTACCTTATTTCTTTTTAATTTTTTAAAAAAAATATTGCTTATTTACAGTAAAAATGTTATCCCTCTTCCCAGTTTCCCCTCTGAAAACATCCTATCCCACCCCTCTCCCCCCCTGTTTCTGTGAGGGTGCTCCCCCACCCACCCACGCACTCCTGCTCACTGCCCCAGCTTTTTCCTGAGGCATCAAGCCTTCACAGGACCAAGGGTCTCCAGTCCCACTGATGCCAGACAAGTCCATCTTCTGTTACATATGCAGCTGGACCTATGGGTCCCACTATGGGCACTCTCTGATTGTGGTTTAGTCCCTGGGAGCTCTGGGGTATCTGGTTGGTTGATGTTGTTCTTTCCATGGGGTTGCAAACTCCTTGAGCTCCTTCCGTCCTTCCCCTAACTCCTCTATTGGGGTCCCCATGGTCAGTCCAATGTTTGGGTGCAAACATCTGCATCTGCATCAGAAAGACCCTGACAGTCTCTAGAGAGACAATCATATCAGGCTCCTGTCAGCAAGCACTTGGCATCAGCAACAATATCTGGATTTGGTGGCTGCTTATGGGATATATCCCCAGGTGGGGCAGTCTGGATGCCCTTTCCTTCAGTTTTTGCTCTACTCTTAGTCCCTGTATTTCCTTTAGACAGGAGCAATTCTAGTTTGTTTTGTTTCTTAAAAGAAGACTTAAGGAAGCTTAAGTGTCCTTATGAAAAGTTAACTGAAATGTGTTTGCCTTTTCACTTACATTTGAAATAATATGCCAATCTACTCTAACATATGATCATAACTATTTGAGAATGAGGTCTTCTCCACATTAGCAAGTTGGAAATAGCTTTTAGTTTGTATGGAGCTTGGCGTTAGAACTGGAATTTTTTATTAAGTTCTAACATATCAAAAATGCATATCTAATATACTGTACCTAATATTTATTATCAAATCCTACTTGAGTAAATGCAAACCTTCACAATAAAAGCTGTTGCACCTTTTAAATATAATCTTTGAAGGTAAAAGGCAAAGTTAAGTAGTGTTTCACTATTTAAATTTCCACCTTTTCCTGAAATGGAAGGAAATGGAAGAGGGTTAGGTTACAGTGGATGACAGAAATGGTACACATCAGAATGGACATTGCAACTAAAGCCTGTAATTCCAGCATTAGGAAGGGTGAGTCAGAGGAGAAGGAACTTAGTTATGAAGCCAAGCATCGCTGTGTAGTTCTGCTAAGCCCATCCAGGGAGGATTATTAAGGTAAAGATTCAAAAACCAAAGGCATTCCAAGAACTCAGGAGGCAGAGGCAGGCGGATTTCTGAGTTAGAGGCCAGCCTGGTCTACAAACAGAGTTCCAGGACAGCCAGGGCTGTACCTAGAAACCCTGTCTCGAAAAACAAAAACAAACAAACAAACAAAAACAAAAAACAAAAGAAAACAAACAAAACAAAACAAAACAAAAACCAAAGGCATAAAAACAAGCCCAACTACAATAGAAATAATTGTGCATTTGAGCTGATGTAAATATAATTCTACTGCTCTAAAATAATACTAGTCTCATCTTTTTTTCTTAATACTCCTTTATCCCTTGTATAGTCATAGAAACTAGATTTTTAATAAGTTTATTTAGTACACAAAATTTGTCATAAGAAATTATAAATATGAAAATATGAATGTAAGAAATATAGTTGGGTAGTACAACTTGTAAATTTCCATATATATGAATGGGGTTTTAAACTGGGGGCAATGTGTGCATTTGTTTAAAATCAATAACTTTAATAACTTTAAAAAAATTTTAACCTTTTTGTTTTGGAATGAAAATAGCTTGGGAATAAGAAATGGTGGACTAAATTTGTCAAAAGTTTGTAAAATTATTATAACATATGTGTAATTATATGTGGACATTGTTCCCATACACTAGTATTACATGTTCTTTTACTAGTAGCATTCTTGGCTACTCACTGGGCTGTGTGCTTTGATATAATATGGATATCTGTGATGTGTATATTGTTTCTATCAGATCTCGAGGGCCTAAAATTTATTTGTATTTGAATATCATATTATATACTAAGAGTTCTTTAACAATGGGATATATATATATATACATATATATATATATTATTTGATTGTTTTGTCTGCATAACTGTACGAGTATGTAGTGCCTATGTAGGCCAGTAGAGAATCGAGTATGTAGTGCCTATGTAGGCCAGTAGAGAATGCTGGCTTCCATTGACTTGCATTTATGGACAGTTGTGTTGGAATTGAGCACTCTTTTGCTTTCATTACATGTAAATTTGTTTTAGCATAGAGTTTTACTTTTATGATATCTCCTTTCAAAGTATTCTAAAATAAATACTTAGTTACAGAACATTGGATTTTTGGTAAATGACATATTGGAGTGGAAAATAAGATAGTAATAGTTACTTACTTAGGACATAGGTGCCATAAGTTTTAATTTCTATGCTTTTATACATAGAGACATGTATTTCTGATTGTCATTTAAAAACTCACCCAATGTTCTTGTCCTATATACAACTAACTGAATATTTACCCTCCTTACACAAATGACATCATGAGAACAGGAATATTAAATACAATTTTCCGGGTTAGAGAAAGTGCATCACAATCAAAGTCTTAGTTATAAGTAACTGTTTCATCAAAATCAGCATATGCAAAGATATATGTGTTCAAAGGACTAGGCTTTACATTTTCAGATAAGCGACATAGTTCCATTAGTATCTTTCGCTGATGGTATTTGATAAGTAAATTTCCAAGTGGTATGCATATGCATGCTATTTCCATTGGAGATATGTTTATTCAATTCTACATAGACATTAATACCTTGAGTTTTTATGTCAATTTTCTACACTACTGTACCACAAAATAAATTCAATGTCATTTTACTGTTGAACCTTCAGAGTTCTATAATAATACCATTTCTAAGATGAATCACTCATGACTGAGCCACTCTGAAATTTTCTTTCTTTACACAGTTACTATAAATGGATGGAAAACTGTTTATGATAATATCTAGTAGATGAGTAAAACACTGTCATTTTCAAAGAAATTGTTTTTAAAATGTGTAAGAATTATTTCAATACACATTTCACTCTACTGTGATGGTCATTATATTCATCTGATTTTGTGTGTCTTGGTGTTAAAATATAAAAAGGCGATACCTTCTTTTTTTGTCTTACTTCATTGTTTTTAAGTTGTGAAAGGCACTCTCCTCTTTATTGACATTTTTTCCCTCCACAGATAATAGTAACTTAGAAGCTTTAAAGGAATTAATTTTTGTTCAGTTAGTGAGGCATGGTAGTAAAGGCTGAAGTTTTCTCTTTCTTTTCAATTAAATATAAGAGGCTATAAGAGACTGGGTGGCTTCTAGCACTGTACCTGGTCAAAGCAGAAGGTTATGGGCTCATTTGGGCTCAATTAACTGACCTTACTTTTTTTTTTTTCTTTATAAGTCCTGTACAGACTGGGTGCTAGGTACCACTCCCAGTATTCTTGGGTATATAAACAGATTCTTGCAATTTAACCCCCTCTCCAACTCAACAATTTGGCATGTCACCTGCACATACTTTATGACTTCCCATACCTAAAGTTTGCTTTTCCTGAGGTGACATCATTACAGGCTACAGTAATAATTACTATCTGTTTCTTTTTTGCTATGTCTGTTTCAGTATGGTACTTAGAATTTGGGATTAGGATTAAGATATGTATCTTTGTTTCTCATACTTTTTATTTTAATTGCATACTCTTTCTCTTTTCTATTAGATATTTTATTTATTTACATTTCAAATGATATCCCAAAAATCCCCTAAACCTTCCCCCCAACCTGCTCCCCAACCCACCCACTCATGCTTCCTGGCCCTGGCATTCCCCTGTACTGGGGCATATAATCTTCGCAAGACCAAGCGCCTTTCCTCCCATATACACTCTTTCTTAAGATGCACAATGGTCATGTAGACAGCTTAAGTTTCATCAACTTTTGAAGTTCATCAATTTTGAATTTGTTGATTTTTACTTGTTGGTCCAGGTCTTGGTTCCTGCCATTTGGGCTTCATGATTTTCCATTATTATCTATCTTTTCCTCCTGACTGATTTTCTAGGTCATCCTCCTCCAACAAAGTATAGGGATACCTTCCCATTAATTTAACACTGATTCCCTAAGGTGCTACAAATATGGGGAAAAAAAGATGATAATGGAAAGTCTTCAGGAGTACGCACTAATAGCTTTCCTTATATGATGGCTATGTATTGACTCCATTAACAGTATTTCAGATTTTTGCTAACAATCTTTTTGAGTCAACCTTAAATTTGAAATCAACATGAGATATTCAAATTTCTGCATTATTATTACAAGGAATATAGAGAAGGTATGTAAAAGCTAATTTTTTTTTCGTTCAGAAAATTTTCTATTTCTTGAAAAAATAAAATCAGGGATTATTTGAAACATTATTCCTAAAATTGCATTTTCTTCTGTAAAATGAAACTTAACTATTCAGAAAGGCTGTCATAAGGAATCTGAATTTGTCCTTTGTGTCCAGCCACACTGGTTCTTTCAGGAGCTAAATTGGCAACCATGTTGACTTCTTGGAATTTTACTTAAATTCACTATGAATTATTTTAAATGCCACTTAATATGTAAAATTACTTTTTCAATATTTTAAGGATCATATTATTATTAAGATAGTTTTACATAGAATAATAACAGTAAGCCCAGAAAATATTGGAATCTAGATGTTTTGGTATGACTTCTATTGTTGCTTCCTTTTGTTTGAGGTTTGGGCTTAAGTATATTCCTCCTTAAAAGATTCATGAGACAAAACAAAATCTAGACCTCCCATACCTCACAACCTGCTCATCCCCCAGGAGGAAATCCAGGGACAGAGGTGAGACTACCATCCAAATACCTACACCAGCTGGAACATCGACAGAGCCCAGCTGAAGTGGGACCTTCAACCCCCACCCCCTTCCCCACCAAGGCTCCAACTTCTTTCCCATCTTCTCTTCTACCTGTGACAGAGAGACAGCCAGCTCCGTAGGTCTGCCATAACCAGGGACACAGGAGGTTTGCTGCAACAAGGGACACAGCCTGCCTGTCTCCCAGGAGGTCTGCAGTAGGCAGGGACAAAGGAGGTCTGCCATTATCAGGGACACAGTCCTTGTAGTCTGTACCTCCATCTACAATGGGGGCAGATCCTGCCTCTAGGGCATAAAGCCTCTTCCAAAAGATTCATCCTAAACAGGAGCACAGGAGGTTTGTCCTAACCAGGGACAAAGGACCCCATGTCACACACACCCAAAGAGAATAATCCTGCCTGAATTCAAGGAGGCTAGATATAACCCATGTCACAGAAATCAGTCAGTTTCCAAGGAGGCCAGGTCTGGCCTGAGAAATCCAGGACAGTTAACACCAGACATAACCAGATAATAAGAGGCAAACACAAGAACAGAAGCCACAAAAGCCAGTGAATGTATGAACAATCGGACCCAATTTTCCCACCACAGCAAGCCCTGGATAGCCAATGTCTCTGAAAAGCAACATTCTGACCTCAAATACCATTTCATGAGGATGGTAGAGGCTCTTAAGGAGTATATAAATAACACCCTTAACAGAATACAGAAAAACACAGGCAAATAGGTATAACACTTAAAGAGGAAACAATAAATAAATTCCTTAAAGAAATATATGAAACTACAATCAAGCAGGGAAAGGAATTGAACAAAACAGTCCAAGTCATAAAAATAGAAATAGAAACAAAGAAAACACAAATAGAGGCAGTCCTGAAGAAGGACAACCTAGGATAAAAGATCAGGAGCTACAGATAGAAGAGATAGAAGAGAGACTCTCAGGCTTAGAAGATACCACAAAAGATATTGGCATATTGGTCAAAGAAAATACAAAGTGTAAAAGTCTCCTAAAACAAATATCCAGGAACTATAGGACACAGTGAAAAGATCAAATGTAAGAAAAGTAGGACTAGAAGAGGTACAAGAGAATACACCTTCTTCGCAGACCCTGATGTACTCCTCTCCAAAATTGACCATGTAATCTGACACAAAACAAGCCTCAACAGATACAAGAAAATTGAAATAATCCCCTGCATTCTATCAGAACTCCAAGGGGTAAGACTGAACTATAACAACAAAAACAACGGAAAGTCCACATAATCATGGAAACTGAACAAATTTTGTACTCAATGATAACTTGGTCAGGGAAGAAATAAACAAAGAAACCAAAGAGTTTGCAAAATTTAATAAAAATGAAGACACAAAATACCCAAACTTATGGGATACAATTAAAGAAGTGTTAACACTAAGTGTTTTCATAAAGCAACTGGGTCCTTTACCAGCAACTTAAAAGTACACTTGAAAGCTCTAGAACAGAAAGAAGCAAACACATCCATAAGAAGTAGACATCAGGAACTAGTCATACTAGGGTTGAAATCAACCAAATAGAAACAAAGAGAACAATATAAAGAATCAACAAACCCAAGAGCTGGTTCTTTCAGAAAATCAACAAGATAGAGAAACCGTTATCCAAACTGACTAAAGAGCACAGAGCCAGTGTCCAAATTGACAAAATCAGAAATGAAATGGGAGATATAGACCAAAGAAACTGAGGAAATTTAACAATCATCAGAACTTACTAATAAAGCCTATGCTCAATAAAACTGAAAAAAAAAAAACTAGATGAAATGCCTGGTTTTCTAGACAGATACCATGTACTAAAATTAATCCAAGATTAGCCCCATAACCTTGACAGAGATAGAAATAGCCATTAAAAAACTCCCAATTAAAAAATTCCTAGGGCTAGATGGTTTTAGTGTAGCAATATACCATACATTCAAGGAAATACTAATACCAATACTTCTCAAGCTATTTCAAAGTAGAAAGAAAAGGAACACTACCTAATTCATTCTATTAAGTCACTCTGATAACTAGACCACACAAAGACCCAATAACAAAAAAAGAGAGCATCAAGCAATTACATTTACATATATTAATGCAAAAATACTCAAATTTCATGAATAACTGAATTCAAGAACACATTACTCATTATGATCAAGTAGGCTTCATCATGTAGGGATGGAGGGATGGTTCAATATATAAAAATCTATCAACTTAATACAGTATATAAACAAAATCAAAGAAAAAAGTCACATGATCATATCATTAGGTGCAGAATAAGCTTTCTACAAAGCACAACACCATGTGTTCAAAGTCTTGGAGAGATCCGGAATTTATGGCACATACTTAAACATAATAAAAGCAATATATAGGAAACCAACAGCCAACATCAAACTAAATGGAGAGAATCAAGAAGCAATCCCACTAAAATCAAGGACAAGGCTGTCAACTCTCTCCATATCTAATCACTATATATAGAATTTGAACTATAATTATACAACAAATAGACATCAAGGTGATATAAAATGGGGAGGAAGAAGTCAAACTATCACTATTTGCAGATGACATGATAATATATATCATATATATGCAACACCAAAATTCCACCAGAGAACCCATAGAGCTGATAAGCAACTTTAGCAAAGTGGAAAGATAAAACAATTGGCAAGCATACCTATATTTTGTATTGACCAATTATTAAGGTATAAAATAATATATCCAGTACATCCACATTGCTCCTAATGTTCTATAATCCAAACTTGTATGACAAGTACTAAATTTAGCAGAAAATTTTTTTCTTAAATGATATTATGAAGAAGATGAATGATCCTAGTTTTAGTATTTTAAGGTCTACATTTGTGAATTTTCAATAATTCTTTTGGAAAACCTCCCTGTGTATGTATACACAGTATTATACACATAACTTATCTTAACAAGGTATATTTCATGATAAACATTCTACTCAACATATGAAACTAAAACACCTAAATTATGCAGTTATAAAATTTTGTTCATGTGCTAAATATCCAAATACACACACACACACACACACACACACACACACACACACACATACACACACACACACACACACACACACACACACACACACACACACACACATATATATATATATATATATATATATGAAGGGATTCAGCTGTACAAATATTATGCACTGTGCATATACTATACATAATTTATCTAGTATACATATTATATATGGACCTATATCTAATATATCTTTTGATTTAAATTATCCAAAGGAAAGGCTAATGGAAGAGAAATATGCCTAGCTCATTTCCTCTTACATTCAGGCCACACAAGCATAACAATTTTTGAATGTACCAGTTTTACTCCACTACTAATTATCTTGCTCAGTTGTACTTGTATTACCATGTAAACATTAAATCCTTATTACTACTAATTAATTTTATGCCCATGTAAAGCTCCAGTAATAATTTTCCTAGTTTTTATCTAATGGTGAAACTGAATCTAAGAATGTAATTAAAATATGTATACTTGAGAAGTTTGTTTGCCAGATTAACTATATTTTACATTGTATTTTATATTAAAATACAGCCCTCTTAGGGAAGAAGGCTAATACAGAAAAAGGTGGTGGAGGGGTAAAAGGGACCATCAGGGTCCAGTTGATTTGATGGGGTAAAGTAAAGAGGAATCCTTAAAAATGAAGAAGTGATAAGTTAAAAATAACAATATTGTGGCTGAAAAGCCATAAAAATCATATTAATATTCACCTAAAACCTAATGCACACAATTCTATACATAAATACAAAAATAGTTTTAAGCAACTTTTTCTCATCTTGAATGAGGTGTTCCCTTCAAGAGCCAAAGACTAGCTAAAATGTAACTCAGTATAAGGCATGTGGATTCCTCTTTTAAATTTTTGTGAAAGGGACCTGTGTGGGGAAGGGTATGTGAAGTGAATACAGGTACAGAGTCAGGTAGAAGGGAGGTCCAGATAGTCATAAGAATGAATGAAATATTCAGCTGCTGGGGTTAGGGGTGGAGGGAACAGCTAGAAAGTCCCAGAGACCTGAGATGGGGGAGGTTCCCAGGAGTCAGTGTAGGTGATTTTAGCTGAACTGTCTAGCAAGGATATGGAACCTGAAGAGACCAACTCTCATACTCAAACAGGACACAACGTAGAAAGATAGAGTTATCAAATCACTTACAAAACATTTGACCTCAAAATTTCTCTTGTCTAATAGAAATGCATGGATAAAAATAGAGCAGAGACTGAAGGAATGACCTACCAGTGATCAGACAAACTTGGGACCCATCCCATGGGCAGGTACTAATCTCTGACACTATTACAATGTTGTGCTTGCAGAGAGGAGACTAGTAGGCCTGTCTTCTGGGAGGCTCTAACAGCAACTGTCAGAGACAGAGGGAGATACAGACAAACACTGGAGAGTGGTGAGAGAGAACTCTGAAAGTTAGTGGAAGGATTGAAGGAACTGAACTGGATGGCAACCCCACAGGAAGAACAACAGTGTCAACTAATCTGGAATGCTAGGAGCTCCCAAAGATTGAGATAAAAGCAAAGAGTATATAGGGACTGTTCCAAGTCCCTCAGGACATGTGTAGCAGAGGAGTGCCTTGTTTGGCCTCAGTGGGATCGGATGTGCCTAATCCTGTAGAGACAAGGTACCTCAGAGTGGAGGGATAACCAGGAGCAGGCACCCTCTCAGAGCTGAAGTTGAGGTGGGGTGAATCAGGTTTATTGTAAGAGAATTTGTAACCATGATTTTCCTAAACCCACATAATCTGTAACAGTAGTGTATACATATTTTTTCTTTATACCCACAGATAAGTATGATCTTCACCTCTCATCTAGAAACATTCTCTGCAACAGACAAAAACTCTACAGAAAACCATAATTAAACAATATACAGTTGTTCAGCCCAGCCTCAATAGATTAATTTATAGAACACTTCTGCCCCCAAGACTTAGGAAATATTGTGGAAGAAGAGGTAGCAAGGCTGAGATCCTTTTAATCAGGAAAGTTGATAGGAATATTTGTTTCCAAGTAACATCTAAAGCTACACTTGGAAAGGCTCAGCAATATGATCATCCAAATGTGAGCTGAACAAGCAGGACCCATAGAACATGTCAAACTACATGGGGAAAAGTCCATGAGTCTTCAACTCTACCAAAGAATTATAGTCAACTGAGTAAAGCCTGGAATGGAAAAGTTGGATATCTCGAGAGAAGAACACACTTATTGATACTAAATTGTCACCCTAGAAAACGCACACACAAGTAACATTATATGAACTCAACAGAGTATATTGGGAATATGTAAATATATATTACTTACAAATATATAAATATATAATTTAGAATATATAAGTAGAAATAAATATATTCATATATGTAAACATATGTCTACATACACACATATATATGTCTGTATATACATATGTGTGTGTGTGTGTATATATATATATGTATGTGTGGTTATATAATACATATAGATATATATTATATATACACATTGCACATACATATGCATGTATACATATACATACATATGAATATATACACATATATGTGCATATTTTATTTATGCATATACTAAAATTTGATGACAAAGGAGGCATGGATTGTAAGAGAAGCAAGGGTTGCTGTTGTACATAAGAGTATAGATGGGGTAAATGAAAGAGAGAAATATCCTTAAAGTATAATACATATATACATACATTTATATAAAATATAATATATACGTATATTATACATAATAAAATTATATTATGCATATATAAAATATAATATCAAAATAAAGAAAAATCCCTGAACTTGGGCCTGACAGGTGTCTGCACTGATCTGCTCACTCAGTCTTCTGGTCTTCCTCTTAGGGCTGGCTCACTAGCAACGAAGAACAGCAACTCCACAAGTAGTGCCATCTCTACTCTGCTGCTCATAGGAGGCCCAGGATTCACTTTCCTGAGTGTTGCAACTGGTGAGGGACATAGACACTTCTCTCATTCTTATAACCCTGGGGAAAAGCTCTTCTGCCTATCAAAGATTTTTAAGAGACAATAGAAGGGTAAAGGGCATCACTTCTCATTCATGCCATGTCTTAGCAACCCAGTAGACAAGAAGCAGGGCAAGCTCTCCCATACTCATTTCTTATAGCCAATTCACCTGAAACCCCCACATCCAAGACCAGCTCTACTGCAGTGCCAGGTGAGATGCAGGTCCTGGTTTCCTGAGTGCTGCAGAAGGTGAGAAGCAGAGACAGCTCTCCTTTTCTGATGACCTAGGAGATCACTCCAATGTCTACTCCATCAATGATCTGCTAGAGTGTATTATGTGTATGATCCTATAGATCCAAAATTATAGGACTTCTATGACAGAAGACAACAAGAGGATATCAGTGAGCTTCCAGTATTGATGCAGTAGCAGAAACCAGGGGCCTTGTACCAGACCAAGGAGTCATTGCAATGAACATTTACACTGTAGACATTTGAACTGTAGACGAAAGGCTCTACTTTATGACTCAGTGTGACATACTACAGCTTCCAAAATGGGATTTTTTTTTTTTTGTGGTAGGGGCTGAACAGAGGTTGTGTGAGTAGGTATGGATGGGGAAGGAAGCTAATGAGATTGGGCTACATGATGTTAAATTCACAAAGAATCAATTAACATACATAAAAGTATAAACAAGAAAGCAAAAGAAAAATAAAGCAGGGTATATAATGAGTTGACTAATGAGGCTAAAATCCTATATATCTCTTGGTTAATATCTCCAATTAATTATAAAATATGCCTAGAACTTATTGTCTAAACAATTAACTATTCTCAATTGTATTATTAATGGTTGATTAGTTGAAGAACCAGGAGACCAGGATATGAAGGGGTAGAAAGTAAAGATAGATAGATATATAGGTAGATAGATAGATAGATAGATAGATAGATAGATAGATAGATAGATAGATAGATAGATAGATAGATAGGGCTGTAGGTATAGGTAGATAGTTAATAGATAGATAGATAAATAGATAGATTGATAAATAGATACAAGTATTTATATAGACATATATCATCTTTTATTTATTTATTACTTCTCAGCTATATCATTTATCTTCAGACATATGCTCATATGATTACATGTATATATCCAGACTTTTTACAAACAACAAGCAACAAGCAAAATGATGTTAGGTATTATAAATTGTGAACTGAAACACTGTCATAATAAATAGAAAAGCCCATAACAATTCCTATCCTGACAACATATCCAAAATGGTAAAACGGTACCGTTATCTCAAGAGCTACTAAGAGTCGTATAATTCAATAAAGCCTACTCTACAGGAAAGAAATTATGACTAATACTATAAACCCAGACCTGAATGGAGTAGCTACTGCCACCGGGATTTAAACCAATATAATTTCTAAATGCACTATAAATACTGATTCATATATCCACACATAAATTTACCTCTTACTCCTCACCAACGATACTTACTTTTCTTTGAACATACATAAAGACAGAGCATTTCACAATGCATAGCCCTGACTGCTGAGCACCAGCCTCAGTTTGACAGTGGGTTCTGAGAAAGGGGTGTTTGGAAGATGCAGATAAAGGGCTCAGAGTCAAGGATGGATGTAAGCTAATAGCTTTGTGTTCTGCTGGAGATAGCACTCTGCTCAAGATAGTTCTCCCTTGAAGACCAAGGCTCAGTCTCTTGTTTTGCAAAAGCTACTTCCTTAGGAATTGCATATCAATTCAGTCCTTTTACCCCAGGTTCCATTTCCATTAGCCCATGAATCAGCATTTTATGACATTGCAGAGGCAGGCAGATTTCTTAGTTCTAGGCCAGCCTGGTCTACAAAGTGAGTTCCAGGACAGCCAGGGCTACTCTGTCTCAAAAAAACCAAAAACAAACAAACAAACAAAAAACAAAAACAAAAATCCAGAGCAACTTAGCTGAAGCCTTTGAGTTCTGTTGCTTTCTGGTGCTGAGACATGGCCCAATTGTTCTCACCAGCTTTCTGTTTTCCAACTCCTTCACTGCCTTAGTTTGACTGTCCTGGAACTTGTCTTGTAGAAAGACCTTGAATTTAGAAATATACATGGCTCTATGTCCAGAATGCTGGGATTAATTAATTAGTTAATGCTGCATGGCTTCATATCCTGATTGCCTGGACCTAAGTATTTCTTTATCTGGAACTTGTTTTGTTCCAGGCTGGCCTTAAACTCAGAAATCTGCTTGCCTTTGTTTCAAGGGTTTAAAAGTGTGTAATACCATGTCTGGGCCTAATATTCTTATAGACACTATTCCTCAAGATCTGGATCACAAGTATGCCTTCCACTTCTGGATTGTAGTCAATTTAAGAATAAAAGCCCAAACTATTTCTGGTTCAATTGAAAACACAAACAGTAAGCTTGGCTGGGTGGGGTCTTGCCCTAAGATCATCATTTTCTAAATATCTTTAATTCTTTCCTTAATATCTTTCTTACAAAGCTGGCTCATTAATACAACTGCCCCTGTTCTATAAGGTGCACAGAGCTCCTCATACAATTTAGATTGCATCCTTATATTTTTCCTAGTTGAGACATACTATAATGAACAATTATTATGCTGATTATGTACTGAACTTCTGAAGGTCTCAACCACCATATTACTGAGGATTACTAGACATGTTCTTGCTTCTGTGAATGATGCTCTTTATAAATATCAGGGAATCATTAGCCTTGGCAGGGAGAACACTTCCTGATATTCTTGACAGGGAGAACACTCCCTGAAGAAGGAAATTCAGGAAAATATATACATTACTATACAAACAAGCCTTATGCCTACAGCAATGATCAGCACTCAAGGAGACCCCAAGCTCCACTGGCCCTCCTGCAGGAGAGGGAAATATATCAGATTTTCCTTTTCTGAAGCCATGAGAAACCCAGCAACTGACCTTGTGATGCCCAGTGTAAATTGGCACATCAATAACCCAAATTCTGCACCTAAGACTTAGGTTCCTTGGGGGGGCGGGAGAGTAAAGGGGACAGAGAGATTGTAAAATCAGAGGACCAGAAACACAGTTTTAAGATTGTGTCTTTCACATCCAACAGGGAAGCCATTCCTGGGAAATTTTGAGAACATAGTTGCCTAAACAATCTGAATACGTCCAATAACACCTGGCATCTTATATTAGATGTCTCATGGTTACCATCTCTAGTTGAAGAGTTATAAACATTTAAAACTATTGAGAGAGAAAGAAGTGGTCATCCCTAGGGATTAAGCCTTCACGGAGTTATGCAATATCAAGTGGTCATCTGTATAACCATATGCATGCAGGCAAAGGGGAATGAATTTACCAGGTTCTATTCATATATTGATTCATTTATATGAATATGTTACAACTAATGTTAAGAAGAAAAGACCATATTTTTGGAGAGACTATTATGGTTACATGGGAAAAGAATGAGTGATGAAATCAATGAAGAGAGAAAATGGTATAATTCTATTTTAAATATCATGTGTATGTACTTATGTATACATATTAAATTATATACATTGCATACACATATAAAATGTTTGCATAACATCAAATTTAAATAAAGTTAGACTGGACAGTTCAATAATAGCTTCCCCTAAATCATAAACTTTGTGACAAAAATCTCAGTGCCAGGAAAACCTTCTGTTGTGTTTTTCATAGTCATCATCCTGGAGACTCAAAACAATGAAGTTCTTGCAATTGCCCCTGACTGCCTTGAAGAATAAGAATGTAAGACCATACTCTAAGAGAATACCTATTATTTGAATAAAGGACTGGTAAAATCCATCTGAAATTGACCTGGACACTTTCTCCTCTCTGAGAAAGAGCTCTTGTATCAGAAGGTGCTATTCAAGCAAGCTAACTAGGGAGAAAAACAATCAACAGTATTAAGGTCTTAGTCAGAATTCCATTGCTCTGAACAGACACTATGACCATAGAAATTCCTATAAGATACAGCACTTAAGTAAGGGCTTGCTTACAGTTTTAGAGGTTTAGTCAACTGTTATTGTGATAGCATGGAGAGCATGGCATAAACCTATACATTGTAATATAATTTATTTTGTATATTATATATAGCAGATATGGTAGTGGACAAGTCACTGATAGTTTATGCACAGGCAGCAGGAAGATAGAGTGACACTGGGCCTTGCTTGTGTCCTTGAAACATCAACCCCTACTCTGACTGAATACTTCCTTTAACAAGGCTATGTCTAGTTCATAACACCCTCCCTCCTAATTTTTCCCAAATAGTGCTGCCCCTTGATGAATAAGCATTCAAATATATGAGCCTATGGGACCCATTCTTATTCAAACCACTATAACTAATCAGCCTAATGGCTGTTAATGACAGAGACCAGAGTAGTTGATGAACAAGGACACAATTTTATTTTGTGAACAGTCAACTCTTTTACTTCTTGTTTCTTTGTTGTAAGTAGACATTAAAACCAAGTTATAGAAGCAAGCATCTAACTGCGGGTTTGCCTACTGTTTCAGAGAGTTATGAAATTATCACCAGGATGAGGAGTGTGGCTGCATGTAGGCAGGCAAACCTGGTGCTGGAAAAGGATCTAATAATAGCTTTACATTTTGATTTGCAGGTATCAGGCAAAGAAAAATATCTGAACCTAGTATGTGTTTTTAAAACCCAAGTACACATCCAGTAACCTACTCTGACAAGGTCACACCTATTCCACCAATGACATGGCTCTTAATCCTTCCCCAAAGAATTCCACTAACAGGGAATCTAGCATTCAAACCTAAGAGCCTATTAGGAGCACTTTCATTTAACTCTCTACAGAAGACCTACATAATGACATTGCCAACTGAACTAAATTAGATAAAAGGAAAAAAAAATCCACAAGATTGTACTATACTCCTACACTTGAGCTGAAGTAAGACATTGACTGTTGAGAGAAGGAGAATCAGTTCCTTTTGGGACAAGCCTGTAATAAACTATTCAGTCACACGTGATCATTCTTAAATGTACATAAAACATGTGAGAAAACACACACACACACACACACACCATATCTATACTATTAACATACTATTACTACTACAACTACTGCTGCTACTACTACTAAAATAAAAAATTGGTTGTGTATTTGAGAGAGAGTGGTTGGTAGAAGGGACATTGTAGGTAGAGGAGGGAGTTATGGAGAATTATTTAAATATGATACATACATATATAATTCTCAAAAATTAAAAATATTTAGAGGTCTGGTGTGGTGGGGGCTGAGGAGTGGGGGACTGAGTGATGGAGACAATCTCATGGAGACAGGGTGTCAGGAGGAGGTATGGGATGGTAAACAGTAAGAAAGTGGACCAGGAGGGGGATAAAATCTGGAGTGTAAAAAACATTAAATTAACAAAAGAAAATATTTAAATAAAAAGTAACCAAAGAGGGTACTATATATAAGTTTATTTCAATAGTGTCAAGTCAGAGGGAGTATGAAGGGAGACCAAATAGAAAATTTTTGTAAATTTTTATTTTTGTTTCAAATGATGATGGGCCTTCCTACAAGTTTCCAAGGCAATTATAGGGCTCCTCAGACAGAAGCAGAATCATCCCTCATACCTATACATGGAAACTCTGTTATGCACACCCTTATAATGTGCAGTATAAATTATATTACAATGTATAGGTTTATATCTGCATCATACATGCATCATAGCACATTATATACATGTGATAAACATGCCATACAAAATCAGATATCTACTTAAAGTAAAATATATCCATGGTGACTTTTGAGTAGGCTTCATCTAGCCCCATGTTGCTTTTGCTGTCAATAGTCTACATGTTCTGGCTGTGAGCCCAGGCTTCTCACACAGTGACCAAACTGAGAATAGCACAAGACCATCTGGTACTGTCTCAGGTATGGGACACATGAAAAGTGTCTGCCAATTTATTCATTCAATAACAGAACTCAAGGTATGACACTTTATGTGATGGTGCCATGGATAGTCTTGTAAATAAATGAGATAAATCATATTTTTGCTCACTTGTTAGAAAAGTGGGGGAAAGGTAAAATATAGAGAACAGATAAGGAATAATTATATATTTTTAATAGATTAAGAATGTGAAATTAAGCACCCACGTTTAATATAATAAGAACCTGGCCTAGTTACACACTGAGAATAGTGTAAGAGATAGGCACCCTAGATTAGAAAAGAATTAATGGTATCTGGCCTTGTTTAAGAAGAAAAGAAGAAAAATAACATTTAATTTTAAACTAAGTTTATTCTAACTGAAGATAACAATGGTGCATATTTATGAGGTGCAGTTATATTTTAAATTTTTCATATTATATACAAGTTGAATCATTTAAAATGTGTATCTTGTCTCTTCTCACAGTTAGAACCCTTGATTAAAGATTTATTTGAGCTTTTTGTGTGGGTATATTCATTTGTTTATTGTGTGTGTGTGTGTGTGTGTGTGTGTGTGTGTGTGTGTGTGTGTGTGTGTGTGAGTTTGTGTGCATGTGTGTGTGCATGTGTGTTTGTATGTATGTGTGTTTGTGTGTGTGTGTTGTGTACTTGTCTATAGATGAGTGTGTGTAGGTTCATGTAAAGACCAGAGATATAATTCAGGTGTCATTGATCATTGCTCTCCATTTTATATTTTGAGAAAAGGTATCTCAATGATCCTGTCTTCACTGATGTGGTGCACTGGCTAGATGCACAGAGCTAGACCTAGCTCCTCCCACAAGAGCTAAGATTCCAAATGTGCATCTCTATGCACAGTTTTTCATCAGTACTTGAGTTCTAAAATAGGTCCTTACTTGCATGACAGACAGTTCAAACCCTAGCAAACTTCCCAGCCCAATTTGAACATTTTAAAATGCAATGTATACTCTTTTACAGTAGTATAATAGAACAAAGATTCTTACACAAATAAAACTATAATCAAATATCTTTTTGTTCTAATACCTCTCTAAGTTTCACTGCCATTGGCCAGCCTATGGGATTGCTATTCCAAGATATTAGGTTTTCATATATATTACATGAGGTAGGTCCTATAGGATTTTCTATGCTTGATTTACTTCACCTGGCAAAAAAACTAGATAAGTTTGGAAATGAGAGGACTTTATTTTAAAAATTAGCATGCTACCTTATAAAACCACATGTCTATGTGTTTAGTAGAACAAATACATAATCTTGACATGTTTCTTTTGTGTTATTTTTTTATTAAAATTGATATTTATCTAATTTTCTTGCTTTATCACAGGAGAATATCTGATCCTAAATAATAATGATCAACTTTCTTTTGTTCTACCATATAACTATTATGTGTTCAATGCTTCAATTTATAAGAAACATAAATGACCATTATTTGTAAATGTTGAGGGAATGACCGTATCTTTTCCTCTGTTCTATTGCCCTAAAGAAACACTATGAACAAGGTAAACCTAACTCTTATGATAGAAAGTAGTTATTTTTGGAGAAACAATTAACTTTTCAGAGTTTCCAATCCACTATCATCAGGCCAAAGATCATGGTGGTAGGCAGGAGGGTTGTTAGAGAAGTAACTAAAAACTACATCTTGACTTAAAGGCAGAGAAAGAGAGATTCTCAGCTTTGCATGCACTTTTGAAACATCAGAGCCCACTCTTAGCGGCATCCCTCCTCCAGCAAGGCCACACTACCTCATCCTTCTAATCCTTTAAATTCTTCCAGCACTTGGTGACTAAGGACTCATAGGAAAGATCCTACATAAGCTAATTTTATTCTAAACAATATCATATTCTACTCAATATCTGCACAGTCTTGTAGCTGTATTATAACATAAATTGTATTTGGTCTACCTTCAAAAGTCCCCATAGACTTTTACAGTTTCAAGGCCATTTAAAATCCAAATACTAAAATCTCTTCTGAGACTTGAAAATCTTTTCACTGTAATCCCATGTAAAATCGAGAGGCAAAAAGATCACATACTTAGATCATACAATGTTATAGGATATACATTACTGATCCAAGTAACAGAGAAATATTGGATAAAAATAAGACCTAAAACCAGCAAAAAACCTCCAAATTCTGCATCTCTTTATCTGGTGTCAAAGAACTCCTCAGATCTTCAACTCCTTTCAATTTTGTTGACCTGAATTACATTCATTTCTTTCGTGTTGGTCCCATACCATTATGCATCTTATGTTGGCATTCATTCCATGATTTGGGTATCACCAACATCTTATGTCCTGAATCACAATCCATGCTTCACCTTGAAAGCTTCATACAATGACCTTTCTGGGTTTCTATGCAGGAACATTCCTGACACATGCCAGGCTTCTGAGGCATTCCTTCATCACAGAAGGAAATTCTCAACCATTTTTTTGTGTCCTTGGCTTTAAATTTAGGACCATGTGGCTGAAGCTACCAAGTTCTGCTTCCCTTTCACTGCACAAGTTTTTTTTGTCTTGTCTTGTCTTGTCTTGTCTTGTCTTGTCTTGTCTTGTCTTGTCTTGTCTTGTCTTTTCTTTTCTTTTCTTTTCTTTTCTTTTCTTTTCTTTTCTTTTCTTTTCTTTTCTTTTCTTTTCTTTTCTTTTCTTGTTTTTGGTTGTTTTTTGTTTGTTTGTTTGTTTGTTTTTGTTTTGTTTTTTTGAAACAGGGTTTCTCTGTATAGCCCTGGCTGTCCTGGAATTCACTTTGTAAACCAGGCTGGCCTGGAACTCAGAAATACGCATGCCTCTGCCTCCTGAGTGCTGGGAGTGCCACCACGCCCATCTAAGCTTTTCTTTCATTCATTTTCACTAGTTGGAAGCTTAGTTGGGTGGTATCTTTCCCACAAGTCATAACTTCTTTTATTTTAGTTAGCATCAGTCTTTCCTTAAAGCTTTTATCTCCTTTTGTACTGAACTTAACTCTTGTATAGTTTCTGGTGTTCCCTTTTTCCTTAAAGTGTACATTTTATATTTGTTTTGTTTTGTTTTTACTCAGCTTGATTCTTTTCATTATAGATCAGCATTAAAGTGACCATGTGTATTAGGCTGTCTTGAAATCTTCTCTTCCAAGGCCATTAAATCCAAAATTCTTCAATTAATCCACATGTAGATGAAACTTTTGGAGCCAGGCCATCTTAATATATATGGCTCTCAACATCACTGATTTCCATATTCCCACTTGTATGGCCTTAAATCCAGCTTAAAATGTTTATTTGTTTCCTTATTCCAAAGTCCAAGGGCCATATTGTGCCATGAGCAGCATGGTCAGACCAGTTACAGCAATTTCCAGCTGCCTAATAGCAACTTCTTATTTACTTTCTTTAGTATTATTATTATTAATTATTATTATTTATTTATTTATTTATGTATCAAATGTCCCCCTTCCCAGTCTTCCTTCCTTAACTTTGCCACTCCATCTCCCCTTCCCTTTGCTCTAAGAGGGTGCTCCCCCACCCACACAACCACTCCTGCCTCATCTCTCTACCATGCTTCTTCATTGGAGCAGCAAGCCTTCACAGGACCAAATGACTCCCCTCCCATTGATGCCAGATAAGGCAGGCCTCTTCTAGATACATAGTGCAAGCCATTGACCATCTCAGGTCTACTCGTTGGTTTGTGGTCTAGACCCTGGGAGCTCTAAGAGGTCCTGTTAGTTGCTACTCTTATTCTTCCTATAGGGTTGCAATCCCATTCAGCTCCTTCAGCCCTTCTAACTCTTCCATTGGGGTCCCTGGGCTCAGTCCAATGGTTTGCTATGAATAACTGCATCTGTCTTAGATGCTGACATAGCTTCTCAGAGGACAGCTATACCAAGATCCTGTCAGGAAGCAATTCACGGCATCTGCAGTAGTATCTGGATTTGGTGCCTGCAGATGGGATGGATCCCAAGGTGGAATGATCTCTGGATGGTCTTTCCTTTTGTCTATCCTCCATTTTTGTCCCTGCATTTCCTTTAGACATGAACAAAACTGGGTTAAAGGTTTGAGATCTGTGGGTTGCCCTCAGCTGGGGGCCATGTCCATCTATTGAAGGTGGTCTCTCAGGTTCTTTTTCCCATTTTTTGGCATTTTGATTAATGTCATGCCCATTAGGTCCTGTGAGTCACTCCAATCCCTGCTTCTGGGACTTTCTAGTAGCCCCACCACCACAGTCCTCATCCCCTACTGATACTGATTTCTATTCATTATCCTGACCCTCTTGACTTCTCTTCTGTCTGTTCCCACAAAAGGTTCTGCCTCCAACTTTTTTCCATCCCTCTCCCCTCTCCAGGCCTTGTCTTCCCATTCAAAGTGAACTAAAGCTGCCACACTTTGCTTTCCTTCTTCTAAGCTATATGGTCTGTGTGTTGTATCAGGGTATTCTGAGATTTTTGAGCTCATATAAACTTATCAGTGAGAGCAAACCATGTGTTTTTCTTTTGTGATTGGGTTACTTCACTCAGGATGATATTTTCTAGTTCCATCCATTTGCCTAAGAATTTCATGAAGTCCACTGTGTAAATGTACCACTTTTTTTTTTTTTTTGTATCCATTCCTCTGTTGAGGGACATCTGGGTTCTTTCAAGCTTCTGGCTATTATAAATATGGCTGCTATGATCATAGTGGAGCATGTGTGCTTGTTATATTTCGAGCATCTTTTGGGTATATGCCCAGCATTGTTGTAGCTGGGTCTTCAAGTAGAATGATTTCCAATTTTCTGAAGATCCACCAGATTGATTTCCCTCGTGGTTCCACCAGCTTGCAATCTCCCCAGCAGTGGAGGAGTGTTTCTCTTTTCCACACACTTGCCAGCATGTGCTGTCACTTGTTTTTGTTTTTGTTTTGTTTTTCTTTTTTTTTTTTTATCTTAGCCATTATGATTGGTGTAAGGTGGAATCTGAGGGTTATTTTGATTTGCATTTCCCTGAAGACTAAGGATGTTGTTTCTGTAGGTATTTCTTGGCCATTTGAAATTCATAAGTTTAGAATTCTTTGTTTGGCTCTGTAACCCATTTTTTAATTGGGTTATTTGGTTTCACAGAGTCTAACTTCTTGAGTTATATGTATATATAAATCCTCTATCTGATGAAGGGTTGATAAAGATCTTTTCCCAATCTATAGGTGGCCATTTAATCCTTTTGACAGAGTTCTTTGCCTTACAAAAGTTTTTTTAGTTTCATGAAGTTCCATTTTTCAATTGTTGATTTTAGAGCCTGAACCATTGGTGTTCTGCTCAGAAAAATTTCCCTTGTGCCAATGTGTTTGATGTTCTTTCCACTTTCTCTTGTTATATTCAGTTTTATATGGCAGTCCTTGATCCACTTTTTACTTGAGCTTTGTATAAGGAGAAAAAAAAAAAAGTAGATCAATTTACATTCTTCTGCATGCAGACCTCCAGTTAGATGAGCACCGTTTTTTTGAAAAGGATTTCTTTTTTTCCACTGAACCGTTTTGTCTAAAGAACCCAAAAAGAAAAGGAGTCAAAGATGAGGTGACCATAGGTGTCTGGGTTTATTTCTGTGTCTTCAAGTCTATTCTAATGATCTACCTCTCAGTCTCTGCACCAATACCATTCGATATTTATCACTATCCCTCAGTAGTATAGCTTGAGGTCAGGGATGGTGATTCACCAAAATGTTCTTTTATTGTTAAGAATTGTTTCCAATATTCTGGATTTTTTTCCACATCAAATTGAAAATTGTTCTTTTCATGTCTTTGAAAAATTGTGTTGGAATTTGGATGAGGATTACATTGAATCTGCAGTTTTCTTTCTTTAAAATGGCCATTTCTACTAAGTTAAACCTACCAATCCATGAGCACAGAAGATCTTTCCATTATCTGAGGTCTTCTTTGATTTCTTTCTTCGGAGACTTGAAGTTCTTGTCATGCAGATCTTTCACTTAATTGGTTAGAGTTACATCAAGATATTTTATATTATTTGTGACTATTGAGAATGTTGTTTTTCCCTATTTTCTTTCTCAGCCCATTTATCCTCGTGTAGAGGAAACTTACGGATTAGTTTGAGTTAAGTTTATACCCAGAAACGTAATTGAAGTTGTTTACCAAGTGTTTGAGTTCCCTGGTAGAATTTTAGGGATCACTTATACATACAATCACGTTTGCATAGTGGTACTTGACTTCTTCCTTTCCTATATGTATACCTTTGACCTCATTTGGTTGCCTAACTTTGAGTTGTAAAACTCCTAAAACTATATTGGGTAAGTAAGTAGAGAGGGGGAACCCTTGCCTTGTCCCTGATTTTAGTGGGGTTGCTTCAAGTTTCTCTCCATTTCATTTCATGTTGGCTGTTTGTTTGCTATATATTGTTTTTATTATGTTTAGATATGAGCCTTTTATTCCTGATGTTTCCAAGAATTTTAACACGAAGAGGTGTTGTATGTTTTTAAAGGCTTTTTCAGCATCTAATAATATGATAATGTGATTTTTTCCTTTGAGTTCATATATATAGTAAATTATGTTGATGTAACTTTTATATTGAACCATCCCTCCATTCCTACATCCCTGTGTTGAAGCCTACTTGATCTTGGTTAATGATGATTTTGATGTGTTCTTATATTCGATTTACAAGATTTTTATTGAGTATTTTGCATCAATATTCATAAGCAAAATTTTTCTGAAGTTCTCTTTTTGTCTTGGGTCTTTGTGTGATTTAGGTATCATTGTAACATTGGGTTCATAAAATGAATTAGGTAATATTTCTTCTGTTTATAAGTTGTGAAATAGTTTGAGAAGTCTTGTTCTTATATCTTTTTTGGAGTTCTTATAGAATTCTTCACTAAAACCATTTGTCTCTGGTCTTATTATAAATTTCCTAAATTATAACTGTAATGCAATGCTTACATTTTTCTCATAAGTTTGTGTATGCTGTGCCTTAATTTTCATTAAATTCTAAAAAGTCTCACCTGTCCATTGGTGAAAGTGGAGTGTTGAAGTCTCCCACATTTAATATGTGAGGTTTAATATGTATGTTTTGAGTTTATTAAACTTTGTTTTACAAACATGGGTGCCCTTGCATTTGGGCATAGATGTTCAGAATTGAGAGTTCATCTTGGTGGATTTTTTTTTATAGTATGAAGTGTCCTTCCACATCTCTTTCAATATCTTTTGGTTTAAAGTAGAATTTATTGGATAGTAGAATGGTTAATCCACCTTGTTTCTTGGAACCATTCGCTTGGAAATTTTTTTTTTTTTTTTTTTTTTTGTGCCTTTTAGTCTGAAGTGGTGTCTGTTTTTGTCACTGATGTATGTTTCCTGTATGGAGTAAAATGCTGAATCCTGTTTATGTATACAATATGTTAAATAAAAAGCCTAGGTCTTTTTATTGGGGAATTTAGTCCTTTGATGTTGAGGGAAATTAAAACCAACAATTGTTTTTTCCTGTTATTTTTGTTGTTGCAGCTGGTATTATGTGTGTGTGTGATTCTTTTTCTTTTAGGTTTGTTGTGATATGATTAATTTCTTGGTTTTTCTTGAATGTAGTATGTGTGTGTGTGTGTGTCAGAGTTTTCCTTCTATTACACTCTGTATGGCTGGATTAGTAGAAAAATATTGTTTAAATTTAGGTTTGTCATAGAATGTTTTGTTTTCCCAATCAATGGTGATTGAGAGATTTGCTAGTGGTACCCTAGGCTGGCATTTTTGTTCTCTTAGGATCTGCATGATGTCTAAGATCTTCTAGCTTTTAGCATCACTGCTGAGAACTCTGGTATAATCCTGATAGGTCTTCCATTATATGTTACTTGGCATTTCCCCTTATAGATTTTAATAATCTTTCTTTGTTTTGTGTATTAGGTGTTTTTAATTATGGAACTGGAGGAATTTCTTTTCTGGTCCAATTTATTTGGAGTTCTTTAGGCTTTTTGTGTGTTTATAGCCATGTATTTTTTAGGTTAGAGAATTTTCTTCTGTGATTTTGTTGAAGATGTTTTCTGGCCCTTTGACTTGGGAATATTCACTCTCTTCTAATTCTATTAGTCTTAGATTTGGTCTTTTCATCGTTTCCTGAATTTCCTTGATGATTTAAGTTAGGAGCTTTTTGTGCTTTGTATTTTCTTTGATGGTTGCATCACTATCTTCTATGGTGTCTTCTATGCCTTAGATTCTCTCTTCTATCTCATGTATAATGTTAGTGATATTTACCATTGTAACTGCTAATCTCTTTCCATTTTCCATCTCCAGGTTTGTTTCCCTTTGTGATGTTTTTTTATTGTTTCTATTTCCAATTTTAGATCCTGGATGGTTTTGCTCAATTCTTTGACCTGTTGGATTATGTTTTCCTGTATTTCTTTAAGGGATTTATGTGGTTCCTCTTTAAGGGCTTCTAACTGCTTCTCTGTGTTCTCCTGTATTTATTTAAGGGAGTTATTTGTGTCCTCCATAAGTTCTACCATCTCCATGAGATGGAATTTTAGGTCAGAATCTTGTTTTTCAGGTGTGTTGGGGTATCAAGGATTTCCTGTGGTGGGAGAACTGGGATCTGATTGTACCAAATGGTACTGTTTTCTGATGGTTATGTTCTTATGTTTGCTTCTTGCCATCTGGTAGTTATCTCTGTTGTTAACTGGCTATGCGGTCTCTGACTGGAGTCTGTCCCTCCTCTGAGCCTGGTTATGATGAACCTCCTTGAGTCTGCAAGCCTGGTAATAATGGACCATCTGGTCATCAAGCTGCCTCTGGGTGTGGGAGGGGTTATAGATCATGAGCTCTGCCCTTGCCTGAGTTCCCACAACATCTTTCTTAGTCATTATTCTATTGCTATAATACGCAAATACCAAGGTAACTTTCATAAACAAAAACAAAGAACAAACAAAAGTAACAACAACAACAACAACAACAACAACAAAAAAAAAAAACCCCTCCAAACATTAAGTTAGGGGCTTGTTTATAGTTTAGGAGACTTAGTAAATTATCATCATGACATAGAGCATACCACCAGGCAGACATGATGCTGAAGAAATAACTAAGAGGTACATGTTGATCCACAGTAAGTAAGAAATAAGAATTCTGGGATTGAGTTACATTTTTGAAACTTCAAGTCCCATCCCCAGTGACATACTTCCTTCAACAAGTTCACAACTCCAAACCTTTCTAATTTTTCAAATATTACGAATAAAATCTAACTAAGCATACCAATATATTAGGTTATGGGGGCAATTCTTATTCAAGCTACCACAGACAGAGAATATTATAGTATGTCAATTTAAACTTTAACTGAAATTTTTAACTTATGGGAAATACTGGGTCTGTGTCTATTATAGATCCTACATCCTTAATTTTGCTTTATTTTGTCTTATTGTACCTTGTTTTGTACTGTTTGGCTGTTATCTCTTGTGGGCTTGCTCATTTCTGAAGAGGAAATGGAAGAGGAGTGGAATAAGTGAAGAAGAAAGGTGGGGGCAAGACAGCTGGGAGGTATACAGGAATGGGAATCTGTGATCAAGAGATAGTATATGAGAGAAGAATCTATTTTAAGTAAAAATTCAAAAAATGCTCTCATCTTGAATATTAATCAGGCTTTTGTTTATAATAATATTTGTAGAAATTAAAATGTACTGTAACTAGTTAGTAAATGGTAATATTCTAAATAATTTTGTAGACAGCCATTTAAAAGTATCTTTCTTTAATTTGGTATGGATTTGTTTACACTTGTGTAAACAACTGGACACTGGAGTGTCTACAAAGTGGTTAGCACCATGCTACTTTGCTGTAGGTTAGAAAATGTTCTGACTACATTTTTCTGGTATTTTTCTAATAAATCCCATTGGAGGAACTTTGAGATAGAAAGACCCCCAAACAAAAATTTACCTTACTAGGTCGTGTTATAGCAAAACTTCAGGTCATTGAGATATGAATATTTTAGGTTGCTACTTGCTTCGTTTGGCAAACTATAGTGTTTTCCAAACCAGAAAACTATTTTCCCATAATCCACTATAATCAGTGTTTATAAAAATTGAAGGTTAAACAAAACTCTTCTGTTGGTGAAAATGATGATGTTGGTACATTTTTCTCCATTTAAACTTTTTTTAACTCATAGTTTTCTTAACATACTTATGATGCTAGCTACTGCCTGTATCTCTTTGAAATAGATTTTGGATACATATACCATCTAGAGAAATCTATTTTTCCATTTAATGCTGGGAATTTCAAATTGTCTCACAAATGATTGATGCTTTCTTAACAAACTGAGGCAAAACTTTAAACATGAAATTTTATCATGAGTTAATATTAGAATTTCATAACTAAAAACAAAAAGGAATGAGGAAATGAATCAGAAAATTCAGTGAAATGTGCCAATAACTGGCTTTGACATCCATGAGGAAGGTAAACTGAGGCAGGCAACTGTTGAGGGTCAATGCTTAGAACTGCTGAGGGCATGAATCCAGATACCTACATGAGCTTCTGCCAATGGCCCCCAGCAATTAGGGGAGTTACTCTGCAGAGTTTTCTCTGAGAGAAAAGCTTAATTTCCTGGGGCTGTCACTCCCTGTGGCCAGTGGAAAAACTGTCTCTTAGTTCTTTCCCAGGGTGGTGATTAAATCATTAATTTGTTCCAGCAGCAATGCCTGAAAGAGATCAAGCATTATTATTGTGAATGTCAGAGATACTGCCCAGAGAGGGACTGGAAGCCCCCTTAAAGTTTTCATATAATTCTTAGATTAAGAGGGATGTGAGGGCAGCAAGCAGAGCAGAAATCTATAATAGCCTAAAGTCCTCAGGAGACATAGTCCTTGGGGCTGTGTCACACAGAGGGTTACACATGTGGGTGTGGTAGCCAGTGGACTGCATTTCATGATTTCTAAATCCATTTGTCCTTCCTCCTGCATGGCCCTTAAACATGTCCAAAATAAACATAGATTAAATAATGTCAATAAGTAGATATAAAACAGTATGTATTCCATTTTTCTTTGAAAATATGTAAAGACATTTTCATACTAGGAAAACAGAAAGATGTTATCTGTAAAGATTCAAATTTGATGATAATTCCTATAAAAGACAACATTTTGTCTTAACGTATCTTAACTGGGTTGCTTGTGGATGTATGTATTAGTAGAACATGTGTACTCTTATAACATGTATTAGGATAACAGTTTGTGTGCTGTTAACTCATGAAATGTAAACATTTTCTATACTATATGTTTGCATGGATGAGTGTCTTATCTGCCATCCATGTTAAACTTAACAAAGTTTTCGTTTGTTTGTTCTTGCAGGAAAGAGGAAGAATTCCAAGTCAATTTCCGAGAACCTAAACTTGCTTTTTCTTACAATTGCTTTCCAAAGTGATAGAAATTGGAATGTTTAACTGGTAAGTGTCCCAGACCTGAAATTAAGATTGAAGATGGAAATGTGAAAGAGCAAGATCTACTAACTCAGCTATCCAGATGTTTGGATTAGAAATTGTGAGACACTTGCATCTGAACACTAAATTCAAGCCTTCCTTAATGTTATGGCAAGAAACAATGATGACAGTTTCACTGTTCTTTTACAAACTATAAATGAGTTTTTATTTAGAGTAAAAATAATTTGAGGTGAGATGAACATTTGGCTTTGTCATTTTCTTTGTCTTAGAAGTCCTTTATACTTCAGCAAATGGTGATACTTGAAATTTTTACTAGTTTAATAATAGTTTATCGATTAGTTAGCCTTGATGTATTACACATGTGAATGCAACACTAAGACCATAAGAAATCACTTTATGGATGCAAACCTCCACCCCTTTGCTTATTATGAACAAGACTTATTCTGGCAAGAAATGTATTCTAGTAGCTATAAATCTACAAGGCTAATGACAGAGTTGTTCTGCTCAAATCTACATTTTATTGCTGTGAGGGTGCTTTCTATTAACCAAACAAATCACATGCTGGATGCCTCACACATTTTAAACTGAATATTAGAGGTACACATCTCTGTAAAATACTGCTCTCATTTTAAGCTCTACACTAAGCTTGCACAGGTTTTAGTGAAACGTATAATACTTCTAGAAAAATAAATTTTATAGAAGCTTAGGTTCTAATCCCATTTACTGGTTAAAAGAAGTTAGATTTGAAGTTTGTTATTATTATGGACTCTGAAGAGAGTTTAGGGACCTTAGAGAACACTGTCTTCATATCTCAAATTTACTTTGCTGTTGGGGTTAGGCAATTTCCTAACTTTTAAAATTATTTCATAGATAATTTAATAATTGAATGGTACATAAAAGAGAATAACGTATTCTTTTAATTCATTTTTAGGATTCTCATAACAGAGAAACAGAGATAAAGCAGCCAAAATTTATATAGTTATTCAGTTATTGTTTACAAACTGATGAATATTTGTTTCAAAATAAAGAAAATTCTAAACATTAATGTCTATCAATCCCCTCCTTCCCCCACCCCCCTCCCCTCCCCCCCACCCCCCACTCTTTTATTGTAAAATAAAAGAGAACTGATGATTGAGCAGATAAAAGGGAAGGTAGAGTGGAAGGAAGAGGGAGAGGATACAGAGGAGGAGAAAGAAGAAGAAAAGCAGAGCAGAAGCACATGGCTGGGAGAATCCACAATTATAAGGGGTCTCATAGATGCTGAAGATGGTAGTATAGTGGTAGATCTGCCCAATCTAGGTGCACAGCATGTATTCATATTAACTGTGTTGTATTTTCATTGCCAGGGCATATTTTGTTGGAGATTTATCACAAAAAAAAAATGGTGCCCAACATATTGATTTGAATTTAACTAACCTGAGATAAAAATTCACTGACCCCCAACCCCTGAATGGGTCAGGGGCAGTGACCTAAGCTGTAGCAGTATGGATTTGAAGCTGACTGGGTTTTAGGGGCCCACAGAGAATGGAACAGAGGCATATACCCCTTAGAGAGCCTTTCTGTGTTTGCTTCCCTGTATCCTTCGCTCCCCACCCTGCCTTTCCCACCTCCAAACAGGGACACAGCTAACAACGTGGGTCTTTTTACACTCAGTTTCTCGAATAAAGAATTGCAAGACAAAGGTACAAAGGGCTCTGGACCAGGTAATTTATTTATATACAGAGAGAAATATAACCTTTTGATACTTAAAGGGTATAAAGATATATTGCTCTAAAAAGTCTTATGAGATACTCATATTCTGTCTAACGTGGGCTCCACAGGAATTTTGTGTTTAAATCCTGGTTTGACAAGCTGCTTCTTATAAGCAGGAATAGAAAGGAAAGGAAAGAAAAGGAAAGGAAAGGAAAGGAAAGGAAAGGAAAGGAAAGGAAAGGAAAGGAAAGGAAAGGAAAGGAAAGGAAAGGAAAGGAAAGGAAAGGAAAGGGAACAGAAAATAGAAGTGTGAATCAATTGTTTTAAAGATGGCAAATTAAAGTCTGCAGGAGACTCATATTAGGTCTAACACAGCTCCACAGTAATTTTGTGTTAATAGCCTGACATGACAAATTAAAAAGGCCTAAATAGGCTAAAACGTGTGATTTTGACAGAGGGACAAAGGCCAAGCGACTGGTTTTTTGGTTACTGGCAGAAGGCTATGCTGATTTGAAGAGAAGATTTAGTCTTTGTGTTTTTGGAAAAGGTGACTAACGTATTTAAACCTTCCAGAGTTATATGGATCAGATTTGATAGAAGGAGTTCCCTGAGAACTAGATTTCAGATAATCAAACAAAAAGGTTATCTTGATGATACTAAAATTGTGTTTTGAGATTTATATATTACAGAATATACAACCTTTGCCAATTTCATCATCAGACATGCTGAACTGACTTGCCTGAGCTCCTGATGTCTTGGTTTTTCATCCATATCCAGTCAGGACACAGACATCAGAGGCTAATACAATCATTTGTGTGGGCTTCTTAAAGCCAACTAACTCCCCTATTTCCCTACCTTTCCCCCTGCTTTCAAAAATATCTCAATGCCCATACTCATCTTGAAGAAGTTATGAACAGTTCCCTAAGCTTTGGGGCTGGGGTTGGTTTTTATAGGTTATCTTTGATACTAAGAATTTTGAAGTACAGGTCTTAGACCTGTACTTATTGTTGTTAGTATAAACAGATCTGAGATTTTTTTTAAGCCTGTGAGTTAAGGACCAAATAGGAAATTATGGCTCTGAGTTTATTGTTAGGCTGTTCTCAGTTATTTTAATTAGAAATGGCTGAGAGTAGTTAACAGAAACCAGTCTAGCTTACTTCACATAGATAGTTGGTTTTCAAAACGTTCGAAGGCCACAGAATGGGACTTTTAATGATTATTTATTCACTTCTTGTTGAGACTACTCTGCTCCCAACAGCTTTCCCTGTCTTGGATTCAAAGAAGAAACTGAATACCTTCGAGTTGTGGTGAAACAGCCAGTAGGCAAGAATTGCCTCATTTCATCTACAGACATAATACTGTCCAAAGAAAGGACACAGTTGCAGGTTAGGACAGCTTGATTCTGCCAAGACAGAGTAAGATAGTCCTTCATATTACTGTTTCTCTAAGTCTTTCAGATGACCCTGGCCAGTAGGTTGAACATCGATGCTTCGACATGTTGAAGTACGGGACTGTCCCAGTGATCAGTGGTCTCTATAAACTGGCTAAGGTTTGGAGGCTGTGTTAGGCTTGCTATATATTCTCAGTTAATAACAGTTGTTCTTAGATTTCAGATGGTATTGAAGAACTACATAGTCTCCTAGCTACCCTGCCCCCCAGGCTTTTTACTTTGAGAGGAACAGACTTGAGATGGCATCCAGATGGCATTCAATCTAAAGCCAAGACATAGCCAGGTACAGAACTATAGACTTTTAAGTAAGGATAGATGACAGAGGTTTTTATTTAACAGAGATGATGGACTGGGTGTTAGGTCTCTTGTACTTTTTAAAATTACAAAATAACAATAGTTATGTTCAATTATATCTGAGATTAAATAGTCTTTTGACTGGACAGAAAAAGGGAAATGGTGAGGATAGCCCTGGGACTAATTATATTTGATATTAATTTCTTTCTCCTGTGAGGGGCTAGGAACAAGGAATGAGTCAGCACTAAGGTGATTTCCTATAAATCTGCTTTCAATCTTAATTTGTAAAATAAGGGAGAGCTGATGATTGCACAGATAAAAGGGAAGGTGGAACAGAATGTGGGGAGAGAAGAAGGAGAAAATGGAAGAGGGAGAAGATGCAGAGGAGGAGGAAGAAGAAAAGTAGAGCAGAAGCACATGGCCTGTCAAATCCGCCAGTTCTTTTTTTTTTTATAATTTTTTTTTATTACGTATTTTCCTTGGTTACATTTCCAATGCTATCCCAAAAGTCCCCCATACCCTCCCCCCACTCCCCTGCCCGCCCATTCCCACTTTTTGGCCCTGGCGTTCCTTTGTACTGGGGCATATAAAGTTTGCATGTCCAATGGGCCTCTTTTTCCAGTGATGGCCGACTAGGCCATCTTTTGATACATATGCAGCTAGAGTCAAGAGCTCCGGGGTACTGGTTAGTTCATATTGTTGTTCCACCTATAGGGTTGCAGATCCCTTTAGCTCCTTGGATACTTTCTCTAGCTCCTCCATTGGGGGCCCTGTGATCCATCCAATAGCTGACTGTGAGCATCCACTTCTGTGTTTGCTAGGCCCTGGCCTAGTCTCACAAGAGACAGCTATATCAGGGTCCTTTCAGCAAACGCTTGCTAGTGTATGCAATGGTGTCATCGTTCGGACACTTTGCCCCTTTTTAGAATTGGAAACAATCACCCATGGAAGGAGTTAGAGAGACAAAGTTTGGAGCTGAGACAAAAGGATGGACCATCTAGAGACTGCCATATCCAGGGATCCATCCCATAATTAGAATCTGCAATTTCTAAGGGGCCTCATAGATGGATGTGGAAGATGGTAGAGTAGAAGTAGGTCTGCCCAATCTAGGTGCACAGCCTGTGTTCATATTAAATGTGTTGTGTTTTCATTGCCAGGGCATATTTGGATTGGAGATTTATCGCAACAATCATCATCATCTTCATCAGAACCCTTCAAATGCACAGATTCATTTTAAGGAGGTCATATCACCAAGTCAATAAATTTTCTGGCTGAAGACCGGTTTATACCAAATAGGTACAGATGTCTAAGTTTAATTACATATTTTATATTCTTGTAATTCTAAAATTCTATGAAAAAATATAATTTCATTGGAAAGTTATTATGTGTGAAGTTTATCCATGATGAACTGTTATTTCTTTATTGCAGGATGCACTTTTTTTCTGTATTTAAGGAGAATAACATTTTTGCAACTAAGTATCATCATGACATAAATGTGGGTGGTAGACCCCTAGGAAAGTTAAGGGACATCTGTAGGTTTTTAGATGCAAAAAAATGAATTAAAAATATATTAACAGTGATAATAGTTTTCGTTGCTTTAAAAAGTTTTACATACAATGTATTTAGTTTTTGTCTGCAAGGATAAATATGAATTTGAATAAAATTATATATGCTCTGAACATTTTTCCAAATACTTGAATGGCTTTACTTATTATTTTGTCTAGACTACAGACTTCCTTCCATCTATACCTTTTTTTTTTCAGTTCCTCATTATCTCACCTTTCCTCAGATGTCCCCTTTCTCTTCAGAAAAGAACAGGTCTCCCAATGATAACAATTGAAAACAGTATAACAGGATGCAATACAACAAGCATATATCCTCATATCAAAGATGGACATAACAAACCAGTAGGAACAAAGGTTCCCAAGAGCAGGTAAAAGAATCAGTGACTTATCTTCACCTATTGTTAGAAGTTCAAGAAAATGTTCAAGCAAAACAACCAGAGCATATATACTGACTTCCTAGAGAAGATCCATGCAGGGTTTGGTTCCTACTTTTATTGAGCTACTATGAGCTCTGCATACTTGATTCTGTGGGTCATGTTCTCCTGGTATACTTGATCTTTTTGCCTCCCAGACTCCTTTCTCCTCTTCCCCCAATTTGCTAGGATTCACTCAGCTCCACTCAGCCATAAACTTGACTGTAGCAAGATGAAGTATGCTTTGGTTATAAGTCCAAGATTAGTATAGCTCAATTTTGAGGTAGATAAATTTCCTTACTGGGTGTACAAGTTTTCATTCCTACCAGCAATGGTTGATTGTTCTGCTTATTCCACATTCTCACCTGCATAAGATGTCATTTGTTGTATTACACTTGACCATTTTGCTTGATGTAAGATGAAATTTCAGTTGTTTTGATCTGCATTTTCCTGTTAACTAATTATCTTGAATATTTTTAAGTGCTGTTTACCCATTGTGTTTCCTCTTTTGAGAATTATCTGTATAAATTAGACCTCATTTTAAGTTGGGTTGTTTGTTTTATTGATTTCTATTTTTTGGAGTGCTTTATATCAAGTGTGTTTTTTAGCTCTTTCTGAAATACACTGGACAAGCTACTAACAAGGCAGTTATAATACTAACCAACTTGGTTTGACTAGGTTCATTGACTCATAAAGGGACATTTTGTGACACTTAGAATATATTTATGAACTTTAAAACATAACATCCTACAAAGGTGTTTTCATTGACTAAGGAAACTTGGTTTCAATAAAGAATTAACAAATAGACTTGAAAATATGTACCTTTACAGATTTCCTTTTAAAAATATATTGCTAATTTATCTCAAAAGGAAACAGAAAAACTACTTCACTATTGGCTAAGGAATCAGATTTTCTTATTATTTTTCTAAGTTACATTTTAATATAAATAATACATGTTGGGTTGTAGCTGTATTTAGAATACTAGACATGAGGACACCCCTATAAACAAATTTCCTCTTATTGGTAGAGTATTTTCTTAGAGTTCTCAAAGCCGTGAGTTCAATCCTCAGTATTCAAAAATAAGTAAACAAATCCAGTTACAGTTAGATAAATATGGTAGCACAAGCTTTTAATCTTAGCATTCCCACTTGAGAGCCAGAGGTCAGTGAATGTACTTCAGTTTTGGATCAAACTATGTTTCATAGCCTATTGCCTACATTTAGGGCCAGCCAGAAGTACAAAATTAAGAACCTGCCTCAAAACAAAGGAAGCAAAACACACAAACAACAAATATACTGTCTACTCTTTTATACAATGAAGGTTTTGATTATATATAAATAAATATATGAAGAAGCATCTTCAACAATGAATAATTTCCCTACGATGAATAATAAATAATAGCTCACGAGCAAAACTAACATTGGCAAAGCACATGGTTAAAGGCTAGAGACAACATAGCAAGCAAAAGGTCCTAGATACATTTTCTATACTAGAAAACAAAGTCGAAGTGGCTGTACTCAAATGTTAGTTGGGAGTATATGGGAGAAGCAAAGGGAGAGATTGGGAGAGACGGGGAAGAGGAATGAAAATCAGAATCCTAACTTGCAGTAGTACACTCATACATTTGCACGGTTTTCTACAGTTTTCACAAAGCATTGGACTTCCTCATAGTGTACCACATTACATCATCAGTTGCTTTGTAGCTATACTTCCAGAGTACACTTAGAACATGACAGCTTCCTTAGTTTGGCACTATTTTATATAACTATAAATCCTCAAAGCATTCAATCAACATTTTTGACATATTTAAGTTTTGTCACTATGTTTTACATCACACAGGTTCATAAAATAAAAATCTCGCTTATTATAAAAATAATTGGAATGATTTATGCTCTTGAAAAGTAAATTTTCGTGAAGAAGTGAGAACAAAAATACATACAATTTAATAGAGTTTTCAAGATGCAATATAATCAGAAAACTACATTTAAAAACTTTACCAAAATAGTTATAATCTAGAGTCAAAAAGATTACATTGTCCTCAAAAAGTAAAGTATGAAATTCAAATTCCATTAAGAATATCATGAGCAGAATGGATTTACTTTTCAACAGCTTATTAACTATTTGCTTGGGGTTGATTTGCTTTAAGAAAGGGGGGAAACTCAACAACCCATTTTGTGCCAAAATTAATTCTAACAGTAATACATTTTGTGCTCCACTGACTTTCAATTTATTACCAGTGGAGCTTGGTTGATTGTTTTGATCTTCAGTTTATTGGCAATGAAGTAGGATTTACTGTGCCATTGCATTTCAGTAACATAAATGTTACTTCACTGAGCTAGGGTCTCATTGTAAAGCACTACAAGAGCATAATTTAATTGTCTGACTTTGCTTAAACTCACAATTCTTTTGAGTGTAGTAGAATGTTTGTTGTCAAATTTGTCTTGTTTAATATTTAGCTTTGCATTTTCAGCTATGAGGATAAGAAGTTTTTCTATAGAGCTGCCTTTGCAATTGTGTTTCTCTGACATCTGACAAAAATTTCAAGGTGGTAGATACTGCAGTATAGGATACTTTGTATTTAAAGCATTATTTATTTTTTAGTATTATACTTGAATTAATACATTGCATAAATTCACAAACCATTTTTTAAAATTAAGATAGTTTCTGTGATAATCATGTCTTTCCTTAATAAATAATTTTTAATTATTTATTTAAAATTTAAAATTTAGTGTAAGTGGCCAAAATACATTTGTAAATGTTTTCAGCTTGTTTGGAATTTCAGTTCATTTTCTATCAACTCACTTCTTCAATATCAATAGTATAGCAATTCTTCAATAAGTTCGGATTTGGGCTTCACTTTTTGCCCCTCATTTTTTAGTCATGATTTTCATCCAATCTAGATACAATCGAATATAGACACATTCACCTCTGATTCAGCATAGACTCCTTTCCAAAATTACACTCTGTGGAAGGTGTTTTCTAGTCAGCAATTGTCTGGAAGGCAGGAACATGTTTCTTCACATATAGTAGCACAAAGCTGTTAAATCTCTAACAAGAATTCTAGAAAATAACTCTCTTAGGTAAAAATGGAACTGCATTAGCAGGTCCTCATGTAAAATTTGAGAGGCCGGATCTGAACAACCCACAAGGGAAATGCTTGGTAAGGGAATAACAAGAATTTTCTAAAAGTCTTATTTGGACAGACACGTAGCTGATGTTATTCCTAACTCAGAAATATAAGTGGAGGAAGGGAAAGTCTGTGTTGAAAGACAATAATAGAATATCAGCAGTGTTTTATAGTTGTACTTTTTCTGTGAATTCCATGGGATGCTATAACATTAGGTTTATTAATTGTTTTAAGAGTTCTGTAGTGGCTCTTATTTAAGAATGCACACCTTCAAGCAGCCATGAACATACAAGTGATAATTGGTCTTTCCTTAGGTTTGATAACAAACTACAGCTTTTCAAAAGAGGAAATGAAAAAATAAGTAAAAGGGATATATTAGTAGTATCCTAGCATATAGAAAGGGCAAAATTCCCATGGCCTAAATTCTAATGCAGAAAATATTTGAAGCAGATGAAATAACAGTATACTTTTCTGTGGAGTACTAAAATATAAAAGGGAAAATGCTAATATGATTCTTTATACATTGTAATTTACCACTAGTGTCAGTGTGAATTGTTTCTCTGAAGTGGTAAGTACAAGAATGTAATATAAACAAAGGATATTGAAATGAGAAAATTAATGAGAGACTTCTATTCCTTTCATTTGTTTGTTTCTGAGTCCATTACCACAGTTGCCGATGCAAAAGTACAAGGTGCTTGAACTCCTGATGGATTTGAAACTGGCTTACTGTGAGACTCACAGGTTAACATTGACTCTCTGTATGGTGGAAAATAATGTTTCTTCAATTTTTACATTTTAATAGATGGAATAGTTCAGGTCCAGTATATGAAAGAAATTACATATTTGATGGGATATATTTCTTAATATTTATGAATTCCATACTACCTACCATTTTCTCTATGCCTTATTCTCATTTACACACATACACACACACACACACACACACACACACACCTAAACACACTGGTGCACACATGCACTAATCCTTGTTTACTTACCACAGATTCTTACTTGCTGCGTGTACCTTCCTACATCCTTGTTCCCTGGAGGATACCACAGGTTTTATAATACTGCTTCAAATATATGATTTTATACTTCTAGCTAATTGACAGTTGGAATATGTTGATACAAAAGAATTGAGATCTTATGTTTCTGTTTTGTTATCTAAATCTACCTGGAAATGAGAGATTTTATATGTGATGCATATATACAAACTAATCTATAATTCTGTAGAAAAGAATGAGTAGATTTAGAGGGAAAAAAAGCTCAACTTGGTGCTGAGAAGAATGGAGGTGCTATTGATCCTTCCCTGTCCTTTGTCAGTACATTCCTCTGCTGAAATGCAGCTGTAACTTACACATAATTCCTGCACACCCAGAGGTGAGTTGGCCTTAACAAGGTGTTCAGTCATCCTATCCACATTCTCTGCTTCTTGCTCCTCCAGTGCCAAAATGCTGCTCCATTTACACATTCTATGATTGAGTCTGGACTACAGAAAGAGACACACAATGGTGCTACCTTTATTCCTCTGAGTTGACATGTACAGTCCTTTGTATTACACATTTCTAAGGCTGATACTCAAAAGCTGTGAATTCATTTTCAGTGCAGGTAGTCTTCAGGACATGTTTGTTAACCAGAGAAATGCTACTTCACTAAAATATAAATTCACAAAAATATATTATTTTATTTGTTTTTATTAATCTAGCATAAGTCTGTATCTGTTTTTATCTTTCTATTGTCTTTGTCTATTCATTGAAATCCTCTCTTTACCTATACATATCTTTCTGCAAGCAAATTTGTTGTTTGAGTCAAGTCCTCCTGCAGTATATCCTGGGTTCTAAGTCTCTATTTAGGTGAGATGCTCATTGAACTCTTTATTGTTCTAGCTCAGTCTCCTACATGGTGATATTATAGGTATGTGACACCATACCTGGCTGAAATAGCTTTTAAAATAGGAATTTGTGGTGGTGGGAGAACTCATTATATTAAGACAAATTAGTTCACCACAATTTTTAATATCATCTATTAAATGTCAATTTGCCCAAAAGGAACTGCTTATGAAAATGTTGTGTGTGTGAAAGAGAGAAAGAGGGGGGCGAGAGAGAGAGAGAGAGAGAGAGAGAGAGAGAGAGAGAGAGAGAGAGAGAGAGAGAGAGAGAGAGAGAGATATTAGATGAAATGTAACACACAGTCTTAGTCAAAAGAAATTTGTAAATTTGATAAAACCCTTTTTACATTATCTCCAGTGACTTTTAGGTGGGGAAAAAGATTTAAAGAATCTTTTTATGAGGTATAGTCTACTACCACAGGAATGTTTTAAACAACTTTGGACCTTTCTTTACTTAAAGGTTTATAATAGAAGCATTTAAGCCCTGCAAGATCATTGATACACACACAGACACACACACACACACACACACACACACACACACACACACACACACACACACACCATGAGATGGGAGAAAGAAGTGGGGAGGAAATGGAATCCTCTGAAATATATTTTTTAAAATTAAGTAACTTAATTTTTTTGTTGTTTTTTTGTTTTTTGGTTTTTGGTTTTTTTGTTTGTTTGTTTGGTTGGTTTTGTTTTTTTTTTTTTTTTTTTTTTTATTTTTGGTTTTTCGAGACAGGGTTTCTCTGTGTAGTCCTGGCTGTCCTGTAACTTACTTTGTAGATCAGGCTGGCCTCGAACTCAGAAATATGCCTGCCTCTGCCTCCCAAGTGCTGGGATTAAAGGTGGATGCCACCACCACCTGGCTATGTAAGTAAATTAATTTTATATGTCTTCTCTATATATACTTACACTGATTTATTTCAGACACTCACATTTTCCTCTCAGGAACACCAATCAATTATCCTGCTACAATGCCAAAATAGAATCCACAGTAATTATGTTATTTTATTTTCTCATAGAAAAAAGGTGTATGTATAGTATGAAAATATGCTCTTATTCTACTAATGTTGTGCACTGATGAAGAACAAACTATACACAAATTTAATTTGATAAAATTGTGGTTATTTTTGTTAAAACTCTTGGTTATATCCTTGATAAAGATTTTAACCTGAGCTGAAGAAAATTATTTTATGCCATTTAAAGTTGGTGAAGCCATCTGGATATTATGCCAACTTACCCTCACTCTAGTAATTTTTTACCAAAAGGTGTGGCTCCATATATTTGTCAGTCATGGAGCATCTTTGAGCGGCTTTGTCTGTGCAATGACTTCTTACAACCAGAGTCAGAGCTTTAGCAGAGGGAATTCCCAGAGTATTGATGTGAGAATTAGCTATAACTCATGCTCAGTTGAAAAACTCCCTAACATGTGCCACATTTATCATGGAAACCATCATAGTCTCATGTGAAACACAGGGTCCCCAATGGAGGAGCTAGAGAATGTACCCAAGGAGCTGGGTGGATCTGCAACCCTATAGGTGAAACAAATATATAAACTAACCAGTACCCCCCGGAGCTCCTGTCTCTAGCTGCATATGAATCAGAAGATGGCCTAGTTGGCCATCAGTGGAAGAAGAGGTCCATTGGTCGTGCAAACTTTATATGCCTCAGTATAAGGGAACGCCAGGGCCAAGAAGTGGGAGTTGGTGGGTGGGGGAGCGTGTGGGGGACTTTTGGGATAGCATTGGAAATGTAAATGAAGTAAATGCCTAAAAAAAAAAAAGAAATGGAGTTAATCTATTCTGTCTAAAGCATCTTTCTTTCCTCAAAATCACTTTTACTTTTATGTTCTTAAAGAACTTTCAAATGACTATGATCTGGTTATCTCATTGTCATTTATCTTTCCAATAATCTGAATTTCAATAATTTATTATCCTGAATTTATTTGTTTTTATTTAATTAATACCTAAATAGGAATTATTCAAAACATTTCACAAATACCAAGCCATAATGTTATCATAATTACTGCATTATAAATATAAGGAAATTATGGCTTGTAGAGGGTACTTAATAATTCCCAAATTGGACTTAGGATACAGTAGCAGTGCATCTGAACCAAAAGCATATGGTCTCAATATCTTTACTTCTTAACTACTGACTTGCCATCTGAAAAATTACTTTCTATCTGGTTTAAATTTTAATGTCTTACTTAGTCATCTCAAAATAGAATTTTTTTCTATAATACCAGCTTCATTAATACCTTCTTTTAAAAACATGTTTTGTACTTCTCATGTGCAAGCCATTAAACAATGATTCTCTTCCTTTGTTATGTAAATGTTTTGCCTCTGTGAAGAGTAGAGGTTAATAAATATGAACTTGGATTTAAAATTTCAAATCTTCTCATGATACCAGCTATGTGACTAACACTCTATAATTATGGAATGAATGGATGGAGCTGGTGGTATCTCAGATCAATGTTCATTTTTCTCTGGATTTTGAAGGATCACACTGAAGTATCAACAGATTTTTTTGTCATTATACTCATATAATACAATATTTTAAGAGTTCTTATGAAGTGATGCATAAATTCTCCCTTTGGCACGAATGATAACATATACATTTTATAAACCTTATACATTTTCCTCATGCTAGGAATACTTGAAATGTTCTATTGTGAAAGGGATATTTTATTTTAGGCATTCTCACTTTGTGTAGAAAGATCATAAATGTCATGAGTTTCTAGCTGAGCTTTCACAGTGAGACATTGACTCTATAAAAATTCAATGGCATTGGAGAATACTAAGAATATTATTATAGTTAGTGTAGCTATCTAGAGAATGAGCTAACTAGAAAAGAAAATCCATATTTAATTAAAACTAAAATAGCTAGGCATTTTATGTGCAAGAATGAAATGATATCCATGCATGGTATTCATTTAATGCTTAATGAGAACATCTGGTCAGATTTCGAGATTTTACATTGAGACTGCAGAATGGGGAAAGGCCTTCTTTCCCAGAGGCTACACTATAAAGTCAAAGCTTAAATGATATAATGAGTAGATTTATGCAATTCAATTGTGGTGTCTCTAAACCTTAACATAAAATTATACTGCATAGGATGAAAGGTGCTCAAGAAAAGTTAGGAACCAATATTTATCAGGTAATCAAGGAACTGCAAGCATGAACAATGAATATGTAACACATAAAGGTCCTCATCAGGTCATTTCTTTTGGCATGTAAGCCTTCATAAAACAGAGGTATAATTTTAAAGAATTTAGTAAAATATAAAGAGAAGAGTGCTCAGAGAGAAGCATATTGCAATAATAGTAATTTTTAAAAGTGAGTTGAACTTACATGTTTGCAAAGTATAAATACATCGACCAGGAATAAGCTTGGGGGCATTGTCTGCAAACATCAAAATGAATCTTTCAAAGAGCAAACCATATCATTACTGATAATATATACATAGAATAAAATTGATGGTGCCATTTACAAGATAAATTTAATCTCATGGTTGATAAAAATATTTAAAAATTTTTCTCAAGACATCATACACAATTTCAAGCAAAGGAATAGTTTATACAATAAACACATACTCAAAGATGACTTCTCCAATAAACTCTCTCCCAACACACAAAAAAAAATCATCAGTTGCCTTTCCATATACTAAAGATATAGAAAAGACATCAAGGAAATAGTCTTATCTACAATGGTATTCACAAAAGAAAATACCCAAGAAACCACTTATAGGAGGACATGAAACACTACAATGAAAGCTTTAAGACATAGAGGAGACACAAGGGCTTTTGTTCTCTTGTTCCTCTCTTGTTCTTCCCTTCTTGCTATCTGTCCTCTACCCCCTCCCCATCCCCTTCCCCAGCCCCTCCAAGTGTGCTCATGGCCAGCCTCCTTTTCTTTACTTGCTCGCTCTGCCTTTCTCTGCCTCTACTACCCTCTGAATTCCCTTCCCCATGCCCTGAACAAACTCTATTATATACAAAAAACAAAACAAAACAAACAAACAAACAAAAACAAATAAACAAGGAAAACTCTGGAAGATGTTTATACATCTCCTACATCAAGACATCAAAAGAAGTTATCTTGTGAAAATGACCATCCCACCAAAAACAATTTAAAGATTCATTGCAATCACAATGAAATTCACTAAATCCAAATCCAAGTAAATAAAAGACCCCAAAATTAAAACTGTCACCACAAATACTAGAAGGGAAATTAAAGAATACAGTTCAGCTTACAGGCACATGTAAAGACACTTTGAATAGTTTTAGAGAAAAATAAAATCAACAATTAACTGATGGACTATAAAACTAAAATTCTTCCATATAGCAAAGGAAGTTATCAATAAAATGAAGAGACAGCACACTAAATTCAACAGATTATTTAATAACCATCCTATTGATGCTTAATATCTAAATTACATAAATCTTTCAAAATGAAAGGATGGACCATCTAGAGACTGACATATCCGGGGATCCATCCCATAATCAGCTTCCAAACGCTGACACCATTGCATACACTAGCAAGATTTTGCTGAAAGGACCCAGATATAGCTGTCTCTTGTGAGAATATGCCGGGGCCTAGCAAACACAGAAGTGGATGGATCACAGGGCCCCCAATGGACGAGCTAGAGAAAGTACCCAAGGAGCTAAAGGGATCTGCAACCCTATAGGTGGAACAACATTATGAACTAACCAGTATCCTGGAGCTCTTGACTCTAGCTGCATATGTATCAAAAGATGGCCTAGTCAAACAAAAAGCCCATAGCTAAGTTAGCTTTTGATACTATTAGAATCTACTATGTAAACCAACTGGGTAGAAGCTTCATCATCAGTCTGACCTAGCAATGAACACTGGGTGCTATATAAACAACCAGGCTGGCAAGATAGTCTCAGTTGAACTCTATTGGCACAAGCATTATGTTAGTAATCAACATATTCTTATTGTATTTAAGGCTTCTTCTACAATCCTGACCTTATGCCTAACACCATAACAAGGGCCAAGAAGCCATGGCTATTATTCTGTGAAATGGACCCAATATAAAATTGATTCACAAAGACATTATTATAACACCAGATCAATGACTCTTTCAACCCTCATCAGACAAGACTCATTTTGCAGTAGAACATGATTAACAAATAATAGATTATGAGTTCCATAACTGGCCAATGTTCAGAGAAAAATAAGCCACAGAATGCTGGTATCTTAATGCTGCACCCCTCCTCCTCATGTCCAGGCATACATCAGCATAGGAAGTTGAAATATTATGAGAACCAGAGCCCCTTATAATATATATTATATATTAAAATGTACAACACACACATACACAATACACACACACATACACACACACACACCACACCACACTGATGACTTTTATCAGGTACTATAGCCAATTTTCTTCAATAATTCAGCTACTGATAAGCTAATCATGATCCATTAGATGTCCCTCATTCTGTACACATACTGGCAGCACTAACTGGACTCAATGGGTTTAAAAAATCAGGTCAAGTTAAACTGGGAGCAAATAGTTTTAAGAGCATTAATGGATTATTGGAAGAGAGGAAGTGATATTATGGACAGGATAAAAACTATTCATTATACACATATGAAACTCTGAAACAACAGAAAGGTAAAAGAAATAGACTATGAAACTGTACAGGAAACTCTCAAAAGAAGACAATAAGGAGGCTAGCCAACATATTTAAAAGTTTTTAATATTTTGACAATGAAGAAAAACATTAAAATGACTTTAAGTTTCCATCTCACCATAGTCCGAATACTATAGCCATCAGGAATAAAAGTGACAATAAATGCTAGAGCAGATGCAGTGAATTAGAGCACTAAGAGAAGGAACCTTGAAGTGGCTTTCAAAATCAATTTTGAGGTTTCTCAAATACTAGACCTAGAACAAAATAGGCTGTGACCCAGGAATGCCATGTGTCCAAAGTTTATGCTCTACTATAGTGAGGCTTGGACAGTCATGCTCACCAGTATTCTATATCTCCTCCCAAGTGAGGAAATGGAATCAACATTAATGGTCTGTAGTAGATGAGCAGATAAACAAGATGTGATACATACACAAAATGGAATGTTATTCAACTCTAAGTGAAGAGAACTGAGAAAAATTCCATTGAGGGAAGTAAGTTAAACTTCAGAACACAAATGCCTCATGGACTCTCCCAAAAGCTGACCTTAATTTCATTCTTTCTAATTATTTTGGAACACAAAATATAAGCAAAGAATTATAGATGGTTGTTTTAGAGAATGCACTATAGGCCGTATGATAGTAAATTATAGGTGAAGTAAAAGGAGAGTGGTCAGACACTAGGCACAGAGACACAACCTGTGAGGGGAAAGGAAGTAAGATCTTAATGAAAAGGGAGAGTTTTTTAAAAAAGCATATGAATCTCTACTATCTCAAACTCAATAAAATATGTTAGGGGTTTATAAAGTAGGTCTGAAATGAAAGAGGAGATAACACAAAAGATTAAAGGTTTAAGGTAGTGGAGATGCTTGTGAGGACATTTGAGAGAAGAGAGAGAGAGGAAACATGTTAGTAAAAACAAAGATATATGAAAAGCTAATCTACAAGCTACTTTCAATATATAATTTTAACAAATGGAGTTTAAATACCAGTATTATGCATGGCTGCACAATACTACACCAAGAAAATAATGGTTATTATTAAATGAATATTGCAGAGGCTGGCATGAGAAAGGGCTCCCCACAAGTGATTGTTCAAGGTATTCAAAACAACACAGACCATTGTCATCAATCTTGGTTCCCTCACCATAACTAAATAATCAGATCTTATCACAGAAGAAAGCACATATGCTGGCAACTGTCAATAATGAAAACAATGTCAAAGTGACTGGAAATGTTCACCTTGTTGGGTAGGTTTGAGAAGAAAAGCTTTAGCCGTCTTTGCCAGTGATAAATCCTGCATGCTAGAGTACATACATACATACATACATACAAAGCAAGATTTTCCCACCAATATGATAGGGGAAAGACTCATGAGACAAACAACCATTTTCTACTTAGATTTGAAACCTGATTCCCAAGAAAGAAATTGTTTCTGAACAGATTTAGAATTTAAAATAAAATAAATCTTTAAAATCCAGCACAAGTAAGATTTTTCTCAGTAATAAAAGTAATTATTTTTTCTCAGAGTACCGATTGATATCCTAGCTTAGAAGTCAGAAAATTGTCCAACCAATATTCTACACGGACACTGCCATTAAGTCTTCTATTTATGATGTTTATGAAGGGAAAATACAATACCCAAGTATAATGTCATTGCAAATCCAAATTTAGTGTCTACCTAGGATGGGGCATTTCTAATTCACTTGTCTAGGTCCTCAGAACAGAGACTGGAAGCAAGGACTGGTATTTTTCCCTATGTATATTAAAATAAAACTCTATTTGACAAGGTGAGCAATTTTTCACATATGAAGCCTCGGGAGCTAACAGACAAATAATGATCTGCATTCCTTTATTGCCTGACCTTTATAGTCCTCATTGCATCCATTTGCTCCTACATCCTCATAGGAAGAATCCTAGCAGGAGTTTATTGGTTTCATGAGGCAGTACCAACTTTCAGTTCATTTACTTGAATCTGTGTGTCTGAGAGGCTATTGACAATTTATCAGATCAATTACCAGTCAGACAAAGATTGAAAGACCTGGTAGAAAATGAGTGAAGTATTTTTAATAAGACTTCTCTTACTTATTGAGTACCTGGCTACATCATTTATTTTAAAGTGTCTTCCAGACACTTCAGTAACAGATATATGTTAAATTGGAAGAACGATAAAGAGCAGAGCAGGGCTGTACTCTACAGAAAGGGATTAATATCATAGTCTGACTGCTGGCATCTGATCACATTGTTTATGTTTTATGTAATCAGACATATTTAGTCTTAAGAATTACCCCAGAAACTAGTCACAAAGATATATACAGAGGTTTCCTACATAAACACGTGATGCAGTTGCTCTGAAGGAACTCTCCATGTGTTAAAAATGAGTTATACATCGTTTAGTTTGGCAAATTATGCGACAGTAGAATATGGCCATTGGCATTAGGTTCCTCATTTCAGTCAGTTAACACAGATGTCTAGGTCAGTACCTCATTGTATGCCACTGCTCTGATAAGTAAGACACTGCCTTTGAACAGCTTAAATATTTCCCCTTTGGCTGGCACCTAAGAAATTTTGGGTTGAAACTTCTTTTATTGCCTAAATAATGTTTTCAGAGTCCTAATAACTATTTTGTCCTTTAAGGTATATTACAAAATAGCTCTTTAAGTCAGTGTTATAGCTTAAATTCCTTCCCGACCTATCAGATTTTAAAATCCCTCAGCCATGAAACCATGCTATATGCTATTTATCTGTTTAATAAGATTTCATTTTTCTGACCGACTATCTGCCTCTATAGTGTATTTTAAAGGACCTTCTTTCTATTGATCTAGATGCTGAGGCTAAAGAAGCAGCTTCAAAACCATAAGGAAAAAGCAAGCTATTAACCATTTTTAACTCTTTAATATGCAGATAAGGAAAATAATGCCCAGGACCTAAGAAAGAGAAATAATGCACTTTTAAATTAAATGATTTAACAAATTTGATTTTACAAACTAATTCTCTTTTCATCATCAGCTGGTAAAAATTAAATATTTGGACTTCTGTCCTTGTGACCACTTTGGAACCAAGCAGTAAATGGCATGTGGTATGTAGTGTGTGAAAATTCTCTTTTTATTGAACGTGTGACACACATATGTGTGAGTGAAGTGATTTTGTCTTCATATGAAGATGGCATGAATATGTATGTATGTGTGTACATATTTGTATCTATGTTCATGCATATGAGTATGTCACCATTTTTAACCTCATATCTTCACTAAAGATTTTCCACACTCTCTGTTTTCCATCCTCACAGCAGTTGACATCTTACATCTGGCATTCTCACTGTTCTTAATAGATCCCCCAGGTACTTGCAAAATGTCCACCTGTCGCTTTGGCATGGAAAAGAATTTCTGATTTCTTTGTCTTCCTTTATTGTTTTGTATCTAGATTTTTTTTTTTAGGAGAATAAATCAAATTATAGAAAGTGATGTAAATATCTTGAAGTAAATTAAACCATCTTTATAAAAATGTGCAAAGACCTTGGAAGCTTATCTGTAGCTGATTTCCATGCTACAAGGAATGCATGCTTTTTTCTGTCTAGTGACTCTATGCATTCTTTCAGTTATGCTGGGATGCTTGTTTACTTGTTTCTGGCTGTGCCATTTTCCCTTTGTGACACAGAGTTCTCTTTGTCCTTTGTAAACATTCTGTAACCTATAATCTACATAATGACTACCTACTTAACCACTTATATTAATGTCAATTGTTAGGCCATGTTGTTAGTCACAACCATTGTTTTTCTAAGTAAAATAACAAACATAATACAAGAAGATAGACTTGCCCATGTCTTGTTTTGTTGAAATCTGCAAGCCTGCAAAATGAAATGCTGTGCATAATGCAATCATTCTGCTAATAATGACAGCCCTCAGTTATAAGATACGGATCAGGACATTTACTAATATAGGAATGGAGTTTAACTTTGACCTGGGTGGATTTAAAAGTCTGTGTTCTTTCTAGAGCTCATGAAAAACAAATGCCTTCTTTGAGAATCATTGTAGTTCATATATAAACCTTGTCAAAAATGAACTCATCCAAGACAATGGGGTGCTCCCTTGAACTGGCAAGAGTATTGTTAATAAAAAGAAATACTATAAAATATTTTTAATAATTAGAGGGCCAGTGCATTTACTAGATGGTGTCTTCTGGATGTCACATGGAAACTACACCTTTAAATATCAACAATATTGCTGCCTGAATATAACCTGAACAATGACAGTATTAGTTAGCATGCCAATGCGGATGTCAAAAATCTCACAGGTCCCTTGGATGAAGAGGTACAAGAAATTGATAACTACTGAGAGGGGGAGATTTAGTCTTCTCCCAGAATGTGTCTTCTATGTGGTCATCTATTATGTCAGCTTAAAGATATACTCTTATACAACACTAGATAGAATCAGCAGATTTATTCATACACTACATGTATGCAATTATAATAGTTAAGGAAAAGAGCCCATGAACTTGCAAGAGAGCCAGCAGGGGGAACAGAGATTGGAGAGGATGGGAGAGGAGAGAAATGGAGAAATAATGTTATTAATTAGAATTCGAAATAGAAAAAAAATATGGAACACTTTTGTAAAGGCATAAAGAGCAAACCAGTATGTAAGAGAGAAGAACGTATGGCTGAGAATACAGCTGTAATGATAAAATGCTTGCTTAGCACATATGAAACCCTGCCTTTCAGCTATAGCACCAAAATAAGCTAGGTATGGTAGTTGTTGTCTATGATCCCAACATTCTGGAGCAGAAACTGAAGAATAAAATATTCAAGGTCAGGTTGTATACACACTGATGTTTTGGCCTTCCTGGACTGTATAGGAACTTGTCTTTGAACAGAAAGTTTAAATAAGTAGTCAGAAACATCAAATCATGCATTAGCTAAGCAACAATGGAAACCAAATTAAAAAACAAAAACATTATCATATAAACACATCAGTTTTATAGGTACCTGAATGGTTAAAAATTAAATTTTAATTAGAGTATTTCAATGAGCTTAAAGGACTTGAAAGAAACTTCAATATTTATTTATTTATTTATTTATTTATTTATTTATTTAGGCAATTCAAGATGAAAGGAATGGCAATATTAAAGTCATAACAGCTGAAGCAGGTGAGGTGTAGTGCACTGCTTGTTACATGTTAAGTTCATTCTGTATTTTCTTTTATTATTTTAACTGGATTTTTTTCTATATCATGGCTTCTCCTTTTCTGACTCCTCCCAGTTCTTTCCCACTCCACAGCCATACACTCATCTCCATGATCTTTCTTTCTCTTCGTTTTAAAAAGCAACCGGAAAAACTAACAAATAAGAGTCTAAAAATAGAAAGTAAAAGCATATGAACTGTACACGTATGTATGAATGTTCCCTAAAACAAACACAACACACATGCACATGTACATGCATGTACATGCACAGATATGTAAGCAGAAATACAAATTGGAAACCAAAATGTTATAATTGGTCTTTTGTCAGTTGTAACATTTTAAAGAATCATTCAAAAGGACCCTGGCATTACAATGACGCAGAGACTAGGGAAGTCAGTTTTCTAACAAGTTTCAGTTAGAGGCATAGTCTCCCTGCACAGAAGGTACTACAAGACTAGAGTACCTGAGGGATATCTCTGAAATTTCATATTATTCTCCTATTTATATATTCTTAACAGAAGAGCTGGGTACCAGATGTTCTGAGATACAATGTCATTACTTTTGAATTTGATATCTAACACAATAGTCTTCAATAAACAGAGTTAAAAAGTAGAAGTGGGATCCCTGAGAAATATTGTAAGTAAAGGAGAAAGAAAGGAAATTGATTGAAATTTATCTCTGTCCATTGTTTGTCTGTTATGAGAATAATTTTGAAAAATGTAAACTTAATAGGCCTGACACTACCCCTCAGTAGCATTTAAAGGCAAATTGGTTTTGGATAGTGGACATTGTGTTTTTTATGAACATTTAAACATCTTGGAAAAATTCTGTGTGTCTTTGTCTTGATTATTGATTATCAACACACACATAAAAGCTTATGTATTTCCTCCTTTTAACTCAAATTCTGGTTATTAATGTACTTACCTCCTCAAACATATCTAAAAGAAATCTGAGATTTAGTAGATACATAGTAAAAGCATGTATGTGACAGAGGAAACAGACTAACCTTTTCAGAATCAGAAAACGAGTGCTAGCATTTGTAGGAGGCAGAATCCCTCTCAATTTGATCTTACACAAACTAGCAGTTCACTTCCTGAGATATTACTCAGCAAAGATGAATGGAATTTCAGCTGCAAGTAATGGCTCTAGTCTGCCCACTTTAAGTTAAGGCTTTTCTCAGTATACCTGAATTAGTCAGACACAAATAGTTTGAAAGAAGAGTGAGATATCAAAACCAGAAAGACTGCAGACAATTGAAAGAAATGGAAAGAAGTGGGGGGATGGGTAAGAAATTGATAGAAGGAGAGTTACTGAGGCACCGAGGTAGAGCTGCACACAGAACAGCGACACATTTAGATGCCAAGGTCATGGAGCCCATATTATTTAAAAACAAAACAAAACATACACACAGGGATAATACAGAAAGAAAACAAGCAAACATAAATTATCTGTAAGAAATTTGATAGAAAAATAATATGTAGATTTTGTTTTTTTGTTTAATTTTTGTTTGGTTTTGTTTGGATTTTTTGAGATGAAAACTGAGTTTTGTCTTGCTGATAGATCTAAGCAACACTTGTGCAGAGTGTTCACCAGAAAAGGCAGTGTTATTTGGATGTGTAATGGTGTAAAGAGGGAACAGTGTCAGCAGTTGTTCACAAATAAGAAGTGGTTTACTGAAGCAAGATTTTTCAGACCTTATGGGGCCAAGAGATTAATCTTTATCCAAAGGATTATCGAAACACACTGACCATTAATTTGATTTGATTGGCATAGCTTCTGAGCATGAAATGGCTTTTGACAAAATATAGAATAGGGAAACAATTTCGAGAGATACTCATGGAGGTTTAGCTAAATTTTGAGGCAGAATATAGAAGTCTTATTCCTACATTTGAGATTATTTCTAGAAAAAAAAGAGTGATATAAATTCATATTCTTTTAAACATGTATTGATATATGGCACAAATATGTACAAAATCAACAAGAGTGTACTTCCATATGCATGTGGTAACACATACACATAAAAATACAGCACCCACAAATAAAAAAAAAGTGAAAAAAAAAAACCTTTAATTGTTCTTTCAAACCAGGTTTCTCTGTGTAGATGTGGCTGTCCTGGAAGTAATTCTGTAGACTCATCTAGGCTTGAACTCAGAGATTCTAACTCTGCCTCCCAAATGCTTAGAAGAAAGGTGTGTGTCATCAGTGCCCAGCAAAAACAATTAAAATACAATGCTATAAAAGCATCAATGTGGAGAATGGAATGCAGAAAATTACACTGGAATAGGAATGGTAATATAGAGGAGATTGTATATTGAAGACTATATGTCACTAAAGTTCATTCAAGAAAGACAAATAAAACCCTATTACAGTAGAAACTGCCATATATTTCTTCACAAGTATCTTAACATCTATATATTATCTGTATACATATTATTAAACATATACATAAGAAGTTATAATGGACCTTAACCTAAAATGTGCCAACAACACCACTACTAGTCTCTAGAGACTAATAAAAACTTGAGTGCCAGGAATAGGTTACTTCTTTTAGAGTTGGTGACCAGTAAAATCCCACAAATCTCCCAAACATTACAGCCTGTTGTCATTGTCTTGATTATCTTCCAGTTCTTGATTATAACTGTTGCTGAAGAATTCATGCACTTCAGTCATAGAACATGAAGAAACTATGATGGTACTGACCTGAATCTTTCATCAATACTGGCTAGCTTTCACAGTGCTAGAAGTTGCTATGCTAGAGGAGAAATATAATCATACACACCCAGCCATGAAACCTGAAAGCTTCAATAGTGACTGAGCTGGCAAGTGTTTATTGCATAATAATGACATGACCATCATGGTAGTAACCAACCACTTTATGATTGAATTTATGCCAACTCTATAATAGGGAACCCATACCTGTCCTCATAATTAAATTCAGAATCAAACTACACAGGTCATACACTACTATTATTCTACTAAATGTCCATTTTATTAAATTGATTCCTAATGAATTACCATTGCAGTCAGGGATTAATTTTTCTTCAACCCAAAAAAACAAATTCAGAGAACAAATGGCAGTTGATGGTGACTAACAAAGAGATATTCGACTTGCCAACATGAAAAAAGATGATGCAGAATGATCTGAATGAAAGGGAACATCCATAACAGCAGCCACATTCTAAAGCTCAATGACCACTAGGAAATGATAGCTTAACAAGTGTAAGAGAATTCTATCAGATATTTATTTATTTATTTATTTATTTATTTATTTATTTATTTATTTATTTATTTTGGTTTTTCGAGACAGTGTTTCTCTGTGTAGCCCTGGCTGTCCTGGAACTCACTCTATAGACCAGGCTGGCCTCGAACTCAGAAATCCACCTGCCTCTGCCTCCCAAGTGCTGCGATTAGCCCAGAAACTTAGAATATCCAAGATACAATTTGCAAAACACATGAAACTCAAGAAGAAGGAAGACTAAAGTGTGGATACTTTGCTCCTTCTTAGAATGGGGAGCAAAATACCCATTGAAGGAGTTACAGAGACAAAGGTTGGAGCTGAGACAAAAGAATGGACCATCCAGAGACTGGCCCACTGGAGATCCATCCCATAATCAGCCACCAAACGCAGACACTATGGCATGTGCTAGCATGATTTTGCTGAAAGGACCCTGACATAGCTCTTTTTTTGTGAGGCTATGCCAATGCTTGGCAAATACAGAAGTGGATGCGTAGTCATCTATTGGATGGAACACAGGGCCCCTAATGAAAAAGCTAGAGAAAGTACCCAAGGAGCTAAAGGGGTCTGTAACCCTATAGGAGGAACAACAATAAGAACTAACCTGTACCCCCCAGTGCTGTGTCTCTAGTTGCATATGTAGCAGAGGATCACCTAGTCAGCCATCAATGGGAGGAGAGGCCCTTGGTATTGCGAAGATCATATGCCCCAGTACAAGGGAATGCCAGGGCCAGGAAGTGGGACTGGGTGGATTGGGGAGCAGGGTGAGGGGAGGGTATAGGGGGCAACTTTGGATATAGCATTTGAAATGTACATGAAGAAAATATCTAATAAAAATGCCTTAAACAAAGCATAATAGTCAGGGTTTTAGAAGCATTGTCTTCTTGACACAGGAGGGCATATACACATATGAACTTAGAAGAGTTAATACAAAGTGCACAAAAACTGCAATCCTTAGATAGATAAAATCCAGACATGGATAATGGATTGGGGCACATGATGCAAAGCCTAGTTTATTGAGAATTCTTAGCTATTGTGCAGGAGAGAGAGAGAGAGAGAGAGAGAGAGAGAGAGAGAGAGAGAGAGAGAGAGAGAGAGAGAGAGAGAGAGAGAGAGAGAATTTTCACTAGGAGAAAATTCTGCTAAATTGGTTATACTTTGGTGGAAGGTCACATATCCAAGAATAGTACAAATTGGTTTTGAAGGATTTTTTTTTTAAACGAAACAAGGTTGGGTGATCATAGATTGGTGCAAATCTGGGAAGAATTGGGAGAAGGGAAGAGAATATGATTAACTCGTGTTATGCAGAAATTTCAAAGTACTAATAAAAAAATCAATAATTTTATATAAAAAATAGAATTTCTAGCTTACAAAGCCATCTTTTAATACAAATCAAATAAAGCCATTTCAAACTTCCTACATTTATTTTTCTAAAGTATCTTGAAAATTAAAATATTTTATTGTTTCCCCATGGTAAACTTAGTATTATACATTTTTGTGGCTATTGAGTTTAAACATATCAAATCTCATAACCATAAAGTTACAATTAAGATGGCAGACAAAGTAGGATTTTCCTATCGAGACTCAAAATGAATAGTGTGTCTATAATATCATCTAAGCTATTGATTTATTTTATTTCCTTCCAGGTGTGGTCTTAATAACTTTCTCCTTCAAAGCTAACAAAGAGAACAAAACTAGACAGTGCATTAAAATACTTCTTATAGCATGTGTTATATCAGCAGAAGTAGTGAGAAATAAGTCACAAATCTGCATCCACACTTAGCAATTGTAAGAGTTGTTCAGGCATGGATATATCAGTAGATTAACTTCATGGGAACCCTTTAAGACCTGTCTGCTACACCAGCTAAATAAATGATTAATTTATCTGTTTATATTAGTGAAAAGATGAAAACATACCCTCATGTAATAGCTGTTCATGGATAACTCTGTTCATCAAGCATGACTATATGTTGGTTCTAAAAAGTGGATGAAAATCCTTGGTATGGAGATGAATGATTATCTGGGGACCCATTAATGAGAGATGGAATAAGACATTTCTGTACCACTCCTGGGCATAAACACAAAAGGTGTTCTCCCATATCAAAAGGAGATGTGCTCCACTATGTTTAAAGCAGCATTATTTATAAGTAGCCAGAAACTGGAAACAACCCAGATGTCCCTCAACTTAATACAGAAAATGTGTTTCATTTACACAATGGGATACTAAGCAGCTATTAAAAACAAGGACAGCATGACTTTTTCAGGCAAATTGATGGAACTAGCAAATATCATCCTGAGTGAGATAACCTAGACTCAAAAGGACATGCATGGTATGTACTCTCTAACAAATAGGTATTAGCCAAAAAGAACAGAATACCCATGATATAGTACACACACTCAAATAAATTAAACAAGAAGGAAGCCCAAGAGAGGATGTTGAATCACACTTAGTAGTGGAAGCAAAATAGTCACAGGAGACAGAAAGAGCTAGGGGAACAGGGTGGAAGAGAAGGTGGGGAGGGGAATGGGAGAGGTATAGGGAGAGACAGGAAAGAGACCGAGAGGATCAGGAGAAAGAATAAAAATCTACAGCTTGTGGGGGTAGGCTGGTGGGGGAAATATTTAGGAAGTACCAGAGACCTGAGATGGGGACGCCTCCCAGGAGTCAATGTGGGTGACCTTAGCCAAGATGCTTAACAGTGGGGACACAGGGCATGAAGAGGATCCCTCCTATAACCAGGCAGTATTCTCAATGGAGGGATAAGCAACAATTCACCCAGAAAACTCTCGATCCAAAATTTGTCCTGTCTGCAAGAAACACAATGACAAAGATGGAGCAGAGACTGAAGGAAGAGATAGTCAAATCTAGCCTACCTTAAAACTCATCCCACAGGCAAGCACCAATGCATGGCATTATTAGTGGTACTCTATTCTACTTTCAGACAGGAGCCTAGCGTAACTGTACTCTGAGAGGCTCTATCCAATACCTTACTGAATCAGACACAGACACCCACAGCCAAACATTGTATAGAGGTCAGATGTTCCTATGGAAAACTTGGGGGAAGAATCCAAGCCTCTAAAGGGGATAGAAACCTCACAAGAAGACAAACAAGAGTTAACTAATCTGGGCCCTTGTGGGCTCTCAGAGTCTGAATCACCACCACCACCACTACCACCAAAAACCAGAAACAAACAAAAAACTGCAAGGGTTGGAATGTAGCCTCCCAGCAAATGTGCAGTAGATATGCATCTCACTCTCCATGTAGGCCCCCAACAGCCTGAGCAGAGTCTTTCCCTAAAGTTTTAATCTGACTGTGGTGTCTGTTCTCCATCAGGGCTGCATTGTCTGTCTTTAGTGGGAGAGGATGTGCCCAAAGTGGTAGAGACTTCATGGGCTAGAGTAGGGGAATACCCAGGGGAATTCCACCCTCTCAGAGGAGAAGGGGGAAGGGGATGGGGGATGGTTTCAAGGATGAAGGGCCTGGAAGGGGCAGTGCTTAGGATGTTAATTAATTAATTAATTAATTAATAAAAAGACAGATCTCTGGAGCTCAATTGCTACCTGGTTTATAGATATCCAGTGAGCTTCTTATTCAGTGAGAGAATTTATATACAAAAATAACATGGAGGAATTGAGAAGACTATCTGAATTTTTACCTAAAGATGTCACCTACAAGTGACAGCAATCATAGTTCAAATTTGCACTCACATATACACCACACACATACATATTAATGCAAACTCATGTTCAAATTCGTGTTTTGAATTACCTTTAAAGCACATTATTTCTTTAAATAATACCAGTTAATCAACTGGGTATTTATTTGACTTTAGACTTGCAAGGTTTGATTACAGATCAATAATAAAGCACAAGGGAGAGATGGCACCAGAAAAAAATCAAGATGTTTCCAAGAACTGACTAGCAGTGTCCTTTCTCAGCCCTATGGTTTCCCTCATTCTGAATTCTGAGACCGACAGCTTGATTAACCACGTCTTACTTTCAGATAAGACAGACCCCTGGTACTAGTATATCAAGAGCTGTTTTGTATTTACCTCTTTTGGTATAAGTCAGTCAGCATCACAAACTACTGCACAATGAACTATTAAACTGTGGCTTCTAAATAATCTAGGCCAATGCTTCTAAGAAAGTATTCTATTTTAACAGATAGTTGAAATTCATTCAATGACAAACAGTGTCAATAGTGAAATGCTCTAAGAGAGTTGGACTAAGATGACCCATGTCTCAGTGTACTGAGAAAGGAAAATCTGTCTGTATAAACAGAAATTCTGTGAGGAAACATACTAACTTGAAATCAAGACAGAATTCAAAAGGAAACTCAACAATCTGAAATGCATAAGGGAAAGAGAGATTCCATAATCAGTTTAGCAGGATAAGAGAAAATATCTTAACATTTTAACAGAGAATGAACATAGCCTGAAGAGATCAGGGCTATGACCCTTTCAAAGGGTTTAAGTTAGGTCAGTGATCATCTACTGAGTTTGGCATTGAGAGTTCATGAATAAGCTTAAGGGAGGATTATGGTTCCACTTGTGAAGTCTCCGGGAAATTCTCAGTTGAAAGGAGTAATTAACATAGGTGCTCCCTCACTGCCAAATCCCACTGGCAAACAAATATTTCCCAAATGTACCTAATGGTATAGGGTTCATCTGAGATGAAAGCTCTTTAACTTCCTAGGATTTTATTGCGGAGAAGATAATGGATGTTCCCTAAAGACAAACCTCACCAGAATATTGGTGGCAAAGCCATGAAGCACAGCCTACAACAGAACTATATTTAATTGATATTAACAAATTTTCTTTTGCTGCTATTGAACAACAACAAAAAGAAGTAAAAACATAATAACCATTTTGTTGGGATCTCCACTTGCTCTTTGTTGCAGCAAATGTGAATGACTTCCTTTACTGACCTAAGGTATTCGTGATACTTTCTAAATGTTAGAGTAGGATGAGAACAATATGCAAACGCAGGCACCATTATATGAAAAGACCACTGTCTCATGATCAATAGTTGACTATAATAGAAATATCAGAATACTGTCATCTTTGCCCTCCAAAATACACAATGTGCAGACAGGTGTTTATTGGCAGGAAAAGAGCAGAACATTGAACAACTAAAGATGCTTTGAGCTCTTAGGTACCTCCTAAGTAAAAAACAAAATCAGGTAGTAGCAATAAATTGATTTGCAGACAAGAATGAAACCACCATACATGGTTTTGGATTAGTAAGGAGGGATTTTCTAGTGAGGTGTGTCATCCAATTTTCTTTACATAACAGCATCATAGGAAGCAACACAACTGAAGGGGAGAAAGGATTGCTACACCTTAAGAGACTTCCATAGGCTCATTTGAGATGGGTTGATTGTAAAAGGGCAAAACAAACAAACAGAAAACAACAACTGGAAATTAACAAGAAATTGACCCATTTATGTATTTATTTAGCTTTTTTACTGGGAAAAGCAAATGAAAACAGGAAGTACTTAAAAAAGATGTTCATTGCAACACTTAGTATAGGGGTCAGACACACAAAGCCTAGAACCTATGGTTTAGAATAAAAAGTGTTCATGCATATGTCTGTACACTAAGAATGAAGTTAACCAATAAAATAAAGAGACCAAGTAAATTATGTAGAATATCAATACAGTAAGAAGAAAAATGGGGGCCAAGAACCACAGTTCTCTGCAGCTGCCTGATTTCTACTTGAAAAGCAGAATTTCACACACCTTAGAGATTTTTTTAGATTTCTGGCTTCTAGTTAAATTACATATTCAAATTTCCTAAAAACTGAGTGAAAACAGAGCCAAACAAAGTCACAAAATTATGCTAACTTGTGAATTGTAAGTCTTTGATGCCTTTTGCAGATATGATTTAATAGCCAAGTTATATTGTAAGAAAACATTTTGGGAATCTTTGCAAGAAACATATTATCAAAGCATATGTACAAATTTACCATGATCATTAATAAAGTAAATACTTAAAACAAAGTTCTAATATAAAATGCCATCTCTAAAGGTCATTAATAGTTTATTTTCTATATTATCATATTCTAAATTTCAGCAGTGAAAACATAAAAATTTAGAAACTCCTCTCTACATGTTTCTAGGTTATTACTGATAATGACTATCAGCAATTTGCATTTCAAAAGATAATGCAAAGCTAAATAGACACACAGACAAGGAAATTACAAAGAAACAGTTCTGTGCCTGATGCTTAATGGTGACATGATTAGAATAATTACAGTTCAATATGTGTTTAATTCTACATGATGATACTCTTAGTGTTCACACAAGGATATTTCCAATTAGTGTGAGGGGCACTGTTTCAGATTTAGCAAGATATTTTCAAAAAGCTAATTGCCTTTAAAAATACTATTTGTTTGTGTATATGAATTTTTTGGACAAATGTACAGGTGTGCCCTTCATGAATGTCTGCTACACGCAGAGGCCAGAACAGTGCTCTAGAATTGGAGTTAGAGATAGTTTCAAGCTATCATGTTACTGCTGAGCACCAAACCAAAATCCTCTGCAAGAGCAGTAGGGGCACTTAACTGCTGAGACATCTCTGCAATATCAAGATGATTGGCTTTTAAGATCAATACAATAACAAAATATACTGATGGCAAAAGTAGGCATTTATATACAGTGCAAGTTTTACACATGCTAAGAGACTTTAAAGCAAAACTGAATTAACTTTTTTTTATCATGATTTCAAAATGTAAAATATCTGCTCAATGTACATTTCGATACATTTTATACCTTTGATACCTTTATACATTTGATACTTTTAATCAGTTTTCAGGGAAGGAGCTGAATATGGTTGCACTGACTTGTGATATGAGTATTTATGAGGAAGATGAAGGAAGATCAGGAATCAGAGTCACCCTTGGACACACAGAATTCAAGGTCATAATAGCATAACTGTGAACTTTCTAGCCCACCATCTACAAATAAAAATAGAATCTTCTTTACAATACAATAGCTGTAGTATTAATTATTTTAATAGTAACATCCATATAAGCCAAAAGTATTTATAATATTTGATGAATACAGAAAAATTAATGTATATAGGAGCAGAATTCATGTATTTAGAAACTACTGAGACAGTCTGCATTTGATGCACAGTTCTATATTTGGATTACAAACTAAAAGTTTTGTGAAATGTGCAGAAGTGCATTAGTTATTCAGTAGTTAGTATCCATTTGTAATAATAATAATAATTTTCCAAGACATTAGCCCAAGTACCAAGCCTAAGCAAAGTGAGCAACTGTGCAACTGTATGTGCAAAGGATTCTCTGTGTGAAAACAGGTAGTGTGTGTTGTGGTGTGTGTGTGTTTGTGTGTGTATGAATACAACTCTTTGGGTATGAAAGGAAGCCATCACTTTAAAATAAGACACTTATTGTATATAATTCTACAAGTTTAATAGTAACAATTAAAGATTTAGAACACTCATTTGATATGTAGCCATTTTATGTAATTGATGACTGAAATTTAGTGTAATTTGCACATTGCTGGCAACAGTGATAGGAAATGGTTATGTGTTATTGTTATCCTTTGTTGTGTATGTAGCACAATTGATTTAACACACATTGTGGTCATTTATTTCTGACCATGATAACTTTGAGAAATATTTCATCATCCTGTACTTTCTAGAGTCCCAATTTTTGAATGTGAACTTTTATATGCTTAACAAAAGGGAGATGACTATCTCTGTTCTTAAGGGTAATGAAAACTGTATTCTTAATAGCAATGTGAACTATGTGCTACTGTATATAAAATCTCAATTTATCAAAGAAAACATAAAACAAGAACATCAGACCCTACTCATATGTATGCCCTTTTAAAAAATTCAAAAAAATTATTATTTCTCCTCTTTTCTCCTTAATTTATCATGTGATATATCATGTTGAAAGTCTATACAGAAAGTGACATAGATTCCAAGTCCATCCTGATTGACAAAACTTGATTCTAATTCTGACACTACTTCAAGACTCTTCAGAGATCTCTGATAGGTATATATGTATAATATCACTATGTGTTAAACAATTAAGGCTACTAAAAACTAATATGGAAGTAAAGATTAAAAACTACCATATATCCCATAGTTAGAATATTCTTATTATTAAGAAGGAAGAACTCTCACACCTCACCAGAGATTCTTCTTTATGCAACTAAAGAACACTCATATAGAAATCTACAACTTGTCAAAATGTGGAAAATATCATCCACAGGATGTCCAATGCAAATGTATATGTGCAAATTCAACCTTTATAGCTTTGTATCTGGAAACACTATAAAAGATGTGGTAGGAATAGCATAAAATCCAGAGGACTGGGATGTCTATTGCTTAATAGTGTCTTATTTGGGAAACTATCCTGGATGATGTAGCTTGCCTAAAATACCGCCTCCAAATTAATGGTTGCTGATATTGGGAAAAATATTTTTTCTGGGATGAACTTCCATATAGTTTGTCCAATTTCAAGTTGTTGAACTGCGAAACAGATTTATAGGAGCAATGATAAATTAACTTAATAGGTTATGTGTGCATATACACATATAAAGCAACAAAGATGTCCTGAGCTGGAGTGAGGAGGAAAGAGGCAGGTTTAGAATGATGTAGGTTGAAAACTTATACTCAATTCTCCAAAAGAACTTTTCATTCTTAAAGAAACATAAAACATCATAACAAGGCTTTTTAAAACAATGAAGTAAATCTCCTATGGCGTCATATGAAGCAGCAAGCACAAGGACTAAAAGTACTCTGTACATACATTATCGCTTTCAGTTTAGCACATTAATAGGTCACCTTATTGTGTGAATGGATGAGTCTCTGATTCTTCTGCCTTCTCTTGGGTCTCTATTACCTCTATGAATTAGCCTGGTGAAACATTGATGTGGGTTTTTTCAAACTTATTTTATTAGAAAACACTATTGTGCAAAACAACAAAAAAAAAACAACAGAAGAACAGAAGAACATTGTTAATACTTAAGTTTATTTTGTAGTAGATAACATGCCTATGTATGCATATATAAACATATATATATATGTATGTATATATAATGTTTTGTTTAAGCTTCTAATCATTTGAAAATGCTATTCTGCATATATATATATATATATATACATACACACACACACACATATATATATATATATATATACCTTATAGATTGTAATGCTAATTATACAATTAGACTATCAGGTTTGTACAAGAGTCACATTCCCAGATGCCCACACTATTATGATCTTGTTAAGCAGTTCAAGCCAGTCTTATGATGAACTATTTTCAGTTTACATAGACTAATTCAAACTTGAAAAAATATATTCTAAACAACTTTCAAGGCCAAAACTTTAGAAGCATCAGGTTTTCAGATTTTTAATCATTTTGTTATACATGTGTTTTCACTGTTATAATCTTGCTAGTTTAGAATATGAATGTCAGAGTATTTAATACCTGATAGATTGGTTTTTGTAAATCTGTACCTAGAACATAATTACAGATAATGTTATCTGTGGCTATGACTGGATTAAATTTGGAGGCATACAGCATTTCACTTTGCCATTCATGTCCCTGGTGCTTATATTATGACAGTGCTGATGACTACTCAGTTGTCAACCTAACTATATCTGGAATGAACTACTATCCAGAAACTGAGGACATACCTGTGACCTGAATTAGATCTTGAGGCAGAAAGGCAACCCGCCTTTGATTCAGATCTTGAGTTGGAATGATACACACCTTTAATTCATATCTTAAGGTATGCTTTTAATCTAGGCAATAGCTGCTGTTTGAGCTCTATATAAGGACAGTAGATGAAAGAAGGGTTGGTTCCTTTGTCATCACATCCATTAGACCCTATTTCTTCATGATTTCAACTTATACAGAAGAGGAGCTAAAACATCCAGCCTCATGGGACTGAGAATCTATAAGACACTTGGAAATTCCATTCACAGCTGCCCATTTTTTTGTTAGTTTGGTGCAGCCTGTAAGTCATTCTAATAAATTCCATATATATATATATATATATATATATATATATATATATCCATTCCATAAGTTCTTTGACTTTAGAAAATCCAGAATAATTCAGAAATTGGTACCAGAAGTAGTTCTAAAAGGAAGATAACTATAGGGATGAATATTTTAAGTATATGGAATAAGCTTTATAATTCGCTATCACTTTCGGTTTCAACAGCATCTGCAGATAATGAAATCCGTCCACTCACTTTTTCTTCTTGGAGAGCATTAAAATCCCATGGAGGAAATGATATTTGAAACTTAAAGAGGTACATGCCTTTATTATCTTGATCCATAACTTGTGAGTAGCAATGGGATTGGAGATCTGGTATATAAATCTTTCTAGAGTTTAGGGAGAAATTAGCAAAATTATTATGCTGCTTTGTTTCTTTTAGCACCTCTGAATAAATTGATAAAGTATAGGAATGAGGTCGATGATTAAGTCAACTGCCTGCAAATGCAAATCTAAAGGTTTCTAGGTGTGCCTTTGGAAGAGAATGTTCTCTCTAGCTTCCAAAGAGGTCACATTGCAGAAAATGAAATCAAATCCTTCACTATAAGGTTCACTGAATACAATTCTTAGCCTCGGACAGTAGGGGCAGTTAAAGTAAGGACATTGATTGGCAAACAATGGGATCCTGTGACTTGGGATAGGGATGTCTGTTAGTTTGATGCAAAGCAGACCAAATTAGTGAAAAGCCAAGAGAAGCCAGGTGGAATCAGTTATCTTGGAGAGGTGTTTTGAGCCAGACCAGGTGAGTTGAACTGGCCAGTCATAGTTAAGAAAGAACACAAGAAAGGTGAACTTATTCATCAGAAACTCTCAAAGATAACAATCTGGTGAATAAAAGTTACTTTTACATATTTAACATTAATTAAAATGGTATCAAGTAGAAGAATGCGAATTGATCCATTCCTATCTCCTTGTATTAAGGTCAAATCTAAGTGGATTAAGGAACTCCACATAAAACCAGAGACACTGAAAATTATAGAGGAGAAAGTAGGGAAAAGCCTCGAAGATATGGGCACAGGGGAAAAAATTCCTGAACAGAACAGCAATGGCTTGTGCTGTAAGATCGAGAATCAATAAATGGGACCTCATGAAGTTGCAAAGCTTCTGCAAGGCAAAAGACACCATCAATAAGACAAAAAGACCACCAACAGATTGGGAAAGGATCTTTACCTATCCTAAATCAGATAGGGGACTAATATCCAATATATATAAAGAACCCAAGAAGGTGGACTCCATAAAATCAAATAACCCCATTAAAAAACGGGGCTCAGAACTGAACAAAGAATTCTCACCTGAGGAATACCGAATGGCAGAGAAGCATCTGAAAAATGTTCAACATCGTTAATCAGCAGGGAAATGCAAATCAAAACAACCCTGAGATTCCACCTCATACCAGTCAGAATGGCTAAGATAAAAAATTCAGGTGACAGCAGATGCTGGTGAGGATGTGGAGAAAGAGGAACACTCCTCCATTGTTGGTGGGATTGCAAGCTTGTACAATCACTCTGGAAATCAGTCTGAGGGTTCCTCAGAAAATTGGACATAGTACTATCGGAGGATCCTGTAATACCTCTTCTGTGCATATATCCAGAAGATGTTCCAACCGGTAAGAAGGACACATGCTCCACTATGTTCATAGCAGCCTTATTTATAATAGCCAGAAGCTGGAAAGAACCGAGATGCCCCTCAACAGAGGAATGGATACAGAAAATGTGGTACATTTACACAATGGAGTACTACTCAGCTATTAAAAAAATGAATTTATGAAATTCCTAGGCAAATGGATGGACCTGGAGGGCATCATCCTGAGTGAGGTAACCAAATCACAAAGGAACTCGCACAATATGTACTCACTGAGAAGTGGATATTAGCCCAGAAACTTAGGATACCCAATATATAAGATACAATTTGCTAAACGCATGAAACTTAAGAAGAAAGAAGACCAAAGTGTGGACACTTTGTGCCTTCTTAGAATTGGGAACAGAACACCCATGGAAGGAGTTACAGAGACAAAGTTTGGAGCTGTGAGGAAAGGACCATCTAGAGACTGCCATATCCATGGATCCATCCCATAATCAGCTTCCAAACGCTTACACCATTGCATACACTACCAAGATTTTGCTGAAAGTACCCAGATATAGCTGTGTCTTGTGAGACTATGCTGCGGCCTAGCAAACACAGAAGTGGATGCTCACAGTCAGCTATTGGATAGATCACAGAGCCCCCAATGGAGGAGCTAGCTATAGTACCCAAGGAGCTAAAGGGATCTGCAACCCTATAGGTGGAACAACATTATGAACTTACCAGTACCCCGGAGCTCTTGACTCTAGCTGCATATGTATCAAAAGATGGCCTAGTCGGCCATCATTGGAAAGAGAGGCCCATTTTACTTGCAAACTTTATATGCTCCAGTACAGGGGAAAGCCAGGGCCAAAGTGGGAGTGGGTGGGTAGGGGAGTGTGTGTGTGTGTGTGTGTGGGGAGGGTATTTGGGACTCTTGGGATAGCATTGGAAATGTAAATGAGGAAAATACCTAATAAAAATTATTTTAAAAAAGGGTATCAATTGTATCATATATTAGTTTTATAACTCTAGAGAATTGTAACTAATGCATCAAAGTTTCAGATAATTTCAGAGTAGTTTTAGCAATTTTAATTGTGCTAAGATACAGATATGTGTAGATACACATCTCTGAAATACTTAACTGTATGTCTCCCTCTTAGGAAAACTTAGTCATTATAGTTAAAATTTTGAAGGAAATAAAATTTTTGAATGATTTTTCATGATACTGTTGGTAAAAACACACTAAGGACCATCATAATTTCAGGCACATAATTCAGATAGTTAATTTTTGATAAAAAGGTTGAAATTTTTCTTTGTATTGGAAGACTACAATATTGGCAGCTCATGTTTGGAGCATAACATTTCAGTGGTTTAACACCATATTCATGTTTTTATTTGTTTGCAGCCTAGTAACTACCACTTATACAAACACTATCCTTTCTCAGTTTATTATTATCCACTATTGACCTTCTTATGATCATTTCTTCTATGTAAAGTTTTAGCTTCTCTGAAGTATTTTCCAGTTTACTCCATTCCTAACAACTGTTCCCTACTGTCTTCAATCTGTAAATCCTGATAAATCAGCCTCTCTTTTGGTCTTTATGTTATAATGTTCCATTTATAGCAGGCTTAAGAGAGGTGAAGAAGGTTCATAGTATAGTCAGAGGAGGAACTCACAATTGGATACTTGACTTACATTACACTTCTAAGCCTGTAAGCCCTTTCTGTTTACTCATGCTCTGGTATCCAATCCTTCTATTTTGTTGCCTTTTTTCTTTTAGTCTTTTCCCTTCACTACTCCCAAAACAAAAGGAGACGATGAAAACATACTTCTACATCACATAGAAAAAAAGACAGCTAGTTTTATTGCCAACTCTTAAGATCTGGGAATCTAAGCATTTAAACATAAGAAATCAAAGCACTGACACCCTATTGTATGTTTACTGGCTTCCATTCTTAACCTTGCTACTCTGTTTCTGTAAGAAATGGGGCTGGGGGGAAAGTACATCATCACTTCTATAGAGCAGATACCCTTCCAGTTATATAGTTACTGTGTAGTTAAATGAGAGTTTATGGTTTGATTTCTACTATTTGCTTGTTTGTTTGTTTGTTTCAAGACAGGGTTTCTCTGGTTAGCTCTGGCTGTCCTGAAACTCACTCTGTTGACCAGGCAGGCCTTGGACTCAGAAATCCACCTGCCCCTCCCAACATTTCAAATGCTATCCCCTTTCCTAGTTTCCTCCCAGAAAGTCCCCTATACACTCCCCATCCCCTGCTTCCCAACCCACCCAATCCTACTTCCTGGCCCTGGCATTCCCCTGTGCTGGGGCATATAATCTTTGCAAGACCAAGGGTCTCTCCTCCCATTGATGGCTGACTAGGCCATCCTCTGCTACATATGCAACTAGAGACACAAGCTCTGGGAGGGGAGTGTACTGGTTAGTTCATATTGTTGTTCCTACTATAGGATTGCAGACCTCTTTAGCTCTTTGGGTACTTTCTCTAGCTCCTTCATTGGGGGCCATTTGTTCCATTCAATAAATGACTGTGAGCATCCACTTCTGGGATTAAACGCACGTGCCACCACTGCCTTGGCAACTTCTACTCTTTTTAAATTGTTGTTTTATTTTGTAAAATTGATGTTGTTGAGAAATTCATACATGTATACAATGAAAATGTCCTACCTATCCACGTATTTTTTCCACTTGAAGCTTTTCCACTATCCTTGTCAACACATCCTTTTTGATTTCTGATAATTTGTTCATTTGTACTTTTAAAGCAATAACTCACTAAGTTGGAGTAATGCTACACATAAGGATATTACCATCCACTTGAGCATGGGCAACTGTCCTACTTTCCTTTTTTTGGTGTAATAAACCATTCTGATCAAAAGCAACTTAAGGGTATTAAAGGTTATTTGGCTTACACTTCTGGGTTCACATCTGTTATGCAGGGACATGGCAGTAAAGCAAGTAGGAACTGAAGTAGAAACCATGATGGACTTCTTACTGATGTGCTTTTGGCTTCTATTAGATAGCTTGTTCCAGTCTAGTACCTTGTGCCTAGAAAGGAACCCCCCCCCCAGTGGTTGATACCTCTTATATGAATCAGCAATCAACACAGTGCCTCACACACATGCTCAGGGGGCAATCTGAATATGTCATTGAGGATATTCTTCAGTGGTGGATTTCTCTTTTAGGTTGTGTCAAGATGACAATTAAATCTAAGCAAGAAAGCAAGCTATATGTGACCACATACCCAATAAAAGACACTCTATCCTTAAGAAGCTATCAACTGCTCCTTAGGTAGACATGGATCCTCAAGGGCATATCTTCAATCCTGCTGAAATGTAGGCTGTTTTATTCTCAGTAAATCTTAGAGAGGTAATGTAGTTGTGAAGTCATGATGGCAATGGCAATGGCAATGTCCTTTTCAGAAGACAGGATTTCATAGCACATTTTCTGATATGCTTGTCCTTGAAGTCTTTCTATCTCCTCTCCTGCTATGACAAATATTTCCTATTTAATGATGGGCAATGACAATGATTTATTCTTGCCTCTTTGACTTTAAAATTTACTCTTATTTTTCCTTCAATTTCACTTGAAACAAAAAGCTTATAATCAGGTCATTTAGAAGCTTACTCTTCTTTAAATATTTATGTTTATTTCATTATCCATCTACCACATTAATCACATATTAATAAAGATGATTATGATATTTTCATCCCAACATATGGTATGCACAGAAAAAAAATTTCAACACACCCTTTTCAATCTACCTACACCCAATATTAAAATCAATGTCTATTAATCACTATTCCACTTTCAGGTTGACATTTTCTAGCCTGTGTGCTACTTACTTGCCTTATTCTTGTAAAAATTACAAACAATTGTAACTCTGGGCTTTTTGGCCCATGCCCTAGTTCAGGAACAATGACTACTAGGTTTATTATTTAATAATAAATGCCTAGGTCAAAAGTTAGGCTTCTTCCCACTGTCTTGTAACTCATTTATTCGATTTATACAACTCTATGCCTCCCACATGACTGTCTCTCCTCAGTTTCATTTTTCGATTTCTTTTCAGTCTAGGTGGCAAATCTCCTGTAGCACCTGAATCCATCTCCAAATTTCTCTCTCTCCCTGGAATCTTGCCTATTCTCTCCTTCATTGCTTCCTATCTTTTTTGATAGGTGATGCTTTTACACAATGCATAAGAGATTATCTCAACAAACTATAAGTGTCAAATGAATCAAAGAACATGCAATTGTTTCTGGCTTACTCACCTGATACTCTTAAATATTTGAAAGATATTCTTAAATTTTATACATTTTGGTTCAGATGACATGTTTCATTCTAAATTTTAGATGAATAAGATGCCATTATGACTAAGAACTTCAAAATTCACTATTTTTAATAGCTGAGTAGTATTCCATTGTGTAAATGTACCACATTTTCTGTATCCATTCCTCTGTTGAGAGACATCAGGGTTCTTTCCAGCTTCTGGCTATTATAATGGAGAATATTATTCTGAGTGAGGTAACCCAATCACAAAAGAACACACATAGCATGCATTCAATGATAAGTGAGCATTAGCCAAGAAACATAGAATACCCAAGATACAATTTGCAAAACACATGAAACTCAAGAAGTAAGACCAAAGTGTAGATACTTTACTCCTTTTTTTAATGGGGAACAAAATACCAATGGAAGGAGTTACAGAGAAAAAGTTCGGGGCTGAGATGGAAGGAAGGACAATTCAGAGACTGTCCCACCCGGAAATCTATCCCACAAACAACTAACAAACGCAGATACTATTGCATATCCCAGCAAGATTTTGCTGGTAGGACCATTATATAGCTCTTGCTTGTGAGGCTATGCTAGTGCCTGGAAAATGCAGAAGTGGATGCTCACATTCATCTATTGGATGGAACAAATGGCCCCCAATGAAGGAGCTAGAGAAAGTACCCAAAGAACTAAAGGGGTCTACAACCCTATAGTAGGAACAACAATATGAACTAACCAGTAACCCCCCCCCCAGAGCTTGTGTCTCTAGTTGCATATGTAGCAGAGTATGGCCTAGTTGGGGCCATCAATGGGAGGCAAGGTCCTTGGTCTTGTGAACATTATATGCCCCAGTACAGGGGAAGGCCAGGGCCAGGAAGTGGAGTTGGGTGGGTTGGGGGAGCAGGGAAGGGGGAGTGTATAGGGAACTTTCAGAGAGGAAACTAGGGAAGGAGATAGCACTTGAAATGTAAATGTAGGAGTTAGGGAAGCAGAAACCGGCCTGAGTAGGGCCACAGGCCTCATCCACCAGTTATCCACGATCCCCACCACAGGATTTTGAGACTGCTGGTGAGTGGAACACAGCTTCTGCTCCAGTCCAATCACGCGGGACCTGAGACTGCTTTGGTTGGGGAGGGAGAAATCCGGCCTACATAGGGCCACAAGCCTCTTCCGGTCAGAAAAGCACCTGAGTAGCTAGGGCGCAGGGTCAGCTGACACTCGCCAGCTACCCACAACACCCGCCACAGGATCTTAAGACTTCTGGAGAGTGGAACACAGCTTCTGCTCCAATCCAATTGCGCGCGGGACCTGAGACTGCATTAGTTAGAAAAGCAGAAAACCGGCCTGAGTAGGACCACAGGCCTCTTCCGGCTGGACCAGCACCGGGGTACTGCCAGCTACCCATGACCCCCACCAAAGGATTTTGAGACTGCTGGTGAGTGGAACACAGCTTCTGCTCCAATCTTTAAACAGTGACGACAACAACTAACCCCAGAGATTACCAGATGGTGAAAGGTAAACGTAATAATCTTACTAACAGAAACCAAGACCACTCACCATCATCAGAACGCAGCAATCCCACTTCGCCCAGTCCAGGGCACCCCAACACACCGGAAAAGCTAGACACGGATCTAAAAGCATATCTCATGATGATGGTAGAGGACTTCAAGAAGGACTTTAATAACACACTTAAAGAAATACAAAGGAACACTGGTAAACAGGTAGAAGACAATAAAGAGGAAGCACAAAAATCCCTTAAAGAATTGCAGGAGAACACTGCTAAAGAGTTACAAATCCTTAAAGAAAAACAGGATAACCTAATCAAACAGGTAGAAGTCCTTAATGAAAAACAGGAAAACACATCCAAACAGATGATGGAAATGAACAAAACCATACTAGACCTAAAAAGGAAAGTAGACACAATAAAGAAAACCCAAAATGAGGCAACACTGGGGATAGAAACCCTAGGAAAGAAATCTGGAAACATAGATACCAGCATCAGCAACAGAATACAAGAGATGGAAGAGAGAATCTCAGGTGCAGAAGATTCCATAGAGAACATCAGCACAACAATCAAGGAAAATGTAAAATGCAAAAAGATCCTAACTCAAAACATCCAAGAAATACAGGACACAATGAGAAGACCAAACCTACGGATAATAGGAGTGGATGAGAATGAAGATTTTCAACTCAAAGGACCAGCAAACATCTTCAACAAAATTATAGAAGAAAACTTCCCAAATCTAAAGAAAGAGATGCCCATGAACATACAAGAAGCCTACAGAACTCCAAATAGACTGGACCAGAAAAGAAATACCTCCCGACACATAATAATCAGAACAACAAATGCTCTAAATAAAGATAGAATACTAAAAGCAGTAAGAGAAAAAGGCCAAGTAACATATAAAGGCAAGCCTATCAGAATAATACCAGATTTTTCACCAGAGACTATGAAAGCCAGAAGATCCTGGACCGATGTTATACAGACACTAAAAGAACACAAATTCCAGCCCAGGCTACTATACCCAGCCAAACTCTCAATTAACATAGATGGAGAAACCAAAGTATTCCACGACAAAACCAAATTCACACATTATTTCTCCACGAATCTAGCCCTTCAAAGGATAATAACAGAAAAAAACCAATACAAGGACAGGAACCATGCCCTAGAAACAACAAGAAGGTAATCCCTAAACAAACCTAAAGGAAGACAGCCACAAGAACAGAATGCCAACTTTAACAACAAAAATAACAGGAAGCAACAATTACTTTCCCTTACTATCTCTTAATATCAATGTACTCAACTCCCCGATAAAAAGACATAGACTAACAAACTGGCTACACAAACAAGACCCAACATTTTGCTGCTTACAGGAAACTCATCTCAGAGAAAAAGATAGAAACTACCTCAGAATGAAAGGCTGGAAAACAATTTTCCAAGCAAATGGTATGAAGAAACAAGCTGTAGTAGCCATTCTAATATCTGATAAGATTGACTTTCAACCCAAAGTCATCAAAAAAGACAGGGAGGGGCACTTCATATTCATCAAAGGTAAAATCCTCCAAAAGGAACTCTCAATTCTGAATATCTATGCTCCAAATACAAAGGCAGCCACATTCATTAAAGAAACTTTAGTAAGGCTCAAAGCACACATTGCACCTCATACAATAATAGTGGGAGACTTCAACACACCACTTTCACCAATGGACAGATCATGGAAACAGAAACTAAACAGGGACACAGAGAAACTAAGAGAAATTATGAATCAAATGGATCTGGCAGGTATCTACAGAACATTCTATCCTAAAACAAAAGGATATACCTTCTTCTTAGCACCTCATGGTACCTTCTCCAAAATTGACCACATAATTGGTCACAAAACAGGCCTCAACAGATACAAAAATATTGAAATTGTCCCATACATCCTATCAGATCACCATGGACTAAGGCTGATCTTCAATAACAAAATAAATAATAGAAAGCCAACCTTCACGTGGAAACTGAACAACACTCTTCTCAATGATACCTTGGTCAAGGAAGGAATAAAGAAAGAAATTAAGGACTTTTTAGAGTTCAATGAAAATGAAGCCACAACATACCCAAACTTATGGGACGCAATGAAAGCATTTCTAAGAGGAAAACTCACAGCTCCGAGTGGCTCCAAAAATAAACTAGAGAGAGCACACATTAGCAGCTTGAAAACACACCTAAAAGCACTAGAACAAAAGGAAGCAAATTCACCCAAGAGGAGTAGATGGCAGGAAATAATCAAACTCAAGGGCGAAATCAACCAAGTGGAAACAAGAAGAACTATTCAAAGAATCAACCATCAAGGAGCTGGTTCTTTGAGAAAATCAACAAGATAGATAAACCCTTAGCCAGACTCACTAGAGGACACAGGGAAAGCATCCTAATTAACAAAATCAGAAATGAAAAGGGAAACATAACAACAGATCCTGAAGAAATCCATAACACCATCAGCTCCTTCTACAACAGGCTATACTCGACAAAACTGGAAAACCTGAATGAAATGGACAAGTTTCTAGACAGATACCAGGTACCAAAGTTAAATCAAGATCAGGTTAATAATCTAAACAGTCCTATATCCCCTAAAGAAATAGAAGCAGTCATTAATAGTCTCCCAACCAAAAAAAAGCCCAGGACCAGATGGGTTTAGTGCAGAGTTCTATAAGACCTTCAAAGAAGATCTAATCCCAGTTCATCACAAACTATTCCACAAAATAGAAACAAAAGGTACTCTACCCAATTCATTCTATGAAGCCACAATTACTCTGATACCTAAACCACAAAAGGACCCAACAAAAATAGAGAACTTCAGACGAATTTCCCTTATGAATATTGATGCAAAAATCCTCAATAAAGTTCTTGCTAACCGAATCCAAGAACACATCAAAACAATCATCCATCCTGACCAAGTAGGTTTCATCCCAGGGATGCAGGGATGGTTCAATATATGGAAATCCATCAACATAATCCAGTATATAAACAAACTCAAAGACAAAAACCACATGATCATCTCATTAGATGCAGAAAAAGCATTTGACAAGATCCAACACCCATTCATGATAAAAATCTTGGAAAGATCAGGAATTCAAGGCCCATACCTAAACATGATAAAAACAATCTACAGCAAACCAGTAGCCAACATCAAAGTAAACGGTGAGAAGCTTGAAGCAATCCCTCTAAAATCAGGGACTAGACAAGGCTGTCCACTTTCTCCATACCTATTCAACATTGTACTTGAAGTCCTAGCCAGAGCAATTCGACAACAAAAGGAGATCCAAGGGATACAAATTGGAAAAGATGAAGTCAAAATATCACTTTTTGCAGATGATATGATAGTATATCTAAGTGACCCTAAAAATTCCACCAGAGAACTCCTAAGCCTGATAAACAGCTTCGGTGAAGTAGCTGGATATAAAATTAACTCAAACAAATCAATGGCCTTTCTCTACACAAAGAATAAATAGGCTGAGAAAGAAATTAGGGAAACAACACCCTTCTCAATAGTGACAAATAATATAAAATATCTTGGCATGAATCTATCTAAGGAAGGGAAAGATCTGTATAATAAAAACTTCAAGTCTCTGAAGAAAGAAATTATAGAAGATCTCAGAAGATGGAAAGATCTCCCATGCTCATGGATCAGGATCAACATTGTAAAAATGGCTATCTTGCCAAAAGCAATCTACAGATTCAATGCAATTCCCATCAAAATTCCAACTCAATTCTTCAACGAATTTGAAAGTGCAATTTGCAAATTCATCTGGAATAACAAAAAACCTAGGATAGCAAAAACTCTTCTCAAGGATAAAAGAACCTCTGGTGGAATCACCATGCCTGACCTATAGCTTTACTACAGAGCAATTATGATAAAAACGGTGTGGTACTGGTATAGTGACAGACAAGTAGACCAATGGAATAGAATTGAAGACCCAGAAATGAACCCACACACCTATGGTCACTTGATCTTTGACAAGGGAGCTAAAACCATCCAGTGGAAGAAAGTATTTTCAACAAATGGTGCTGGCACAACTGGTTGTTATCATGTAGAAGAATGCAAATTGATCCATTCCTATCTCCTTGTACTAAGGTCAAATCTAAGTGGATCAAGGAACTTCACATAAAACCAGAGACACTGAAACTTATAGAGGAGAAAGTGGGGAAAAGCCTCAAAGATATGGGCACAGGGGAAAAATTTTTGAATAGAACAGCAATGGCTTGTGCTGTAAGATCGAGAATTGACAAGTGGGACCTCATGAAACTGGAAAGCTTCTGCAAGGCAACAGACACCATCAATAAGAAAAAAAAACACCAACAGATTGTGAAAGGATCTTTACCTATCCTAAATCACATAAGGGACTAATATCCAATATATATATATAAAGAACTCAAGAAAGTGTACTCCAGATAATCTAATAACCCCATTAAAAATGGGGCTCAGAACTGAACAAAGAATTCTCACCTGAGGAATACCGAATGGCAGAGAAGCACCTGAAAAAATGTTCAACATCCTTAATCATCAGGGAAATGCAAATCAAAACAACCCTGAGATTCCACCTCACACCAGTCAGAATGGCTAAGATCAAAAATTCAGGTGACAGCATATGCTGGTGAGGATATGGAGAAAGAGGAACACTCCTCTATTGTTGGTGGGATTGCAAGCTTGTACAACCACTCTGGAAATCAGTCTGGCAACCTCAGAAAATTGGACATAGTACTCCTGGGCATATATCCAGAAGATGTCCCAACCTGTAAGAAGGACACATGCTCCACTATGTTCATAGCAGCCTTATTTATAATAGCCAGAAGCTGGAAAGAACCCAGATGCCCCTCAACAGAGGAATGGATACAGAAATTATGGTACATTTACACAATGGAGTACTACTCAGCTATTAAAAAGAATGAATTTATGAAATTCCTAGCCAAATGGATGGACCTGGAGGGCATCATCTTGAGTGAGGTAACACAATCACAAAGGAACTTGCACAATATGTATTCACTGATAAGTGGATATTAGCCCAAAACTTAGGATACCCCAGATATAAGATACAATTTGCTAAACACATGAAACTCAAGAAGAATGAAGACCAAAGTGTGGACACTATGCCTCTTCTTAGAATTGGGAACAAAACACCCATGGAAGAAGTTACAGAGACAAAGTTCGTCGCTGTGATGAAAGGATGGGCCATCTAGAGACTGCCATATCCAGGGATCCATCCCATAATCAGCTTCCAAACGCTGACACCATTGTATACACTAGCAAGATTTTGCTGAAAGGACCCAGATATAGCTGTCTCTTGTGAGACTATGCTGGGGCCTAGCAAACACAGAAGTGGATGCACACAGCCATTCTATGGATCACAGGGCTCCCAATCGAGAAGCTAGAGAAAGTACCCAAGGAGTTAAAGGGATCTGCAACCCTATAGGGGGAATAACATGATGAACTAACCAGTACTTCGTAGCTCTTGTCTCTAGCTGCATATGTATCGAAAGATGGCCTAGTTGGCCATCACTGGAAAGAGAGGCCCTTTGGACTTGCAAACTTTATATGCCCCAATACAGGGGAATGCCAGCGCCAAAAGAATGGGAATGGGTGGGTAGGGAAGTGGGGGGGGGTATGGGGGACTTTTGGGATAGCATTGGAAATGTAATTGAGGAAAATTCGTAATAAATATTAAAAATTAAAAAAAATATATTAAAAAAAGGACTGTGTGTTTTTTTTAATTGTAAACATCCTGACATTAAGTTGTAGTAGAAACAATAAAATAGATTAGAACTTGTACAGGTCTGAAGTTTACACAGGTAAAGAGAATGAGGGAGAGACAAATATGCATGTGATAGCCTAGACTAATTATGGAATATCATAAGGTGAAAATATGAGGATAGTTAAAGTGTTTTTCTGACCATGAAGATAAGGACCTGGAGTGATTCACAAGCTTAATCCCTAAGAGAAAAACAAAAAGACATGGAAGTGAGAGTTTGAGGAATTCATAGATATTTGAAACAAAGCAGTTTCACCACATTTTCTTATAGTCTCCAAATCTGGGGAGGTATTAGTAAACCTGAAAATGAGTTGTGTACCAGACAGCACAGAGGGCATGGAGAACACTTGATACAGCAAAGGAACTGCTGAAACAGGACTGCACAGGGAAATCAGCATCTTTACCAGGCAGCCCTGGTTTTGTTAGAGTTCGAGATGAAGTGGTCTTTGAGGGAAAAAAATTTCAGAACAGGATATGTTTAATAGCGACAAACTAGGCAATCCATCATGTTGAGTGAGTTTAAGGAGATATAATATTTTGAATCAAGGGGATCTTTGCAAGATTTTCAAGAAAAAAGGAGTGAAGGGATTCCCACTAGACCACAGCACGAACAAAGACACAAGCTTTCCTTTACAGAAATATGAGGATGTCAGGCACATACTCTAGAAACACAAAAATGTGATTTAAAAAATGATATTGAGAAAATGAGTGGTTAAATATGTAGTGTCAATGACTAGTGTGTGCTATGTCATAATTGAAGATAATTAGACAGGATTATCTTGTTCTCAAAGAAAAGAACAATTCTGACAAGGTTGCCTTGAAACAGTGTTATAGCAAACATAAATGAATATATGGAAAAGTTATTTTCTGTTGTAAAGAAGACAGAAAATATCATGTTGGAGAAACTTTAAGAATAGAGAGTGACCAATATGTCACAAGAGAGAAAAATCAGTCTAAAATGAATTAATACCTTTCAACTCATGCTGTGCATAATGAATTCTCTTGGTATTATGAATATCTATAATATATTAATAGGTATATTAATAGGTCTCATACCTATTATATATAGAGACTTATATTTGTATATATTACATATGTGTATATGAGTATGTGAGCAAATAGTGATTTATATATAAGAAACTAATAAGGAAGTCTGAGAAACCTATAGAACCAAAACAAGTAGAGGGAGGTAAGAATACAAAAATCATCATTTCCCAGTGTAGAAACCTGGGAAAATATAATGAGCTTCTCTTGCTAGATAAAAATAAGGTGATAAAAAAAAAGTGACCAATAATAAATACCACTGTTCCAGAGTGGTACTCATAACAGTGTGGAAGAATTATCCAATCAGATTCTACCTTATCTCATGAAGCCTTCTGAGTCCAGCCTGTTTAGCATGCTTATTTGTAATTGCCCCCTTAAGTTTTCATTCAAAGCAACTACAAATGCCCATACATTCACTCAGTTTCTTGAACTATACATTTTATTGAAAAAATATATAGTGTTCTTCAGACTTCCTGTACATTATGGCCATGTCATTATTTAGGTTATAAAAATTGTCTTCTATGATTTTGTTGAAGATGTTTTCTGGCCCTTTGAGCTGGGATTCTTCACCTTTTTGCATTTCTATTCTTTTTAGGATTTATCTTTTCAGTGTGTTCTGAATTTCCTGGATATTTGGGGTTAGGAGATTTTTACACTTTGTATTATCTTTGACTGATGTGTCAATATCTCCAACGTACCTTCTATACCTAAGATTCCATCTTCTACCTCTTATATTTTGTTGGCAATACTTGCATCTGTAGATCCTGATCTCTTTCCTAAGCTGTCTATCTCTAGGGTTACCTCTATTTGTGTTTTTTATTGTTTCCTATTTCATTTTTTGTCCATGGACCATTTTGTTCTATTCCTTCACCTGTTGATTCTAGTTTCCTGTATTTTTTAAGGGACTTATTTGTTTCTTCTTTAAGGGCTTCTGCCTGTTTGCCTATGTTTTCCTGTATTATTAAGGGAGTTTTTTTTTTAATGTCTCCCTTAATGGCCTCCATCATCTTCATGAGATGGGATATTAGGGCATTATCTTTCTTTTCAGGCATGTTAGTGTATCTAGGATTTGCTGAGATGGGAGAACTGAGTTCTGGTGCCAAATTACATTGATTTCTGCTGCTTATTATCTTGCACTTGCCTCTACCTGTCTGGTTATCTCTGATGCTAATTGGCCTGGGTGTCTCTGACTGGAGCCAACCTTATTGGAAGCAGGTAGAGCTCTGGGACCTGGGTAAGAGCAGGTCCCTTTCAAGGCAAGCAGTGCTATCTCTGGTTATGGTGGGCCTCCTGTGTCTCTAGTTAGAGCAGGACTCCTGTGTCCCAGGATGCAGCATGTGGGAAGGTATCTGGCCAGATGATCTGGCCTGGGTGGGGAAGAAGACCAGAAGAATGGTGGAACTGGAGTGGAACACATTAGAAGAGCTCTGTGGGTGTTCCATGGGTGTGGGTAGTTAAAGTGAGACTCTTACCTCTGTCCTTGTCCTCAGTTCCTTCAGACCTCCTGGGAGGTAAGCAGGCTGGAGAGAGAGAGAGAGAGAGAGAGAGAGAGAGAGAGAGAGAGAGAGAGAGAGAGAGAGAGAGAGAGAGAGAGAGAGAGACAGAGACAGAGACAGAGACAGAGAGACAGAGACAGAGACAGAGAGACAGAGACAGAAACAGAGACAGCGACAGAGAGAGTTTTGAGCAGCCGATCTTTATTAGGGGTTTCTTAACTCTGTCTTTTTAATTTTCTGTACTTCATTAATATTTGTGTACTATCTCTGCACTCCTAATTTCATAAATTTAGATCTTCTATATTGATAAATTCAGTATAGAAATATAGTAAAGATTGATGATAATAACAGTCTTAGTAGTCTTTACCAAAACCAAAACAAAACTAAAAAGAAAAACTAATCTTCATTTAATTGCTCTTCTGCATTATTATTGGGCTTTGGTTATATCGAATTTGTTTATTTCATCTCTAATTTGGGTATGTCTTATTATTGTTGTACCAAAGGCTTCAGGCACCTCGGAAGGTTATTATTTTGAGAACTCTCTTTTTTTTGTTTGTTTTTCAAATGTAGGCGTAATTCAACAAATTCATTGCTTAGGACTCCATACATTGAGCCTAATGGATATTTTATGTTTTGCTTTCATTAAAACCTAATTTTAAGTTTTTTTTTTTTTATTTTATTCCTTCTTGATTTTCTCAGTGACTGAAGTATCAATTAGTGGATTGTTAAATTTTCATGAGTACTTCCTGTACTTACTCATGCTGTTAATGTATACTTTTACTTCACCATGATAAGATAAAATGGAAGAAGTTCTCTAAATTGTCTTTTGTTTGTTGAGAATCATTTTGTGTGCTAATATGTGATCAACTTTGATGAAAGTTCCACAGGCTGCTGGAAAGAATGTATATGTTTTCAGTGTTTTGGTAGAAAGTTCTATGGATATCTTAAAGTATATTTGATCTACGTTTAAATCATTTTAGAATTTTCTTCAGTAATTATAATCTGTATCGAATTCATTCATATCTTGTCCTTATTTCATATGGTGTCCTTATTTCATTCAGTTCTTTATGGTTTTGATCCTGGGGTATATTCACATCTTTCAATTTCTGAATGTAGGTATGTTCATTCCTTTAAACTATTTGTCTGAAATTTCTTCCAACTCAATAGGACCTTTATTAAGGAGTTTATTATTGCTTTTATTTTTTGTGATTATAATATAGTTTCACTTTATTCCTTCCCCTTTCTCCTACCAAACTTTATCAGATACTTCCCTTGTTTTCTTTCAAATTCATGACATTTTTCATTAATTGTTGTTGCATACATACATATATATATGCATGTAAAATGAATGTATATGTATGTATACATATGTACTCTTAAATACATAAATACATAAACACAATTATGTTTTTGTCATGTTAATTTTTTTCTGGAGAGACTAGTTCAGCTGAAGTTATTTGTTTCAATAATTTCTTTTTCTTTTTTATTTACTGTTTCATCTTTTCTTCCAGTGAAAGTATTTTTAGGATTCTGGAAGGGAACAAGTTTTAATATGCCAAATCTTCTATCTATAGTTTCTCTCTAAGAGTCAACTTCTGTCTTGTGCATATAGGTAGATTCCTAGAATAGTTTCTGTTGGACTCGGATATAGGAAACCCTGTAATCTAGTTCCTAGAAAGAGGATGAAGTCACTCATTCATTCAATTCTGGAGAACATGTGGGCTGTGCTTCTGGATCACAACTCTTTGTCCTTTTATGTGAGCCTAGTGCAGATAGATGCCTAATTTCTGTGCATATTTATAACCTGAATCTTTATAGGGTTTATACCTTTATTATGCTTGCCTTTTAAAATGTAGAAATATACAATATATAATGTACCACTATAGATTTAAGAAGGAAATGGACAGTTTAACTTTTCATTTTACATACCAATTATATGGAACAGTGCATATTTTACAGAAAAGTTTTAAATGATTTCCAATGAGACTGTGGCTACAGTTCTTGCTTTAGTCCTTCTCAAAGCTACGTGGGAGCTAATAATCCTCATGAAACTAGAATGGTCCTGAGAAATCATTCACTGTCGCTGATTCCTGAAACCAAATGTCAACCAGTCTCAAAGATGCCCACGTATCTTCAGCTTGAAAAGTGTCAGAGATCAGGTTTTAATTAATGTTCACTGCTACATAATTATATTGATGCCACTTATTCTTTAATTTTATAACTAAGTATCATTTAAAACAAATTTGAGTATTTTAGCTAGCTCAGCCTGTGGTGCCACTAAAATATACCCCAAGTGAAAATAAAATCAATGTACTATACTAATAACTGAAACTTTTAATCTACTTTTTGTGGTTGCTACTCTGAATGTATTCTACTCCTAAAGGGAATTACTCTATATAGTATTCTGAACACTAAAATTAAAACAGTGGTTCTTGATTTTTTTAATGCCTGGTGGCCATTAAAACCCAAGTCTATAATCAGAAAAATGGCAAAATTAACTACCTTTATCTTGGCACAGAAAAATAACTGTGACATTTCTTTCATACACCATCTGTAGAATAGCAAAAAGGCTGAATCTATTGAGAACCCCTGCATTATGTTAATGAAGTTGAAATCTTCCTATGGTAAGACTTCCCTAGCAAGGCTAAAAGGGAGTAGTACCACACATATTTAATACAGGATTTGGAGAAGCAGAAAAAGGTGGACCTCTGAGAGTTGAAAGCTAGCATGTTCTACATATATCTTTATTGATCTATCTGTGTACTGGGCCATCTCTAACATCTTTCTTCATATCATCATATCTCTTTGATATTTCAAAATAATACTCATGTTTATCAAAATGGCTATGTGATAGAGTCCATTAGTGTTACTTATAATAGATTGTTGCTATACAATAATGAATCCAGTGGAATTTCTGTCTTTCTCCTAATATAAAAAGTAGAAATGCAATATACGACAGGATCAAGTCAAACTTAATCTATTATCCTGTTTTAAATATAGAACTCCCTTGTATTTGTTATGAATGATGATATTCACTAAAACCTAAGAGAAAACAAGCTTCTAGTGATAGAAATAGATAAATGATCTAAAGGAATACTTACAAAAAAGAGATTATAAATAACTACTGAACTAAAAGTGGGTCTTGATTCTTGAAAAACATAGCAAATAGAATCTACAAAGAAAGACCAAACTCTTTCAGTTACACTATCTGTTCTAAGAAGAAACACAGAAAACAGTGGATTCCAGTGAAGAAACACAGAAGGAGAATTGTTATATGCCACTGTCAGAGATGTAAGTCATGTATAGCTGCTCCTGAGAACAGTACGAATGATCCTCAAGAAAAGATAGAAAGCTGTACCAAAGATCTAGTTTCCCAGTTTTAAGTTATATCTCCAAAAGAGGCAATCAATCTAAAGATACTCTCAAAATGATGTTTTTATAAAATTATTGACAAGAATTAATATGTGGAATTAACCTACCTTACAACACAAAAGTAATGGATAAAGAAAAAAATGGCAAGTGTGTGTAATGACATCTTTGTTTTTTAACTGTTATTTTTATTAGATATTTTCTACATTTACATTTCTTTTTTTTAATTTTTAATATTTTTATTACATATTTTCCTCAATTACATTTCCAATGCTATCCCAAAAGTCCCCCAGAGCGCCGCCCACTTCCCTACCCACCCATTCCCATTCTTTTGGCCCTGGCATTCCCCTATATTGGGGCATATAAAGTTTGCAAGTCCAATGGGCCTCTCTTTCCATTGATGGCCGACTAGGTCATCTTTCGATACATATGCAGCTAGAGACAAGAGCTCGGGGTTCTGGTTAGTACATCATGTTGTTCCAACAATAGGGTTGCAGATCCCTTTAGCTCCTTGGGTACTTTCTCTAGCTTCTCCATTGGGAGCCCTGTGATACATCCAATAGCTGACTGTGAACATCCACTCCTGTGTTTGCTAGGCCCCGGCATCGTCTCACAAGAGACAGCTATATTTGGGTCCTTTCAGCAAAATCTTGCTAGTGTATGCAATGGTGTCAGCGTTTAGAAGCTGATTATGGGATGGATCCCTGGATACAGCAGTCTCTAAATGGTCCATCCTTTCATCACAGCTACGAACTTTGTCTCTGTAACTCCTTCCCTGGGTGTTTTGTTCCCAATTCTAAGAAGGGGCACAGTGTCCACACTTTGGTCTTCATTCTTCTTGAGTTTCATGCGTTTAGCAAATTGTATCTTATATCTTGGGTATCCTAAGTTTTGGGCTAATATCCACTTATGAGTGAATACATATTGTGTGAGTTCTTTTGTGATTGTGTTACTTCACTCAAAATGATGCCCACCAGGTCCATCCATTTGGCTAGGAATTTCATAAATTCATTCTTTTTAATAGCTGAGAAGTACTCCATTGTGTAAATGTACCATAATTTCTGTATCCATTCCTCTGTTGAGGGAAATCTGGGTTCTTTCCAGCTTCTGGCTATTATAAATAGGGCTGCTATGAACATAGTGGAGCATGTGTCCTTTTTACCGGTTGGAACATCTTCTGGATATATGCCCAGGAGAGGTATTGCTGGATCCTCCGGTAGTACTATGTCCAATTTTCTGAGGAACCGCCAGACTGATTTCCAGAGTGGTTGTACAAGCTGGCAATCTCACCAACAATGGAGGAGTGTTCCTCTTTCTCCACATCCTCGCCAGCATCTGCTGTCACCTGAATTTTTGATCTTAGCCATTCTGACTGGTGTGAGGTGGAATCTCAGGTTTGTTTTGATTTGCATTTCCCTGATGATTAAGGATGTTGAACATTTTTTCAGGTGCTTCTCTGCCCTTCGGTATTCCTCAGGTGAGAATTCTTTGTTCAGTTCTGAGCCCCATTTTTTAATGGGGATATTTGACTTTCTGGAGTCCACCTTCTTGAGTTCTTTATATATATTGGATATTAGTCCCTTATCTGATTTAGGATAGGTGAAGATCCTTTCCCAATCTGTTGGTGGTTTTTTTGTCTTATTGATGGTGTCTTTAGCCTTGCAGATGCTTTGTAGTTTCATGAGGTCCCACTTGTCAATTCTCGATCTTACAGCACAAGCCATTACTGTTCTATTCAGGAATTTTTCCCCTGTGCCCATATCTTTAAGGCTTTTCCCCACTTTCTCCTCTATAAGTTTCAGTGTCTCTGGTTTTATGTGAAGTTCCTTGATCCACTTAGACTTGACCTTAGTACAAAGAGATAGGAATGGATCGATTCGCATTCTTCTACATGTTAACAACCAGTTGTGCCAGCACCATTTGTTGAAAATGCTGTCTTTCTTCCACTGGATGTTTTTAGCTCCCTTGTTGAAGATCAAGTGACCGTAGGTGTGTGGGTTCATTTCTGGGTCTTCAATTCTATTCCATTGGTCTATTTGTCTGTCACTATACCAGTACCATGCAGTTTTTATCACAATTGCTCTGTAGTAGAGCTTTAGGTCTGGCATGGTGATTCCACCAGAGGTTCTTTTATCCTTGAGAAGAGTTTTTGCTATCCTAGGTTTTTTGTTATTCCAGATGAATTTGCAGATTGCACTTTCTAATTCGTTGAAGAATTGATTTGGAATTTTGATGGGGATTGCATTGAATCTGTAGATTGCTTTTGGCAAGATAGCCATTTTTACAATGTTGATCCTGCCAATCCATGAGCATGGGAGATCTTTCCATCTTCTGAGATCTTCTAGAATTTCTTTCTTCAGAGACTTGAAGTTTTTATTATACAGATCTTTCACTTCCTTAGTTAGAGTCACGACAAGATATTTAATATTATTTGTGACTATTGAGCAGGGTGTTGTTTCCCTAATTTCTTTCTCCGCCTGTTTATTCTTTGTGTAGAGAAAGGCCATTGTTTTGTTTGAGTTCATTTTATATCCAGCTACTTCACCGAAGCTGTTTATCAGGCTTAGGAGTTCTCTGGTGGAATTTTTAAGGTCACTTATATATACTATCATATCATCTGCAAAGAGTGATATTTTGAAATTGGTGTGTTGAAGTCTACCACTATTATTGTGTGAGGTGCAATGTGTGCTTTGAGCCTTACTAAAGTTTCTTTAATGAATGTGGCTGCCTTTGTATTTGGAGCATAGATATTCAGAATTGAGAGTTCCTTTTGGAGGATTTTACCTTTGATGAATATGAAGTGCCCCTCCCTGTCTTTTTTGATGACTTTGGGTTGAAAGTCAATCTTATCAGATATTAGAATGGCTACTACAGCTTGTTTCTTCATACCATTTGCTTGGAAAATTGTTTTCCAGCCTTTCATTCTGAGGTAGTTTCTTTTTCTCTGAGATGAGTTTCCTGTAAGCAGCAAAATGTTGGGTCTTGTTTGTGTAGCCAGTTTGTTAGTCTATGTCTTTTTATTGGGGAGTTGAGTCCATTGATATTAAGAGATAGTAAGGGAAAGTAATTGTTGCTTCCTGTTATTTTTGTTGTTAAAGTTGGCATTCTGTTCTTGTGGCTCTCTTCATTTAGGTTTGTTGAGGGATTACCTTCTTGTTTTTTCTCGGGCGTGGTTCCTGTCCTTGTAGTGGTTTTTTTCTGTTACTATTCTTTGAAGGGCTGGATTCGTGGAAAGATAATGTGTAAATTTGGTTTTGTCGTGGAATACTTTGGTTTCTCCATCTACGTTAATTGAGAGTTTGGCTGGGTATAGTAGCCTGGGCTGGAATTTGTGTTCTCTTAGTGTCTGTATAACATCTGTCCAGGATCTTCTGGCTTTCATAGTTTCTGGTGAAAAGTCTGGTGTAATTCTGATAGGCTTGCCTTTATATGTTACTTGGCCTTTTTCTCTTACTGCTTTTAGTGTTCTATCTTTATTTAGTGCATGTGTTGTTCTGATTATTATGTGTCGGGAGGTATTTCTTTTCTGGTCCAGTCTATTTGGAGTTCTGTAGGCTTCTTGTATGTTCATGGGCATCTCTTTCTTTAGATTTGGGAAGTTTTCTTCTATAATTTTTTTGAAGATGTTTGCTGGTTCTTTGAGTTGAAAATCTTCATTCTCATCCACTCCTATTATCCGTAGGTTTGGTCTTCTCATTGTGTCCTGGATTTCCTGGATGTTTTGAGTTAGGATCTTTTTGCATTTTCCATTTTCTTTGATTGTTGTGCTGATGTTCTCTATGGAATCTTTTGTACCTGAGATTCTCTCTTCCATCTTTTGTATTCTGTTACTGATGCTCGCATCTATGGTTCTAGATTTCTTTCCTAGGGTTTCTATCTCCAGTGTTGCCTCATTTTGGGTTTTCTTTATTGTGTCTACTTCCCTTTTTAGGTCTAGTATGGTTTTGTTCATTTCCATCACCTGTTTGGATGTGTATTCCTGTTTTTCTTTAAGGACTTCTACCTGTTTGATTGTGTTATCCTGTTTTTCTTTAAGGACTTGTAACTCTTTAGCAATGTTCTCCTGTAGTTCTTTAAGTGAGTTATTGAAGTCCTTCTTGATGTCCTCTACCATCATCATGAGATTTGCTTTTAAATACAGGTCTAGCTTTTCGGGTGTGTTGGGGTGCCCTGGACTGGGTGAAGTAGGGGTGCTGGGTTCTGATGATGGCGAGTGGTCTTGGTTTCTGTTAGTAAGATTCTTACGTTTTCCTTTTGCCATCTGGTAATCTCTGGAGTTTGTTGTTATAGTTGTCTCTGTTTAGAGATTGTTCTTCTGGTGATTCTGATTACTGTCTATCAGCAGATCTGGGAGACAGGCTCTCTCCTCTGAGTTTCAGTGGTTAGAGCACTCTCTGCTGGCAAGCTCTCCTCTTACAGGGAAGGAGCACATATATCTGGTGTTTGGACCTCCTCCTGGCTGAAGAAGAAGGCCCAAAACAGGACCTTTCCCAGATGCTTTGTTGCTTTGGCAGGTCACAGAAGCTGTCAGCTTCTGTGGTGCACACTCTCCCCTGTGCAGACTAAGTTCCTAAGTTCGGAGGAGTCCTGGAACCAAGATGGTGCTCCCTGCTGCTGAGGCAGAGGGCTCCCGTGCAGGGCGGACCACTGTCCTCTGGCTGGGAGGGTGCCGGATGTCTGCGGCCCCAAAAGGGTGCTGCCTCAGCAGCTCTGTGGCTCCCACCTGTCCCAGAAGCTTTCTGCCTCTGTGGTGCACACTCTCACCTGTGCAGACAAGTTCCTAAGTTCGGTGGAGTCCTGGAACCAAGATGGTGCTCCCTGCTGCTCAATACACAGTCTTAGATGCTGTTTTAAATAATAGAACACATGTGTGACCATGAAGCCTTTCTGCAGTAAAGCAAACAACAACATTTTTCTTGTAACAATTTCCCAAAATTCAGTGTACCCCTTCTTCCTTCTCTAACCAACCCTTAATTCACTAGTGTGCAAAGTCAAAGTCTCCTATTCAAGTAACTTGCTGACATCAATGAGATTGATGAAGATTCTGACTCTAAGCATGGTGATATTTTTATAGAAACAGAAGTGATACAGTTGGTGTGAAATATTCCAATTCTTTAAATCCTGTACTAAGTGATATGTGATAAACTACTACTGACTGCAATTACCTTAGTGTAATTTCTATCTAAACTACTACCTATAGCATTTGAGAAAATTGAGCAATATTATTAAAAACAGTACATTTTAGTTTTTTTATTTATTATCACAACAGATATAAAAGAAGAAAATACCATAAACAATTTTAGGATATCAAATGAAACATTGTCAAGAAAGAATAATAAAACCACATATGCAAACAGACCTCAAAAATAACATCAACATACAAGTATCAATGGGATCGTCTGAGACAGAACATAATTCAAAATCTAGAAGTACATCCAAGAATAATGAAGCACAACATGAGCATGTCCCAACTAGGGGACTTTTACATTTTGGAAAGAAAATTGCATTTTAACCCAGAATTGCTACTGTCTAAAGGAAATATTGGGACAATGTGTGGAGCAGAGACTGAAGGAAAGGCCATCCAGAGTCTACCCCCTACCTGGGGATCCATCCTATATAAAGTCACCAAACCCAGACATTATTTCAGATAGCAAGAAGTACCTGCTGTCAGGAACCTGATATAGCTGTCTCCTGAGAAGTTCTGCCAGAGCCAGACAAATATAGAAGTGGATGCTCCCAGCCAACCATTGGATTGAGCATGGACATCCCAATGGAAGAGTTGGAGAAAGGAATGAAGGAGCTGAAGGGCTTTCAGCCCCATAGGAGGAACAACAATATCAACCAACCAGAACCCCCAGAGTTCACAGGGACTAAACCACCAATCAAAGAGTACACATGGATGGACCATGGCTCCTGCTGCATATGTAACAGAAGATGGCCTTGTCGAGCATCAGTGCGAGGAGAGGCCCAGGCTCTGTGAAGACTTGATGCCCCAGTGAAGGGGAATGCTGGAGTGGTGATTGATGCAGGAGTGGATGGGTAGGTGGGTTGGGGAGCACTCTCATAGAAACAGAGGGAGGGACTATGGGATAGGGGTTTTCTGGAGGGGAAACCAGGAAAGGAGATAACATTTGAAATGAAAATAAATAAAATATCCAATAAACCAGAAAACAAACAAACAAACAAAAAGGAATGAGTGGAAATGCATATAACCAACTTCAAAGAGGCTGAAAACTAACTTACTAACTTGTCAGATTTTCAAACCTATTTGCTTAAACACCAACATTATTCAAGGCAATTACATATAGCTATGTCAATCTACCTCTTCATTGCTTTTTGGCATCTTTGGAACAGATGGTCCTTTAAAACAGCTTGTGCAATTCAAAGAGTGTGTCTGTATGTGTGTGTCTGTGTGTGTGTATAATTTCACTGACTTAACAGGAGTGTAAATACACTAAACAGAAATTGGTATGTATGTATTTAAATTTCATCAAAGTTTGGCTGTGTGGCCTTTGTGCTTTGCCCTTCGATAATGTCAGTAGACAATTTTATTTGGAAATCTTTTAAATAATAAAAAAATGACGAATACCAAAAAAAAAAGATAGACATGATCAATAACTGTCAAGACTGTTTTGAATGATATTTCCTAAGAAAGCCAGTGCACATAAATAAGTCTATCACCATTTTACATAGCTTCTGTATCACCTGTCTTTGGAATTAGTAATGGCAAGTCTGTTTTTTTGTTATGTTTAATCAGAATCCACCTGGACTTAGTTCTGGCTTTTGTTTCCTTACTTAGCTATCTAAGGCTTATATTCATTGGTGTCTACTAACTATATATTATCTGTATGTATATATTATCTCTATCTATCTATCTATCTATCTATCTATCTATCTATCTATCTATCTATCTATCATCATCTGTCTGTCTATCTATGTATTATCTGTATTATCTGTATTGGTCTTGGTAATAACAACTATTATTCGACTTTCTTTTATCTACTATCTACTATCTACTAAGAGACTGACCTCATTTTCCATATGACTGAAGCCAATACAAAAGAGCATGAGTCAGTTTAGTAATATTGACCTTCAAAGTTATCTGACATTTTGCAACAATATAATAAAAGTTAGTGACTGCAAGGTTGTGATCAATGTCATAAAGAGCTAGACAATGTTAGAGATTGTTTAACACATTTTTGGCTGTCATATTTCAGAACCTTAGTCTTTTTAATGAGACAACACATTGTAAGATCCAGTAACAAAAACTGTTAATTGATTTCCAAAAAGATAATATTTCTGTTATTTTTCTATTATTTTATTTGTAAAAATATATAGATTTTAAACTACTCAGATAACATTTAAATGTTCTGTATATTTTATGTTTATTTATATTTTATGTTTCAAAGGCTTTTATGTATGTATATTTTATGTTTCAAAGGCTTTTAGTTTCATATATTTATTAAAAAATAAAAATATCTAGTTATTATCAAGTTTAATGTTTTTAGTGATTAAAATTGATTCAATTTAGATTAGTTTAAGTTGGTTAGAAACTCATGTTTTAGGGAATGTGACGTTTCAGGATTAACTATTTTTCCACATGCAAGCTGTTTGGTTTCAAAATATCTACTTGTCTGGGATGGTGTTTCATATGTTTAAGGCAGATTCAGATCATTCATGACACTCAGGTAAATGGCAGCATTACAAATATTTCCTCAGAACTTCTGTGGGCTTCAGAGCTGCAGATGGCTCCCAAGGGAGGTTTGTCATTTTGAAAACACAAAATAAACTTCAAAAAGATGGCAGTCTCATGTCTGTGAGAATCAATAGAAAGAAAATGAGGCAAAAACTGTTCAAGAAATTGTTGAGTATGAAAAAAGAATACAAGATTCAAATGCATGGCAGAACTCATAGGTTGGTTTAGACCACATGAATAAAAAATACATTAGAAAAAGAATACAAAACAATGAAAACATGGGGGAATTGCATGCTTTGCAATAGCCTAGGCACATTCATATAAAAGAGAATGACTCAGATACTAATGATCAATATTCAGATATTATTAGTTATTAGAAAGTAAACAGGTTCCAATTATAAATATAGTTTCAATATTTCTTATGAACTGACATATATCTTTTGGGAGTATTTTATATTTATATTTAGAATATAAATATTTTTAAAATATGTAGAACATATAAAGCTAAAAATCTTGTAGAAAAGGGAAGATACACACTTTAGTAAATTTAGAACGAAGACCAAATTGTGGACACTTTACCCCTTCTTAGAATTGGGAACAAAACACCCATGGAAGGAGTTACAGAGAAAAAGTTTGGAGCTGAGATGAAAGGATGGACCATCTAGAGACTGCCATACCCGGGGATCCATCCCATAATCAGCCTCCAAACGCTGACACCATTGCATACAATAGCAAGATTTTGCTGAAAGGACCCTGATATAGCTGTCTCTTGTGAGGCTATGCCGGAGCCTAGCAAACACAGAAGTAGATGCTCACAGTCATCTATTGGATGGATCACAGAACCTCCAATGGAGGAGCTAGAGAAAGTACCCAAGGAGCTAAAGGGGTCTGCAACCCTACAGGTGGAACAACAATATGAACTAACCAGTAACCACCCCAGAGCTCGTGTCTCTAGCTGCATATGTATCAGAAGATGGCCTAGTTGGCCATCATTGGGAAGAGAGACCCATTGGTCTTGCAAACTTTATATGCCTCAGTACAGGGGAACACCAGGGCCAAAAGTGGGAGTGGGTGGGTAGGGGAGTTGGGGGGGGAGGGTATGGGGGACTTTTGGGATAGCATTGGAAATGTAAATGAAGAAAATACCTAATTAAAAAAATAGAAAAAAAAGAACTATCAGTAAAATTTCATTTAAAATTCACAAAACTTAACTTACTTTCATTAATTTGTTTATGCTTTTGTCATAATAAAAATATTGCAAAAAATGGAGGAAATATCTTTTGTGCATTTAAAAAATCAGATTAGAAATACCTTCCCATATTTTTTTCTATTTTTATTAGATATTTTCTTTATTTACATTTCAAATGTTATCCCCTTTCCTGGTAACCCCTCCAAAAAAACGTATTCCCTCATCCCTCCTCCTGTTCACCAATCCACTCATTCTTGCTTCCTGGCCCTGGCATTCTTCTTACTGGGTCATAGAACCTTCACAGGACTAAGGGCCTCTCCTCCCACTGATAACTGACTAGGCCATCCTCTGATAAATATGTGATTAATGCCATGAGTCACACCATGTGTTTTCTTTGATTGGTGGTTTAGTCCCAGGGAGCTCTAGGGGTACTGGTTAGTTCATATTGTTGTTCCTACAATGGGGCTGTAAACCCCTTCAGCTCCTTGGGTACTTTCTATAGCTCATTGACTTGGGACCCTGAGCTTAGTCCAAAGGATGGATGTGAGCATCCACTTCTGTATTTGTCAGGCACTGGCAGAGCCTCTCAGGAGATAGCTATATCAGGCTTCTGTCAGATAGCTCCTGTTGGCATTCACAATACTATCTGGGATTGGGGGTTGTATATGAATTGGTTCTGGAGGTGGAGAACCATTCATGCAGTATCTTCACACTTTGTCTTTGTAACCTTCCATGGGTATTTTGTTACTCCTTCTAAGAAGGATCAAAGTATCCACACATTTCCTTTCTTCTTCTTGAGTTTCATGTGGTTTGTGAATTGTATCTTGGGTAACCCGAACTTCTGGGCTAATATCCAGTTATCAGCAATCCCACCAGCAATAGAGGAGTATTCCTCTTTCTCCACATCCTCTCCAGCATTTGCTGTCACCTGAGTTTTTGAACTTAGTCATTCTTACAGGTATGAGGTGGAATCTCAGGGTTGTTTTGATTTGCATTTCCTCCATGATTAAGGATGTTGAAAATTTTTTTTTTAGGTGCTTCTCAGGCATTTGGTATTCCTCAGTTGAGAATTCTTTGTTTAGCTCTACACACAACTTTTTAATAGGGTCATTTGGTTTTCTTGAGTCTAACTTTTGAGTTCTTTGTATATATTGGATATAAGCCCTCTATCAGATTTATGATTGGTAAAGATCTTTTGCCAAACTATTGGTTGTCTTTTGTTCTTATTGACAGTGTCCTTTTCCTTACAGAAGTTTGCAAATTTTTTTTTATTTATTATATGTAAGTACACTGTAGCTGTCATCAGACACTCCAGAAGAGGGAGTCAGATCTTGTTATGGATGGTTGTGAGCCACCATGTGGTTGCTGGGATTTGAACTCCTGACCTTTGGAAGAGCAGTCGGGTGCTCTTACCCACTGAGCCATCTCACCAGCCCAGTTTGCAATTTTATAAAGTACCATTTGCCAATTATTAATCTTACAGCTCAAGCCATTGGTATTCTTTTTAGGAATTTTTCTCCTGTACCCATATTTTCACAGCTTTCCCCCACTTTCTCCTCTATAAGTTTCAGTGTACCTGGCTTTATGTGGAGGTCCTTGATCCAGTTGGACTAGAGATTTGACATGGAGAGAAGAACGGATCAATTCATAACCCTTTGATCTCCTTTTGTTGTCTAATTGTTCTGGCTGGGACTTCGAGTACTATATTGAATAGGTAGAGAGAAAGTGGGCAGCCTTGTCTAGTCCTTGATTTTTGTGGGATTGCTTCAAGTTATTTCATTTAGTTTCATGTTTGCTAATGGCTCGCTGAATATTGCTTTTACTATGTTTATGTATGGGCCTTGTATCCTGATATTCCCAAGACTTTTATCATGAAGGGAAGTTGAATTTTGTGAAAAGCTTTCTCAGCTTCTAATAAGATGATCATGTGTTTTTTGTCTTTGAATTTGTTTATGTAGTGGTTTATGTTGACAGATTTCTGAATCTTGAATCATCCCTGCCTCCCTAGGATAAAGCCTACTTGATCATGATGGATGAACATTTTTATGTGTTCTTGTATTCGGTTTATGAGAATTTTATCGAGTATTTTTGCATGGATATTCATTAGGGAAATTTGTCTGAAGTTCTTTTTCTTCATTGAGTCTTTGTGTGGTTTAGGTATCAGAGTAATTGTAGCCTCATAGAATGGATTGATAAATAAACCCTTATCCAGACTAACTAGAGGATGCTAACTAACAGGGAGAGTATCCTAATTAACAAGATCAGAAATGAAAAGGGAGATATAACAACAGAATATGAGGAAATCCAAAAAAATGTTCAGATCCTACAAAAGCCTATCCCGACAAAACTGGAAACCCTGGATGAAATGGACAATTTTCTAGACAGATACGAGGTACACAAAGATTAATCAGGATCAGATAAATGATCTAAAGAGTCCCAATTGCCCTAAAGAAATAGAAACAGTCATTAATGCTCTCCCAACCATAGAAATCCCAGTACCAGAAGGGTTTAGTGCAGAGTTCTATCAGACCTTCAAAGAATTCCTAATACCAATACTCCAAAAACTGTTCCACAAAATTAAAACAGAAGGTACTCTACCCAATTCATTCTACACTAACAAGATTTTGCTGAAAGGACCCAGATATAGCTGTCTCTTGTGAGAATATGATGGGGCCTAGCAAACACTGAAGTGGATGCTCACAGTCAGCTATTGGATGGATCACAGAGCTCCCAATGGAGGAGCTAGAGAAAGTACATAAGGAGATAAAGGGATCTGCAACCCTATAGGTGGAACAACAATATGAACTAACCAGTACCCTGGAGCTCTTGACTCTAGCTGCATATGTATCAAAAGATGGCCTAGTCGGCCATCAATGGAAAGAGAGGCCCATTGGACTTGCAAACTTTATATGCCCCAGTATAGGGGAACGCCAGGGCCAAAAAGTGGGAGTGGGTGGGTAGGGGTGTGTAGGGGGGAGGGTATGGGGGACTTTTGGGATAGCATTGGAAATGTAAATGAGGAAAATAACTAATAAATAAATATATATATGTATATGTATACACACACACACACACACACACATATATATCTCCTCTCCCAGCATCATAAGATATGATTATAGATATGAATCTTGCTTTTCCGGTATGTTGGGGTATCCTGGACTTGCTGTGGAGGGAGTACTAGGTTCTCATGATGCCAAGTAGTTGTGGTTTCTATTGGTAAGATTCTTGCATTTGCCTTTCACCATCTGGTAATCTCTGGTGTTAGATGTTCTTGCTGTCTCTGGCTGGAACTTGTTCGTCATGTGGGTCTGTAAGTCTGTGTCAGCACTCCTGTGAGACCAGATCTCTCCTGGCAAGACCAGTGCACAGAGGGCTGCAGAACAGCCCTATGTCCTGAGTGCAGTTAGAGGCAGGTAGGACCCTGTCCCAGCTACTCTGCTGCTTCTGCAGCCTGTGCACTCCTGAGTGGTCTGCCTTAGACAGTCACCAGAGAGAAAATGGTGATCTTCTCTGAGTCCTGGGGTGAGAGTATTCCCTAGAGGCAAGCTCTCCCTTGGCAGGAAATATGCACAGAGGGCTGTGGAACAGCCCCACCTCCTGGGTGTAGATGTAGGCCCATAGGACCCTGTCCCAGCTGCTTGCTGCTTCTGTGGCCTGTGAACTCCTGACTGGTCCCACCTTAGATAGTCACCAGGGAGAAAATGGTGATCTGCCCTGAATCCCAGGGGTCAGAGCACTCCCTGGAGATAAGCTCTCCCCTGGCAGCAAAGGTGCACACAGCCAAAGTTTTCAATGAAATCATTAACCAGCTTTGAGAGATAACATCCCAGACATCTCAGTAATAGCACATAAGTTACTTGTCTTAGTACCACAGCAAAGTACCTGATTAAAAACAACAAACAATATAGATGTGACTTAAATGGTAATTTATTTTGGCAACAAAACATATTGTCTAATATTTGTAGATACAGTTTTACATAAGCAGAAATCTCACAAAATTGCAATGAGGGGAAAAGGAGTTAGCTTAATATAACAACTATGGTTTCATATGAGTAAAGCAACAGATGAGAAAGTGTGTGTTGTATGTTAAAAATGACTCACAGGAGTGTAAGAGATTATTCTAAAAGAATGAAAGTCAAACACGTATTTCCTCAATATATGTGCATTTTATTTCCAGGAAGTTGATCATGTTTGTATTTTGATATGCAGACTCTATAATTTTAGTAAATATTTACAGGCAGGCTACAAAAGTGCAGACAGATAGGTCCTCAAGACTTCCACAGAGAACAGCTCTGGGTTACTGTCTACAGTTTCCCAGATATTCTTTGTCAATAACTCATTTTCACACCATTCATTGACTAAAATACTACAAAGGGAGTTTGCCTACTGATAAAAGCAAATATGCTTTGTCTTCAAAAAAAAAACTATTTTCTATTTTTTTAAAAGTTACTTATTTTTCATTTAACATTTTATACTATGTATTTTGGTTATATTCTTCTCGTTTTGAATTTCTCCCAGATATGTCCTCTCTCATTACCTACACTTCTTATAAGAAATGAATTTAGAAAAAATAAAATCAAAGCAAACTAGAAAAACAACAAAGATAAGTAAAATATATAAAAACAGAACAGAAATCGCATACAGGCAATAAACAAAATAAACAACAACACACATGGGGTCTGTTCTGTGTTGCCAAACTACTCCTGGGCAGGAGACTTGTATATATATATATATATATATATATATATATATATATGTGTGTGTGTGTGTGTGTGTGTGTGTGTGTGTGTGTGTGTGTGTGTGTATGTATGTATATACATTGACACTCCACTGGAGAAACTTGGTGTTTTTCTTTTCCTAAGCAGTACCTATTGCAAATTGCTTTTTAGATGGGGATGGGACTTTGTTTCTACTTCTCTGTATCTGTGCTGAGATTTTATCTCTTTTGAACCTATGTAGGTCATGAGTGTGCATTCACAGTCTCTATGAGTTCATATATGTTTGAATTCCCTTGTGTCTGAAAGATATTATTCCCTTGGTATCATTCACCATGTATGACTCATAATCTTTCAGCCTCCTCTTCTTCATAAAAGAGTAATTCCTGAGGTGATAGGTTTGATAAAGACATGCCAAGTAGTGCCAAATGCTCCAAAGTTTCTCATGCTCTTCATATCACCTGGCTGCGGGCCTCTCTGCCAGTTAATATGTACTACAAGAAGATGATTCTATGAAGAAACAATGTGCAGATTTATGGGTATCACAATATATCATCAGAAATCATCTTGTTTCCATGTGTCTTTAGTAAATTAATAGTAATAAATTTTCCACTAGAGCCCATGACCTATCTACAATGAGATTTACTTTGCAAAATGACTTTATATATCAACAGTGAAATTAAGAAAATATGCTAGAAAAGGGGAGTTAGGCTAGATTTGGTGATTTCTTTTCTGTTGAAACTTGAAACCAGAAGCTATTGATAGCTTGTTAAAAGGAGTGGAGGGTCCTATGCTATTGATTAATTCAATATAACCAGTAGATGAATAATTATATTTATGGGACATTCCACAACTATGTATAACCTACCCAGTAAATCAATTGCATATTTTTGTCATTCTTAGTCTCCCTTAAATTCAACTGACTACACCGAGCAGATTTTGAAATTGCTCTTAAAGCCACACTTTAGCTTTTCATTTATTGCAATTGCTTGCCTGTGGAGAATCCTGTCCCTCTACAATTGTACTTCTCTACTCACATGCTATTCTACACACTGAACTGATGCCTACTTTATTACTGCTGTACTGTAATAATGAAACAGCTGGCTAGTTAGTGACAACCAATCAGTCTCCTTGGGGTTACTGCCACTTACTGCCAAAGCCAAAGTTCCACTAGACAAAATTAAAGAGGCAACAAAGATATTCAGACTATTTTAAGAGAAGAGAGATGTCAAGCTCTACTCCAGTAAAGTATAAACTTTTAAAGTTTAAGGTGCTGAGGTTAGGAGGGTGTTGACTACTGTGTTCGTTTTCTTTCTTTCTTTATACGACATAAAATCAATAAGATGCTCCTCTCTTACAGAAATAGTTTTACATTTTGCATAAAATTTTGTGCCCCTTATTTTCCCAACTAGGGCCCTGTCTCCCTCCATTTATTATTATTTCATATATTTACATTTCAAACACTGTCCAGGTCTCCCTCCAGAAGCCCCTACCCCATCCTCCTCCCCTTTTCCTCTAAGAGGGTAATCCCTACCCACTCATACCTCATCCTTCAAGCATCCCCCTTAGCTGGGCAACTAGCCTTCATAGGACCAAGCACCTCCCCTCCCATTGATACCAAATAAAACAGTCCTCTGATATATATGTAGTGGGAGCCAGGTACACATCCACCTGTACTCTTTGGCCAGTGGCTTAGTCTCTGGGAGCTCTAAGGGGACAGTTAGTTAATATTGTTGGTCTTCCTATGGGGTTGAAATTTCCTTCAGCTCCTTCAGTCTTCCCGTAACTCTTCCATGGGGATCCCCTTGTTTAGTTCAATGGTTGACTGAGGGTATCTGCATCTGTCTTAATCAAGCAGAGTCTTTCAGTGGACAGCCATACCAGGCTCCTGTCAGCAAGTACTTATTGGTATCAGCAATAGTGTTGAAATTTGGTGTCTGCAGATGGGATGGATCCCCTGGTGGGGGCAGTCTCTGGATGGTTCCTGTCTACTAATGGAGAAGAAAATAGAGACATTATTTGCTCTATGATTACATTTCTAATAGATGACTCTCAGATTCTTGTGAAATGCCTGACTGAATGGTAGCTTGGGAGGAATCTTTCAAAAATAATTATGTATCCAAAGTTCAAGAAAACTTTTCACATATTTTCTAATGGAAATTCTCTGTAAGATAAAGGGCAACAAGAGTGAGCTTATCCAATGTTGATCTTCGTTTAAGGAATTTTTCAGACTTTATTGGTAATGTTTAAGACCTTTCATTCATTGTTACTTTGGAATCAACATTTTTGAAAACTATTTTTCTATAGCAATTATGATAGAACATATTCATAGTTTCAAAGTTATATTTTCAGAGCTAGTATTATTTTCTTTTAATAATTAAAAACATTACAAGCTGTATTTTTCATAAACAATAATATTAGGGAAGAGGAAGCCTAGGAGACCTGAGCTTTTCCCAATTATAATCATTGAAAAAAATCTTTAGATTTGGTTTCAGGTGCTTCTGAGACTCCTGTTTTCACAGACTTCTGTTGTCTCATTTAACTAAACTGTGTAACATCCAAAGTTGCTATGAACCAAATGAGGGAAAATATGTAATCAAAGACAATATGGCGACTTAGTTTCCAAGGGATTGACTCCACAGAGTTTGAGGGTGATTAGAGCACTGCCTTGCCATTTATCCAAATTCTCCAATCAACTTTATATAAATATCAACATATTGTTTTCCTTTGAGTCATCTTATGAAAGGGCAAGCAACTGTTTTAAAGGCTCAGCATTGCTTAACATGAGGTCATTAAATTCCTTGAAGTCTTAGGTTCTTTTAAATGTGAGTAATTATGGTGCTTTCATTTGTTTGCCATGACTACTGAATTAGGAGTTTTGCCATTTACTTAGAATAATGCCATCATGATTAAGTGTTCAATCAGGTAAATTAGCATTTGAAACTTGAAGGGGTTGGTTTTAATAAATAATCAGACTCTTACTCCACACAAATATCCCATTACAACTTATCATCAGCACACTTCTCCCTGGATATCCTCTCTGCCTCTACTGGGACAGTTGTGGTACAGTGATGACAGGATGTCATAGAATGTACAAATATTCCTACTCTAGTTTCAGCATATATTTCTTCAAAATTTGCCTGCCTGTCACACCTACCACTTCTATTTCTTGTTCAATGTTTATGAAAAGCATATAGAGCACAAATTAATTTGAAGGAAATTTGCATTGTTTGACAAATGTATATTTATAAATGTCAACTGTACATCTGTTGGTCTTACATTTTTTATTGCTTAAATTAACTAAGTGAACACAAAACTCTGAGACGCACCTTGAGTTTCTCTTGTCACTTCTGAAATTTCAGCACAGGGGCCTTGAAACACTCTGTCACCCTGGATTCTCTAAGGTGGCTATGAGTCCTGCAAAGATTGCTAGAGGTTGATGTGTGTCAGGTTCTCAGGCACCAGGCATTTTATTGTCGAGATATGAGAAAAAGCAGTGAATGTCAAAGTGGTAGAAAGGCTATGTCATTGCTCCAAGCAGATTAAGGGGAGAGATGTTTTCAAAATTCCAGCAGCACTGATCCTGTAACCTCTCAGCCACTACCAACTCTTGACTTGGGCAGTGGAAATTATAGTCATTGAACACTCTTGCTTCGAGGATTTGTTGAATGGCCAGAGTATTAAATGCTGCAGCAGACACTGAATAAACACATGCCTCTTAGACAGAGGAAAAGTATCAAACATTCTATTCCACCATACTCTACATGCGCAGGCACAGTATGTTTACAAATCTATAAACGCAGCCTCTCAAGCAGAATGACAGCTTCAACTTCTGTGACTTTGTTTCCTTTATCTCATCCTCAGCCTCTCGATCATGTGCAAGCTTCTCTTATTTTCGTCTGGTGTTAGAACAGTTAATTATTTCTTAAAGTATACAACCAAGTTTACTCAAAATGACCCAAGCTTTCTTTTTACACAGAGTTTGTCCTGATTCTTTGTCAAGTAATTCAATTACTGCAATTTCTTCACTTCTATAAATCAATCATTTCTCTGGCTTCTCTCTGGCTTCCTTGGACACCTGGCATCTCCTGCTTGCCTTAGTTATCTCACAGTGGACTATCGTTTCTCCAGTGCCTTTTCTACTCTATCATGATGTTAATGAATCCAATAGACCTTCTTGATAAAACCCACAATAGATGTGATGATTTTGCTATACACTGCCTCTTCTACCAAGTGCAGTTTTTGAGTGTTGGGACTCCATATGATGCAATTATCTGCCTCTTTAATGGCCACACAAGGAAGGGCCATCACTATATTAATGGAGTCTATAGTTTACATAAACTGATTATGTCTTACATATTAATCAAATGGTATTGCAATTTTAGGGTTTTTTTTCATTATAATAGTGCAGAAATAAAAATTTTGAAGTCTGTGTTTGAGTCTCATTTTTACTATTAACAAGTGTTTCATATGACTCTGGTAAACTTATATTGGTATGCAAATAATTAATTGCAATATTGACACATAATAAACACACAACTAATGGTAGTTTAAAAAAATTATTTTCCATGTGAAAGACTAAAACATAAACAGCACTGAAGTGGAAATTTCTGGTTGTGTCCTGTGTTGCAAACTCATGTGCTTTTTTGCTGAAGCAAGACCCATGAGAGGACATGTGATGATTTGGGAGAGTCTAAGTAGGACCCAGAAGACTGTGATGGGTGATTGCATAGCTAGCCAAGCCAGGCTTCATTAATGGCCTGTCTTTGTTGATTTTCATCATTGAGAGAGGCATGGCAAAGAACTTCTGGTATTCAGGCTAGTTCTGGTTACTCCTGCTGACTCGTGCCAATTCAGCAGATGATAGGCTGTTTCTGCTGGATTTGTACTGCTACTGTGGATTCTTGTTTGATGACACTCTTTGAACTAGACTGTTGGAATCCAGACACAACTAAACTGGACTGTTGGTATTCTGACAACAGAGATTGGATCAGGTCAAAGAACTGCTTGACAACAGGTCCACATCCCTTGTCCCATTTATCATCTTTTCGCTCCAACTTTTGGATGGTAGGCTAGAGTGGGGGTGGGGGGTGGGGGGTGGGGTCTAAGCATCTGAGAGCCCTTTTTAAAATATGTTTGACAAATCTAGGCCTGCACAGAATCTCTACAGATCCTTTTACTATAATTAGAATGCACGTTTGCATCTAGCACTTCTATGATCTATCAGAAATATTATGAATAATTATGAAATTAGAAAGTATAGTTTTATTGGTTTCTGGTATATCACATATTTTATTGTACTTCCTACTTCCCATTTAAACAACACTTTAAGATATCTTTATTTTTATTTTATGTGTATTAAGTTTGCTTGCATGGGTATCTAAGAACCTCACTAGCCTGGTACATCTAGTTACAGTTGGATTAAGTTCATTCTCTCTTCCCGAGGTCCAGCGAGGTAGTACAGTTATGGGAAGGGAATCCAATGGGAGGCAACACAACCAGAGACAGACTGTACCACATATACTTTTAAAATCTCTCCATTTGTATAATAGTTAAGAAAATGTGCTTCGGAAACTTTTACATTTAATTTAAAATTGGGTTTATTGATTATGCCATAGTTTTATTTATTTATAGTTTATATGTTGATTTCTTAGCAATTATTTAAACAAGTTAAATAAGGACTCAAAATCTTGGTATTTTTTTTTCAGGATAGCATCTGACACGGACACTTCATGTTTAAGCACATGCATTAGTTATACAGGGAAAGACATATTATTTTGAATAATACTAATTTGAAACACTGAGATTATCATTTCTAAGTGCATCGAGATTAGTCAGCCTCACCTAGTGTTGGAATGACAAGCACATCAGTGAGTTAAACAGTCCATCTGCTGATCCTCTTTATATGCAGCACATTCACTGAGATAGCAGAACGTGGAAAATATAATGTTCCTACCAGCATCTCTTGTTGAATTAATACCCAGGTGAGTTCTTCTCAAATACTGCAGTTGTATCTTAGCAAAAGCAAGAAGTACTAAAGCATCATCCTTATTAGGATCCAATTTGCCACAGCAGCAGTCAAGTGGTTCAATTTCTCCCAGTGGTGACGGAAGGCAAAAGTAGGGATAGAGAAATTTAAATTAAATTCATCATGCAGTACACATGTGGAATTCAATATTGACAGCTCTAATTATACCTACCATTCTATCACGAGATCATTAAATGACAGTAAAGAATTGACAATTACTCTACATTGTTTCTTTAAAAAATTATACATCATTCTTTTAGTACTGAGGTTTTATTCCTTAATTCTCCCTTTTGATTTAGGCAGGATGGAGATGCTTGGGGTTTTGTAAAAGTGCATTATTATTTTATTAATATGGGCATAAAGTGCTATAAAAATCAACAATTAGAAAAGCTAGCTACAGTTAAGTATAAGGTTGGAAAGCTATCTGCATAAAATGTTGGGCTTAGCTCTGTGTCAATGTTTATTTGAATTTCCATCTGTAAAAACCAACCCAATTAAACAAACTGTTGGAAAAAAATTAACCAAATATCAGACTTTTATCTTTTTTCCAAACTGGAAAACATAACTATTTTCCAATAAAAAAAAACACTACTCCTGATTACAATTTATCAGGCTTAAACTAATTTTGTGTTACACTGTGATATCTGTTTGAATAGCCTCTAAAAGTTCTTACCCAATATAAGAAACCCTATATGCCAAAACAGAAAGACAGATGTTATTTTGTATGTCTATATCATGGGAAAGTGTGATATATTAATATTACCAATTTTGTGGTTTCTGGGATGAAAATAAGATGAAGATTTAATATTTGATGTCAATCAAAGTTCTGGCAATGGAATTCTCAGAAAATAATCAGGAAAGTTTGAAAGGCCTCTGAATTTCTTCAGAAACCTATGCCATATTGTATGAAGAGTCTTTAGGGACTAGAGTCTACAATTTGTGCTGTTAAGTTACTTAAACATATCCATTTAATAATTATTATTTAGTATATGTTAATTGATTAAGAATCAACTTTCTGGGTGTAATACAAGCACACACACAAACGGATAGTTGATTCATAATCAATTAACATATACTAAATAATAATTAGTAAATCAATATGTTTAAGTTACTTAACAGCACAAATTGTAGACTCTAGTCCCTAAAGACTGTCCGTACAAGAGAATGATGGAAACATGTAAAGTATCATAATAATAACTATTTATTTAACTTCAATATTTCTACTCTTTTCATAGCATTTTGTTCTAATTCTGTCAGATTGCTACACAATATCAATTTGTATACTTAAGGATGGTTTGCCATTTCTATCCTAAATATTTTGACTAAAATCATTTTTAAACTAAAAAAAAAAACAACTTTCTGATAGCCACAGTGTGAGATGGTATATGTGAAGAAATGAATATCTCACAGTCTTTTCCTCCTTAGAACTTATGAGAAACACAGATCATTAAATGTGATTTTTAAATTCATGTTAAAATTTATTTTATATGCATATTAGGTAATTTACAAAATGATTTTCCAAATTCCTCACAATTGTGTTTATATTCATTCACAGAAAGATTTTAAAAATTCAGAAATATATGTGACCTTCATCCAAAAATTGTGCCATTATGGTTAAAGTATGTCGGTACATTCAAGTAGTCATTACATTTTTGCATTAGAAAGAACATTGATATTTTTGCTTTTATTTATTATTTTTCTTTTTTTAATTAGGTATTTTCCTTGTTTACTTTTCCAATACTATCCCAAAAGTCCCCCATACCCACCCCCCCAATTCCCTACCCACTCACTCCCCCTTTTTGGCCCTGGCGTTCCCCTGAACTGGGGCATATAAAGTTTGCAAGTCCAAAGGGCCTCTCTTTCCAGTGATGGCCGACTAGGCCATCTTTTGATAAATATGCAGCTAGAGACAAGAGCCCCGGGGTACTGGTTAGTTCATATTGTTGTTCCACATATAGGGCTGCAGTTCCCTTTAGCTCCTTGGGTACTTTCTCTAGCTCCTCCATTGGGGGCCGTGTTACCCATCCAATAGCTGACTGTGAGCATCCACTTCTGTGTTTGCTAAGCCCCGGCATAATCTCACAAGAGACAGCTATTTCTGGGTCCTTACAGCAAAATCTTGCTAGTGTATGCAATGGTGTCAGCGTTTGGAAGCTGATTATGGGATGGATCACTGGATATGGCAATCACTAGATGGTCCATCCTTTCGTAACAGCTACAAATTTTGTCTCTGTAAATCCTTCCATGGGTGTTTTGTTCCCATTTCTAGGAAGGGGCAAAGTGTCCACACTTAGGTCTTCGTTCTTCTTGAGTCTCATGCGTTTAGCAAATTGTATCTTATATCTTGTGTATCCTAAGTTTCTGGGCTAATATCCACTTATCAGTGAGTACATGTTGTGCGAGTTCCTTTGTGATTGGCTTACCTCACTCAGGATGATGCCCTCCAGGTCCATCCATTTGCCTAGGAATTTCATAAATTCATTCTTTTTAATAGCTGACTAGTACTCCATTGTGTAAATGTACCACATTTTCTGTATCCATTCTTCTGTTGAGGGGCACCTGGGTTCTTTCCAGCTTCAAGCTATTATAAATAAGGCTGTTATGAACATAGTGGAGCATGTGTCCTTCTTACTGGTTGGGACATCTTCTGGATATATGCATGCCCAGGAGAGGTATTGCGGGATCCTGTGGTAGTACTAGGTCCAATTTTCTGAGGATCCGACAGATTGATTTCCAGAGTGGTTGTACAAGCTTTCAATCCCACCAACAATGGAGGAGTGTTCTTCTTTCTCCACATTGTCCCCAGCATCTGCTGTCACCTGAATTTTTTATCTTAGCCATTCTAACTGGTGTGAAGTGGAATCTCAGGGTTGTTTTGATTTGCATTTCCCTGATGATTAAGGATGTTGAACATTTTTTCAGGTGCTTCTCTGCCCTTCGGTATTCCTCAGGTGAGAATTCTTTGTTTATCTTTGAGCCCCATTTTTTAATGGGGTTATTCGATTTTCTGGAGCACACCTTCTTGAGTTCTTTATATATATTGGATAATAGCCCCCTATCTGATTTGGGATATGTAAAGATCCTTTCCCAATTTGTTGGTGGTCTTTATGTCTTATTGACAGTGTCTTTTGCCTTGCAGAAGCTTTGCAATTTTACGAGGTCCCATTTATCGATTCTCGACTTTACAGCAAAAGCATTGCTCTTCTATTCAGGAATTTTTCCCCTGTACCCATATCTTCGAGGCTTTTCCCTACTTTCTCCTGTAAAAGATTCAGTGTCTCTGGTTTTATGTGGAGTTCCTTAATCCACTTAGATTTGACCTTAGTACAAGGAGATAGGAATGGATCAATTCTCATTCTTCTACATGATAACCGCCAGTTGTGCCAGCACCATTTGTTGAAAATGTTTTTTTTTTTCCCACCACTGGATGGTTTTAGCTCCCTTGTCAAAGATCAAGTGACCATAGGTGTGTGGGTTCATCTCTGGGTCTTCAATTCTGTTCCATTGGTCCACTTGTCTGTCACTATACCAGTACCATGCAGTTTTTATCACAATTGCTCTGTAGTACAGCTTTAGGTCAGGCATGGTGATTCCACCAGAGGTTCTTTTATCCTTGAGAAGAGTTTTTGCTATCCTTTGTTTTTTGTTATTCCAGATGAATCTGCAGATTGCCCTTTCTAATTCGTTGAAGAATTGAGTTGGAATTTTGATGGGGATTGCATTGAATGTGTAGATTGCTTTTGGCAAGATAGCCATTTTTTTTACTATATTGATCCTCCCAATCGATGAGCATGGGAGATCTTTCCATCTTCTGAGATCTTCTTTAATTTCTTTCTTCAGAGACTTGAAGTTCTTATCATACAGATCTTTCATTTCCTTAGTTAGAGTCACAACAAGTTATTTTATACTATTTGTGACTATTGAGAAGGGTGTTGTTTCCCTAGTTTCTTTATCAGCCTGTTTATCCTTTCTGTACAGAAAGGCCATTGACTTGTTTGAATTAATTTTATATCCAGCTACTTGATTGAAGCTGTTTATCAGGCTTAGGAGTACTCTGGTGGAATTTTTAGGGTCACTTATATATACTATCATATCATCTGCAAAAAGTGATATTTTGACTTCTTCCTTTCCAATTTGTATCCCCTTGATCTCCTTTTGTTGTCGAATTGCTCTGGCTAGGACTTCAAGTACAATGTTGAATAAGTATGGAGAAAGTGGACAGCCTTGTCTAGTCCCTGATTTTAGAGGGATTGCTTCAAGCTTCTCACCATTACTTTGATGTTGGCTACTGGTTTGCTGTAGATTGCTTTTATCATGTTTAGGTATGGGCCTTGAATTCCTGATCTTTCCAAGACTTTTATCATGAATGGGTGTTGGATCTTGTCAAATGCTTTTTCTGCATCTAACGAGATGATCATGTGGTTTTTGTCTTTGAGTTTGTTTATATAATGGATTACGTTGATGGATTTCCATATATTGAACCATCCCTGCATCCCTGGGATGAACCCTACTTGGTCAGGATGGATGATTGTTTTGATGTGTTCTTGTATTCGGTTAGCAAGAACTTTATTGAGGATTTTTGCATCAATATTCATAAGGGAAATTCGTCTGAAATTCTCTATCTTTGTTGGGTCTTTTTGTGGTTTAGGTATCAGAGTAATTGTGGCTTCATAGAATGAGTTGGGTAGAGTACCTTCTGTTTCTATTTTGTGGAATAGTTTGTGATGAACTGGCATTAGATCTTCTTTGAAGGTCTTATAGAACTCTGCACTAAACCCATCTGGTCCTGGGCTTTTTTTGGTTGGGAGACTATTAATGACTGCTTTTATTTCTTTACGGGATATAGGACTGTTTAGATTATTAACCTGATCTTGATTTAACTTTGGTACCTGGTATCTGTCTAGAAACTTGTCCATTTCATCCAGGTTTTCCAGTTTTGTCGAGTATAGCCTGTTGTAGAAGGAGCTGATGGTGTTATGGATTTCTTCAGGATCTGTTGTTATGTTTCCCTTTTCATTTCTGATTTTGTTAATTAGGATGCTTTCCCTGTGTCCTCTAGTGAGTCTGGCCAAGAGTTTATCTATCTTTTTGATTTTCTCAAAGAACCAGCTCCTCCTTTGGTTGATTCTTTGAATAGTTCTTCTTGTTTCCACTTGGTTGATTTCACCCCTGAGTTTGATTATTTCCTGCCTTCTACTCCTCTTGGGTGAATTTGCTTCCTTTTGTTCTAGAGCTTTTTGGTATGTTGTCAGGCTGCTAATGTTTGCTCTCTCTAGTTTCTTTTTGGAGGCACTCAGAGCTATGAGTTTTCTTCTTAGAAATGCTTTCATTGTGTCCCATAAGTTTGGATATGTTGTGGCTTCATTTTCATTAAACTCCAAAAAGTCCTTAATTTCTTTCTTTATTCCTTCCTTGACCGAGGTATCATTGAGAAGAGTGTTCTTCAGTTTCCACCTGAATGTTGTCTTTCTATTATTTATTTTGTTATTGAAGATCAGCCTTAGTACATGGTGATCTGATAGGATGCATGGGACTATTTCAATATTTTTGTATATGTTTAGTCTTGTTTGTGACCAATTATGAGGTCAATTTTGGAGAAGGTACCATGAGGTGCTGAGAATAAGGTATATCCTTTTGTTTTAGGATAAAATGTTCTGTAGATATCTGTTAAGTCCATTTGTTTCATCACTTCTGTTAGATTCACTGTGTCCCTGTTCAGTTTCTGTTTCCATGATCTGTCCATTGGTGAAAGTGGTGTGTTGAAGTCTCCCACTATTATTGTGTGAGGTGCAATGTGTGCTTTGAGCTTTACTAAAGTTTCTTTAATGAATGTGGCAGTCCTTGTATTTGGAGCATAGATATTCAGAATTGAGAGTTCCTCTTGGGAGATTTTACCTTTGATGAGTATGAAGTGCCCCTCCTTGTCTTTTTTGATTACTTTGGGTTGGAAGTCGATTTTGTTAGATATTAGAATGGCTACTCCAGCTTGTTTCTTTACACCATTTCCTTGGAAAATTGTTTTCCAGCCTTTTACTCTGAGGTAGTGTCTGTCTTTTTCCCTGAGATGAGTTTCCTGTAGGCAGCAAAATGTTGGGTCTTGTTTGTGTAGCCAGTTTGTTAGTCTATATCTTTTTATTGGGGAGTTGAGTCCATTGATATTCAGAGATATTAAGGAAAAGTAATTGTTGCTTCCTGTTATTTTTGTTGTTAAAGTTGGCATTCTGTTCTTGTGGCTGTCTTCTTTAGGTTTGTTGAATGATTATCTTCTTGCTTTTTGTAGGCCGTGGTTTCCGTCCTTGTACTGGTTTTTTTTCTGTTATTATCCTTTGAAGGGCTGGATTTGTGGAAAGATAATGTGAGAATTTGGTTTTGTCGTGGAATACTTTGGTTTCTACATCTATGGTAATTGAGAGTTTGGCTGGGTATAGTAACCTGGGCTGGAATTTGTGTTCTCTTATTGTCTGTATAACATCTGTCCAGGCTCTTTGCTTTTATTTATAAACTAGATTTTGAACACTATGTTTAGAGTCAGAGCACCTAACTAATGGACAGAAGCTGTTGAACCCTGTGGATGAATTATGGAAAAGTTAGAAGAAACTGAGGAGGAGGGTTATCCTGCAGGAGGACCAGAAATCTCAATTACCTGGACCCCCAAGATCTCTCAGACACTGGATCACCAACCAGGCAGCAGACAGTAGCTGATATGAGACCCCCAACACATATACTGAAGAGGATTGCTGGGTGGGTCTGTGTTCAGTCAGAAAAGATGCATCTAACCCTACAGAGACTGGAGGCCTCAGGGAGTTTAGAATTCTTGTGGGGTAGGGGGTGTGGTGGAGACATTCTTGTGGAGACAGGGGTTTGGGAAGGTGGTATGGGATGTGGAGGGTAAAACAGGATGGGAATAAAATCTGGAGTGTAAAAAAAAAAAAGAAAAGTGAAAAGTGAAAAGAAAAATTAATTAAAAAAGAAAAAGAAAATATAGATTGTGAATATTCATCATAGAAACAGGTATCATATATTCATAAAAAACACTTCTCAAGCTTACATTGCAGAACTCAGAAAATAATAGAATCAAAAATTATGCAAATTGTCATTACTACTTCTACACATACATTTATTAATATTTGACTCTTATATTCTGTTTTCTGCCAAGCTTGATTGTTAGTTTAATTCATGAGAACCAATTTATGGCCCAAATTTATACTTAATCTTTTTATGTTAAATCCAGGGAAAATTTTTATTAGACATATTATAGATGGATATTAGAACAATATTGCCAGGATGATGATAAAATTAAGGGTATTTTCATATATGCATTTTAGAATGATTTTTATTTATGTTGTAGTAGAGGAAATAGCTTTGGCATCTTTATGTAAGATACCTAAGTAAGAAGATCAAAGAATTTCAAATGGAAGATGAAATTTTTCAACTTGTGCCTAAATACTGAACTGGTAGATCATAGGCCATTAAAGAAAAGGGCTGTTCAGGAGAAAGAAGAATGTGTGTGTGTGTGTGTGTGTGTGTGTGTGTGTGTGTGTGTGTGTATACATGATGTTAAATGAAAATATTGAGTATTTGGGGATATAAGTTTAGTAGAACATTGGTTAGTCTTTGAGATGAAGAGAGAAAAGATAAAAAGTTTTGACCAGTCTAACCCAGCAAAGCACTTGACACTGATGTCAGCAATGCCTAACATCAGCAAAATCTGAATATACTGGCTTTCAATATCAACCATTATATCCTCAGTGGAAAAGGCATGCCTTTTGATTGATGAGGTTAGAAAAATGATAGCAGAGTGAGTCACTAAGGCATAGAAGACAAAAAAAAAATAGAATAATTTCTAAACATTTTCCAATTTTAAGTTAGAAAAATACTCTGAGTTTTCAATAGAAATTGATAAAAATATCAAACAGTAGTCATTGTTTCAGTTTCAACTGTAGAAAATCAAAGATGTGAGAATTTTGCAAAGAAAGTATAAATGAACAGATATGTTATTTTATCTTGTTTCATCTGAATTTAAAACTATCCTTTGGTTTAGTATAAAGTACTTCATTTCAGATCAAACTTGTAGCAGATAGCACTTGTTACTGAACGTAATGCATGAAAAATTATTGTAAAGGCATTGCTATCTGTTATTTACAAGACAAGTATAAAATTTACAGAATATGAGTTAATCTTAAAATTTGATTGTTATCCATTATATATTCATTTTGCAACAATTTGCTATATTGACTTGTATTACTTTAATTAACTACATGTAGATTTGCTAAAGGACTCTAAAATGAGCAGTAAAAATAATGTTCCTGGGAGAAACAAACACACACACACAAGAGCACAAACAATTACAAGTCATTGTGTTTCTATGTTCTAAAATATCACTATTGTTAAATTATTTTCATTACACAAAGCATGACATAATTTAGTGAAGTCTCTATGAAAACACCAATAACAAAAACAAATCATCTTAAAATTTTCACGGAACTTTGCAAAAAACAGCCAAACACATAAATAGAAAGAAAGAAAGAAAGAAAGAAAGAAAGAAAGAAAGAAAGAAAGAAAGAAAGAAAGAGAAACAAAGAACTATTATATTATCTTTAATTCAAATAATACTACAAAGGCATGGTCAAATGCCAAAACATTGGGATTAAAATATTCATGAAACAAAAAAGAAACATCAGACGAAAACTATAGCAAAAAAAAAAAACAAAAAAAACAAAAAACAAAAAAACTCTCAAATATCTGGTTACTACCAAATATTTTGGTTGCTCTTGACAGACTGATTATAGGGCCTTATTACTGAAGATAACACCTACTTATCTCATTGAACCTGGAAGAGTCAAGTTGGTGCTTAACAAAGGCTCAACACCTAGTGACTACTGTTTACCATACTGGTAGGAATTCAGCATGCAACAGAGAAAAAAAATAGAAACACAAATATCAAACCAGTTACAAACCCTCTGTTTTACAATGGTGACATACATGATACACTGGTGCAATATTTGCACAAATGCTATGGGAATAACTAACCACTATTTGGTTGTATGTAAGGCCCATTTCATGAAGTGGATCCCCTGCCTGAAATTTCTTGATTGTCCAAAAACTGGACACTAGGTATGTGCCCCTATCTAGAGGCAAAAAAGATACAGCTAAATGAATATACAAATAAATTTATTATTTGTAATATACTATTATATTCATAGATCAGTGTTTCTTTTACCCACAGCCAGAGAAACTTCCTGGTTCAATAGACAGTAATAAACCTGGAGTTCCACTATTGGATAATGTGAGATTTTGGAACACTTAGGCCTAAATGGAATGCCTTAAACTTAGCTTTTAAGAAACTTTGTGGAAGAGGAGGCAGATATCTTGGTAAAGATAATGGAATTAGATGATACCAAGGAAGCATACTCTTTCAGACTTAACAGAATAAATGGATATATAAACTATATATGTAGTAATATGCACCGGACCTGCGCAGGTCCAAGGTAGATAGGATATCGTCACTAAGATGGGGAATTAGACATGGGTTCCCATCAATAACAAAGAAGCTCTTTCCAATTGACAATCACTTGCAAAGGAAAAATCAGTTTTCTTCAATGGAATTTCATTTGAAATACAAACAATACTCAGGCAGGAAGCATGTCCATCAATCTATAGCCCAGACAAAATATTTTCAATATGTCAACATACACACACAGCCAACAAAATTTTCAACAACACACTGTGCAGAAAAAGTATACTTCAATAAATGAAGCTGTGAAAATTGAACTTTTACTTCCAGGGAAATGAAACTAGGCTTACTGTTTTAAAAACATCAGCTGAAAATAGAATATACACTTAAAGATAAGATGTGAAACCAGGAAACTACTAGAAGAAACCATAGGGGAAATATTTCAGGACACTGGAATGTGAAAACCTTTTTATTTGGACAAGATGCTGAAACACAGGAAATAAAAGCAGCAGTCATTAATGTCTAACTGAAAAGCTTCCCATTTCAACAGGACTGATTAAGAGAGTGAAGAAATAATCTAGAGATTGTAATAAAATATTAAAATATTATAAATCTGATGCTGGGTTAATATTAAGAATATAGTGGGAACTCCTGAAAATACAAAATCTTTATATAGTGTTTTTGAAAATATACATCATTATACTCATTATTATAGAATTTTCACAAATAATAAAAAAGGCGAAAAACAAATAAAAATGAAGGAATTATTAATCAACTTGTCTTCAACCTTTTATTGCTGTGATTAATATCATGACCAAATACAAAGTAACAGAGAAAAGGTTTATTTCATCTTACAAATAACTGCTTATATGCTTGCTTCCCACTGCTTTCTCACCCTGATTCTAATACAACTCAGGATAAGCTCCCAAGGTTGACTCTGTACTCATAGCCTACACCCACACAAATTCCTTATTGATTAAGAAAAAAATGCCCTGAGCAAATGCTAGCTGCAGTAGTCAGGTTATGTGTCTGCTGAAGACATCCTGAGTCACACCCTCTGCAATGTGAGAGTCATGTCTGGTCTATTGCCCTGAAGCAGTAGGCCTGAGTTGATTTCCATGTCCCATGCTATCACTGAAGTCCATGCAGCAGACATCTCTTGTCTGAGCTGCCTCCTTGGGACATCTTGATCTTCAAATGTCAGAGTTGTCCCTGCTCCTCACTAACTGCAGCACTTGGGGAATCCGGCCACTCTCCTTCCCTGGGTATGTTGGGAGGGCAGATACCCACCCTTTGTCTGCAAAGTGGTAGAATAGACACTGGAGATATGTCCCCTCTGCACCTCTATGTTTCAGTGTGGGAGAGCCGGCTGTACAAATACCTGTTTCTGGCAGTAGCATTTGGTAACTTGGTAGAGTAGGTCTAGCATCTTACCTTGGCAGCAGGATAGAACAAACCCTGGTGATATGGGTGATTTGGCCCTAAGGACTTTAGAAGCCATCCTAGCTCCTAGCCTAGCAAGGCAGTGGAGAGCTGGAACTGATGTTATGGGTAAAGAAGAGATGGTGTGCTGAACAACACAGCTATCACCAGGCCCAGATCATGAGCTTTGAGATGGGCAGACTAAAGTCTATGCCATCTATAACTCCTGGAGCAATTCTAAAATGGGCTGTTCCTGCAGAACTAAAGCTGTAGGATATCTATGACACAGAACTCTAAGAGGAGTTCTAGTGAGTGTCCAGGTATTGATAGTGTAGCAAAAGGCAGAGGCCTCAAGCCATACTTGAACATTTGTAAGTAAAACTATTTGCATAAAATACTTTCTAGTGTGGCACACCAGACATATTGCAGCTTCTACAACATTTTTAAACTTATTTTTTTTGTTGTTTTTATTTTTGTTTTCTTTGGGGATGGGAAGGTTACAAAGGCAGATGGAAAATATGGAAGGATGGGGAGATAAATGGGATTGGGGTTAATGATGGGAATTACACAAAGATTTAGTATTTTTAAAAACAGCTGATGTTAAAAAAAACAAAATGCTTTGCCCACAAGCAATATGATGGAGGCTTTTACTAAAATGAAGTCCCTTTTCACAGATGACTTTCTTATGTCAATGTAAAAGAGAAAAACCTCCTGAGGACAAATCAATTGACAATGTGACAACTTCTTTCACAATAGGAATAAGCCTTATTAAATTGACAAAGGAAACACATGAGAAAAAGTAGAGAAAAGAAAGGCTTTCTATATTGCTGGTTAAAATATATACTATTGTCAGTATTATGAAAGTAAAATGAGAATGCTAGTGTTTATATGTTTATTATATATTAAAACTGCATAATGTGCAAGGAAAGAGCAAGAAATGTATAGCCAAATTTCCCTGATAAGCATTAAGTTTAAAACTTCAATAAACTACTTAAAACCAGGTTTACACTAACTGTGTGATACCCTTTGAACATGTTTGCCTCTTTGCAGCAATGAAAACATATATAACACAAGTATATAATAAATATAATATAGGACACAAATGGACTAATAGACAGACATTGTTACATGATCGTTCTAAAATCAACTAAAAAGAATTTTGACAAAGTCTAGGCTCATAAATATCTTGGAAAAACTAGGAGAAAAAGAGAATCTTCAGCATAAAAAATATTTACAAAAAGCCTATAGCCAATATTATACTAAATGTGGATTATAAAAGAAAGATTTATTCTCAAATAAATAAGTTCAATTTTTATTATTGTTTGATGTAGTACTTTAATTCTTAGCCATAGTACTAAGAAAAGATAAATAAATAAAACAACACAAGTAGGAAAGAAAGAAGTCAAATTACTCTTGTTTTCAGATAATATATTCCTACTATAAAATATCCTAAATATTTCATCAGAAAATTATTAGAACTGAAAAATATAATTTCCTGCATATAATGGTTATAATGCTTTCCCACCTATGATAAACATGCTGAGAAATGATTCAGTGAAAACCATCATATTGAAAAAGGTTTTAAAAGTGTATAAACCTAGAAATAACCCTAGTATGGAGGAAAAAGAAAAAAAATATGAATTTAAATAAACCCTGTACAATTAAGGGTTAAATTATCTAATGAATGGAAGTGAAAATCAAAATATTAAGTGAAATCAGTCAGTCACTTAAAGACAGATATCACTCATGATGGAATTTAGATTTCATTTATCATATATAATATATTTGGATATATTTCACCTAGAGAGAATTTCGATATTCTAATCTTCTCCCAAGCTCTCTTTATCTAGAGCCAAATGATCATGGGCTTTCTAGAGCATCGACGATTGTTTAGAAAAATAATCAATTAGACAAACAAACAAAAAACAAAAAGCATTTACCTGTGAAAAGAATTAGACTGTTTGGCCAACTTTGGTTGTGGTTTATGTATTATTTGTCATCTAAATAACCATTGCATATTAATTACCAATTTGGACAATTTGCTCTAGATGCATGTAGAAATGGACATGATGACAATGTGTAGCAATAGAACACCACTCATACATTAACATGAAAGCTTACCTAAGTCAATTTTTGTTGTAGTTTTCAGGACATAATAGAATATTATCTCCATACCATGTTACCTTTCAAACAAAGCATAGCTAAATACATTATACCGGAAGTTTTTGACTCCTTTTTTGTACTTTAATGTGGAAGCAACATGTTAAGGTGCTCTGAATCCCTTTCATTTCTCTATAGCATTTCTGCAAGACATCGTATTTTCAAAAGATTTAAGCTTACTGGAGTATTTCTACAAAAAAGATCAGGACCACAAGCAAAACCACATTCATCATTACTTACAGTGTGTCATTCTCGTGAAGTAAATTTTAAATAGACTCTGGATTTCAGAAGACACTTGAAAAGTACAAGCACAGGAAGAAGCGGTAACCTAGTAACCTCCCACCTCATCCTGGGCAGGTGTTTCAGGTGCCCAGAGAGAGATGGGCCCTCCTGTCTGTTGCAAACAAAGCATATTCAGCAAAAACACACAATGTATAGTACAATTGTAGCAAACTGCTTGCTAAGGTCACACATAAATGTGCAGTGTCCTTTTGTAACAATCTGTGTTTTCAACATCTCTTCTGCTCATTCTCCTGTCACTTTCTCCTGACAAACTAAGGAATGTAACTTAGGTATAGTTAAAACAAAACAAAGCAAAGCAAAACAAACCAAAAATAGTTTATCCCATTTATCCTGCTAAACCACCTTTTGATGTTAGATCAATTTGCTATTTTCCGTGAGGCACTATATTACAATGATATGCAGACAAATGTGGTTAATAATAAAAAGCTGTATTTAGCTGTAGTGAACTGAAAATCCTTGAGATTACACTTTAGTTTTTTCATAAGATAAAACTTTTACATTTTACACAATAAATGAAGATAGAAGGGCGTGACACACAGCTGATGTAAATAAAAACCTACTTTCAATACCATCACAATAAATGAAAAGCAGTCCATTCTCATGTGTGGATGAGAGCTAAGCTCAGAATGGTAGTGTTTTCTAAATGAAAGAAAAGGAAAAACTCAATAAAACAAGTTTTGTATTATTTCTTTACATTCAGCACAACTATACATTCAAAATTATATTTTCCATTGAAAATCCATTCCTGCCAATAAAATAACAAATAATTGAAATTGACTGAACAGAGACAGAAGCAGAAAGAACATTTGTGCTAATCATCCTACATCTCTCTTTAGGGTTTTATTAATCATTAAATGTATCACACATAAAAGTACATAAAAGTTAATGTGGCAGTATTGAATTATAAAGTGAAGTGCTACAGAGTCAGCTGCACTCAGTTCATAAAATAGAACAATGCCCCCACACACACACACATACACACACACACACACATACACACACACACACACATACACACACACACACAAGCATTCATACATACCATGTAATTACCAGTGCACAGGGAGGGATGCATACATAAATAAAATAGTTATCATTCCCTTTTCTAAATTTTATTATGCCCACCCGTTAATTAAATGTATATTTCTTACTATGACGCTTAAAATCTGAAATTATAGTTCCTCATTTTGGAACTTCGTTAAAGGTATTCTTTTATGGACATTTTAAAGTTTATATTTGTTACTATTTGCTTCCGATTTAAGCAAATAGTATTGGTTAGCAGCACATCTGTATATTTTATTACATGGTATTCCATTCAGAAAATATAAAATTACACATTCTTTTGGCTAATAGAGACTTGATAAGGTTTTCTTCTATGAATATTTAGTATATATCAGTGTTCTTTACCTTACACACACAAATTCTATATATTCAAATTGTCTCAGTGTTTATATCTCCCACATATTGTGTTTGATCACTGTATCTGTGCTATGAATTTGTGTATATAGAAACACCGTTTTCCTGTATTCACATTATTTACCCATATCTCCTCCCTAGCATAAATATACTTTTGTGCCACAATTACCCAGTTTGCAGTCAATAGAATTTTTTAACCAGATTTCTCCTGGAAACCTATTAGTTCGTATTTGGGTTGTGAACATAATATTGATTCTATTGGCCATCTAACTACATTTATCTCAGTGAAGAATATGAAATATATGGATAATGACTAACTACTGAACACTAACATTTTGGGGACCTACATACAGTCTCTTAGCTTTTAAAATAAGCATCTTCTGTTCCAAAATGGGGTTGGGGACACAGGAGAAAAGTCCAGATGTTGAGGAGAATGAATGGAAATATGCAGCTGCAGAGGTGGGGTGGGGTGGGGCTCACAAGACTCAATGGGGAGGATGTTAGTAGAAATGCCCAACACTGGGGAAATAGTACCTGAAGAGACAGGACTTCCAGTGGAAAGACGGGGTCACTCTCTAACCATCAACAATTTTGATCCAGGATTGTTTCTGTCTAAAAGCCATGCAGGGTCTAAAAGGCCATCTTTTCTTTTTGTCTTTGTTCTATTGTAGAGACTGGCCCAACTTGGGAGCCATCCACGGGCAAGAACCAAACCCTGACAGTATTACTGATTCCATGTTGTGTTTCAGACAGGCATCTAGTCTAGCTGTCCTCTGAGAGGCTCTACTGAGCCCCAGCACCCCTATGGAAGAGTTGGGGGAAGAGCTGAAGGAGCTGAAAGAGATTGCAGCCCATAGGAAAGAACAACAGTTTCAAGTTGTCTGGATATACCTCAGAGCAACCAGAGACTAAATCACCAACCAAAGAGCTTACATGGATTGGTCTGTGGCCCTGGCAAATACGTAGCAGAGGGCTGCCTTGTCTGGACTCAGTGGGAAAGGATGTGCCTAATCCTGTAGTGATTTGATGACCCAAGGAAGGGGGATGAAGGAGGTATATAGGTGAGGAACATGAGTGGATGGGTAAATGGGGAAGCATCCTCTCAGAAGCAAAGGGGCAGGGAGGATGGGGTGAAGAACTCTGGGAGGGAAGACTGTGAAAAGAGACAACATATGGAAGGTAAATAAATAAAATAATTAAATAAAAAGAAATCAAATGAACAGAAGCTGCTGACCCCAGTGGTTGAATTAGAGGAAAGCTGGAAGAAGCTGAGGAAGAAGGTACAGCAGTCTCAATTAATCTGGACCCCTGAGATCTCTCAAACACCAGACCACCAAACAGGCAGCATACATCAGCTGATATGAGGCCTTCAACACATAAACAGTAGAGGACTGCAGGGTCTGGGTTTAGTCAGAGAAGAGGCACCTAACCCTACAGAGACTCGAGGCCCCAGGGAGTTTAGAGGTCTGGTGAGGTAGGGGATGGGGGGTGCAGAAATCCTTTTGGAGATGGGGCAGGGAGGAGGTATGGGATGTGAAACAGTCAGACAGTGGACCAAGAGAGGAATATAATCTGGAGTTTAAAATAAATAAATAAATAATAAAAATTAAAAAAATAAATTCCATGAAAACATACTCTTTTGTACCATATTTCACTACATTTAACACTTTTACAGTCATAATAAATGTAATGCACTAGGTAGGAATTCAGGGAAATAAATTCATAGAACTAGATTTTGATAATCGGTCTTTATTTGTTGACATAACGTTTCGAGGTAAAGCAGTGCATCTGAATACTTCTGCTGCGGATCAGTTATCTTTTGTGGACAATGTACAAAATCAGCTAAAACATTGAGAGCTGCAAATGGCCAACACACAGAAATCAAATAGAGCTTCTGTCCTTCCGTTCTCTATATGTAGAGAGTGGCCTGTCTTCTTAACAGACACATTAGGCAACATTAAATAAGGAGACCTGATAGTTTTCAGTTTTTAATACCTTCATATTTTCCAAACACTAAAAATATATTAGTGGAATATAACCTAATGTGATTCCCTGATTTTCTGATAAGAGGATATGTGCACCATTCTCTTACTTACACAAAGAAATAAAATTCTCTGCACTCTAACCTAACCGACTATGAAAGTGCTTCTTTAATGGCCCACAACATTAACTTAGAGTGAACAGCAGCTGAGAGTAGAAGACAGTCTTGGTCAACAAGATATATTTTGGGGACTTCCTGTCATCCTTTAGTGTCTTGCATGGATAATACATGTGAGTAAAGTCTTAGACATTTTAAAAATAAAGTTAAAATCATTCTAGTAACACTTTCTTACCGAAAAATAACAACTGAGTCATATTTTCTTGTTGAGTACTATCTTCATTTGTTTTGAAATTCACAAGGAAAGGGTTAATTTTTTTTTCTTTAAAAATTTGAAACTTGAAAAAGGATATGACAGTAATAACCTGAGATGGTAAATTGGAAGTATGGTAAATAGTAAAAATCACTATGACCATCATCAATAAAATACTTCCAGTTAGAGCAAAACACTGAGAAATAAGATATAATTTAATAACAACTGGTTGGCTGAGAAGAAATGCTATTCACACTCTGTTGGAGATGGTTTCTGTAACAGGCTTCCCTTTCAAAAAGATTTTGAATTTATTAGCTTGAAAAATTACCAAAAATAAGCATAATAAAATATCATTTTGTAAGATACTGAAAAAAAAAGATCACTCTTAAGATTCATTTAGACTTAATTTCTAATGTAAACCTTGATTTCTCCATCTGTAAAGCCAGGGTGACATCTGCCAAAGAGGTGGCCTTTGCTACCAAGCTAATACACATTAATTATGTACTAAGCATCCTTGTGGACTATGTGTAACAACTGAGGACCAGTCAGGGGGGGAAAAAGGCCTTGGATGTATTCACACAATATTACTGTCTCTGGTGTATAGAATATAGCTAATTAGGTGTGTATAGTCTCTGGGTTGGCTTAAGTCATGTAATCTCTTACTTAGAAATTGTCTTTGCTTATGGAATGGATTCCTGAGTGGGGCAATCTCTGTATGGTCCTTCCTTCTGTCTCAGCTTGAATTTTTTCTGTAACTCCTTACATGGGTATTTTGCTCCCCATTCTAAGAAAGAACGAAGTATCCACACTTTGGTCTTCCTTCTTCTTGAGTTTCATGTGTTTTGCAAATTGTATCTTGGGTATTCTCCAAACCCAGACACTACTGCATATGCCAGCAAGATTTTGCTGACAGGACCCTGGTATAGCTGTCTCTTGTGAGGATATGCCAATGCCTGGCAAATACAGAAGTGGATGCTCACAGTCATCTATTCGTTGGAACACAGGGCCCCCAATGAAGGAGATAGAGAAAGTGCCCAAGGACCTAAAGGGGACTGCAACCCTATAGGAGAAACAACAATACGAACTTACCAGTATCCTCCGGAGCTTGTGTCTCTAGTTGAATATGTAACAGAGTTTGACCTAGTAGGCTATCAATAGGAGGAGAGGCCCTGGGTCTTGCAAAGATTATATGCCCCAGTAGAGGGGAATGCCTGGGCCAGGAAGCAGGAGTGGATGGGTTGAGGAGCAGGGCTAGGGGAAGGTATGGGGGACTTTCAAAAAAAAAAAAAAAAGGGAAATTGTCTTTACAGTGGAGTAGAAGATAATACCTTCATGTACATATTTACTTACCACAAAATGCAAAATGCAAAGCTACAATGTGAGATTATTTTTTTCTCAACCTTTTTCTCTAGCTGGAACTATTTGGTAGATTAAATTCCAAATTCAAAAGTTAACTCTCATTCCTCCTAATCTCATAAACAAAGCAAAAATGTCTTTTATTGGGTTAAAATTATGGTGCAGCAGCATTAAAGAGAATGAGAAGATTGATGCAATGACCCTGCCTGACAATTCTGCTCCTATTAGCAGAAGGCCCAGGAGATGGCAGGATAATGCCCTGAGCAACACACTCTATGGCAGGCATGGTCATGGCCTACTTCTGTTATGTTCTTTTTTAAGTTGGCTGACATTGTTAGTAGTTTCTAGTCCATCTCTGAGACATCTCTAAGTCACTGATAGGTATAGCACTTAATAGTAAGAGAAGAAAGTAATAGTACTAAGCAAATTTAAATTAAGAGAGTGAAATAAATTACAGTCTGAAAACAATTACATCAAGATGAAACATTTTGTAATATATAATTATAAGTCTGGGTGGTATAGTGTTTCAATGTTTTTAAGGCTCAGACATTTCTTTCTAAATGTCACCTTTAATTGTCCACAATGTCAAGATTTACTCTTTCCATCAGGATATGCAGTGAGGAAAAGCCAATCATTTTGTATCCATTTTGTATTCATATCTGTATATTGCATGTTTTTCTAGTTCATGTAAAATTCCATGTACTACACATTAGCTTTCTGGGGCTAAATGATCAGCTCTGAAAACACACAATGAAAGACATTATACAGTCTCAACAGGTTATTTTTAGAAATGTTTATGTATACACAAATACATATATGTATTCAATACCAGTAATAATAGAGGTCATACATTTGAAGGAGAGTTTGGAGGGGCTTGTGTCAGGTTTGCAGGGACAAGTGTCATTAAATAACAAACTCAAAAATAAAGGACAACAAATAAGAAAAAAACCCACCCACCATAAAAATCAGCAAAAATATTTATGTTGTTTTAAACTTATAATATTTGTGCTAAATGCTAAAAGTAACTAACCAGAAATTCTATAGTAGTTAAAACCATAACATTCTACCTACAAAGTAACTGATCTTCACTTAACAAGAATTATTAATGTTTCTGCATGGATAGAATGCTCACTTTGATTATCCCAGGATAAAAATAGCATAATAATACTCGCTATAATGCAGACTATATAGGATATAGGCACACAGGAACCTAACTTATCTTTATAACTAACTTTAATAAGCATTTCAAACTAATTTTTGACATGTGTTCTACAATTCCTACTGTATTGAAGATGATTGAAATTGTATTTGGCCTTTATTGATGCTAGGACCCACCTGATATCTCATCAACATGTGTTCTACAATTCCTATTGTATTGAAGATGATCGAAATTATATTTGGCCATTCTTGATGCTAGGACCCACCTGATATCTCATCTATATGTCTGTCAGTTTTGTTAAGCTACCTCAACTATGATCCATTTCTGGGAAGACATGTCTAACGTATGTCTGAAAGATTTTCAAATTCTCTCTGCAGAATGCCTGCATTGTTTGAAATCAATAATCAGTTTGACTTGATAGAAAAATATCTGGCATGTACAGACACTGATTCCTCAAACTGCATTTTACACTCTGAGGAAATGTATTTGTATTTAGCTCTTTAATGCTTCCATGTAGCATGCTGTGGAAAGTTTTATGAACTTTATTAATTATTTTACCAATTCTCTCATATATGGATCAAACATCATTAGAAAACGTAAATTTGTCATGAGGTTTCCTGCCTTTCTAACCCAAACCTTCCTGGTTTTCAAAACGGGCAGCACTTTTTCTGCTGCATCCGCAATAGAAATTCCAGGTGCATATGAAGATAAAGGTGACTAATTAGGTTGCTGCTTATTCTCAAGGAAGTAATTAGGCATCATTAGGGTATTATTTTTTAAATTAGGGTTCGCTTTCATGTGGAATTTATATAGTACTCTGTCTTTGTAGAAACAGTCTTGAAACACATTCATTTGTTGAAAAAAGAAAAATTAAATGTCATTATTAAGATCTACTTCTCTGAAAACATGGCCAACAGCAATTTAGCCCTAAATTTGTCAGCTTCACACAAAAGGCAATTTGAACATTAGCAATCAATCTCTCAAGGTGATTTCTATCTGCACTTAGAGGAGTGTATAGAAAAAATAAGAAATCATGATCCTCGTGATCAGTGTCAATGAAAATTCCAACCATGTTCAAGGTTCTGGAAAGGAGAAGGGTCTAAGATTTCAATGCTGAGCCTCCGGAGTTCTGCTGAGGTTTTGTTTGTTTGTTTCATTTTTTCAGACATCTGAAGTGTTGCATGAGGAATACTCCTCATTTGCCGGAGTTCTTATTAAAAAATATGTAAACATCCTAAAGGGAGGTCAAATATGGGGGAATTTATAAAATGTGATTTGAAGATCTTCACATAAATCTGTTCTTTTCTGCCCCCAGATAATCACGAAAGCATTAGGCACCTTTATGTGGATTCTTTTGGTTTCTGAGCATATCAACACATTTATACAAATGCAAGACAATCGGTCTTTTCTGTTTATCCACCCTTGTCATGGTCTACTATTAGTTCTACTATCACTGGTAGAATGTGATTTTGGAAAATCTCTTATCTCTTCCTCTTTTCTGTAAAGGGGATTTTCCCTTATGTTTCAGATTTGTTGTAAGTTTTATATTAGTTCGTACCCATATAATGCTTAGAACATTACTTATTATGGAATGGTATGAAATAGTTTTGCTTTCATTTTTTAAATATTTATTTTATTTTATGCATATGAGTACAATGTAGCTGTACAGATGGTTGTGAGCCACAATGTGGTTGCTGGGATTTGAAGTCAGGACCTTCGGAAGAGCAGTCAGTGCTCTTAGCCGCTGAGCCATCTCTACAGCCCCTTGCTTTCATTTTTTATTGATTATTTTGTTTATTTACATTTAAAATGTTGCCCCCCTTCCCAGTTTCCCCTCCCAAAACCCCTGTTCCTTCCCTTTCCCTTGCCTCTATTAGGGTGTTCCCCGGCCTGCACTCCCACTCCTGTCTCAGCACCCTAGCATTCCCCTACCCTGGGTAATCAAGTGTCCACAGGACAAGTGGTTCCCTAGCATTGATGGCTGATAAAGTAAAACCTCTGCTACATATCCAGCTGGAGCCATGGGTCCCCCCATGTGTACTCTTTGGTTGGTGGTTGAGTCCCTGGGAGTTTGGGGCACAGGTCTGGTTGGTTGATATTGTGATTCTTCCTATGGGGTTGCAAACCCTTTCAGCTCCTACAGTCCTACCCCTAACTTCTCTATTGAGGTCCCCACACTCAGTATGATGTTTGGCTGTGTACATCTGCATCTTTATTGGTTAGGCTCTAGCAGAACCTCTCAGGGGAGAGCTATACCAGGCTCGAGTCAGTAATCTCTTTCTCAGCATCAGTAATAGTGTCTGGGATTGGTGTCTGGAGATGGGATGGATCACTAGGTGGGGAGGCCTCTGGAAGGTCTTTCCTTCAGTCTCTGTTCAACTCTTTGTCTCTGCATTTCTGATTGACAGGAGAAATTCTGGATTAATATTTTTGAGGTGGTTGGATGGCCCCCATCCATCAACCGGGGAAAATAGAGGAAAGTAACTGATTTGTTTTAATTAATTTTGTATCCAGCCACTGTGCTGAAGTTGTTTATCAGCTGTAGGACTTCTGCTGTAGATTCTTTGGGTCATTTTTGTATACTATCATATCATGTGCAAATAGTAATATCATGACTTCCTCTTTTCCATTTTGTATCACTTTGATCAACTTTTGTTGTCTAATTGCTCTGTCTAGAATTTCAAGTACTATATTGAATAGTTAGGTGGAGAGTGGGCAGCCTTGTCTTGTCACTGATTTTAGTGGGATTGCTTCAAGTTTTTTTTCCATTTAGTTTCATGTTGACTATTGGCTTGTTGAAAATTGTCTTTATTATATTTGAATTCCTGATCTCTCCAGTACTTTTTTTTTGATTTTTAATATTTTTATTACATATTTTCCTCAATTACATTTCCAATGTTATCCCAAAAGTCCCCCATAGCGCCCCCCACTTCCCTACCCACCCATTCCCATTCTTTTGGCCCTGGCATTCCCCTATATTGGGGCATATAAAGTTTGCAAGTCCAATGGGCCTCTCTTTCCATTGATGGCCGACTAGGCCATCTTTCGATACATATGCAGCTAGAGACAAGAGCTCCGGGGTTCTGGTTAGTACATCATGTTGTTCCAACAATAGGGTTGCAGATCCCTTTAGCTCCTTGGGTACTTTCTCTAGCTTCTCCATTGGGAGCCCTGTGATACATCCAATAGCTGACTGTGAACATCCACTCCTGTGTTTGCTAGGCCCCGGCATCGTCTCACAAGAGACAGCTATATTTGGGTCCTTTCAGCAAAATCTTGCTAGTGTATGCAATGGTGTCAGCGTTTAGAAGCTGATTATGGGATGGATCCCTGGATACGGCAGTCTCTAAATGGTCCATCCTTTCATCACAGCTACGAACTTTGTCTCTGTAACTCCTTCCCTGGGTGTTTTGTTCCCAATTCTAAGAAGGTGCACAGTGTCCACACTTTGGTCTTCCTTCTTCTTGAGTTTCATGCGTTTATCAAATTGTATCTTATATCTTGGGTATCCTAAGTTTTGGGCTAATATCCACTTATCAGTGAATACATATTGTGTGAGATCTTTTGTGATTGTGTTATTTCACTCAAGATGATGCCCTCCAGGTCCATCCATTTGGCTAGGAATTTCATAAATTCATTCTTTTTAATGGCTGAGTAGTACTCCATTCTGTAAATGTACCATAATTTCTGTATCCATTCCTCTGTTGAGGGACATCTGGGTTCTTTCCAGCTTCTGGCTATTATAAATAGTCCAGTACTTTTAATATGAAGGGGTGTCTTATTTTGTTAAAGGCTTTTTCAGCATCTAATGAGATGATCATGTGTTTCTCTTTTTATTTTTCTTTCTTTGAGTTTGTTTTTCTAGTGAATTATCGTGACAGATTTCTAAATATTGAACCATCCCTGTATCCCTGGGATGAAGCCTACTTGATCATAGTGATCATTTTGACGTGAGCAGCTCATCTGAAACTCTAGATCAAAAAGAAGCAAATACACGCAAGAGAAGTAGACAGCAGGAAATTATCAAAGTTAGTTGGTATTGCAAGCTTGTACAACCACTCTGGAAATCAGTCTGGCTGTTCCTCCGAAAATTGGACATAGTACTACAGGAGGATCCCTCAATACCTCTCCTGGGCATATATCCAGAAGGTGTTACAACTGGTAAGAAAGACACATGCTCCACTATGTTCATAGAAACCTTATTTATAATAGCCAGAAGCTGGAAAGAACCCAGATGCCCCTCAACAGAGGAATGGATAAAAAAAAAATGTGGTACAATTACACAATGGAGTACTACTCAGCTATTTAAAAGAATGAATTTATGAAATTCCTAGGCAAATGGTTGGACCTGGAGGGCATAATCCTGAATAAGGTAACCCAATCACAAAAGAACTCAAATGATATGTACTCACTGATAAGTGGATATTAGCCTAGAAACTTAGAACACCCAAGATATAAGATACAATTTGCAAAACACATGAAACTCAAGAAGAACGAAGACCAAAGTGTGGACACTTTGCCCCTTCTTAGAATTGGGAATAAAAGACCCATGGAAGGAGTTACAGAGACAAAGTTTTCAGCTGAGACAAAAGGATGGACCGTCTAGAGACTGCCATATCCAGGGATCCAACACATAATTAGCCTCCAAACGCTGACAACATTGCATACACTAGCAAGATTTTGCTGAAAGGACCCTGATATAGTTGTCTCTTGTGAGACTATGTCGGGGCCTAGCAAACACAGAAGTGGATGCTGACAGTCAGCTATTGGATGGATCACAGGGCCCCCAAAGGAGGAGCTAGAGAAAATACCCAAGGAGCTAAAGGAATCTGCAACCCTATAGGAGGAACAACATTATGAACTAACCAGTACCCCGGAGCTCTTGACTCTAGCTGCATATGTATCAAAAGATTGCCTAGTCGGCCATCACTGGAAAGAGAGGCCCGTTGGACATGCAAACTTTATATGCCCCAGTACAGGGGAACGCCAGGGCCAAAAAGTGGGTAGGGGAGTAGGGGGGAGGGTATAGGGGACTTTTGGGATAGCATTGGAAATGTAAATGAGGAAAATACCTAATAAAAATATTTTTAAAAAATAGAAAATAAAAGAATTATAAAAGATTCAATAAAACCAGGAGCTTTTTTTTTTCTTAGAAAATCAACAAGATAAGATAAACCCTTAGCCAGACTAACAAGCAGGACCCAAATTATAAAAATCAGAAATGAGACAGGAGATACAACAGGAACAGAGAAAATCCAAAATATCATCATATCCTACTACAAAAGGCTACAGGCAACAAAACTGGAAAATCTGGATGAAATGGACAATTTTGTGGACAGATATTAGGTGCCAAAGTTAAAACAGGATCACACAAACCATCTAAACAGTCCCATAAGCCCTAAGGAAATTGAAGCAGTCATTAAAAGTCTCCCAACCAAATAATTCCAAGGACCAGATGGCTTTAGTGCAGAATTCTATCAGAGCTTCAAAAGAGACCAAATAGCAATACTTATCAAACTATTTCATAAAATAGAAACAGAAGGAACAGTACTCAATACATTCTATGAAGCCAGGATAACACTGATACCTAAACCACATAAGGACCCAACAAAGAAAGAGAACTTCAGATCAATTTCCCTCATGAATATTGGTACGCAATATTATTTTAGAATTAAGATAACTATTATTATCACTGAATACTCTGGTATCAATTCACTTCATTTATAATCAGATTGCATCAGAATGATGTTATGGGTCAGGCGCCTGAGAGTTGATTATTGCTTGGACACTTGTTTCTCTTGTGAATGGGAAAGAGAACTTAATATAAAATCACTCGGCACACATTTAAAAGTCTTGCCATTCCATCTTCCACCTACAACTTCAAAGAGAACACCAGATGACTTCCCTTTGGAGCACTTTGCTCTTTCCAGACCACTGACCCTGCTAATGCCAGAACTATAAAATATAGATTTTTTTCTACATAATTTACTCATCTACATATATTCTGTTATAGCAGCATAAAACGTACTGGTACAATAGATACTAATTAAGTTCACATACTGAGGACATAAAATTAAGTGTACCACTTAAGAGTTTAGGATCATTTCAAAAAATTGTGTCCTCACTAAAAATGGTAATTTACATATCATTTACTCTCTTTACCTCAATTCTAGATACTGAGATTACTTTTTTTTTCCACTATAGGGATAATGGAGAAAGGAACACTTATAGTGACTGTGATGGTATCCAGTCTATAGCTTATTTGCAGATAGATTCTGAGAGATATGAAGCAGGATGGAATGATGTTGATGATCCCAGCAGTATTTCAAGGGTAGTCAAGGAAAAGTAAAAGGTAAAGAGTCCCAAAGAAATGAACCCACACACCTATGGTCACTTGATCTTCGACAAGGGAGCTAAAACCATCCAGTGGAAGAAAGACAGCATTTTCAACAAATGGTGCTGGCACAACTGGTTGTTATCATGTAGACGAATACGAATCGATCCATTCCTATCTCCTTGTACTAAGGTCAAGTCTAAGTGGATCAAGGAACTTCACATAAAACCAGAGACACTGAAACTTATAGAGGAGAAAGTGGGGAAAAGCCTTGAAGATATGGGCACAGGGGAAAAATTCTTGAATAGAACAGCAATGGCTTGTGCTGTAAGATCGAGAATTGACAAGTGGGACCTCATGAAACTGCAAAGCTTCTGCAAGGCAAAAGACACCATCAATAAGACAAAAATACCACCAACAGATTGGGAAAGGATCTTTACCTATCCTAAATCAGATAAGGGACTAATATCCAATATATATAAAGAACTCAAGAAGGTGGACTCCAGAAACATTCTGAGGTATAGAAGACTATCAGAATTCTATGTATACTAGTAATATTGTTTCCTGAAGTATAGGGTTACATGTAAAATTACACTTGCTTCTAACATAATCCTGATAATGATATACAGAGAAGTTTGATCAGCATGTGCAGGCTCTCTGTAAAAGGTTAACAATGTACTAAAAATTTATTGCAAAAGAAAAAAGTGGATGACAATCAAATTTATTTGTATGATTTTTTTCTGTTTTTCTATATGTTATGGGAGCTTATAACACAGACATGGGTTAGATTAATAAAATAATGAAAATGGGCATTGCAAAGATAAGGAGACTGTGTTGTGGTATCTTTTGTTGCTTTTCACAACATGGTAATGAACTGTGTATGGCCCTCAATAATGATATGTTTATGAAACCTAAAACTATGTCAAATTGCAACTTGTGCAGATTAAAATTGCTTTCTGAGGCAGATATAGATAATTAAATATTTTATGCATATCATTTATGTCCCTAAGCTCAGTTGTCAGGTATTTCTGAACTAATGTTTTGTTTTTGTTTGTGTTGAGTTTTTTTATTTATTTTTGTAAATGCCTCATGATATAGCTCCTGTTGACACAAGAATCTATGTACATGGCTGGTCTCAAACATTCAGCCCATCTACAAGTCTTCCAGGGTTACATGATTTACAAGGCATTTCTACCAGGTGAATTAAATGTTTATACTACGTTTGCCAGGTGAATTAACAAATGATTGTACAGCTGTGCTTCATAAAGAAATTTCACACAATTATACTTTATTTTTACTAGAACATACTCATCACAGTATGCCTCAAGTCTCCCCCTCATTCTGGTCCTCATTTATCTTCTAGACAAGCCATTCTCAATTTGTTGGTCATTAGCCCTTTAAGGTCCTGTATAGCAGACATTTATGTTACAGTTCATAACAATAGCAACATTCATTAGTTATAAAGTAGCAACAAAATACTTTTATGTTTCTGGGTCATCGCAAATGGATTAACTATATTAAATATTGCAGTATTAGGAAGTTTGACAACCACAATTGTATATAGTATCACTCCTGTTTGCATGCCATAGATATTTTTATATCATGTTTATATTTTATGAAAAAATACTATGTGAACATAATTTTATGTATCTAGATATAATGTGACACGATGCTTGTCTATCTGAGTCTGACTTGCTTTGTTTAACCATATGACCACCACTTGTATTTTTCCCACAAATAAAAGTTAGTTCTTCTTATGGCTAAAAACAAGCCTTACATAGTGCATATGTACCACATATTGTTCATCCATCTAGTGACTGGGATCTAAACTCATTTAATAACTGTGGGATTATCAGTTATGTTTTAAGAAACACTGATGTATAAATACTTCTAGGCTTTGACTACTTGAATCATTTAGTCAAAAAACTGGAAAGAATGGAACCGGGTCATCTGTAATTATAATTTTCTAACTTTAGATTTCTTTCAAAGCTTTTAACTGATTTTTGGTGGCTGGACTAATATCCATTATAGGACAAAAGACACCTGTTTCTTTCTCTTCGTAGTTATTTTGCATTTAACTACCTATCTATCTATCTATTTATTTATTAATAATTAATTAATCTAGAGTCTTGTTTGACAATGTTAATAGGTACAGACATCTTTGAAATCCTTTTGAAACTAGTTTTAAAAGGCCAAGAAAGGAAGAAGATAGAACTGAGAAAGAAGAGAAAGAGAGAAGAGATATAGAAAAAGAAAAGAAAGGAAAGGAAAGGAAAGGAAAGGAAAATAAACTGTTAGAGGAACATTAGCAGTAGATAGTTTTATGAAAAAAGTGAGACAACAGTTAGAACACTCATGTAATTTAATTGTCAAGTAAATATATTAAGTGCTACAGGCACATTTAAATTCTAGTAAATGGCCATAAATTACAGAAAATGTATCCATAGTCATATATCTTTTCCAAGGTTATATTATTTGTGAGGTACTTTTGGTTTATTTTGCATTGGGGGCAATGGGGCTGCATTTGCGTGGATTTCCACCACAGTGTTATTAGTTTTGTTTCTTGTTGCTATCATCAAATATTCCACAGCAGAAATAATAGAGGATGAGCTTATTTTGGATCATAGTTTGAGGGGTATAGGCCATCAACGAAGGGAAGGCATTACAGGGAGAGGTGTAGTTGGTGGCATAAGTACCACCTCACCTTGCAGAATTTGGAAAGGGAATGGGACTGGCCTATAAAACCTCAAAGCCTGCTCTCAGTAACCTAATTCCTTTAGCAAGAATCCACCTTGTAATGTTCACACAACCCTCCATAAAGGGCTACTAGCTGTAGAACACTTTGATATCCAAACATAAGGGCCTACTTTGCAGATTTCACATTTGGACTAAAATGATATTATTATTTATAGCCTATACGGCATTTCTTTGAAATGTCCTTGATTTTCAGCTAGCTGATTTCCAAGTAATGTTTTCTTCCCATAACATTATAAACATCACAGAAAAAATATGGTTTAGTAAAGTTATAGATGAGATATTTCAGATGATGTGATTTTTACCTTTAATGCTTAATGCTTCTTATTTCTGTGAAATACCACACAAATGAGTAGGAAGTACTATGTTTTTAAATGTGATATGATTGTTGGTCTTTAAAGCAAACATTTTAATTGCTTCATGTGGTTAACATTGTGTCTTTTATTTTCCATTCATGTCCACTGATGCTAGGCTTTTGAGACTGATGGGCTACTATTCCTGCCCTTCCCATGCAGGAAACCTGTATCCATTTCTGACTCTGGGATTGTTAATTATTGACCTTGCCTATATTCTAGGTATTAGTTTCTTGGTTAGGGTTAGCACCCTCCAGGTTTGCCAGTGTTTATCTTGCTGTTAGACTACATTCTATTGTCATGCTTACCTGACCAGCTTGTAGCTTTACTCTAGCAAGGCTTTAACACTATCACAGTTACAAAGCTATAACTTCAGTTTTTCTTGGATACTTCGTAATACGTGTCCAAGTATCCATACTTCTTTTCCATAGTATATGGAGTGTTGTTTTAGGTGGAAGCTTCTTGCTAGATTGGCTCTTCACTTATAATTAAGGTTATTATATCAGCTAGACTAAAAGCAAAGATATTTGAAATAACAGTGTGTTTCACATGTTTCTCAAGGGGTTTGCAGTGGCTGACCTCATTGCAGTCACTGACAATAGGCATGTTGTTGCAGTATATCTCCTCCAAAATATACCCCAGCAATGAAAACACAACACAGTTAATATGAATACATGCTGTGTGCCTAAAATGGGGAGATCTACTGCTACACTACCATCTTCCTCCTCATCTATGAGACCCCTTAGGACTTGTGGATTCTCCAGGCCATGTGCTTCTGCTCTGCTTTTCTTCTTCTTCCTCCTCTATGTCCTCTCTCTCTTCCATTTTCTCCATCTTCTCTCTCCCTACCTTCTACTCCACTTTCCCTTTTATCTGCCCAATCATCAGCTCTCCGCTATTTTACAAATTAAGGTGGGAAGCAGGTTTACAGGAAATCACCTGAGTGCTGACTCATTCCTTGTTTGAAGAGAATGGAATTAATATCAAATATAATTAGCTCCAGGGCTACCACAACACCATGCCCTTCCTATTTTCTGTCTAGTTTGATTATCTCATACCCGACTATAAGCCTCATGGTACATTCTCATCAGTGCTTCAATCTTTCCCACTTCTACCCTTAGTTTGCCATTTAACCCCAACTCATATGAGTGGCTAGTAGTATTACCCAGATACCTTTCTCTTAGATTGTTACAGGTCTTTCTTCTGTCTAACAGGCATTATCGATTTTAATTTAGTGTATGTTAATATTTTTAAGAATCTAGATTTGTATGTTGCATGAAACATTATAAAACATATTTACTATATTAAAATAAAAGAAGTAAATGTGATAAAATATAGATGGAAAGATTAAAAGTAGTTCTGCCATTATATTCTAAAATTGCAATATAGTTTGATAATAATGAAGCATTAAAATATACATGGGATAATGCACGAACTGTATAAAGTCTATTGTGGAAAAAATTGAATAAGATATGCTGCTTTCAAAATCAAGACTTTTGCTTGAAGGGTAAATGAAAAGAGATTTCTGACTCATGATCTTAGATATCATTAGTCCTAATAATGTCGGTGGTTTCTTCTGGGAGGTTTTAATCAGTTTGTTGTGACACGGTACCAGCTACTCAGTCCTATAAAACAATTGTGATTGATTACTGCTGTGCCATGAATTGGCCAGAAGGGAACCTGATGAAATAATACCCATAGCTTACTTTTCAGAGTGAAACTTCTGAAAATGGAGGCCTTTTGGGTTAAGCCTTGCTTAATTTCTTATAAACATTATTTAAAGTGTTGTATCCCAAAGCTCAATTAATTGTTTTCTAAAGATAAATGTCAACTTGGATTGCAGTCAGTTTTAAGAATTACAGTATATTCGCTAATTACAATGGCATATGGTGAGTTTATGTCTGTTGCTCAAACCTTGGCCTAGTTAAGTATTGACATCTTCTGACCTGAACACAGCAGGCATACTTAGAAGACCACTTGCAGATCTGTCAAAGCACTATGGCAACCTAGAGGCTTTCCAAGCCGATAAACTATGACCACAAAGGCTAAGCTAAATGAGACAGCATTTTATAAATAGATATGCGTGTTCTAAATTTATTTTTTTTTATTTTCCTTCAATTAAACATAGCAAAAACACAGAAAACAAAAGAGAACTTCCTCCCCCTATTGTCTTGTGTTTAATTTGGTATTTCTGTGGCGAAGAACCAGGAAGACAATTTAGAAAAGACTCGGGTTTTAGTTCAGGATAGACATATTCCATCGCATGAAATGATGGTAAGAAAAAAAAACTATGTATACTATCCAGACAATGATAGAATTCAACCTTAATTGGCAAGGCAACTCAATGTATATGAAATCCATGAGTTCTGCCTTCTCTGTCCACATTCTTTCCAACCATTCTGATCTTGAAATCATTGCTACAGTTATCCATCAAGCTGTTTTGGAGCACATAGGGATCCTACAGCTTATCTCTTTTATTGTTACCCAATTCTTTCACAATTTAATTCCTAAACATTATGAATATTACCAGACACTCTAGCAATGACTCTACTGCTCTGGTATAAATTTTTTAGGTTTGCTTGCTTATTTTACTTCATTATGAGAAATACTTGAAATCCCGAGACATCAGTAGTTTCCATATAAAATGGGAATTTATTGTGGTAGTTTTAGGGGATCCACTTGCATCCAATACAATTCAAGAACCAAGTAAATGCAGAAAAGTAAAGTTGATTTTAATTATGCCACTATTGATTGTTCAGGGACACAGAAGAAACATGGGAGCTGAATTGCAAGCACATAAATCACAAAAGCCATAAACATTGGTGCCAAATCATAGTTACATTTTCCAGCAATCAGGATTCAGGGATAGAGTACTTCCCTGGGTACATGTCTTTGTGGTACACATACCCTGTTCTCATTTGTTGGTTCTCTCAATTGTGTCAGGGCTTTCATGTCTCAACATGCCAACCAGTATGTCAGTTTTATATAAAATGGCTTCCGTTTGGTTCCTTACTACGATAGTAGTAAAACAAAGCAGGGTCATATTAAATACTTTGTATTACATAGAAGGAAAGGGACATTACTACCTTTAAAGTTAGGCATGCCATTTGAGATCTTGTCCTTACAATCACATTTTCTCTGCCTATCCATTAAAATTGAAGATTGGCAATTTTTAAAGAATCTACATAAACAAACATGATAGAACACTCAACTCTTTCTGGAAAGCCTCTTTTTCCAAGGTTATCTATTATCAGTTAAATCATTTTCTATTACAATATGACCAGAGAGGTATTTCATTTGTTAAGACCAATGGCTGCCTTTTCCAAAGACTTAGGTTTCAGTCCTAGCACTTGAGAACAGATCAAGGATACATATAACTCTACATCCAAGGGATGTATTGCACAGGCATACATGTAGAAAAAACTCATACACATTCAAATAATATAAAACTCATATTTTGTGGATTCTGATTAGCCAGTTATATGCTAACAACCAAAGTCTTTGGAATAGTTTTCTGATATTTCATAAAATTTTAAATGAGACATAGTTCATACATAACTACCTATAAGTAGGCATTTGTTAAATTTTAGTAATGATATACTTTATGATAGCTTATTACCTGAATAATGAAGTAAAGTGATTTTCAATTTATATCAGCAACATTTTCAGCTCAAAGGATGATGCCAGTAAGCACACAATTGTGGTTGTGTTTAATTGCCATGGTCCAATCTGAGATGCATCTTCCTTTCATTCAGTTTCCCTGATTCCCTCATTCAAGGAAATTTTTTCAAGAAACAAGATAGAACATTTCAGCTGCATATAATCTATTAATGTTTTCTGATAGATTGGTAGGTTAGTTGGTGTGTACTGATTTTTAATAGAGAATTTGGAGAGATTGGAAGAAATATGAAATTCCATCTATCCCATGTCAATGATAAGACTCTACAGAATGAATATAAAGATAATATAACATAAAAATAAGAAAGACTAGAAGATGGAAGACTAGGTATACATACAATGAGAAAAGTGGACTGGAGCCATCTTTCTCTTCATAGCTCTGAAAAGTATTTTACAGATTCTTCTTGAGATTAATCAAGCAAACAATTTGACAATGATTTGATCACTTATGCTTGCAATATCCCCTTTTCATATTAAATCCACTGAAGTTAATGTGAAGAAACATAGTACTACCAAAGTATAATAATTAAGCTGTGACAGCTATTCTATTATGAAATATATTTAACAATTAATGTCATGTATTAGATTAATTGCACATCATTTAAGTAGCACTGCCTGGAATTTTAGCAAACTTGTTTATTGTTAAACTTCCAAAGAGTTTTTTACTGTAAAGTTATATTTTTATATATCAAATAGAAAACTATTTTTTAAAATCTTTATTATCAATATCTTCTTTGTTTCCTAGTATATTTCATAAGTCTTGAAGTTATACAAAATATTCACCACACAGTATAATGTCTCATGAAGGAAATTCCACGGTCTGTCTTCTTAGTATACATATCTATGGAAGTTTTATGGAGGTTTGTGAACATCTTATAGATTAAAAAAATAGTTAAGAGTGTGATTAGTGGAGGTATAACTCTGTGCTAGCATATTTGCCTAGAATTTACAGAGCCTTTAGTTTGATTGAGAGTAAAGAAAAAAGGGGAAAAGGCACTTGTTCAGAGAGAAAAAAAATAAAAGAGAAATAAGTGATTGAGATAGAGCAAGATTAAATATTGATTTAATTCTACTTCAGGATGTTTATCATGCAACACAATTTTAAAAATGTATAAGCTTCAGAGTAAGCAAAATATATTGCATATTTTCAGTAAAAATTTTATCCTGTGTTTTATTTGCTTAAATTCACTTGGATTTTAAATTTGAATTTCAGATTCTGCATTAATATGTAGGAAAGACTTCTATATTTCTAGGAAATAGTTTCAAGGTGTCCACAAGTAATCTAAGAGAGGAGCTATTGTGTCTATAGAATGCCTCAGAATTTTAATATTTCACTAATTTAAAACCACAATGCTTTTCTATTTGTCCAAATACATGAAGAATCTAAGATTAGATCTTAGGTGTTTTATATGTCAACATCTTCAACATAAAATTATGTTACTAAATCTCACATGTTCTTTAAGTGTCATTTTTAATATATACATAAAATGCTAGGCCACCTATGGAAATGAAATTTATAGGTCATGCACTACTATCAAATGATATATTCATTGAAATATAAATTTAAAATATAGCAAAAGATACATAATCAGTACACATTGAATGATATATAATAGACACAATAGTTATTGTCTTATTTTTCATGTTATTAGTTGTTATATCCAATGCAGTAATAACTGGATCATAAAAATTAACATATTAGTTAATTCTTTGTAATTGTTGATAATAATATGTATGTATATGTATATATCTATACACACACAGAATTAGATCATTAATTTATGAGCTTTTTCCTTGTGACATTCAGTTAATGAATGAAAGATAACACTAGACAGTATCATAATAGAAACCATTAGTATTAAATTATTATATCAATTCATAATCTATATTAGTAATACATGTATACCAAATATGTTTGAATAAAAATTTTCTTATCTTGATGTGAAATTATCCTAGTTTTGGACCTTTTCTGTTGTACAATTTTAATACACATAAAAGATGAATTCTCATGATGCACAGCCTGAGAATAAGCAAGATCTGTGCCCAGAGACACATATGGAATAAATCATCAAAGATCTTTTTATGAACATATAATTGTGGATTTTATATAAATCATAAGATTAGTATATTGAACAAATCTCTTTTATGCTACTGAGAGAAAGGCTCTGCTACTATATTTGGTAGTTTAAAACATGGCTGCAGGTGTAATGTTATGAGGAATAACTCTTTAAGCATTTGTCTAAACATAAATGAGTAGTGAATATGGGTGGTTAAGAATAATTTCAGATTTTGCTGATGTATGGAAAATATACTAGCTCTTATTTGTTAACTTTGGTTTTAAGAAAATACTCCAAAAATACAGATGATAAATGGCACAGACTGACATAATCTCCTATACAAGTTATTTCCAGATGTTCTTAGGAAAGTTTCAAATAGGACATTTTTTAATTGCAATTCACATTATAAATTGAAAGTAGAGTATTCATAATGTTTCAAACAAGTTAGTGATGTTTATGACAGCAAAAATAGCTTGCTCCTTACATGAGAGTCTAGTGGTTTTAAGGTTTTATTTGGTGGTCTCAAGAACTAGAGGTAAATAAAATCAGAGAGGCATGTCATCAGTATAGAAAGTTCAATCTGTCCTTTCAACTCAGTGAAAAGAATGAATATGGAAAGAAATACTAAGAGAAAACACTTCATAAGTATAAATACAGGATGAAATAAGTACTGATAAACACACTTCAACGTGCAGAATGCATGGGATAAAAAAAAGTTAAATAATATAGGCTTAAGCATAATGACATAAAAATAAAATAATTTAAAGTAAAATAAAAAAGCTTGCACAGAGAAATAAAGTGGATCACTCCCTTTTAAACTGCAGGAAATGAAAGGACACACAATGCATGGGGCTTATAAATGACTTGACTAAAGAATAATAATGATGACAGACATTGATGCCTGTTATAACAGGTGAAAGATGATGTGATCATTTGCAGCAAATGGTGATATTTTCAGGAGATATATAGGTTAGTGTTTTCTAGGCTTCACTATACTTGCTAATAGTAATAGGAGAAATGAACAGGACACAGGTAATGAGTGTCTCAGTTGAAACTGAAATAAAATGAACATCTTATAAAATTCAGTTATTTATATGTTTCAATGTTCATAGACATTTCTTGCCTACACAAGAACTTGATTATAGAATTTACCCAAAACTGAAAATTTCAAAAACAACTAGTGTGAGATATGATTTATTAATGATATATAAAAGAAACCTAATATTAAATAAAACAATATGGGAAGTTCTAAAATTGCTGATTTGTAATGATGGTTATGATAATGACAATTGTATTATCAGTGGTAGACAAAGTGGGTGAAGACGGACTTTCTCCATGAATATCAAATTATAGGAAGAGACTGGTTATTAAGGTGACAAAATAGAGTCACTAGAAATAAATAGACCAAACAGAAGGCAAGATGTTATGGTGAGAATTCATGTTTATTGATTTAATAGATAAGGCAATATTTGAAGTGGCAGAGAATTAGACAGAGAAGTCATGAAGGTTGCTGATATATAAGATTGTAGAGATACCGAAGGTGTTTGTCAGGCTTAGGAGTTCTCTGGTGGAATTTTTAGGGTCACTTATATATACTATCATATCATCAGCAAAAAGTGATATTTTGACTTCTTCCTTTCCAATTTGTATCCCCTTGGTCTTGCAAACTTTATATTCCTCAGTACAGGGGAATGCCAGGACCAAGAAGTGGGAGTGGGTGGGTAGGGGAGTGGGGGGGAGGGTATGGGGGACTTTTGGGATAGCATTGGAAATGTAAATGAAGAAAATACCTAATTAAAATAAAATAAAAAAATAAAAAAATAAAATCATGATATACTTGGTTTAAAAAAAGATTATAGAGCCACATATAGAAGGAGTTATGTTTAATGTGTTTTCAGATAATCATATTTTCATTTTTTATTTATTAAAATCTTTTTATATTATTGGAGAGATTATTAATCAAACCAATTTAATTTAAGTCAATAAATATAGTAGATCAAAGAACTAGTGATTCTCACATATTCCTTCAGTACAACAGGCAAAAACATATGATTCATAAGCACACGTTATGCAGGTCTGCATGAACTTAATAATAGACCTTATGAGTTTGAGAAGAAGAAAATTCATATTAAAGATTTTTGAAATGACAAAAACTCAGTTCAGACATATACATGAGGAACTGGCCAGAGTGTGGTAAATTTAATATAAAGAATGGTCTGCAGAGTGATGGCATGCTGAGGTTGTTTGTGCACCTGTTCATCAAGTCTGTTAACTCAACTTTTTACCCAGCCAAGCTTTCACTTTCTTTTTCTCTTTTTCTAAAATTGAATATTTATTTATTTACATTTCAAATGTTATCCAGTTTCCCTTCTGGAACCCCTCTATCCGACCCTCCCAACCCCTTCCCACTGCTTCTATGAGGGTGTTCCCCCTCCCACCCATCCACTCCCACCTCACAAGCATAGCATTCCTCTCCACTGGGGCATCAAGCCTTTACAGGACAAAGGGCCAATCCCTCCCATTGATAAAAGGTAAGGCCCCTTCAGTCCTTTAGTCCTTCCCCTAACTCCTCCATTGGGGACCCTGTGTTTAGTCTTATTTATGGCCGAGAGCATCTGCTTCTGTATTGGTCAGGATCTGGCAGAGTCTCTCAGGAGACAGCTGTAATAGATACCTGTCCACAAGCTCTTCTTTGTTTTTTTTTTTTTTTTTTTTAAATTAGGTAATTTCCTCAATTACATTTCCAATGCTATCCAAAAAGTCCCCAATACACTCCCCTCCCCAGTCCCCCACCCACCCACCCCCACCCCTTGGCCCTGGCATTCCCCTGTACTGGGGCATATAAAGTTGGCAAGTCCAATGGGCCTCTCTTTCCAGTGATGGCCTACTAGGCCATCTTTTGATACAAATGCAGCTAGAGACAAGAGCTCTGGGGTACTGGTTAGTTCATAATAATGATCCACCTATGGGGTTGTAGTTCCCTTTAGCTCCTTGGGTATTTTCTCTAGCTCCTCCATTGGGTGCCCTGTGATCCATCCAATAGCTGACTGTGAGCATCCACTTCTGTGTTTGCTAGGCCCCAGCATTGTCTCACAAGAGACAGCTATATCTGGGTCCTTTCAGCAAAATCTTGCTAGTGTATGCAATGGTGTCAGCGTTTGGAAGCTGATTATGGGATGGATCCCTGGATATGGCAGTCTTTAGATGGTCCATCCTTTCTTCACAGCTCCAAACTTTATCTCTGTAACTCTTTCCATGGGTGTTTTGTTCCCAATTCCAAGAAGGGGCACAGTGTCCACACTTTGGTCTTCGTTCTTCTTGAGTTTCATGCGTTTAACAAATTTTATCTTATATCTTGGGTATCCTAAGTTTTTGGGCTAATATCCACTTATCAGTGAGTACATATTGTGTGAGTTACTTTGTGATTGTGTTACCTCACTCAGAATGATGCCCTCCAGATCCATCCATTTGCCTAGGAATTTCATAAATTCATTCCTTTTAATAGCTGAGTGGTACTCCATTGTGTAAATGTACCACATTTTCTGTATCCATTCCTCTGTTGAGGGGCATCTGGGTTCTTTCCAGCTTCTGGCTATTATAAATAAGGCTGCTATGAACATAGTGGAGCATGTGTCCTTCTTACCGGTTGGAACATCTTCTGGATATATGCCCAGGAGAGGTATTGCTGGATCCTCTGGTAGTATTATGTCCAATTTTCTGAGGAACTGCCAAACTGATTTCCAGAGTGGTTGTACAAGCTTGCAATCCCACCAACAATGAAGGAGTGTTCCTCTTTTTTTTTTTTTTTTTTTGGTTTTTCGAGACAGGGTTTCTCTGTATAGCCCTGGCTGTCCTGGAACTCACTTTGTAGACCAGGCTGGCCTCTGCCTCCCGAGTGCTGGGATTAAAGGCGTGCGCCACCACGCCCGGCTCAGGAGTGTTCCTCTTTCTCGACATCCTCGCCAGCATCTGCTGTCACCTGAATTTTTTATCTTAGCCATTCTGACTGGTGTGAGGTGGAATCTCAGGGTTGTTTTGAGTTGCATTTCCCTGATGATTAAGGATGTTGAACATTTTTTCAGGTGCTTCTCTGCCATTCGGTATTCCTCAGGTGAGAATTCTTTGTTCAGTTCTGAGCCACATTTTTTAACGGGGTAATTTGATTTTCTGGAGTCCACCTTCTTGAGTTCCTTATATATATTGGATATTAGTCCCCTATCTGATTTAGGATAGGTAAAGATCCTTTCCCAATCTGTTGGTGTTCTTTTTGTCTTATTGACGGTGTCTTTTGCCTTGCAGAAGCTTTGCAACTTTATGAGGTCCCATTTATCGATTCTCGATCTTACAGCGCAAGCCTTTCCTGTTCTATTCAGGAATGTTTCCCCTGTACCCATATCTTCAAGGCTTTTCCCTACTTTCTCCTCTATGAGTTTCAGTGTCTCTGGTTTTATGTGGAGTTCCTTAATCCACTTAGATTTGACCTTGGTACAAGGAGATAGGAATGGAACAATTCTCATTCTTCTACATGATAACTGCCAGTTGTGCCAGCACCATTTGTTGAAAATGCTGTCTTTTTTCCACTGGATGGTTTTTGCTGCCTTGTCAAAGATCAAGTTACCATAGGTATGTGGGTTGATCTCAGGGTCTTCAATTCTGTTCCATTGGTCTACTTGTCTGTCGTTATACCAGTACCATGCAGTTTTTAATCACAATTGCTCTGTAGTACAGCTTTAGGTCAGGCATGGTGATTCCACCAGAGGTTCTTTTATCCTTGAGAAGAGTTTTTGCTATCCTAGGTTTTTTGTTGTTCCAGATGAATTTGCAGATTGCCCTTTCCAATTCTTTGAAGAATTGAGTTGAAATTTTGATGGGGATTGCATTGAATCTGTAGATTGCTTTTGGCAAGATAGCCATTTTTACAATGTTGATCCTGCCAATCCATGAGCATGGGAGGATTTCCATCTTCTGAGATCTTCTTTAATTTCTTTCTTCAGGGACTTGAAGTTCTTGTCATACAGATCTTTCACTTCCTTAGTTAGAGTCACGCCAAGGTATTTTATATTGTTTGTGACTATTGAGAAGGGTGTTGTTTCCCTAATTTCCTTCTCTGTTGTTTATCCTTTGTGTACAGAAAGGCCATTGACTTGCTTGAGTTAATTTTATATCCACCTACTTCACCGAAGCTATTTATCAGGCTTAGGAGTTCTCTGGTGGAATTTGTAGGGTCACTTATGTATACTATCATATCATCTGCAAAAAGCGATATTTTGACTTCTTCTTTTCCGATTTGTATCCCCTTGATCTCCTTTTGTTGTCTAATTGCTCTGGCTAGGAATTCAAGTACAATGTTGAATAGGTAGGGAGAGAGTGGGCAGCCTTGTCTAGTCCCTGATTTTCGTGGGATTGCTTCCAGCTTCTCACCATTTACTTTGATGTTGGCTACTGGTTTGCTGTATATTGCTTTTATCATGGTTAGGTATGGGCCTTGAATTCCTGATCTTTCCAAGACTTTTATCATGAATGGGTGTTGGATTTTGTCAAATGCTTTTTCAGCATCTAACAAGATGATCATGTGGTTTTTGTCTTTGAGTTTGTTTATATAATGGATTACATTGATGGATTTTCATTTATTGAACCATCCTTGCATCCCTGGGATGAATCCTACTTGGTCAGGATGGATGATTGTTTTGATGTGTTCTTGAATTCGGTTAGCGAGAACTTTATTGAGGATTTTTTGCAACAATATTCATAAGGGAAATTGGTATCTCTTAATATCAATGGACTCAACTCCCCAATAAAAAGACATAGACTAACAGGCTGGCTACAGAAACAGGACCCAATATTTTGCTGCTTACAGGAAACTCATCTCAGAGAAAAAGATAGACACTACCTCAGAATGAAAGGCTGGAAAACAATTTTACAAGCAAATGGTAGGAAGAAACAAGCTGGAGTAGCCATTATAATATCTGATAAGATTGACTTCCAACCCAAAGTCATCAAAAAAGACAAGGAAGGGCACTTCATTCTCATCAAAGTTAAAATCCTCCAAGAGGAACTATCAATTCTGAATATCTATGCACCAAATACAAGGGCAGCCTCATTCATTAAAGATACTTTAGTAAAGCTCAAAGCACACATTGCACCTCACACAATAATAGTGGGAGACTTCAACACACCACTTTCTCCAATGGACAGATCATGGAAACAGAAACTAAACAGGGACACAGTGAAACTAACAGAGGTTATGAAACAAATGGATCTGACAGATATTTACAGAACATTTTATCCTAAAACGAAAGGATATATACCTTCTTCTCAGCACCTCACGGTACCTTCTCCAAAATTGACTACATAATTGGTCACAAAACAAGCCTCAATATATACAAAAATATTGAAATTGTCCCATGCACCCTATCAGATCACCATGGACTAAGACTGATCTTCAATAACAAAATAAATGATAGAAAGCCAACACACACGTGGAAACTAAACAACACTCTTCTCAATGATACCTTGGTCAAGGAAGGAATAAAGAAAGAAATTAAGGACTTTCTGGAGTTTAATGAAAATGAAGCCACAACATACCCAAACTTATGGGACACACTGAAAGCATTTCTAAGAGGAAAACTCATAGCTCTGAGTGCCTCCAAAAAGAAACTAGAGAGAGCACACATTATCAGCTTGACAACACACCTAAAAGCTCTAGAACGAAAGGAAGCAAATTCACCCAAGAGGAGTAGACGGCAAGAAATGATCAAACTCAGGGGTGAAATCAACCAAGTGGAAACAAGAAGAACAATTCAAAGAATCAACCAGTCGAGGAGCTGGTTCTTTGAGAAAATCAACAAGATAGATAAACCCTTAGCCAGACTCACTAGAGGGCATAGGGAAAGTACTCTAATTAACAAAATCAGAAATGAAAAGGGAGACATAACAACAGACCCTGAAGAAATCCAAAACACCATCAGATCATTTTACAAAAGGCTATACTCAATAAAACTAGAGATCCTGGATGAAATGGACAAGTTTCTAGACAGATACCAGGTACCAAAGTTAAATCAAGATCAGGTTAATGATATAAACAGTCCCATATCCCTAAAGAAATAGAAACAGTCATTAATAGTCTCCCAACCAAGAAAAGCCCAGGACCAGATGGGTTTAGTGCAGAGTTCTATCAAACCTTCAAAGAAGAACTAATCCCAGTTCTTCACAAACTATTCCACAAAATAGAATCAGAAGGTACTCTACCCAACTCATTCTATGAAGCCACAATTACTCTGATACCTAAACCACATAAAGACCCATCAAAAATAAGCTCTTCTTTGTAGTGGGAAATATTTAAAAAGGCAACCCACAATCTGTCTTGCATTGCCAGTCAGTGTTCCCGCTCTAGTACCGCCAGTCATAACACTATGTCCCCTTATGGTCTCCCTTGGCGTGTTCTTGTCTCTGAGCTACTCTCTCACAGCTCGCTTGAGTTAAAAGAGAAGCCAACATGAAGGCAAACGGACAGAAAGATGACATTGATCTCACAAGATTTAAAACGGCCACAAATAGCTAAGCTTTTCACAAGGTTAGAATAATTGAGCTAAAGCTTTATTTTTATCAATTGGCTCTGAAATTATTGTATTGCCATCTTGTAAATTGTGAACTTATTATATAAATCTGATTAGATACTTACGCTTTAAGACTCATGGTTCTACTGGGTAACTAGGTGTTGAGTGCAAGGAAGTGAGAAGATCAAGGTTCCCCTGTCCTAGAGTGGAACCACAGAAGGAGGTGGCAGTGGCAGCAAGAATGTGGGAGGATGGCCAGGCCCTGCTGAGAGTTGACGGGTTCTTTTTTAATATTTTCTGCATCACTTCTGGGTGTTCACAATAGTTTCTAGATTTGGTATCTGCATATGGGATGGATAGTGGGGATGGATAGTGTCCTTTCCTTAAGTTTCTACTCCACTTTTAAATAATCTTTAGACAGGAACAATTCTGGGTTAAAATTTTGGAGATGGGTGTGTGGCCCCATCCTTCAACCAGGGAGCCATGCCTAGCCTCGAGATATGGTCTGAACAGTTTCTCCCTCCCACTTTGTGGGGGTTTTCAGCTAATGTCATCCTGTCATCCCAGTGGGGTTCTGGGAAGCTCTTGCTTTCCTGGCATCTGGGACTTTCTGGTTGCTACCCCCAGTTCCCCATCCCCCACTCCTATACACCTCTTTTCAATTTCCTGACTCTCAGTACATCTCCCCCATCTCCTCCCATACCTGATTCTTCCCTTCTCTTTCCCCTCCCCCTCTTCTCTTTCTCCCAAGTCCCTCCCACTCTCTACTTCTCTTGATTTCTTTGTTCCCTCTTCAAAGTAAGACTGAACCATCAACACTCACTTTGGTTTTCCTTCCTCTTGAGCTTCATGTTGTGTGTGAGTTGTATCCAGGGTATCCCAAGCTCTTACTTAATATCCACTTATCAGTGAGTACATACCATGTGTGTTCTTTTGTGACTGATTTATCCCACAACGGATGATATTTTCTAGATCCATCCATTTGCCTGAGAATTTCATGAGTCATTGTTTTAAAAACTGAGTAGTATTCCATTGTGTAACTGTAACCACATTTTCTCTATCCAGTCCTCTTTTGAGAGACATCTGGGTTGTTTCCAGCTTCTAGCTATTATAAATATGCTACTATAACATAGTGGAGCATGTGTCCTTATTACATGTTGGAGCATCTTCTGGGTATATGCCTATAAATGGTATAGCTGGGTCCTCAGGTAGTACTATGTCCAATTTCCTGAGGAACAACCAGATTGATTTCCAGAGTGGTTGTAACAGCTAGCAATCCCACCAGCAGTGGAGGAGTGTTCCTCTTTCTCCACATCCTAGCCAGTATCGGCTGTTACCTAAGTTTTTAACTAGCTGTAAGCATGGACTTTTTTGTAAGATTAAAATCAGTAAATAGAATCATATTTTTGTACCGAGTAAGTGCTTTTTCATTTAACATACTTAAGATGAGTATAAAACATGAAAGTAAGATATATCTATAAATGGATTTTATCTGAATTCAGAATAGAAGCCAAGATCAAATTCATTTATTATTAATAAATACTTAAAAATGACTGAGATCTCTGAGTACATGGACAAACAAAGGAACAAAAAATTTCAAATAAACGGAGCCAAGGTACTAAGAGATTAAAAGAAAAAAATTGGATCTGTGGGCCACAGTGCCACAGAGATACTTACACTGTAAGTATTAGATTATAGCAGTGGTAAAATTCAAAAACAAACAAACAAACAAAAAACAACAAAACTATTATGTTTTGAGATAGGGCACTGTTTTAATACAAATTCTAAACAGAGTGCGTGTGAAAAAGACTTATTGTAAGGAAGAAAACTGAAGCACTGAATAAAGACCCAAAGCCATAACAAAAAGATCTTCGAGTCATCGTTATGAAGTTGAGATGAATATATGTGGATGGTAATGATAGAGATGAACTAAAGTAAAATAAATGGTAAGGGGAGTTTAGAATGGCAGATTCTTAAAAAATGAAAGAATGTAATGTGAATATCTAGAGCCTATAAGGTATTACATATTTAAAGAATCTATCACTTACTTTTATTTAATATTTTCATTAAGATGAAGCATCAGTAGTTTGAGATTATAGTATGGGATTCTATAATATAGATGTAGAAAATTTTCATTGCCCTCTTATTGTGAGAATTGTGAGAAAGAAATGGCCTGAATATTTTACTCTGCTTGTAGCTTTAAATATCAATATCTGCATCAATATGGGGTAAATATTGCTGTTCTCTGTGGCAAAATCTATTTATATGCATAGCATGCAGTTGTAATAATGTGTGAGAGATGTGTGTATGGGCCAAATGGCGACTCCAGAGGTGAGTAAATGGTTGAACTTCAAGTTCCCAATGATGGACAGGAGAATATAGATTTGGAGATTATTACTTTGTGAAGCAATAAAAAATATCTTTACAATTTAAACATACATACATTCACACACACATTATAGTATGAACACTGTTTAATCAAGAGAATAAGAGTTTCTGAGTAAGTTGACAATTTTATGAGACCCCTTTCTATCTTGCCATAACAAATTGATCTTTGGTGCTTTTGAAGTTGGATGCTATTCTGGTTATAGGCCTGTGGTTACGGAAGAGGTGAGAGGCCTGACCATGTAGTACTGAGATAGAGATGGATATTATTGAAATCACAATGTGTCTACCTAAGCACAGTGAGTGCTAATGAAACAAAGGCAATAGAGTAGTGGTAATGTCTACCATACTCACAAAAGTTGTGCTATAAAAGCCTGCTGTAATGTATGAAGGGAAGTCAAATGAGCAGTTATTAATGATTTCAGATACAAGGAACAATATATGAAGCAGGTAAGTACTAAAATATTAACTATAGCAAAATAAATATTAGGCCCCCAAATATTAGAATCATGCCTCAGAACAATTTACAAAAACAGTAATAAGACTGTGTACTGAAATATTACACCAAAATTATGTCTATAAATGTATTTGACTGATATTTTCAACATGATCATTATTGTTAGTAAAATGCACTATAAATTAGGTTACCAAATATCTATATAATCAGCAGTTTTGTGAAATAATTATCTTTAAGGCATTAGCTGAGAAAAGAAATGAAAGAACACATTTTGAGAAATAGTTTCAGTGATGTGTGGAATCAGGTTAGCATTCGTTCACATATGTGTGTATGTGTGCATGCAAGCATACATGTATATGACCAAATGTTTGAGCATATTTGAGTGTATGCACAAGTATATAAGTCTCTGTGCATATTTAATATGTATGCGGTGTCTGTATGTGTATTTCTGTGCCCAAGTATGTTTGTATGTTTGTGTGTGTATGCATATTGGATGAATGTCAGTGTTTATGTGCATGTATACATATATGTCTTATATTGTTTTAAGCTATAAATACACAGGTGTATTGATGCTGTGAATAATTTTCAATTAGGAAAGCATGTTTCACTGAAGTTGTGGGTCACTGTGTGAATTTTATGATGATTTCAATGCAGGATCAATGAACCCCATTTCATTGCTATTACTGTAGTCAATGAGTTTAATATTTCTTATTATTGACATACAAGACTTTCTACTATTAACAGCAAGGCAACGCCTCTCTATATTATAAGAAAAGAAACATAATGTGTCTCTCTCTTCAAATATATATACTTTTTAGAGTTTAATGAAAATGAAGCCACAACATATTCAGAACACAATGAAGGCAGTCCTAAGAGGAAAACTCATAGCCCTAAGTGCCTCCAAAAGAAATTGGAGAGAGCATACACTAGCAGCCTGACAGCACACCTAGAAGCTCTAGAACTAAAGGAAGCAAATTCACCCAAGAGGAGTAGACAGCAGGAAATAATCAAACTCAGGGCTGAACTCAACCAAGTCAAAACAAAAAGAACTATTCAAAGAAACAACCAAACCAGGATCTGGTTCTTTGAGAAAATCAACGAGATAGATCAACCCTTAGCCAGACTTCTAGAAAGCACAGGGAAAGTATCCTAATTAACAAAATAAAAAATGAAAAAGGAGACATAACAACAGATCCTGAGGAAATCCAAAACATCATCAGATCCTACTACAAAAGGCTATACTCAACAAAACAGAAAACCTGGATGAAATGGACAACTTCCTAGACAGATACCAGACACCAAAGTTAATCAGGATCAGGTCAATGATCTAAACAGTCCCATTTCCCCTAAAGAAATAAAAGCAGTCTTCAATTGTCTCCCAACCATAAAAAGCCCAGGACCAGATAGGTTTAATGCAGAGTTCTACTAGACCTTCAAAGAAGACCTAATTCCAACTCTTCTCAAACTATTCCACAAAATAGAAAGAGAGGGTACTCACCCAATTCATTCTATGAAGCCACAATTACTCTGATACCTAAACCACACAAAGATCCAACAAAGAAAGAGAATTTCAGACCAATTTCCCTTATGAATATCAATGCAAAAAATACTCAATAAAATCCTCACAAACTGAATCCAAGACCACATCAAAATGATCATCCATCATGACCAAATAGGCTTCATCGAGGAATGCAGGGATGGTTTAATATATGGAAATCCATCAACTTAATCTACTATATAAACAAACTCAAAGAGAAAAACTACATGTTCATCTCATTAGATGCTGAGAAAGCATTTGACAAAATCCAATACCCTTTCATGATAAAAGTTCTGAAAGATAAGGAATTCAAGGCCCATACCTAAACATAATAAAAGAAATATACAGCAAACCAGTAGCCAACATCAAACTAAATGGAGAGAAACTCAAGCAATCCCACTAAAATCAGGGACTAGACAAATCTGCCCACTTTCTCCCTACCTATTCATTATAGCCAGAGCAATTCAACAACAAAAGGAGATCAAGGGGATACAAATGGAAAGGAAGAAGCCACCATATCACTATTTGCAGATGATATGATAGTATATATAAGTGACCCTAAAAATTCCATCAGAGAACTCCTAAACCTGATAAACAGCTTCGGTGAAGTAGCTGGATATAAAATTAACTCAAACAAATCAATGGCCTTTCTCTACACAAAGAATAAACAGGCTGAGAAAGAAATCAGGGAAACAACACCCTTCTCAATAGTCACAAATAATATAAAATATCTTGGCGTGACTCTAACTAAGGAAGTGAAAGATCTGTATAATAAAAACTTCAAGTCTCTAAAGAAAGAAATTATAGAAGATCTCAGAAGATGGAAAGATCCCCCATGCTCATGGATTGGCAGGATCAACATTGTAAAAATGGCTATCTTGCCAAAAGCAATCTACAGATTCAATGCAATCCCCATCAAAATTCCAACTCAATTCTTCAACAAATTAGAAAGTGCAATCTGCAAATTCATCTGGAATAACAAAAAAAACCTAGGATAGCAAAAACTCTTCTCAAGGATAAAAGAACCTCTGGTGGAATCACCATGCCGGACCTAAAGCTTTACTACAGAGCAATTGTGATAAAAACTGAGTGGTACTGGTATAGTGACAGACAAGTAGACCAATGGAATAGAATTGAAGACCCAGAAATGAACACACACACCTATGGTCACTTGTTATTCGACAAGGGAGCTAAAACCATACAGTGGAAGAAAGACAGCATTTTCAACAAATGGTGCTGGCACAACTGGTTGTTATCATGTAGAAGAATGAGAATCGATCCATTCCTATCTCCTTATACTAAGGTCAAGTCTAAGTGGATCAAGGAACTTCACATAAAACCAGAGACACTGAAACATATAGAGGAGAAAGTGGGGAAAAGCCTTGAAGATATGGGCACAGGGGAAAAATTCTTGAATAGAACAGCAATGGCTTGTGCTGTAAGATCGAGAATTGACAAGTGGGACCTCATGAAACTGCAAAGCTTCTAGAAGGCAAAAGACACCATCAATAAGACAAAAAAACCACCAACAGATTGGGAAAGGATCTTTACCTATCATAAATCAGATAAGGGACTAATATCCAATATATATAAAGAATTCAAGAAGGCAGACTTCAGAAAATCAAATAACCCCATTAAAAATGGGGCTCAGAACTGAACAAAGAACTCTCACCTGAGGAATACCGAATGGCAGAGAAGCACCTGAAAAACTGTTCAACATCCTTAATCATCAGGGAAATGCAAATCAAAACAACCCTGAGATTCCACCTCACACCAGTCAGAATGGCTAAGATCAAAAATTCAGGTGACAGCAGATGCTGGGGACAATGTGGAGAAAGAGGAACACTCCTCCATTGTTGGTGGGATTGCAAGCTTGTACAACCACTCTGTAAATCAGTCTGGCAGTTCCTCAGAAAATTGGACATAGTACTACCGGAGGATCCAGCAATACCTCTCCTGGGCATATATCCAGAAGATGTCCCAACCGGTAAGAAGGACACATGCTCCACTATGTTCATAGCAGTCTTATTTATAATAGCCAGAAGCTGGAAAGAACCCAAATGTCCCTCAACAGAGGAATGGATACAGAAATTATGGTACGTTTACACAATGGAGTACTACTCAGCTATTAAAAAGAATGAATTTATGAAATTCCTAGCCAAATGGATGGACCTGGAGGGCATCAACTTGAGTGAGGTAACACAATCACAAAGGAACTCACACAATATGTATTCACTGATAAGTGGATATTAGCCCAAAACTTAGGATACCCAAGATATAAGATACAATTTGCTAAACGCATGAAACTCAAGAAGAATGAATACCAAAGTGTGGACAATATGCCCCTTCTTAGAATTGGGAACAAAACACCCATGGAAGGAGTTACAGAGACAAAGTTTGGAGCTGTGATGAAAGGATGGACCATCTAGAGACTGCCATATTCAGGGATCCATCCCATAATCAGCTTCCAAACGCTGAAACCATTGCATACACTAGCAAGATTTTGCTGAGAGGATCCAGATATAGCTGTCTCTTGTGAAACCATGCCGGGGCCTAGCAAACACAGAAGTGGATGCTCACAGTCAACTATTGGATGTATCACAGGGCTCCCAATGGAGAAGCTAGAGAAAGTACCCAAGGAGTTAAAGGGATATGCAACCCTAGAGGGGGAACAACATGATGAACTAACCAGTACCCCGGAGGAGCTCTTGTCTCTAGCTGCATATGTATGGAAAGATGGCCTAGTTGGCCATCACTGGAAAGAGAGGCCCATTGGACTTGCAAACTTTATATGCCCCAATACAGGGGAATACCAGGGCCAAAAGAATGGGAATTGGTGGGTACGGAATTGGGGGGGTGTATGGGGGACTTTTGGGATAGCATTGGAAATGTAATTGAGGAAAATACATAAAAAATATTAAAAATTAAAAAAAAGAAATATACAGCAAACCAGTAGCCAACATCAAACTCAATGGAGAGAAACTCAAAGCAATCCCACTAAAATCAGGGACTAGACAAATATGCCCACTTTCTCCCTACCTAGTCAATATAGCCAGAGCAATTCGACAACAAAAGGAGATCAAGGGGATACAAATGGAAAGGAAGAAGCCACCATATCACTATTTGCAGATGATATGATAGTATACATAAGTGACCCTAAAAATTCCACCAGAGAACTCCTAAACCTGATAAAGAGCTTCAGTGCAGTAGCTGGATATAAAATTAACTCAAATTAATCAATGACTTTTCTCTACAGACATGATACATGGACTGAGAAAGAATTTAGGGAAACAACACCCTTCACAATAATCACAAATAATATAAAATAACTTGGTGTGACTCTAACTAAGTGAAAGATCTGTATGATAAGAACTTCAAGTCTCTGAAGAAAGAAATTGAAGATCTTAGAAGATGGAAATATCTCCCATGCTCATGGATTGGCAGGTTAATATAGTAAAAATGGCTGTTCTGCCGAAAGCAATCTACAGATTCAATAAAATCCCCATCAAAATTCCAACTCAATTCTTCACTGATATAGAAAGGGAAATTTGCAAATTCATCTGGAAAAATTAAAAAAAACCTATGGTAGCAAAAACTATTCTCAACAACAAAAGAAACTCTGGTGGAATCACCATGCATGACATTAAGCTGAACTATAGAGCAATTGTGGTAAAAACTGCATGGTATTGGTACAGTGACAGACAGGTAGATCAATGGTTATAATTGAAGATCCAGAAATTAATCCAAACTTGATCTTTGACAAGGGAGCTAAAACTATCCAGTTGAAAAATGACAGCGTTTTCAACAAATCGTGCTGGCACATCTGGCAGTTAGCATGTAGAAGAATGTGAATTGATCCATTCTTATCTCCTTGTACAAAGCTCAAGTCTAAGTGGATCAAAGACCTCCACATAAGACCAGAGACACTGAAATTAGTAGAGGAGAAATTGGGGAAGAGCCTCAAAGATATGGGCACAGGGGAAAAATTCCTAAACAGAACAGCAATGGTTTGTGCTATATGATCAAGAATTGACAAATTGGACCCCATAAAATTGCAAAGCTTCTGTAAGGCAAAATACACTGTCAATAAGACAAAAAGGTCACCAACAGTTTGGGAAAGATTTTTTACCAAACCTAAATCTGATAAGGGACTAATATCCAATATATACAAAGAGCTCAAGAAGCCAGACTCCAGTAATTTGAATAACCCCATTAAAAATGGGGTTCAGAGCTAAACAAAGAATTCTCAACTGAGGAATACTGAATGGCTGAGAAGTACCTGAAAAAATGTTCAACATCCTTAATCATAAGGGAAATGCAAATCAAAACAACCCCGAGATTCCACCTCACACCAGTCAGAATGACTAAGATCAAAAATTCAGGTGACAGCAGATGCTGGCTAGGATGTGGAGAAAGAGGAACACTCCTCCACTGCTGGTGTGATTGCAAGCTTATACAACCACTCGGAAGTCAGTCTGGAGGTTCCTTAGGAATTGGACGTAATACTACTGTAATATCCAGCAATACCTCTTCTGGGTATATACCCAGAAAAAGTTCCAACTGGTAATAAGAACACATGCTCCACTATGTTCATAGCAGCCTTATTTATAATAGCCAGAAGCTGGAAAGAACCCACATGTCCCTCAACAGAAGAATGGATACAGAAAACGTGGTACATTTACACAATGGTGTACTACTCCGCTATTAAAAACAATGGATTTATGAAATTATTGGACAAATGGATGTATCTGGAGGATATCATCCTTAGTGAGGTAACCCAATCATAAAAGAATTCATTAGATATGCACTCAATGATAAGTGGATATTAACCCAGAAACCTAGAACACCCAAGATAAAATTTCCAAAAAACAAGAAAATCAAGAAGAGGGAAGACCAATGGGTGGATACTTCATTCCTCCTTAGAATAGGGAACAAAATACCCATGAAAGGAGTTACAGAGACAAACTTTGGAGCTAAGATGAAAGGATGGATTATCCAGAGACTACCCCAACTGGGGATCCATCCCATAATCATCCACCAAAACCATTCAGTATTGCATATGACAGCAAGATTTTGCTGTAGGGACCCTGTTATAGCTGTCTCGTATGAGGCTATGCCAGTGCCTGGCAAATACAGAAGTGGATGCTCACAGTCATCTATAAGATGGAACACAATGCCCCCTATGAAGAAGCAAGAGAAAGCACCCAAGGAACTGAAGGGGTTTGCCACCTGATAGGTGGAACAACAATATAAAGTAACAAGTACTCTCTGAGCTCGTATCTCTAGCTGCATATGTAGCAGAAGATGGTCTAGTTTTCTATCACTGGGAAGGGAGGCCCCTTGGTATTGCAAACTTTATATGCCCCAGTACAGGGGAATGCCATATATATGGTTTTTTGAGACAGGCTTTCTGTGTATAGTCCTGGCTGTCCTGGAACTCACTTGCAGACCAGGGTGGCCTTGAACTAAGAAATCTGCCTGCCTCTGCCAATGAGTGCTGGGATTGAACGTGTGTGCCACCAAGTCCAGCACAGTAAATATTTTTATAAAAAGCAAATGAGACAGAAACATGAACAGTGAGCATACTTGACATAAGGGTTCTACTGAAGTCTAGTTGAAAAGTAAAAGACAATTGATAAAGCAAGTTTGTCACTGTCCACAGTCCAACTTCTGTATTAGTCATGGTTCTCTAGAGTCACGGAACTTAAGGTAGTCTCTATATGGTAAAGAAATTTGTTGATGACTTACAGTCTGCAGTCCAACTCCCAACAATGGTCAGCAGCAGCTGTGACTGGAAGTCTAAGGATCTAGTAATTGCTCAGTCCCATAAGGTAGCAGGCAAAAGAGAGAGAGAGAGAGAGAGAGAGAGAGAGAGAGAGAGAGAGAGAGAGAGAGAGAGAGAGAGAGAGAGAGAGAGAGAGAGAGTCTTCCTTCTTCCAATGTCCTTATATACGTCTCCAGCGGAAGGTGTACCTCAGATTAAAGGTGTGTGCCATCACACCTTTAATCCAAGATGGCCTTGAACTCGGAGATCACACTGTCTTAATCTTCTGAAATTCAAAGCTACTATGCCTCAAGAGCTCCATACCAATATCCAGGTCAGAAACATCTATATCCCAGCCTCCAGATGAGGATCACTGGTGAGCCTTCCAATTCTGGATTGTAGTTCATTTTATGAATTCTGGAGGGTTCATAAACTCTCCCCAAGCTTTCTGTGGATCTTCTAAGTTGTGAAAAGATCAAACTGGGTTCTTGTTTTTCTTGAACTTTCTCTGTTTTCTTTTTCTTTTCTTTTCTTTTTTTTTTGGGGGGGGGCTTGGTTGGTTTTCTTTTCTATGCTAAGTGTCAAACATAAGCATTACAAAAATAAACAAAGCCTTCATTTTTCTTTTTTTATTAGGGCCCTCTCTTCCCAATGATGGCCAACTATGCCATATTCTACTACTCAAATGTTATTCCCTTTCCTGGATTTCCCTCCAAAATACCCCTATCCCATTCCCCATTCCCCTGTTCACAAATCCACCCACTCCAGCTTCCTGGTCCTAGCATTCCCCTGCACTGGTGCTTAGAGCATTCACAGAACCAAGGGCCTCTCCTCCTACTGTTTACTGACTAGGCCATCCTCCGCTACATATGCAGCTAGAACCATGAGTCCCACCATGTATTTTTTGTTGTTGTTGTTGTTGTTGTTGGTGGTGGTGGTGGTTGTTTAGTCTCTAGGAGCTCTGGGGGAACTGGTTAGTTCATATCGTTTCTCCTATGTGGCTGCAAACTCTTTTGCACCTTGGATACTTTCTCTAGCTCTTTTCTTGGGGACCCTGTGCTCTATCCAATGAATGGTTGTGAGCATCCACATCTGTATTTGACAGGCACTGGCAGAGCTTCTCAGGAGACAGCTATAATCAGGCCTCAGTCAGCAAGCACTTGTTGGTAACAACAATAGTGTCTGGTTTTGGTAATTGTAAATGGGATGGATCCTCAGGTGGATCAGTCGCTGGATGGTCATTCCTTCAGTATCTGCTCTACACTTTGTCTCTGTAACTCCTTCCATGGGTATTTAGTTCCCTATTCTAATAAGGATCAAAGTATCCACACTTGTGTCTTTCTTCTTCTTGAGTCATGTGGTTTGTTAATTGTGTCTTGGGTATTCTGTTCTTCTGAGTAATATCTACTTATCAGTGAATGCATGTCATGTGTGTTCTTTTGTGATTGAGTTACCTCACTCAGCATGATATCCTCCAGATCCATGATTGGCCTAAGAATTTCATAAATTCATTGTTTTTAATAGCTGCATAGGCCTCAATTGTGTGTATCCATTCCTCTGTTGAGGGGCATCTAGGTTCTTTCCAGCTTCTGGCTATTAAAAATAAGGCTGTTATGAACATAGTGCAACATGTATCCTTATTACATGTTGGAACATCTTCTGGGTATATGCCCAGGAGTGGTATAGCTAGGTCCTCAGGTAGTACTATGTCCAATTTTCTGATGAATTGCCAAACTGGTTTCCAGAGTGGTTGTACCAGCTTCCAATCCCACCAGCAAAAGAGGAGTATTCCTCTTTCTCCACATCCTCTCCAACATCTGCTGTCGCCTGATTTTTTAATCTTAGCCATTCTGACTGGTGTGAGGTGGAATCTCAAGGGTGTTTTGATTTGCATTTTTCTAATGACTAAAAATGTTGAACATTTTTTAAGTGCTTCTCAGCCATTCGGTATTTCTTAGTTGAGAATTCTTTGCTTAGCTCTGTACCCCATTTTTATAGGGTTATTTGGTTCTCTGGAGTCTAACTTCTTGAGATATATATTGGTAGTAGCCCTCTATCAGATTTAAGATTGGTAAAGATCTTTTCCTAATCTATTGGTTACCTTTTTGTCCTATTGACAGTGTCCTTTGCTTTACAGAAGCTTTGCAGTTTTATGACGTCCCATTTGTTAATTCTTGATCTTACAGCACAAGCCATTGGTGTTCTGTTCAAGAATTTTCCCCCTGTGCCCATATGTTCAAGGATCTTTCCCATGTTCTCCTCTGTAAGTTTCAGTGTATCTGGTTTTATGTGGAGTTCCTTGACCCACTTAGACTTGTGCTTTGTACAAGGAGATAAGAATGGATCAATTCACATTCTTCTACATGCTAACTGCCAGTTGAACCAGCATCATTTGTTGAAAATGCTGTCTTTTATCCACTGCATGGTTTTTGTTCCTTTGTCAATGATCAATTGACCATAGTTGTGTGGGTTCATTTTTGGGTGTTCAATTCTATTCCATTTATCTACCTGTCTGTCACTGTACCAGTACCATGCAGTTTTTATCACAATTGTTCTGTAGTACAGCTTGAGGTCAGGGATAATTTTTGGTTTTTTGAGACAGGGTTTCTCTGTGTAGCCATAGCTGTCCAGGAACTCACTCTAGACCATGCTGGCCTCAAACTCAGTAATCTGCCTTTTTCTGCCTCCCAAGTGCCAGGATTAAAGGCATGTGCCACCACTGCCCAGCAGACCTCACTGTTCTATTAGATATATTCCCTAGACCAGACAAGACAAAACTTTGTTAAAGTCCTCTACTATCTTTTTGTTTATTATTTTCTGAAAGTAATGTTTACCAAAACCTTTCTGCTTGAGACACCTTGTGCCTCCTCTAGAAGCTTGGTTCAAGCTCTCAGAGCGTGTCTAAACACTCATAGTGTTCAGTAAGTGCCTAGTTGGTAATGATTGACATTGACTCTAGACTGGTAAGTTCAGGGAAGAATTATATAACTCCAAATGATAAAATGTCAAACATGGTATAAATAAATATAAAAAACTCAAAATAATTATCTCAGATACTTTAAAAAATATATTAGAAATATCGAATGAAATGAATATATTAGGTACTATATTATAATGTATCCAAAAAGCATTCATTTAAAATTCCCTTTATTAAAATGTACTGATTCATTAAAGTATACTAAAATACTTAATATAAGCAAGGATACAATGACATAAATCAAGAATTTATATTCATTAATAAAAATATTGAAAATGAATTAGCATATATCAAAAAGAGATAAAGCAGCTGAATAAAAATATTTTTGTTGAAAGTACATTATTTGTCATGTAATATATTTTGACCAGGGTTTCCCATATACAAATACGAACAGATTCTACACATCTAAACCCATGTATTTTCTTTCTCTCATTAAAAAACAAAAAGATTCCTAAAGATGTAATAATAAAATAATATAAAAAGAAACCATAATAGGACAATATAAACAAATGAACAGCAAAATGGAATATACATACCTATATATGTCTATCTCTGTCTCTGTGTCTGTGTCTCTGTCTCTATCCCTATCCCTGTCTCTGTCTCTATCCCTATCTCTATCTCTATGCAAAAACATACATGTTCATACACAGAAATCCCATGAAAACACAAACTAGAAAACAGAATATATGAGTAAATCATTTGTTAAGGTTGGAAAAAAAAAAAAAAAAAAAAGCCCTGACAACATATTTTGAGTCAAACAAATTCCAAAGCCACCACTGAGCTAATCTTATGTTGGCATCAACTGCAGGGCATGGAGCCTGCATTACAGTATGTTTTTTATACTCATAGAGATTTCCACTAAAAAATGTACTTTTTTCCATCATCTGTGAAATTAGAGAGAACTTCTTGGTAATAAATTGAGACTTATTTCTCCTTCCAATCTGATACCTTGGACTCCATCTAGTGTAATTATCTGCTTGCTTTGTGTATGGTACTGCAGTCTCTGTGAGGTCGTGCATGTGTCAGTCTTCTTATATCTTCATGGCCTCCGTTCCTCAACCGTTACAGACTCTTGACCATAAAATTAATTTCCTTGCTACTTCATTCTGTAATTTTGCTGATGTTATGAATCATAATCCAGATTTTTTGCAGGTATAAGTTTATCAAATGGTTCACCAACACTCAGGTTTAAAAGCCTGTGGGGAATTGCAGGCTGGTCTCCAGTCGATCTGAGGTCTGAATCCCGATGGTCATAATTCACCTACATGACACAGTAGGCGTTCCTTCATGCTCCTGGAACTCTGGCCCCTGCCTAAGGTACCACCTCCCACAGCCCCCACAAGAGAAGCATGGTCAGTAGTCACATAAGCAATGACACAAGCTTCTGACCTTCAGGCTAAACTCCTCCCCAGTTACCTAGCAACAGTAAAGACCATAAAAGGGGCTGTTCAGTCCCCACCTCCCTCTCTTACTCTTACACTCTCTCTTCTCTCCCCTCTCTCTGTCTTCTCTCCTCTCTTCTCTGTCTTCTTCTCTCCTCTCCTCCTCTCTCCATCTTACACTCTTTCTCTCTAGCCTTTATTCTCTCTCTCTCTCTCTCTCTCTCTCTCTCTCTCTCTCTCTCTCTCTCTGTCTGTCTGTCTGTCTGTCTCTCTCTCTCTCTCTCTGTCTCTCTCCTCTCTCTTCTCTCTTTCCCCCTGTATTTCTATAATAAAGCTCTTAAACCATAGAGAGTCTCTGATCTAGTGGAAAAGCATCCGGCAGCTCTCCCCATGTCTGCCTGCCCAGAGCACAGGAACTCTGGCCAGACATGGGCTATTTCTCCCCCCTTCTTCCCTAGCCCCCCCATGGCCCCCACTTTTTTTGTTCCCAACAAAAATCATCTTTTAGAAGAAAAGTAATACTGCTTTTTTATTCCCTAGGTAGCTGGCCAATATAATCTCAGGTTATGTTTTCTCTAGTAGAGTTGAATATGGGTTCTATGTCATGGAATGGACCTTAAATCCAATCAGATAGTGGATGGTTACACACATACTCCATTTGTGCCACTGCTATACAAAGATTACATTGATGTCTGCAGGCAGGTCACTCTTGTAGATAGAATGAATTGTAGCTAGTTTCATGATTACCTTGCTCTTTTGGTATCTTACAATAACCTGAACACCAATTAGTAGGGGTGAGTTTTCTAGGTAGTCACCAGCTCAATTTCTTAATTTCCAGTGAGTTGTGTAGTTATTAAAGCAGACTATAGGAGCTTGTCATCAGTTGTTGGGGAGCAACTAACATTAGCTTAGGCGTTAGCCAGTTTGTGTGCCCATAAGCCCACTTAATTGGACTACATGATTACATTTAACAAATTGCCAGAACTGGTGTCTTCATTTGGCCATGAAAATTATCCAAATGGAGCTCTGTCTTCTTTGGCATTCAATGAGTCCATTTATATGACCTTCATATACGCATATTGTTTAGGAAACTTCCAGAGTATTGTGTGCCCATACCATCCCTCCAAATGCCCTTAGTTCTATGTATCTGTCCCTGGATTTCCACCTTAGCACCATATTTCCTCTTGTTCTCAATTTGAACCTCTCATCTCAGCTCTCTCCAAATTCGTTCATATCTACATATTCTATTTCCTCTTCATAGAGAGATAATTCTCTTTTATCTTAGTCCCTTAATCAGCCTAGAACTATAGAACTTTAAATTAGTATTAGAAATAGTCGCACTAAATAGTAAAAGTGAACTATTATCTAGAAGTTTTATCAATAAAATATAGTGCAGAAATTAAGTTTACTCAGTTTAGCAAATGAAGAGTCTCAATGGGTGAAAACTCGATATGATATTGAGGTTTTATTCTAATATGCAGTAATCTTATCTCTGCTTCCCAAACAATGACATTACTGGTATTCAGTAAAACTACTACTACTACCACTGCTTCAAGTAATTATTCCAACAAATATTAATTGGGCATCCACTTGCTGTCTAAAACTACTTCATGGGTATTAAGATAATAATATTGTACAAATGAATATATATATATATATACATACATACATACGTACACAAAGTTGAAGATGGAAACAGAAAATAAACGAATAGGAGAATAAAGTGTACACTTGCCTATAGTGATTGATACATATAACTATCAAAACAGGTAATGAAGAATAATATGAATGGCAAATAATATTTAACACAAAATATCTTTGTTAAACAGTGCTAAAATCTGTAGCCTACAAAATAGACAACTGCCAAAAATATGTGTTATCTTTATCATTACTCATCGTTGTTCCACAAGATCTTCCATGTCTATTGCAAAATTGTTTTTTTTAAAGATTGATAATTCTCTTGTACATTGTTATTTTTCTTTGCTTGAGCACCTTTCTTCATGGTTTATTACTCTTCTACTTGCTACTCATCATTTTTCTAAATTCACCAAGTAGACATACTTACAAGAGTCTAACATGTACGAGGTTATTTTTAAAGTGTTAATTAATGTTATAGATGCTTTAACTACCATTTTAAAACCACTTCTACCCAACATATTTCATGCATTCTTCTTTGATGTTACATATTAGGTAATTTTGTTAGGCATTAGATTGAACTATGTTTACTTTAGTTTTTTTCATATTTAACTTAATATACAATTGTCTTCTATTACTAATAAAAGTTATAATCACTAATGAGTCAGAAAAATCAGGGAAAGGAACAATTTCTAAGCTCTGGGGAGGACAGCGTTATGATTTGGAAGGAGGTGAGTAATTGTGAGAACCCAGAGTCTATCCAGAGGACAGTAAAGGAAGTGAATATAGGATTTTGTCTTTCATTTATCCTGTTCTTGGCGATGCTTTTACTACTTTTTTCAGTGGCATTTACAGCAGGCTAACAGAGATCCATTGGTGCAGTACATTGGACTTGGTGTCCTGATCTCACAGCAGGGTTGAGAAGCAGGGTAAATTGACACAAAGAGAAAGCAAATATAGAGCCATGTGTGAATATTGAACAACAGAAGTAACTAAACAATGAAAGTTACAAACATTCACCTAATCATCTTAAAGTGCAGTTTGAATATTTCGAGCAAAATCATCTGCAAAGCTACAAAATTTGATTTCAAGTGCCTTTCCACATTGCAAATATTAGTAAGAAATTGTTCATTCTCCTACTTGACAAATAGTAAAAATTTGTTTGTGTTTTATGAACAATTTTAATGTGAAATGTGGAGATATTCTACTACACAGAATTTGACTTTAAAGATTACTGAAAATTAAATTAAAAACACAAATGAAGCTTACCCAGGAACTGTGGTATTTTAGTATTTTCTTACATTGCCTCTGAAGTAAAAGCAATCTTTCTGAATTTAAAATGCAATCTGGGTTATGTATTGCTTAATATACTTTCAAGTACATCACAATTGCTTATCCTTTCCTTTTGCAATAATTTGCAAACTCTCTAAAAGACAATTTATAATTTGTAAATATTGTTTATTCAGTCTTGCTCTGTTTCAAAGATGACTTTTAAAACACATCATGTAGATAGAAAACAACAATCCATGTTCTTCTTAGTATATTAGTGCTGTTATCAGTACCAGTGACTTATTGATTACTTTAAACTCATCATATTTATTCTCAATTTAGAAGTTCAAGAACAAGAAAAAGCAATCTTAATTCACTTGATGAAATTAGCTGATTTAACTAGTAGTTATAGAACCACACTGAGAAGTAAATGCAGGCACATGATTCAAACAAACAGGGTTAATATTGTGTGGTGTTGACATTTAATACGTTTTATGTGTTTGCATAAGTCACTGTCTGGCAAGCATCTGCCTAACTTATAACAGAGGGATAGAAAGGATTTTAAAATTCATTACAGTATTAAATTGCATATATAGTTTGGGTATGCCAGATTGCTTTTTACAGAACTGCTAATAGCAGTAATTCTTAACCTATATATTCATCTAGAATCTTGACACTTTGATATGGATTTTTAAAATGCAACAAATTGATGGTTATTTCTCTCAAATGGATTGTAAATGGACATGCAACTTTATTCTCTGTTCCTTTAACTTGAGAGGCTCAAGGTTGGAACTAGACTTCCTTTAGGATAAAGAAGGACAGTTCAAATGGAGAATAGAGTGTAATGATAAAATGTCACAGGAAAATCCTCATCCTTCAGAAAATCCAACAGGAGTACACGTGAATGAAAGGACACTTAGGATGATGTTAGTCCTCAACATCTGACCTGCTATAGCCAGTTTTAAATTTAGACTTGTATCAAAGTACCATTGTTCTTATTTTTTAAAAAAACATATTTTTGGATGTTAAATGAGAAAATAACAATGAAGCAAAAGCTTCCAGTATTTCAATTCATTTCAAAGTTATGCACACCATGCACACATATGCACATGAGCACACACACACACACACACACACACACACACACACACAGTATCAGGAAATTTTGAAAGTTATTAGATTCTTAGGCAATTTTAGATAGAAGGGTTTATAGCTGGCTTCAGCCCTTCTTGGTTCCTAAGGACCTGAAGAACATACAGCAGGTGCGTTGTTTTGTTTTGCCCTTTGTGATTGCCTTTTTTTTTTTTTTTTTTTTTTTTTTTGGTTTTTCGAGACAGGGTTTCTGACTTTGCGAGAAAGGGAGAGATGGAAAGATATGACAAGCCTTTTACTGTCGATAAGCTTATAGAACATGGTAACTTCTATAAAGGAAAATCTGGTTTTAATTTTCATAGAATTGGAAAATCTTTCCAATATCTGATCATGCTTCTGGACACAGCTCATGTAAGTTTATTTGGTTTCTGCTTTATCTTTTTGATGGTTGTCCTTCGAAGACAACCTATACTTTCCATGAATCCCTTCCTCCCTGAGGGTTCTCTTTCCTTCTTTTCTTTCTTTTTTAAAATTTTCTTTTTTTAGATATTTTATTTATTTACATTTCAAATGCAATCCCTAAAGTTCCCTATACCTTCCCCTGCCTATTCAACAATTCCCAATTCTTGGCCCTGGTGTTCCCCTGTACTGGGGCATATAAAGTTTGCAAGACCAAGGGGCCTCTCTTCCCAATGATGGCAGACTAGGCCATCTTCTGCTACATATGCAGCTAGAGACACAAGCTCTGGGGGGTACTGGTTAGTTCATATTGCTGTTCTACCTATAGGGTTGCAGACCCCTTCAGCTCCTTGGGTACTTTCACTAGCTCCTCCATTGGGGGCCCTGTGTTCCATCCAATAGCTGACTGTGAGAATCCACTTCTGTGCTTGCCAGGCCTGCCATAGCCGCATACAAGACAGCTATATCAGGGACCCTTCAGCAAAATCTTGCTGGCATATGCAATAGTGTCTGGGTTTGGTGGCTGATTATGGGATGGATCCCCAGGTGGGGTAGTCTTTGGATGGTCCATGCTTTTGTCATAGCTCCAAAATTTGTCTCTGTCACTCCTTCCATGGGTATTTTGTTCCCTATTCTAAGGAGAAATGAAGTATCCACTCGTTGTTCTTCCTTTTTCTTGATTTTCTTGTGTTTTGCAAATTGTATCTTGGGTAGTCTAAGTTTCTGAGCTAATATCCACTTATCAGTGAGTGCATATCAAGTGCATTCTTTTGTGATTGGGTTACCTCACTAAAGATGATATCCTTCGGATACATCCATTTGGCAAATAATTTCATAAATTCATTATTTTTAATAGCTGAGTAGTACTCCATTGTGTAATTGTACCACACTTTCTGTATCCATTCCTCTGTTGAGGGACATCTGTGTTCTTTCCAGCTTCTGGCTATTATAAATGAGGCTGCTATGAACATAGTGGAGCATGTGTCCTTATTACCAGTTGGATTATCTTCTGGGTATATGCCCAGGAGAGGTATTGCTGGATCTTCCGGTAGTACTATGTCCAGTTTTCTGAGGAACTGACAGACTGACTTCCTGAGTGGTTGTACAAACTTGAAATCCCACCAACAGTGGAGGAGTGTTCCTTTTTTACCACATTCTCACCAACATCTGCTGTCACCTGAATTTTTGATCTTAGCAATTGTGATCAGTGTGAGGTGAAATAACAATGTTGTCTTGATTTGCATTTCCATGATGATTAAGGATGTTGAACATGTTTTCAGATGATTCTCAGACATTCGGTATTCCTCAGTTGAGAATTCTTTGTTTAGCTCTGTACCCCATTTTTAATGGGGTTATTTGATTTTCTGGAGTTCAGCTTCTCGAGCTCCTTGTATATATTGTATATTGGTACCATATAAGATTTAGGATTGGTAAAAAAAATCTTTCCCAATCTGTTGATTGCCTTTTGGTCTTAGTGATACTGCCTTTTGCATTAGAGAAGCTTTGCAATTTTATGAGGTCCAACTTGTCAATTCTTGATCTTACACAACAAGCCATTGCTGTTCTGTTTAGGACTCTTTCCCCTGTGCCCAAATTTTGAGACTTTTTCTCCACTTTCTCCTCTTAATTTCGGTGTCTCTGGTTTTATGTGGAGGTCTTTGATCCACTTAGACTTGAGCTTTGTATAAGGAGATAAGAATGGATCAATTCACATTCTTCTACAAGAAAACTGTCACTTGTGCCACCACAATTTGTTGAAAATGCTCTCTTTTATCCACTGGATGGTTTTAGCTCCCTGGTCAAAGATCAAGTGACCATAGGTGTGTGGATTCATTTCTGGGTCTTCAATTCTATTCCATTGACCTGCCTGTTGCTGTACCAGTACCATGAACGTTTTGTCACAATTGCTCAGTTGTACAGCTTAAGGTCAGGCATGGTGATTCTACCAGAGGTTCTTTTATTGTTAAGAATAGTTTTTGCTGTCCTAGGTTTTTTGTTATTCCATATGAATTTCCAAATTGCCCTTTCTAACTCAGTGAAGAATTGATTTGGAATTTTGATGGGGATTGCATTCAATCTGTAGATTGCTTCGGCAGGATAACCATTTTGAATATATTATTCCTGCCAATCCATGAGCATGAGAGATCATTACATCTTCTGAGATCCTCTTCAATTTCTTTCTTCTGAGACTTGAAGTTCAAATCATATATATCTTTGACCTCATTAGTTAGAGTCACACCAAGGTATTTTATATTATTTGTGACTATTGTGAAGGATGTTGTTTCCCTAATTTCTTTCTCAGTCTATTTATCCTTTGTGTAGAGAAAGGCCATTGATTTGTTTGAGTTAATTTTATATCCAACTCCTGCACTGAAGCTGTTTATCAGGTTTAGGGGTTCTCTGGTGGAATTTTTAGGGTCACTTATGTATACTATCATATCATCTGCAAATAGTGATATGGTGGCTTCTTCCTTTCCATTTGTATCCCCTTGATCTCCTTTTGTTTTCGAATTGCTCTGGCTATATTGAATAGGTAGGGAGAAAGTGGGCAGCCTTGTCTAGTCCTTGATTTTAGTGAGATTGCTTCGAGTTTCTCTCCATGTAGTTTGATGTTGGCTACTGGTTTGCTGTATATTTCTTTTATTATGTTTAAGTATGGGCCCCGGATCCCTGATCTTTCCAAGACTTTTATCATGAATTGGTGTTGGATTTTGTAAAATGCTTTCTCAGCAACTAAAGAGATGATCATGTGGTTTTTGTCTTTGAGTTTGTTTATATGGTGGATTATGTTGATGGATTTCCGTATATTAAACCATTCCTGCATCCCTGATATGAAGCCCATTTGGTCATGTTGGATGATTTCTTTGATTTGTTCTTGAATTTGGTTTGTGAGGATTTTATTGAGTATTTTTGCATTGATATTCATAAGAAAAATTGGTCTGAAGCTCTCTTTCTTTTTTGGATCTGTGTGAGGTTTAGGTAGCAGAGTAATTGTGGCTTCATAGAATGAATTGGGTTGAGTACCTTCTGATTCTATTTTGTGAAATAGTTTGAGAAGAGTTGGAATTAGGTCTTCTTTGAAAACCTGATAGAACTTTGCATTAAACCCATCTGGTCCTGGGCTTTTGTTGGTTGGGAGACTATTGATGACTACTTTTATTTCTTTAGTGGAAATGGGAAAATTTAGATCATTAATCTGATCCGGATTTAACTTTGGTTCCTGGTATCTGTCAAGGACGTTGTCCATTTCATCCAGGTTTTATAGTTTTGTTGAGTATAGCCTTTTGGAGTAGGATCTGATGATGTTTTGGATTTCCTCAGGATCTGTTGTTATGTCTCCTCTTTCATTTTTAATTTTGTTAATTGGGATACTGTCCCTGTGTCCTCTAGTTAGGCTGGCTAAGGATTGATCTATCTTGTTGATTTTCTCAAAGGACCAGATCCTGGTTTGGTTGTTTCTTTGAACAGTTCTTTTTGTTTCAACTTGGTTGATTTCAGCCCTGAGTTTGATTATTTCCTGCTGTCTACTCTTCTTGGGTGAATTTGCTTCCCTTAGTTCTAAAACTTCTAGGTGTGCTGTCAGGCTGCCAGTGTATGGTCTCTCTAGTTTCTTTTTAGAGGCACTCAGGGCTATGAGTTTTTCTCTTATGACTGCCTTCATTGTGTTCCATAATTTTGGGTATGTTGTGGCTTCATTTTCATTAAACTCTAAAAGTCTTTAATTTCTTACTTTATTTCATCCTTGACTAAGGAATTACAGAGTAGAGTGTTGTTCAATTTCCATGAGAATGTTGGCTTTCTATTATTTATGTTGATATTGAAGATAAGCCTTAGTTCGTGGGGATAAGATAGGATCAATGGGGTAATTTCAATATTTTCGTATCTGTGGAGGACTGTTTTGTTACCAATTATATTGACAATTTTGGAGGATATGGCACTGAGAAGAAGGTATGTCCTTTTGTTTTACTATAAAATGTTCTGTAGATATCTATTAAATCCATTTGTTTCATAACTTTGGTTAGTGTCCACGTGTCTCTGTTTAGGTTCTTTTTCCAGGATCTGTCCATTGGTGAGAGTGGGGAGTTGAAATCTCCCACTATTGTGTGATGTGAAATTTGTGCTTTGAGCTTTACTAAAGTTTCTTTAATGAATGTGGATGCTCTTGTATTAGGAGCATAGATATTCAGAATTGAGAGTTCATCTTGGTAGATTTTACCTTTTATGTGTATGAAGTGCCCTTCCTTGTCTTTTTTGATAACTTTAGGTTGGAAGTCAATTTTATTCAATATTAGAATGGCTACTTCAGCTTTTTTCTTCTTACCATTGCTTTGAAAATTGTTTTTCAGCCTTTCACTCTGAGTTACTGCCTGTCTTTTTCCCTGAAGTGGGTTTCCTGTAAACAGCAAAATGTTGGGTCCTGTTTGTGTAGCCAGTCTATTAATCTTTGTCTCTTTATTAGGGGATTGAGTCCATTGATGTTAAGAGAATTTAAACAAAAGTAATTGTTGCTTCCTGTTATTTTTCTTGTTAAATTTGGGGTTCTGTTCTTGGGGCTGTCTTCTTTTAGGTTTGTTGAAGGATTACTTTCTTGCTTTTTCTAGGGTTTAGTTTCAGTCCTTGTGTTGGTGTTTTCCCTTTATTTTCCTTTGAAGGGCTGGATTTGTGGAAAGATATTGTTTGAATTTGGTTTTATCATGGAATACATTGGATTCTCCATCTTTGGTAATTGAGAGTTTTCCTGGGTATAGTAGCCTGGGCTGGAATTTGTGTTCTCTTAGGGTCTGCATAACATCTGTCCAGGATCTTATGGTTTTCATAGTCTCTGGTGAGAAGTCTGTTACAATTCTAATAGGACTGCCTTTATATGTTACTTGACTTTTTTCCCTTACTGCTTTTAATATTCTATCTTTATTTAGTGCATTTGTTGTTCTGAGGAGGAATTTCTTGTCTGGCCCAGTCGATTTGGAGTTCTATTGGCTTCTTGTGTGTTCATGGGCATCTATTTCTTTATGTTGGGGAAGTTTCTTCTATAATTTTGTTGAAGATATTTGCTGGCCCTTTAAGTTGAAAATCTTCATTCTCATCTACTCCTATTATCTGTAGGTTTGGTCTTCTCATTGTGTCCTGGATTTCCTGGATGTTTTGAGTTAGGATCTTTTTGCGTTTTGTATTTTCTTCGATTGTTGTGTCCATGTTCTCTATGGAATCTTCTGCACCTGAGATTCTCTCTTCCATTTTTTTTTTTGATATTTTCTTCATTTACATTTCAAATGTTCTCCTAAAAGTCTCCTATACTCTCCCCCTGCCTTCCAGGTCCTGCTCCCCTACTTACTGACTCCTACTTCTTGTCCCTGGCTTTCCCCTGTACTGGGGCATATAAAGTTTTCTAGACCAAGGGTCCTCTCTTCCCAATAATGGCTAACTAGGCCATCTTCTGCTACATATACAGCTAGAGACACGAGTTCTGGGGGTACTGATTAGTTCATAATGTGGTTCCACCTATAGGGTTGCAGACCCCTTCAGCTCTTGGGTACTTTCTCTATATCCTACATCGGGGGCCCTGTGTTCCATCCTATAGATGACTGTGAGCATCCACTTCTGTATTTGCCAGGAACCTGCAAAGACGCACCGGAGACAGCTATATCAGGGTCCTTTCAGCAAAATCTTGCTGGTGTATGCAATAGTGTCTGCATTTGGTGGCTGATTATTGGATGGGCCCCTGGGTAGGAAAGTCTCTGGATGGTCCATCCTTTCGTCTTAGCTCTAAACTTTGTCTCTGTAACTCTTTCCATGGATATTTCATTCCCTATTCTAGGGAGGAATGAAGTATCCATGAGTTGGTCTTCCTTCTTGATTTTCTTGTGTTTTGGAAGTTGTATCTTGGGTATCCTAGGTTTCTGCGCTAATATCCACTTATCAGTTAGTGCATATCAAGTGAATTCTTTTGTGATTGGGTTACCCTACTCAGGATGATATCCTCAAGATTCATCCATTTGCCCAAGAATTTCATAAATTTATTGTTTTTAATAGCTGAGTAGTACTCCATTGTGTAAATGTACAACAATTTCTATAACCATTCCTCTGCCGAGGGACATCTGGGTTCTTTCCAGCTTCTGGCTATTATAAATAGGGCTGCTATGAACATAGTGGAGCATGTGTCCTTATTACTAGTTGGAACATCTTCTGGGTATATTCCCAGGAGAGGTTTTGATTGATCTACTGGTAGTATTATGTCCAGGTTTCCGAGGAACTGCCAGATTGATTTCCAGAGTGGTTGTGCCAGCTTGCAATCCCACCAGCAATGGAGGAGTGTTCCTCTTTCTCCACATTCTTGCCAGCATTTGCTGTCACCTGAATTTTTGATACTAGCCATTCTGACTGGTGTGAGGTGAAATCTCAGGGTTGTTTTGATTTACATTTCCCTGATGATTAAGAGTGCTCTGACCACTGGAACTCAGGTGAGAATTGCACTCTTCCATCTCTTATATTTTTACTGATGCTCTCATCTATGGTTCCTGATTTCCTTCCTAGGGTTTCTATCTCCAGAGTTGTCTCACTTTGGGTTTTCTTTATTGTGTCTACTCCTCTTTTTAGGTCTTTGATGGTTTTGTTCAATTCCATCACCTGTTTCGTTGTAATTCTTTAAGGACCTCTACCTCTTTACCAGTGTTCTCCTGTATTTCCTTAAGTGAGTTATTAATACCCTTCTTAAATTCCTCTATCAGCATCATGAGATGTGATTTCAAATCTGAATCTTTCTTTTCGGGTGTGTTGGGGGTATCCAGGACTGGCTGAGGTGCGAGTGCTGGGTTCTGATGATGCTGAGTCGTCTTGGTTTTTGTTAGTAAGATTCTTATGTTTGGCTTTGACCATCTGGTAATCTCTGGCATTTGTTGTTATAGTTGTTTGTCTCTTGTTGGAGCTTGTTTCTCCTGTGATTCTGTTAGCCTCTGTCAGAAGTCCTGGGAGTAGAGCTCTTTCCTGAGTCTCCGTGGTCAGAGTACACTCTGTAGGCAAGCTCTCCTCTTTCAGGGAAGATGCACAGAGGTCTGGTGTTCAGACCTGCCTCCTGGTTGAAGATGAATGCCTGAAACATGGCCTGTCCCAGAAGATGTGTCTCTGAAGTCTGTCAGCTGACCTGTGCAGACTGGTCTCAAATGGATCCTGGACACAAGATGGCTTCCTCACCTGCCCTGGCAGACAGAGCCCTACCAGGCCGACACCTCTCCTTTCTGGGAAAGTGCCTGGATGTCTGGAGCTTGAAAAGGGGTCTGTTCCAGAAGCTGTGTTGCTTCTGCAGTCCACACTCTCATCTGTGCAGACTGGTCTCTGAGGGACCCGGGGCACAAGATGGTTCCCTCACCTGCTCTTGAGGGTTCTCTTTCAAGTAGAAAAATACCAATTTATCTCTCATTACAGGCACATATCTAAAAACAAATTTTGGTATAACTAGTTGTCTAACCTTTAAGTTATATCAAATGACACTATGTGAAAAAGCAAACCATTTCTCCTATATTCACATCAGATTATAGAATTGACAAAAACCATTTGTTTGCATTTTGTGATCTTAGTATACAGTAATAGAACAAAGTGTAGAATATAAAAATTGATAAATATGAAAAGTTATGTTTGATAAGGAATTGGTTTTCTAGTCTATTGTTTTGTGGTTTCAAAAGACTTATTATTAACCTGTGTTACTACCAATTTTGATACTATTTTTAAACCATATTTAATGAATTCTAATATGTTCTATTTTCATAAAATGTCCCTGACAGTATTGATCCTGATGCTTGTATTTTCTTTACGGAAAAACAGAGGGAAATTCATATGAATAGGCTAATGACAGTACAAAGCCTACAGCTTTCCAGACAATGAAAAATTCCACCTATACCAATAGGGAAGGGGAGGGTTGAAAGTACACAACCATTTCTAAATATAAAGAAATAGGCTGGGATTCATGAAAGTATTTCCCTTCATCATTAAACATGTTTGCTTGCAAACTAAGTCTCACATCTTGTGCTGAAAAAAAAAAATCACTGAATGTAGGTAGAATAAATTCACAGATTCAAAGTAAAAACTTTGTAACAGGCTTGAATCTTGAATAAACAACATTTCTTTTAAAAAGTACTTTGTATTTCAACTCATTTCATACTCTCATTTTTAAATGTAAAGCAGTAAAAAAAAAACACATCAAAAGTTGGGGGTCTTGCTTAGTTTGCTCAATATTTAAAGAAAAAAAAAATTTCAACTCCCAACCTATTTGTTAGCATTTACTTTTGAGATTCCTTCAGACCCAACAGTCTATAATTTTCAGTCCTATTACCTGTATTGCATTTTCTTTCTGCGTTCTTCGTTCAATTAATTTAAGAGAAAATTGTTGCTATTTGCTTTCTCAACAAAATAATTTGATAAGTTCTGAAGTTTCAGGTGTATTGTGCTAGTCCAGCAATTACTTGGGGCAAATTTCAGCAATCAGCCTCAGACTCCCTCTGTGATATGGCTTTCAGTGCTTCCCCCTGCTTTTATAATTCTCTATTTTCGTCTTTCTTTCCCATTTTGCAATTGTTTGTACATTCTATAGACCTGTGATGCTTAAATGCTCTTGGGAACCCACATTTCTGATTACTTTTCTGCTGCATTTTAAAAAAAATGTTTGTGAGCTTTCTGGTTGAAACAGTGAATTGACTTTTCATTCTGCTTGGCATAAATGAAGAGTGGTTATTTCTTTTTAGACATTAGTGATATTTGCCTTCACAGCTTGCTAGATACTGTCTGTTGTTTAACTTATCTCTCTTATAAATGTCTTTCTACTCTAATTTTAAAAATATTAGTTAATAATTACAGTGTTGCAATATTGTCTTTTTAGATAGAGCTATGTTACATGTTATATTTTTAAATATTTCTTAATATTTAACTATAAAACTATATTTTTATAGTTACAATAAAAATAGTTCTTGTTATTTGTTTCTGGGTTTTGTTGTTTTTGTTTTTGTTCTTTACGATGCAGGTACTTTTAAGTTTATAAAGAGTGCTTTTTATCATTTATCATTTTATATGAGTGAATATTATATTTATTTATACCCTAGGCCTAAGATATATGGAGATCCATTAATGAAGAGGGAAGTGGACATAACCTTCATCACTAAACCAGAAGCTACTTCGAATTGATAACTACTCACATAAGAAAAAGATAAAACAGCCTCTGCTGTGGAGTCTTACTGGAGCACAAACCATACATAAAACCAGACCCCAGGCCCCATACTAAGCAGTATATGCCCAACACAAAACAAATTCAATGCTATTTTGAGATTTATTTTTGCTTTGCTTTCTTTTGTTTTGTTTTTCTCACAATGCTTTGTCTAGCTCTTTAAAAATGTGTTTGTAAACATGAAGGTGTCCTTTGATTATGTATTATAGTTATCACTTTCATGTTTTTATGGGATTTCTATGTGTAAAAAATGTATGTGTGCATATCTTCATCTCTGGAAGGAATTGAGGGAGAAGAAAACAAAATTAGCTTACATTATATATAATCAGTTTTCAATAAAACATAATGAAGTTTATGACTCAGTGGGGAGGGAGAAATATATGTGACCCTCAGCGTTTGCTCAGTACATCAAGCATCTCTGTGTCTTCTATCTCTCTGGATTCACAGTTTTCCCCTCATCATTCTGTATAATGATTATTTCTTGTTCCATAGGACATACTGGACAAAACTACATAAAGGAAAATGTCTTCTCAATGCCTAAGTATTACAATCATTCCATTGTATGCCAAGTTTCAATCATTTGTTCTTCTCATGGTATGTGCACATGTGTTTGCCTTCTTTGTGTCATTGACAGACACAGAATTATCACCAGTTTCTCAGGAGGATTACACTTCTCTAAACATAGATTGTACAAGATATTTCTAAATGTTGCCTCTTATCACCTTTCCTCCTAATATATGTCCAAAATTAATACTGACTGTTTTCATGTAACTTGATGCTGTAATGCAGTCCTTAGGGATAATGCAGTCCTTGTGTAGCTTTGTTCTTTCAGGTAGATACATAGATAAAATGATTATGAAGTAGAAAGAGAGAGGAAATTACCAAATGTGCTAACAATAGCGATAGATGTTGGGATCCGGATCAAGTCCTTCCACTCCACAAATAGCTTCATAAATACAATGTAGAAATAAACACAAAATTAATGGAGAATGGAGTACACAGAACAATCCATAAAAGTAAACAGAAGAAAGCTCAATGTTCTTAATAATTGGCAATGGCTCTCAGCCTTCCTAGTGCTTTGACAATTTAATACATTTCTGACGTTATGGTGTCCCCCAACCATAAAATTATTATTATTTCTACTTTACAACTGTAATTTTGATACTGTTATTAATTGTAATGTAAGTATTCATGGTGGTAGATGCTTGCCAAAGAGATCACAACATCCATAATGAAAATCGCTGGATTAGATGAAGACTTATCAACTAAAGTTTTATTCTAAGAAAATAAGTGTGAGTAAACCTGTTGTTCAGGAGAGAGAATATAGTTTTCATATCTAAAGTGGTACATCACAAGAGGTGGGTTTGCCAAATAAGTAAAATTAATTCAGAAGAATGCCTAAAATGGATTCCATGATGACAAAAATAATTATGATAAAGAGATATTTAGGGTGTCACTTTGGAAAGAGTTAAAGAATGAATAGTAAACTTTAGATAGTAACATAGTTTAATAAACTTGTTTGGGAAATGTTATAGATTTTTTTCTGTTGCTGTGATAAATACTGTGATCAAAATCAAGTTGGAGAAGTACTCTTACAGTTCATTTTCCATCTTTGGGGGAAATCAGAGAAGGAACTCAAGTTGAGAATAAACCTGAACATAACAATCACTACAGCAAGGTTCAAATTTGAAGAAGAAACCAGGGACAAATGTTTCTAGGTCGCTTAGCTACCTTCTTTACAGTGACAGCCCAGCTCCCTAGAAGTGCCGCTGCCACAGTGGTCTAGACCTCCAACATCAACTACCTATCAAGGCAGTTTTTCACAAACATGTTGTCAGAAAAATCTGAAAGTGTTAGTTACTGAATGGAGGTTCTCTCTTGCCATGTGACTCTTGTTTGTGTCAAGTGGAAAACCAATACTAGAGGTCACAATCAAATATAAGGGTAACCTAAACTTAATTATGGTAGATGAAAGGAAATACACTCATGGCAAGGCACACACATAATGTAACAATATATGTGTATATAGCTAAAGGTTCTACCTGACCTTTAGGGATCTGCTTAAACTTGAGTGTATGTCAGTGTACTAGCTATGATAGGTGGCATCACTTCTAGACATAACAAGAATGTTGTACTCATGGACTCACTGCAGCTGTGGTTGCTGGCAAAATACCTGCATAATACCAATCCAATCAACTGTCCAGTGATTGGATGAATAATCACTAGGGGTGAACAATATATGTATATGTAACAATATATGTGTGTATAACTAAAATATGTATACATATATTATATACATGTATAAAATGAATGATAATATCTGAATGATAATGAGAAATTTATAGAAGGCAGTTGTTATGGTTTGTATATGCTTGGCACTGGAATTGGCACAATTAGGAGGTATGGCCATGTTGCAGTAGGTGTGGCAATATTGGGATACGTGAGTCACTGTGGGCGTGGCTTTAATACCAGGTGTCTGGAAGTCAATATTCTGCTAGCAGACTAAAGATGAAGATGTAGAAATTGCAGTTCCTCTGGCACCATGCTTTCCTGGATGCTGTCATACTTCTACTTTGATGATACTGAACTGAACCTCTGTAAGACAGCCCCAATTAAATGTTGTAGTTATAAGAGTTGCCTTGGTCATGGTGTCTGCTCACAGCAGTAAAACTCTAACTAAGACAGCAGTTAATAATTCCATAAGAAATATGGCGAGAAAAGTAATGCCATTAAAATATCATTTTTCTTTTAAAACATCTTTTATTATAACATTTATTCATTCTTTGAGACATTAATATATTGTGATCATATATACCCCCTCCAATCTTTAAGTACACTCCATATCCACTGTCACTTCAATATCATGTCACATTTTCACTAACCCACAGAGTTAAATTAGACAGCCATTGGAGTATTGTCAACTTACATGGGAATTACTCCTAAAGACTTGCATCCATCAGCTAACAGTAGCTACTCAGTTAGGAATGGGAGATTCCTATGCTCACTCCTACATCGACACTGGACAATTGATTGGATTGGTTTTTCTGTAGGTGTTTTACCAGCAACCATAGCTGTTGTGAGTTCGTGAGTACAACATTCTTGTTATGTCTAGAAGAAAGGGTGATGCAACCTATAATAGCCAGCAGATCCCTAAAGGTCAGGTAGAAATTGAAGTCCAGGAGAAGGGGAGAACTCCCATAGATAACATAATGGGGTTTTTAATTCATTAAAGCAGTTCAAGGAATGTGCAAGTGAAGATTCTAAGGCTGTAGGAAAATGCGGAACAAGTACAGAATTTATATTGCTGAATTTATTGATATGGCCTGAACGTGCAGAGTCGTGGTTCAATATGGATGCCTACATAGTTTAAAGAGCTGCAAAGAGTATATTTAATTGGGCGGCTGAAGGATTTGCAATGATATAGGCTACTGAGTAGGAGATCAAGAATCTTGATGTTCTTAGCTGAGTGTTGAAGATGGTGAAAAGAATCTGTTTCTGGAAACATAGGACATAGCTATTACTATGTGGCTTTACACATTGGGATGTTTTGTTAAGGAAAACAGAACCTTTTCACTTTGGGCTGGAAACTGAAGCACTGAAAGTAATGAGTTGCTCTGGGAAAGTTTTAAAGACAAGTATGCTGAGAACTCATATGTTGAGTTTCTGCTCTCATAATCCCCCATGATAGAATGTGTTATCAGAGTAATAAGGTTAAATAAAGCCTATCCTTCCTCATATTGCCTTAGTCATAATGCTTTTTTTCCCCAGAAATGAAAAACCATCTAGGATAGAAGTTGGGTTTCTTAGCTTTGGAGGAAAGGAACAGTAACATAGATGTCCCATTTATAGCTGAATTCTACGACCACCTATACTTTGGACAGTTATGGCACTCTGTATTAACTGCAGTCACTTTGATGGAGAGTAAGAGCTTCAGTAATCCGTGAGCATAGAGATACTTATTTAGTTTGATTCTGTGCACATTTAGCAAACTAACGGTGTAGTATCTTCTCAGGCTTGTGAGCTCCCCAGCCACGAGTGCTCGGCAAGATTTACAATACTAGGTGTAACTTTCCCCTATGGAATGTCTTAAATCAGAAAGTCATTGATTACTCACACAATGTTAATTGCACCATTGCAGCAATGGGCATCTATTGTCTGTGTGATCATTTTGATAACTTAATTGGTTCTTAGCTGCTTAAGTCTGCTAATGGCTTTATTCCTCTAGCACCTCAATTTGCAGCTTCCAAAACTAAATGATGTATCTATCAGGGAAGAATATTCCAGGATAGCAACAGACAAATTTCTCCACACTCCACCAAATTAGAAAATTTCAACAAACAATGTACAGCAGTAATGGGACCGAGTATGGAAATAAAGCAAAGATTTAGTGCTGCCTTTTACTATTGATCAATTCCTTCCAGTGCTCTTTTTCTTTTTCTATCTTCCTCTTTTATAATTTTCTTCTTTTTATTTTCATGTTGGCAGTCTTAAATGGTATGTGCTTTGGCATCACTTTATTGAAAATCAATTGAAAATTATTTAGCTTCACAGAGTTGAAGACAGGAATGTGGGACCTACAAACTAATTTTCTCCCCTATTGCCCTATTTATTAGCCACACTTGGGGATGGAAATAAGCCAGTCAAAATTCCTTCTCCTTTGGAAAGGAACATGAAGCCAATTTAAACTATGTTTGGGGCAAAGAAAAAAGAAGAAAGAAGAAAAGAAAAAAAGGAAAAAGGAAATCACACATACATATTACACACACACACACATATATGATTATTTATTTAATGTATATGGGAACACTGTAGCTGTCTTCAGACACACCAGAAGAGGGCATCAGGTCACATTACAGATGGTTGTGAGCCACCACGTGCTGTTGGGAACTAAGCTCAGAACATCTAGAAGAGCAGTCAGTGCTCTTAAATGCTGAGTCACATTTTAAATGTATGTTAATAAGCTCTGTGAATAATTTCAAAATATTTTAGTTCATATGTGTTCAGAGTGAGTGAAATGTAAAGAGATCCTAGAAAAAGAAGTTTCTAGACAGTTTAATGTCTTCATGATTCAGCTACTCTGTTCTTCAGTAGTTATGTTACTTGAAGGTATTAGTGTAAATTTCGGAGCCATATTTAACAAGCATGTGCCGTCGTTTAAGGTCTGCATTTATTATTGCTTTGATGATGCTGTGTTGTTGCTACAACAATCTGTTCCACCTCATACAAGTCATCTTTATCTTTCTGCTTTAGCGTTAATTCTTAATTAATTCAGTCTGCTTAGGTCAGTGGTTCTCAACCTTCCCAAATCTGTGAGCCATTGGTATAGTTCCTCATGTTGTGGTGACCACAAACCATAAAATTATTTTGGTTGCTACTTTATAATGGTAATTTTCTTACTTTTATGAATCATAACATAAATCTGTGTGATTCCAACATGAAGGGGTCGTTAGTCACAGCTTTAGAATCCCTGGCTTAGATCCTCTTCCTATACCTTCTCTAGTATTCTGGATCAGCCTGTCAAAGAACTCTGAGAAAAATCGCTTATACAAAAGTAGTAAACATCTTAAAGAAAACTGTGACTCATTTGCTCCCTCACCATCTCATTAGAATAACCAAGACATTACCTTTCCTTCCCTTACATATATTTATCTGTGCCATCATCTACTTTCATTTATCTCTGCCCTATGTCTATAATTCTCTCCATTTCTGTTTATTGAAAATATGCATTTGTTCATGTGAACCATCATATGTTTTGAAAGAACTGTTTCAATATCAAATAATCAGTTATGAAATACACAAACAAGTAGCACCATACACAATGAACTGTTTGTATTTATGCATTCAGTAATATATAGAGACATATATGCACCTCCAGGATATAACAACAATTAATCAAAACAGTGGCCATATGTTTGAAAAAGAAAATGGAATTTTATATGGGAGGGTTTTGGTGAAAGAAAAGGAAAAGAAAAAAATACAATTATCTTAAATCTCAAAAATAATATATACATAAATATATACATATATTATGTATTTATATAAAGCAATACATGTAAATATAATATTAATTTTTCCAGAGAAAAGAGTTCATTTCAGTACCCACTTTCCCATGAAACTGCTTGCATTCTTCCCTATGTCACATTCAAGTTTTGCTATGAATCGATCATCTGCCTTTTCTGTAACTAAAATATTTACTGTTTTGTACCGACAACATTTTTCTAACATACACAGAGATTTGGTTAAAAGTTCAATGTTGAACAGATTTACTTGATAGGCCCTGTATGCTTTACTGGAGGGCATGAGTCTACGCATCTATCAGCATTGCTTTTAGGGGCTTTTTTGGTTGTTGTAGAGGATAGGTTGTTTATTTCATGTTAAATTTCAAGCTTTTATACTCAACATGACAGATGAAAGAAAAGAATAGTTTTCATAAATACTTTTCATTAACAAATGATTGCAAAGTGCTTTTCAAGTACAAAGTAGTATATTGCATGTTGTGAAATAATACTCAGGATAATTGAAGTGGCATACAATCACCTAGTGCACTGCAAAATAAAGTGCTATTAGATTTTAAGATGCCAGCTTCATTTTCCACATTTCCTTTTAAATAGCACTTGAGTATTTAATCATTTTATAGATTTTAAATAACATTCCTATACTTACCCATTTTATGCATAAATTGTTGCTCATTAAATTAGGTTTGAATAGTCTGTGCTTTTAGCTTAGAACGATAGTCTTAAAATTTATTCGTTTATAAAAACATTTTCATTTTGCCCTAGAATAAAAGCATACCAATCTAATCACTTTCTTTTATGGGTATATGAATGGATTAATTATTAGAAAAAACTTGGTATTTATATTATTTTTATTTTATAGCAAACATGACAATCCTGGATTTGCTTCAATTAAAAAAATTACTGTCAAATCTTAGTAAATAATCCATACTTAGAGAATTTATTAATATCCTAAAAGAAAAAGACATAGAAAGTTATCAGACCTGTCTGTGTAAAAATTTTGAAATAGGAAATTAAATATTTATTCAGAGTTGTAAAAAACAATTGAATCATTTCTGGATATCAAATTCTTTTGAATGAATTATAATATATTTGATTTGTACACTCAATAATTTCATTTTCATAGGGAAATAATTTAGTTTAAAATGAAAACAATTATAAATCTTGTATAAAATTTAATTTAAAAAATCACTGGATAGAAGACAAATCTAGATTCTATCTAATGTTACCAAACAGAGCAATATTACTAGATTTGAAACTGCTTCTAATTCCTAACTGTCACAGGATATTTTAATTAGAAAAATACCTTCAATTTAGTACTTGAGCTAAAACCAATGAATTTCATTTTAAATTTTATTTATTTTTATATTATTTTAAATATGTAATAGGTTACAACATTTCTTCTTTCTGATTATTCCTTCAAACCCTCCCTCTCACACACTTGCTGGGTTCTCCAACAGGGTCTTGAATTCTTGTGCAGTCAATATAATGTTCTTTGTACTTATATCTTCAGGGTTCATCATTTACTACTGGACAAACATTTGTGTGCTCTTCCCTGGGGAAGACCAACTCTTCTGCTTCCAGTTTGCTCACTTGCCTACAGTTCAGCAGGATTGAGGCCTCATCGACTTTTCCAAGCATTCACTGTTGGGAATCACTGTTTTTATGTTGTTTTCTTACATATTGGAATTTAATATTTATTTTTCTACTTTGGGAATTGTGTGCAGTTTAGTGAATTCTAAGTTTAACTGTGTCATGTTAGGGGATTTGCTCAGTTTTTCCTACTGTACATATGGAAGCATAAAGAATATCTCACACCCATTTTTACATAATTTTTTCAACCTACAGAGTACCGAGTAAAGAAAATAAAAATAAAAAGAGTAGTGCATTTCTGTGAATTAAATTCATCTGCACTAGGGCTGGAGAGATGGCTCAGCAGTTAAGAGCACTGACAGCTCTTCTGAAGGTCCTGAGTTCAAATCCCAGTGACCACATGGTGACTCACAACCATCTGTAATGGGATCTGACACCCTCTTCTTGTTTGTCTGAAGAGAGCTACAGTGTACTTACATATAGTAATAAATACATCTTAAAAAAATGATCTGCACTAAATAAGAGAATACCAAAACAAAACATTGACCAATGTTTTTTTTTTTTTCTCATGCAATTTAGAATATTTGTTCCTCTAATGATGGTTTTGTAGAATTTAAATTTGAAATACAATTGTTTATTGTATTTCAATGACAGGAGTTTTGTATTGAAGTTTATTGTTTTATCAGTCTCTTATTTCCAACTTTAGTCCAAAATTATACATTTAATTTTGTGAGAAATCAAACTTTTATTTCCTTCATGACTCCTATTTACTTCGGAAATACGTCATGTGTGTAACTGCTGGAAAGAACTGCATCCTTCGTGCATAGCTGGCATTTTAAGAGCATAGTTAGATGGTAAGAATTCTCATTCTACCATTCTTAGCTTTAATATTCAACATGTCTTTTTATTGCTGGAGTCTTTGAATTTCTGCTGTCACATTGTTGACACACATTACGCTTTTGTTCCATGAAACACTCAATGCTGCTTATGATTTGAGTGTCTGTATCATTTCTGTATGTTTCATTAATGTGTATTCTTAACACATACCAGACATTTGCAAAGGAAGATTTTTAACATACAGAAAGTCTTATCCTTATTTAGAGGAAATTATTGACTCTCACTGTCAATAGAGTATTCCTTTCTTACATTAAAAATGTGATAAATTTAAAAAAGCACTCTGTCTTAACTTATTCTTAGAAACTTATCTCAGGATATATAATTTGTTGACATAAATTAGAAAATCAAAGACAAAATATAATTTTATTATGCTTTCTTTGTTACCCAATATTTTCATTTTAATGAATAAATTTATAGGATTAATGTCATTTCCTAGAAATGTATTGTCCTTTTAAATAGTAGGAATTTTCATTTTCTTCTATTTCAAAATGTTTTATTCACATTATATCTCAATCACAGTCCACCCCTCACTTAGCAACCCCATCCTTACAACAACCCCCCCAATTGCCTCTTCCCTTTTTTGACAGAGAGTAGATGATCTCCTGTGTACCACCCTACCATGGGACATCTAGTCCCAGCAGTTCTAGGCACCTCCTCACCCATTGAGGCCCAACCAGTCAGTTCAGGTATGGGAAAGGGGATCCAAAGACAGGGTACAGAGACTGAGATAGTCCATGATCCACTTGCTTCGGGACTCAGGTGAAGACCAGGTTGCTCATTTGGCACAAATGTGTAGAGTTTTTAGCTAAGAAAAAACTTACAGGGCCAGGAATCAGGAGTGGGTAGGTTGGGGAGCAGGGCAGGGGGAGGGTATAGGGAACTTACAGAGAGGAAACTAGGAAAGGCAATAGCATCTGAAACGAAAATGAAGAAAAATATCTAATAAAAACTTAAAAATAAAAAAGAGGAGTGGAACACAGTGTCTGCTCTCTGGTGGGTGGAACACAGCATCTGCTCTCTGGTGAGAGGAACACAGCATCTGCTCCAATCCAATTGCATGGGACCTGAGACTGCATTAACCAGGGAAGCAGAAAACCCGGCCTCATCAGGGGCACAAGTCCCTTCCGGTCCACTGCAGAACCGGGGTTCCTGGTCTGGAGAGTCTCTGGACACCTGAAAGGCCCCACACAGAATCCCCCAGGGGATCCTAAGACCTATGGTGAGTGGAACACAGCATCTACTCTCTGGTGGGTGGAACACAGCATCTGCTCTCTGGTGAGTGGAACATAGCATCTGCTTCAATCCAATTACACGGGACCTGAGACTGCATTAACCAGGGAAGCAGATAACCCAGCCTCATCAGTGGCACAAGTCCTTTCCGGTCCACTGCAGAAACCGGGTTCCTGGTCTGGGGAGTCACTGGACACCCGGAAGGACCCACACAGAATCCCCCAGGGGATCCTAAGACCTCTGGTGAGTGGAACACAGCATCTGTTCCAATCCAATTGTGTGGGACCTGAGACTGCATTAACCAGGGAAGCAGATAACCCAGCTTCATCAGGGGCACAAGTTCCTTCCGGTCCACTGCAGAACAGGGGTTCCTGGTCCGGGGAGTCTCCGGACACATCCAAGGTCCTCACAGGACCCTCCATGGGATCTTAAGACCTCTGGTGAGTGGAACACAACTTCTGCCAGGAGGCCTGTTCAAACACCAGATATCTGGGCACCTTTCCTGCAAGAGGAGAGCTTGCCTGCAGAGAGTATTCTGACCACTGAAATTAAGGAGAGAGCTATTCCCCCAAGTCTGCTGATAAAGGCTAACATAATCAACTGAGGAACAAGCTCTAACTAGAGATAACTATAACAACTAGCTCCAGAGATTGCCAGATGGCGAAAGGCAAATGTAAAAATCCTACTAACAGAAATCAAGACCACTCACCATAATCAGAACGCAGCACTCCCACCCCACCTAGTCCTGGGCACCCCAACACAACCTAAAAGCTAGACCTGGATTTAAAAGCATATCTCATGATGATGGTAGAGGACATCAAGAAGGACTTTAATAACTCACTTAAAGAAATACAGGAGAACATTGCTAAAGAGTTACAAGTCCTTAAAGAAAAACAGGAAAACACAACCAAACAGGTCGAAGTCCTTAAAGAAAAACAGGAAAACACATCCAAACAGGTGATGGAAATGAACAAAACCATACTAGACCTAAAAAGGGAAGGAGACACAATAAAGAAAACCCAAAGTGAGGCAACGCTGGAGATAGAAACCATAGGAAAGAAATCTGGAACCATAGATGCAAGCATCAGCAACAGAATACAAGAGATGGAAGAGAGAATCTCAGGTGCAGGAGATTCCATAGAGAACATCAGCACAACAATCAAAGAAAATACAAAACACAAAAGGATCCTAACTAAAAACATCCAGGAAATACAGGACACAATGAGAAGACCAAACCTATGGATAATAGGAGTTGATAAGAATGAAGATTTTTTTTCAACTTAAAGGGCCAGAAAATATCTTCAACAAAATTATAGAAGAAAACTTCCCAAACCTAAAGAAAGAGATGCCCCTGATCATACAAGAAGCCTACAGAACTCCAAATAGAGTGGACCAGAAAAGAAATTCCTCCCGACACATAATAATCAGAACAACAAATGCACTAAATAAAGATAGAATATTAAAAGCAGTAAGGGAGAAAGGTCAAGTAACATATAAAGGCAGGCCTATCAGAAGTACACCAGTCTTTTCACCCGAGATTATGAAAGCCAGAAGAGCCTGGATAGATGTTATACAGACACTAAGAGAACACAAATGCCAACCCAGGCTACTATACCCGGCCAAACTCTCAATTACCATAGATGGAGAAACCAAAGTATTCCACAACAAAACCAAATTCACACATCTTCTTTCCACAAATCTAGCCCTTCAAACAATAATAACAGAAAGAAACCAATACAAGGACGGAATTCACGCCCTAGAAAAAGCAAGAAAGTAATCCCTCAACAAACCAAAAAGAAGACAGCTACAAGAACAGAATGCCAACTCTAAAAACAAAAATAAAAGAAAGCAACAATTACTTTTCCTTAATATCTGTTAATATCAATAAACTCAATTCCCCAATAAAAAGACATAGACCAACAGACTGGCTACACATAGGACCCAACATTCTGCTGCTTACAGGAAACCCATCTCAGGGAAAAAGACAAACACTACCTCACAGTGAAAGGCTGGAAAACAATTTTCCAAGCAAATGGTCTGAAGAAACAAGTAGCCATTCTAATATTGAATAAAATAGATTTCCAATCCAAAGTTATCAAAATAACAAGGAGGGACACTTCATACTCATCAAAGGTAAATTCCTCCAAGAGGAACTCTCAATTCTGAATGTCTATGCTCCAAATGCAAGGGCAGCCACATTCATTAAAGAAACTTTAGTAAAGCTCAAAACACACATTGCACCTCATACAATAATAGTGGGAGACTTCAACAAACCACTTTCATCAATGGACAGATCGTGGAAATAGAAACTAAACAGGGACACAGTGAAACTAACAGAAGTTATGAAACAAATGGACTTAACAGATATCTACAGAACATTTTATCCCAAAACAAAAGGATATACCTTCTTCTCAGCACCTCACAGGACCTTCTCCAAAATTGACCATATAATTGTTCATAAAACAGGCCTCAACAGATACAAAAATATTGAAATTGTCCCATGCATCCTATCGGATCACCATGGACTAAGGCTGATCTTCAATAACAACGTAAATAATGGAAAGCCAACATTCACGTGGAAACTGAACAACACTCTTCTCAATGATACCTTGGTCAAGGATGGAATAAAGAAAGAAATTAAAGACTTTTTAGAGTTTAATGAAAATGAAGCCACAACATACCCAAACCGATGGGACACAATGAAAGCATTTCTAAGAGGGAAACTCATAGCTCTGAGTACCTCCACAAAGAAACTAGAGAGAGCACACACTAGCAGCTTGACAACACATCTAAAAGCTCTAGAAAAAAAGGAAGAAAATTCACCCAAGAGGAGTAGATGGCAGGAAATAATCAAATTCAGGGGTGAAATCAACCAAGTGGAAACAAGAAGAACTATTCAAAGAATTAACCAAACTCGGAGTTGGTTCTTTGAGAAAATCAACAAGAGAGATAAACCTTTAGCTAGCCTCACTATAGGGCACAGGGACAACATCCTAATTAACAAAATCAGAAATGAAAAGGAAGACATAACAATAGATCCTGAAAAATTCCAAAACACCATCAGATCCTTCTACAAAAGGCTCTACTCAACAAAACTGGAAAACCTGGACGAAATGGACAAATTTCTAGACAGATACCAGGTACCAAAGTTTAATCAGGATCAAATTAACGATCTAAACAGTCCCATAGCCCCTAAAGAAATAGAAGCAGTCATTGATGTCTCCCAGCCAAAAAAGCCCAGTCCAGATGGGTTTAGTGCAGAGTTCTACCAGACCTTCAAAGACAGAAATACAAAACAGAAGTGGATGCTCACAGTCAGCTATTGGATGGATCACAGGGCTCCCAATGGAGGAGCTAGAGAAAGTACCCAAGGAGCTAAAGGGATCTGCAACACTATAGGTGGAACAACATTATGAACTAACCAGTACCCCGGACTGGTACTCTTGACTCTATCTGCATATGTATCAAAAGATGGCCTAGTCGGCCATCACTTGAAAGAGAGGCCCATTGGACATGCAAACTTTATATGCCCCAGTACAGGGGAAGGCCAGGGCCAAAAAATTGGGAATGGGCGTGTAGGGAAGTTGGGGGTGGGAGGGTATGGGGGACTTTTGGGATAGCATTGGAAATGTAATTGAGAAAAATAAGTAATAAAAAATATTTACAAATTAATAAATATAATAAAATAAAAAAAGAAAGAAATTAGGAAAACACTCTTTACTATATTCACAAACAGTATAAAACATTTTGGTGTAACTCTAACCAAACAAGTGGAAGACCTGTATGATGAGAACTTCAAGTCTCCAAAGAAAATGGAGACAATATCAGAAGATGGAAAGCTCTCCTATTAAGTGCTCATGGATCAGTAGATTTTACAAAGTAAAAATAGCCATTTCCCCAAAACAATCTATGATTCAAGGCAGTTCCAATCAAAATTACAACACAATCTTTACAGACCTTGAAAGAATAATTCTCAACTTCATATGGGAAAAAACAAAAGCCCAGGATAACTAAACAATCTCAGGCAATAAATTTACTTCTAGTGGTATCACCACACCTGGTCACAAGCTGTAACACAAAGCAATAGTAATGAAAACTGCATGGCATTGCTACAGGAACAGGAAGATTGATCGATGGAATCGAATTGAAAACTCTGAAATAAACCCACACCCCTATGGACACTTGAATTTTGACAATGAAGCCAAAAAAATACAATAGATACCTATTCTTTTACATAAAATATAAAGCATATTCAGTGATAAAACCCTACAGTAACAAAAACCTAATAGTTGATATATAAATTAGGCTAGTCTGGGGAATTAACATAAATGTATTTGCTGAATGTAGGCCTATAAATACTTCAATAAATTGAAGCTATTGGTTATTATGACTAAATGGATAATAAGCTTGAAAATTTGTCATCTAACATTTTTGAAGTTAGAACACAATTTTGTAGCATCTGCAAAATTAAATATAATATTTTAGTTAAGCTAAAATAAAACACAGATCTGTATAATTAATAAATTTCTCACTCAATATAACAGTATACATTAATTTTAATAAAAATGGAATTTAAAAATTTTGCTTGGTTTACCAAAATGGAATCAAAGTTTTGGTTTTGGGTCATTTTTTTCAGGAACAATTTACAGGATTGAAATGCAGAAATGAGTCATCACAAAATTCTTTATGCTTTAATTTTATAAATTCACTACACTTATGTGTTTATTTTGTTGTCGAGAGCACATCTGTAATACAGTACACATGTGGACATCTTAGAACAACTTGTAATTGTCCTCCAACTTTATAATCCTTGTATTCTATCCTCCAACTATGTAAAGCACAAAGGGTTGAATTCAAATCATTAGACTTGGTGAAAAGTGCCTTTACTAATATGACCCATCATATTAGCCCACTTAGTAAACAATTTATTAATAATCTTTCAAGTTTTCATATATGAAGTATTACAAAGTGAATATTAGTAAATATATTAAACTCTTGTAAAATTGAAGCTATTTTCTGTCAGATAATCCCAGTTCTCATTAAAATGATCAGTAGCTGAGATAGTGAATGACAAATAATTTTCTAGAATTATTCCATAATACCTGAAGTATGTCACAAATGATCATATTTAAAGGTAGAATACCATGCTAAATGATATGGTCTTCTTTGAATATATACATATCACTAAATTGGATTCCATTTTAAGCCTTCATGAGTACCAAATTTAAAGATGATTTAGCTGATATTCAATTCAAAACTACATATTTAATAAAGATAAAACTTGAAAATTGATCATTCAATTATGGCCATTTATAGTAATTTACCAATAATTATATGTTTGTATATATAAAAATATTATTACTATCTTTTCTCTAAGAAAGTTTGATTCATCAAGTGAACTATAACTATCAGGAAAGACGTGGTGAGACAAACTGACTGATTTTACTTTTTTTTTAATTAATCATTTAATTTATTTAAATTTCTTTTTCCCTGCCCATTTTTTATTGGATATTTTTTAAATTTACATTTCAAATCCCCTTTCCAGGATCATGCCCCCCCCCCTCCAGAAACCACCTATCCTGTCCCTCTCTCCATATTTCTATGATGGTGTTCCCCACTCACCCAGTCCCACTTCCCTGCCCTTGAATTCCTCTACACTGGGCCATCAAGCCTTCACAGGACCAAGGGCCTCTCCTCCCATTGATACCCAACAAGGCCATGCTCTGCTACATATGTAGCTGGAGCCATGGGTCCCTCCATGTGTACTCTTTGGTTGTTGGTTTAGTCCCTGGGAGCTCTGGGGGGTTCTGATTGGTTGATATAATTGTTCTTCCTATGGGGTTGCAAACCCCTTCAGCTCTTTCAATCTTTCTCTAACTCCTACATTGGGGACACCATTGGGGACCCTGTGCTCAGTCCAATAGTTAACTGTGAGCATTCACCTCTGTATTTCTCAGGTTCTCACAGAGCCTCTCAGGAGACAGCTATATTAGGCTACTGTCAGCATGCACCACAATAGTGTCTTGGTTTCGTGACTGTATATGGAATGGATTCCCAGGTCACACAGTCTTTGGATGGCCTTTCCTTTGATCTCTGTGCCACACTTTGTCTTCATATTTGCACTTGTGAGTATTTTGTTTCTCTTTCTGAGAAGGATCAAAGCACCCAAGCTTTGGTTCCTTCCTGAAGTCTGTGAAATGCATCTTGTTTATTTCAAGGTTCAGGGCTAATATCCACTTATCAGTGAGTACATATCATGTGTATTATTTTGTGATTTGGTTACCTCACTCAGGATGTTTTCTAGTTCCATTCATTTGCCTAAGTTCATGATGGCATTTGTTTTTAACAGCTGAGTAGTACTCCATTGTGTAAATGTACCATATTTTCTGTATCCATTCCTCTGTTGAAGAACATCTAGGTTCTTTCCAGCTTCTGGCTATTATAAATAATGCTGCTATTAACAAAGTGGAGCATATGCCCTTGTTATATGTTGGAGTATCTTTTGGGTATATGCTCAGTAGTGGTATAGCTGGTTCCTCAGGTACGTTTTATGAACCAAAGAACAGTAGGATAAGTCAGTGGAAAAGCTCAGATCATGAGAGATTTTGAAGAAAGATTGTCTATTTTCCAGAGACCATTTTATTGGACATCTTCCAGCTCCCAGAAAAATGAAAATTCTTCGGTTGAAAATGAACTAAAAGAAAGGCTGGGAAGGCTACATCTAAATTTCTGGAGATTAGTAATTTGGATAAGGAACATGGACTTCAGAAAACAAGTAGGATTAGGGAAAAAAACAGGAAGAATGTTGTTTAAATTTTTTAATATAAAAAATGTTTAACTGTTCCATAATAGATAACATATATTAATATACATGACTTTACCTGGAGAATCCTAAGGAAAAAACAGAAAAAAAGGAACAACCACTCTTAGATTGACCAACGAAAGATCAGAGGAATGATTCTCCTTAAGTCCACATTGGTGAACCCAGAATTGTTGTTCCTTAAAGGAGTATACATAAGGGTTTCCTTAATGTAGCATAAGCAACTTGAAGGAGCTGATTCACCAAATTTAGGACTTGAACTGAGACAAAGACTTGTGAAATCAATACTCTTTGAAGTGCTAACATTTACTTTATTCCTCTGACAAAACCTAGCATACCTCCTGCCCAACTTAAGTGAAGCTTGGAATGAGTACATGGAGGTGGACATTAGAACTAAATGGCGAGCAGAATTTCAGGTAAGGGTAAGGTGGACTTTCCTCATTTCTATAGACAATATAAACAGCTACATTTTTGTTATAACACTGTCATTATCTTTTTGTTAATTTAATCATTATCAATTGGCACAGTAGTCTATACATTGCCCAACAATTCTGCTTCTGAATACTTTTTTCCTGATAATTTATTGTTTATTCGTCTTCCATCACGAATCCAGTCCCCCTTTACAAATCCCTCTCTCCCATTACCTGTTCAAGAGAAGGAAACGCCCCCATTGGGTACGACCCCACCATGGGACATCTAGGCCCAACAGGGTTAGACACAACTTCTCCTGCTGAGGCCCAACCAGTCAGTCCATGGAAAAATGATCCAATGGAAAACAACAGAATCTCATACAGCCTTTTCTTCAATTCTTAGGGGACCCACATGAAAACCAAGTTGCATATCTGCTACAAATGTATTAGCTGACCAAGATCCAGCACCTGTATGCTCTTTGAACCCTATGGGCCCATGTTAGTAGACCCTGTTGATCTTCTTTTGGTGTCCTTGATGCCTCTGACTTACTCAATTCTATCTCCCAATCTCACACAAAACTCCCCGAGCTCTGCCTGATGTTTAGCTGTAGGTCTGTGCATCTGTTTCTATCCACTGCTAGATGTAATCCCTCAGGATATGGTTATGCTATGTTTTTTGTGTATAAGTATAGCAGAGTATCACTAATACTGTCAAGGGTTAGCTATCCCATGTGGTCTCAGGTTGGGCCAATCATTGCTTGGCCATTTCCTCAATCTCTGTTCCATCTCTGTTCCTGTGCATCTTGTAGGCATGATAAATTTGGGGTGGAAGATTTTGTGGGTGGGTTGATGCCTCCCCCTGCCACTGGAAGTCCTGCATAGTTACAAGAGTTGGCTTCTTCAGTCTCTTTATCTCTGGTTGGTAGGAATCTCACTGAGGGATTCCTATAGACTTCCTGTAGTCTCTCCAGTTGCAGGCTTCCAGCCAGTCACCAGAGATCCATGCCTACCGATTTCTCACCTTACTCTCAGCTCTTTCTCCCACCCCATTTTCTCTACACCTGATCACAATCCCCTTTTCTCTCTTCACCCTCTGTCCTACTTTCCTTCTCTCCATCCACCTCCACTGTTTATTTCCTTTCCCCTTCTCAGTGAGATTCATACATCCTCCCTTGGGTCTGATGAGCAAGTCTCAGGGACTCCCTTGACTCTAGGCTGTGATTAAAGGTGCACTATTTGGCCCAGTTTTTTCTTTTTATTTTCCTTTTTTGTTTCCTATTTTATCTCTACTTTATCCTAACTATTTTTAAAGTTATCTTTAATCTTTTTTCATTATCTTCCTCCTGGTCTGCCATCCAACAGTTCCTCTTCCTATTCCTCCTGCCCTGACTCCAAGAGGATGTCACAACTTCCCCCACACACCACCCCCACCCTTCCAGACCTCCCCACTTTTTGGAGCCTCAAGTCTCTTGAAGGTTAGGTGCATCTTCTCTCACTGACGATAGACCAGACAGTTCTCTGCTGTATATATGTTGGGGGCCTCGGACCAGGTAGTGCATGCTGCCTGGTTGGTGGTTGAGAGACCTCATGGGTACAGGTTAGTTGAGATTTCTGGGTGTTCCCATAGTGTCACCTTCCTTCTCAACTTCTTCCAACCTTTTCCTAGTTCAACCACAGAGTTCCCTAACTTCAGTCCATTGGTTGGATGTAAATATCTGCGTCTATTTCAGTCAGCTGTTTGCTGGACCTCTCAGAGGGCAGTCATGCTAGGCTCTTCAGAATAATTATTAATCATATCTTACCAATGAAATTAACTCCACTACAATATCACACCTATTTCTATATCCTTTATACTTATGCCTGCATATAATTATTTTATGAGAAGCAGGGCATTACCGCATAACAACAGGTACTTCTTTCTTATCAGCAGTTTGGCTGTTTTTGAATCTATATAGTAATACAGGCCACTGTACAAGCAAGTCCTCCTTAGGAACCTCTTATAGCAACATTAATAGATGGGTAGGACCACACAGATGTTTAGATGGCTGTTTGACAGGCACTTTACATTTGCTTCAGAAAAAAAAAAAAAAAAAAAAAAAAAAAACAAAACAAAAAAAAAAAACAGCAGAAGCCTTTCTAGTAGGGCCTAATTTTCATGCTGGAAGTTTTATACCATGGATTGCAACACCAAACATTGGTTGAGCTCTCAGCTTAAATCAAATAGAAAATTAGTTTGTTTTCCTGTACCTATAGGAATGCCTTTCTTGATAAGCTAACAGCTTAACACACAGAGTGTACAACAATGTAAGAACTTTGCCAAACTTTCCCACCAGAAATTTGTATTGGCTTTTATCAAACTAATAATGTATTGCCAGGGAGGAATGGCTTTGAGTCCTACAACATTCACATGTTGTATATTCTGCAACAGAGAGTCACGATCTGATTCTAGCATGCAGCCAACTGCAGTGACAACAGCATGTCTCTGGTGTGTATATTGAGAGTTGTTAGAGCCTCCACAGCATTAAGATTTTCCCTTATTACCTTGTGGTTTGCCTTTATAGAGTAAATACATTCAATACTATGCACCCTAAACAAAGGAAATTTGATGTATTGACTCAGCAGCTAAAATTATGCCAGAAAAAAATAAGAAAGCATTAGAAATCCCCCAAATCTTTCTGCCATATGCAATAGTATCTGGGTTTTATGGATGTATATGGAAAGGGTCCCCGGGTGGGGCAGTCTCTGGGTGGTCTTTCCTTCTCTCTCAATTCCGAATTTTTTCTCTTTAACTCCTTCCATGGGTATTTTGTTTGCCATTCTAAGAAGGAGCAAAGTATCCACACTTTGGTCTTCCTTCTTGAGTTTCATGTGTTTTGCAAATTGTATCTTGGATATTCTAAGTTTCTGAGATAATAGCTGCTTGTCAGTGAGTGCATGTCATGTGTGTTCTTTTGTGATTGAGTTACCTCACTCAGGATGATATCAGGGCCTAGTCGGCCATCAATGGGAGGAGAGGCCCCTGGTATTGCGAAGATCATATGCTCCATTAAAGGGGAATGCCAGGGCCAGGAAGCAGGAGTGGGTGGGTTGGGGAGCAAGGCAGGGGGAGGTTATAGGGGGCTATGGGGATAGCGTTTGAAATGTAAATAAATAAAATATCTAATAATAATAAAAAAGAAAAAAGAAATCCCCAAAATATACTAAAACATCTTTATTACCTGTATCTGTAAATGCATCTTTTATTCACCTGATGTAACTGCTATCTGGGAAGATTACTTGGAGGCTGATGATTCTGACTTAGTTGTGTATATGTTGTATTATCTCTGATAGTAATCATATTACTGTCACAAGAATGATGTACTATGCCAAATGTGAGAAAGCCATGAGGTTTGCCCTGTATACACTCAATTGTCAGATCAAGCAAGAAAGGATTTCATGCAAATCCATTTTATTGCAACAATGTGTTTATTGGCATTACTTACAGAAACATAAGGAAAGGCTTATTTATAAGGACATGGAGATATCAGAAGAAATGAGTAATGATTGATGAACAATGTTTGACTAAAGAGCTCCCATCTTTCCAAGAGTCCACTTTCGAGGTCTAAAAAAACCAAAAACCACACCCATCTGGGAACATGGCCAGAAGAAATGTTGACTGAAATTTTAGATGCATGTCTAATAATTATTCCAAGCAATTCTATGAAAGAATTTTCTACTTTTGCTAATATCATAATAAATATAGCTATCTATTATCTTACTACAACTACAGGAAAAGTTTTCTGAAGGTTATTACAGCAACTATCATTGATAGTAACCCATGTTTATATAACAAATGTTAGCAATATCTCTACTGTAATATTTTACTATATCAAATATTTTACCTTTCAATATTATACATGAAGCATGTGAAACATTATAGATAAGGTATAAGCCAAAGATAATTATCAAGAAATGATCTTTGTCTTCTCATTATCAAGACTAACATTTTGCCTGTCAATCTTTCACAGAAATGTCTATCAAAATAATCATATGTATATTTTAAATATTTTGTAGTTTGATTGAGAGTGTTTTTAAACTAATTTACAACACTTAGAATGTGTAGATGCTTCACATTTTTCAATTTCCCATGGGAGATTAGCTTTATTTTACTTTTTCATATCCTCGATGTCTGAATTCTAATGACACTGTTGTATCTGTATCTAAGCATCAGCAATAATAAATTACCAGAAAAGAGTCTCGCATAGTTTTTAATTTGATAAAGTTGTAATTTAGAATTTATTTTGTATTATCTTTCTACTCATATTTCATTGTGATGAAAGTTGGACACTTCATTGTTAGTTAACAATGGCAAAAAATTAATTATAGTGCTAAGAACTGATGCTATCACAAAAGTTTATGAGCATTTTACAGATGAAGTAATGAGATAGAGTACTTAAGAACCTTAATTTGGGTCACACATTTTTTTGCATGCCGAATAAGAGTCTGGAGTACAATTTCTGCTCATTTGCCTAAAAAGTTCATATTTATCTGAGAATCTTAAAGCTCAACTAAAAATCTCACTGTCTTTCCATAAAGAATTTCTCTGCAGGTGTGCATGACTGTATTGACCATGGTTTTTATATCTGAAATTCTTTTAGAATTGAACCTGAACTCTACATTAAACAATTGATTATTTTGGTTTTTTTTTTCTTTTGAGAATAAAAAAAAATCACTTCTAGGGTATGTATTTATTTTATTAAAACTTTATTTATCTGTTATTAGTGAATTGTCTATATTATTTTTATTCCATTTTCTGTTCCCTCAGTTTGTTCCCTTGAAACTGTCACTTGGCAGATGTTAATAAAAATTTTTATTAAATAATTCATTTAAAATTATTAAGTATACTGAACTCTTTTCTATACTTCCATCCTTGTTAAGTCACAATTGGAAAAGAACGAATTAATTTTTCAGTAATATATCAGCATGACAGAAACATGGCATTTCTTACTCTAATCCCAAAGAATTCTTAACATTGTCTCTAACATAGACTTTATCTTCTCTGAGCCCATGCCTATGACTCATTGGTAAAATATTTAATGAATGTGGAAGTGTTTGTTTTTTAATATTTTGGCCCTCATAGATTTATAAGTTTGAATGCTTGGCCCACGATGAGTGGCACTTTTAGGAATTGTGGTCTTATTGAGGCAGGTGTGACCTTGTTTCAGGAAATAAGTCACTGTGGTGGCAGGCTTTGTGATTTCCTAAGCTCCAGATCCACCAAAGGTGGAATTACATTCTCCTTCTGACTGCATTCAGATCAAGATGTAGAACTCCCACCTCCTTCCCCAGCATCTTGTCTGCCTGTAGGCTGCCATACATTCTGCCATAGAATCACAAGTCTTATGTGTGCTTTCAGGTCTAATTGGTATTGACTAACAATAGGTATCTTCTTTACTAATGAATAACATTTCTCCCACTTTCAAAGTTCCTCGGTTGCCTGTAGTTCTTGGTGTAGGGTGAAGGCTTAGTAGGTTTTTCTTAAAAAGCTTATGTATGTCTGTTGATATCACCCACATTCAGCTCGTGTCTAGGCAGTAATATTGGTGAAATTTTATGGGTGTAGCTTCTGATGTTACTAGGAAGCAAATTCTCAAGAAAAAAAAGTCCATGAACTTCTGGTTCTTATAGTCTTTCTGATCCCATAATATAGCCTTAGCCTTAGGTTTGAGAATACTGTGTAGACAAATTAATAGAAGAAACAGACTGAGCCAGTAATCATGCAATAAAAATGAAGAAAGATGACAAGACTTTGAAATAGAATATGAAGTTGCATATGTGGAGTGTAGAAGACAAACAGAATGGAAAATATTGCAATTATACAATTAAATTAAAAATTACATATATGTTTACATATGTGTGTTTGTGTGTGTGTGTGTGCATTCATAATCTTCATTATTTAGGGCATAAAGAAAGTTTTATCAAATACAAGAAAAATAATTTATATTTTTCTTAATCACAGTAGAATAAAATTAGCAATTAAGATCAACTGAAAACATAAATGTGAATACTCCTAGAAAGAAGGAACGAGCTATTGAATGATAAAAAGATCAAATGAATTAGCTGGAAAATAAAGCATCCATAGAATCCAAGGAAAGTGAAGCCACATCATAGTTGAATCTGTAGGCTATAATGAAATCGTGTTATGGGGGATGGTTATAGCTACAAATTCCTGCATCCAAATTCAGAGATTCCTAATACCTAACTCAGTAAGCTAATGAAATGAGCAGAACCTTCTAAACAGATGAGCCACGAATGTCCAATAATCATCTAAGTACATACTCACTATCCTTAGCAATCCATGAAATGCAAATTAAAGAAACAGTGAGCTATCCCAGTTTAAATAACTATCATTAAGGCAACAAGGAGCCACAAATGCTGGCAAGATTGTAAGGGAAAAGGAACACTAACACACTGCTCGTAGGAAAATAAACTCCTGCTGCCACTCTGGAGATCAATATTAACGTATACCAGACAACTGAGACAAGAAGTAGCATATGGCCCATCAATGTTACTCCTGGGTATGTACCTGACAGATTCTCACTCTACAAGATACATTTATACAACCGTGTTTATTGCAACACTAACAATAGGCAAGTAATGGAATCAGCCTAGGTGCCCATCAACAGATGAATTGATAAACAAAATGTGGCATATATACAAATGGAGCTTTATTCAGCCATAAAGAATGGAATTATGCTGCTTGCTAGAAAATGAATGTGACTGGAGATTATATTAGGTGAAATAAACTAGACTCAGAAAGACAGCACACATTTTCTCTCATTTATGGATGCTAGATTTCAAATAGTTGCACAAACCCATAAGTATGTATGATGTGAAAGCAGATTGGAGGCTGCAGAAAGAAGTGGTAAAGATAGAGAACTAACGATTGGGAAGAGGCAGGTAGGAGGAAAATTATAGTTCAAGTAATAGTATAATGGAAGTGAGTCATGTTTATGAATTCCCAGAGCTGTGCAGGATGAATAAAACGTGAAGCCACTTTGCATATAATATCAAGGTTGCTTAATTGTCATTTGTTTTCAAATTTATTAACTTGTATTTGTGCATATATGCACATATGTACTCACATTCAACCAAGACTTGTAGAGGTCACAGGATTCATTTCTCCCTTTCTACAGTGTGTGTGCCTCTGTTGGTGAGCTCAGGTTCTCAGGGGAGACAGCAAGTCCATCTGACTGCTGATACAACTCAAATGTCCAAGGAGGTGACCATGAAAACAAACTCATTATTACTGAAGGGTAGAAATATATCAATCAAGAGGCATGCATAAAATTTCTCAGGAATCCAATTCAGAAATTATGCTTTTCAATGTGAGACAATAAATAAAATTACTGATTGGATTATAGCTGTTTTGGAGGAAGAAACCTCCAAGGATAATGCCCATAATTCTGACTTATCTATAGGAAAAAAATGTTGTTCTATTTTGAAACTGTTGGAGAACATGTAGTTGTAAGAGGTATATATGAGGAAAGAAAAGATAGTTTTGATAAATAAAGAGTTTTATTCACCTGAGAGAGGTTCTTATATCTTATGGGTTGTGTATACTGGAAATCAGCAATAATTTAACATGAAATATGTGCTTGAAATGTCTAAGATATAGAAAATATAAAAGTATCGGATTACTAGAGTGGAATCTAAAGAATAGTAACATTGAAGTGAATAATGAGAATACCATAGAGAACACATAAAGGGAGAAGGGCCTGAGGAAAAGGAGGTCCAGGGATAGGTCCAAATTGGGATCCAGCTCAAGGGGAGTCCCCAGGGCTTGACAATGTTACTGATGCTGTGGTGTGCTTACAGAAAGGAGCCTAGCAGGGCTGCTCTCTGTGAGACCCAACAAGCAGCTAAAAAAGTCAGATTGAGATACTTAAAACCAAACAATGGACAGAAGACAGGACCCCTGTGGTTGAATTACAGAAAAGGTGGACAAAGCTGAGGAGGAGGGCAACCCCATGGGAAGATCAGCATTCACAACTAACCTGTACCCCATAGATCTGTCAGACACCGTGCCACCAACAAGACAGCATACATTAGCTGTTATGAGGCCCTTGACACATATAAAGCAGATCCTGGTATGGCAGAAAGAGGATGCAACTAACCCTAGAGAGTTTTGTGGTCCAAGAGAGTGGGGAGGTCTGTTGTGGTGGGTGTTGAGGGGTCGGGACATCCTGTTGGAGATGAGGGAGGTTGAATAGGATGCAGAACAGTCAGTGCTAGACAAGGAAGGGGATAATGACTGGACTCTAAAAAGAGATTAAATAATAATATTAATAATAATAGAAAAGAGAAAAACAGTTGTAGGAGGAAATTTGATCAAGGCAAGGCTTTTAACATTCAATACATGGGAATATCTATGGATTCAAGGATAACTGAAATAAGCCATTAGAGTAGGAAATATGAAGCACAATGGAGTCATGTGATAAACTGTTTAATACTACTATGAACAAGAGGAGAATCAACCTGAAGGATTCATGAAAGATCCTTTCTACTAAGGAAAGAATGTGTGAGGTCAACCGTCGTGGAGCATCGTGAAGTTAGTTGAGGTTGTTTTTGAGTATGAGAATTTGAGAAATAAACTGCCAAAAGAAAAGCTGGATTTGGGTGATGAAAAGCAAATTTGATTAGGAAAACGTATTTTGAATATTCTCCATTCATGAAGAGTGAAGTCTATGACCAGAAAAATGTATTTAACTTTCATATATAATGATAAAGTTGCCAAATAATATGTAATATTGTAAGAGCTCGTGCTATCTCCCTTATTCATCTTCTAGCCTTTAAGATATGTGCATAAAATCTACAATGGTTATACATCCATCCCCTTCTTAAACTCTTTATTTATTCCTTATTTTATCTGATTGCTTATCTTTTCCTCTGGGTCTAGTGAATATACTACTTGAAGGAAAATAATGGGAAAATGAAGTGAACTACTCCCAGGAATATAGGTTTAATAAATCATAGTTTATTGCAGAATTCCTGAAGGCAGTTGAATGCTCATTATCCTCATAAGTTTCATTAATACTTCCACCAAATTTCAATATTAAATTTCAATATTAGGTGATTTTTCCCATTCATAGGCAATCCTCATTTTGAATGAGCTGAAATGTAATGCTTAGAAAAGAGTTTAACATACACTTTTAAAACACAGTTCAGATATTATTTAAGTAATAAGAAGATCTTTCATTTATGGAGTACACAGATCTCAGCTGGAAACACATACAAACACACACACATGCACACACACACACACACACACACACACACACACACAGCACCTTTTATGTTACCCTTCAAGGGTACTAGACCCAAGCTGTTTTACAACATAATGTAAAGTCCTTTCTAAAACACATGATAAAAGAAATTAGAAATCAAAACAAACAAACAAACAAACAAAAAACCTATGTTGTTTGTAAGGCTTCTGGCCTCCCCAAGCCTCATGATTTATTAACTGGCTAAATAATCTCCTATCATTATTATTTTTTTGTGCACAACTACTCGTCCATACGCAGTGTATCTAACTTTCTTTGTGATGTCTCTGAGTCCATGCATTTGCCCTCAGTTTCTTTTGCGAATTCTTTGGGAAGATAATGATAGCATTTCAAATTCTATACCACTAACCACAACACATGCCACCGAATACAAATGTGTATAAGGTGGTGGTTTCATTATCTTAGGGTCAGTAGAATTTCAAGAGCTTTGAAATTACCTCTATCAGTGATGAAGTGTCAGCTTAGTTTTAATAAATCTTTAGGAACAGCCACAAGTTACTTCTAGGACATCTCCCTATTTCCAGAAATACATCATTCAGCTGCCAAATCTACTATCAGTGTCTCGCTAAAGATTTCTCACTATTAAATGCAAGGCTACACTCCTGGTGTATGCAATTGCTTTTTGATAACTTAAAATATGATTTACCCAAAGTACATTCAGAAGCGGTCCACATTTATGTTCCTTATTTCAAAGGAGAAAAAGAGAATGTAGAATAAGCAAAAACGGAATCAAGAACATACAAATGCATCTATCTAAACAACACGTATGAGACCCCTGAAATTCAGCACCTGTTCGATTTTCATTATGAAAATGTGGGCACAATTAAAACACATGCATTTGGCAAGGTGACCTGTTTAGGATGAATTAGAGTTGACATGAAGTGAATTCAGCCAACTAATAAGTATAATGTAAAATTTTTCATAATGTGCAGCCAAATTTAGATGGTTTCCTTTTAATTTCCAATAAACTTGACCATATGTTCCCTTACAAAAATGCTAAATTACAGAGGCTTCCTTGTGCTTTTCTTTGGGTAAACTGCTATTACTATTTAAAGTTAATGACATTTCTTTTATTTTTTATAATGAACCATACTCAGTCTTTAAAAAAATAATGTGGTATTTGAAAGACAAAATAGCTTCCTTTTGTATTAGAAAATACAAATTTTGATAGAGTCATAAAATCCCCAGGATACACATTTCATCCCATAAATGTCAACCATGTGACCTCTCTGAATTGCATTGCACATTATATAAAGTTTTTTCCTAATATTCTTATTACACAACAGTGTGTTCATTATGAAGTCCTCCATATTGAGTATTTCCATTTTGTTTTGTTTCTTTTTTTTTTTTCTTGTTTTAGATTCAGTGAATGGAGTTTATTTAAATCTGATAATGTTCTTGTAGTTCTGGGCAGGAATAGACTTCTCTGATTTGGATCAAACCATTGTATAACTTCAGTAATTCAAATCCTTATTAAAAAAGAACTGGGTTTCAACCTTGAATTAAATAAGATACATTTGAGCTATCTACCAATCAGCAAGTCCAAATTTTAACTCCCAAAGGGCATGGGAACACACACACACAGAAGACAGAGACAGAGACAAAGAGAGAGAGAGAGAGAGCAAGATAAGACGTAGGAGAGTAATGAACTGTCATTATGTAAAGAGAAATCTAAGGAGTAAGAAAAAACTGACAATGCCAACATATCCAGGTTCCATTTACAAATTTGTAATTTATTCTACCTTTGAATATATATATTTACATTTTTATGTTTTGTTATCATTACATTTCTTTTTGAAAATTTATTTGTATTCATTGTTGTTTTTCTATGTGGTGTCAAAATAAATTACCTAGTACATTATACCATGTATAGATTCATGTATATACATTAAGCTCCCTCCCTTCTCTTTGTATATGGTATCTGTCAATCATTTTGGAGAACAGCATCTTGCCTTGATAAGGGACTCTGGAATCTTTCTTTCCCTGCCTCTCTGCATAGTATGGGGACTGAAGAGTCAAAACTTCTCCATGGCAACTTGGCATGTGGATCAGGTCCTCAGGCTTATATAAGATGTAATCTACATTCAAAACCTTCTCTGCCATTCCATTTGCATTTTAATGCCCCTCCTATGTTACAAAAGTCAAGTTAATTTTTTCCCATAACTTTTATTTTCTATGGTATTCTTGTTAATATTTTAATGAAATTTCCTGGTATTTTGATAAAAAACATAAATGTATGTTTTCTTTTTTCTTATTTTTTTTCTTATTTCTTATTAATCATTCCAATTCATTTACATCTCAAATGATATCTCACTTCCCAGTTACCTCTTCACAACCCACCACCATCCTATTCCTACTCTCTCCTACCTCCCCTTTGCTTCTATGGTATGCTCCCCGACCCACCTACCCTCATTCCACCCCACCATTCCCGCATCCCTCTACGCTAGGCATCAAACCTCCATAGGACCAAGGGCTACCTCTTCCATTGCTGTCAGCAAGGCCATCCTCTGCTATGTATGTATCTGGAGTCCTGGATCCCTCCCTGTAAACTCCTTAGTTGATGGTCTATTCTCTGGGAACACTGGGTCATCCAGACAGCAGATATTGATGTTGTTCTTCCTATGAGGTTGCAATCCTCCTCGATTCCTCAAGTCCTTCAATGCCAGATCCCCCACGGGGTCCCTGAACTGAGTCTGGTGGTTGGCTACAAGCATCCACATTCGCATTGGTCAGTTGCTAGCCGACCTCTCAAGGTGATCAAAGTTGAAGATTATGTTTGGCCTCTTCTCAGACAATTTAATGTGTTTTTTAAATCATAGTTTTCACTACATATCTCTTAGAATGTTTTGAGATTCTTTTCTTTTCTTTTTTCTTATTTTCTTTTTTCTTTTTCTTTTTCTTTTCTTTTTTTTTTGGTTATTTTTGCTTTATTTAACAAATAAGGACTGCACTAACACAGTAGTAACATGAATGTTATAAATACAATAAAACACATGATTGAATCTCAGGCCTATTTTATGTGTTAGAATTTATATCTGACACTGATAATGAAGCCAAGAGCTTGTGAATACATAGGCTAGCTGCCCTTGAGGGAAGCCTAATACTATATTTCAGCTTAATGAACACAGAATTAAAATGACTCTGTGACTTAATGCTATCCTCAGATCAGTGCATGATCAACCTTTTTCAGAGAACATTTTCTTGAAGTAGATGACAATTACCACACAGCCCCACAACTGGTCAATGTTCAAACCATGGAATATTCAACCTAATTTTCCACATCATAGCCTCTCCTCCACATCCCAAAGATCTTCAAGAAAAATGGGAAAATATAAACAAAGTTGCTGGATAACATCAATGCAATGTTTTGGTTTCTTTGTTTTTGCTTTTTGTTTTGTTTTGTTTTGTTGACAAGCATAAACTCAAAGCAATTATGGCACTGTGCACAATGCTTGGGTAAGCTCTAGCCAGGCAAAAGTTCCAGAATGGAGAGAGAAGATAGATACAATCTCTACCAGTAAGTGAGAGGCTATTGACATGTGATAGCTTCAGTCAGGAGAAGAGTCAGCTCTCTCTCTCTCTCTCTCTTAAAAGTTCTGACACTGGTAGGTTGGTCTAACTCCATTGTTGGCCTTACCAAGAGTATTTCAGGAAGACACACTGGATTTGATGGGTTACAAAACAAAAGTAGCAAACTTGAAGTTGAGTGTGTAGAGAGATGAGGGTAGAAAGGGTCTGGAAGGGGTGATATATAAATATAATGAAAATACATTGTATGAAATTCTCAAAGATTTGAGCAAAATACTATTAAACTTAGTGGAGAGGCTATAAAGATGATACAGCAGATAAGATTATGTACTGCTCTTCCAACCAACTGATTCCACCCCCCCCAACATATACATCAGGGGTCTCACAGCCACTTGTAACTTCAGGTCCATGGGATCTGGTACCCTCTTCTGGTCTATGTGAGCACTTTCATGAATGTGTGCTTACTCACTTATCATCACATGTAATTAAAAATAAAATGGAATCTTAAAAACAAACAATATGAAAAAATCCATGCCGTACTAGGTTGCAGAGGGTTCTTAGTATGTGTTTTAGTGTTTCTTACATTCATTCTTTTAGGTTGTGCTTTTCTCAGAAGCAGTGCCTGAGGACACATTTAATTATTCATTTGTGTTTCTTTCCCTTGCGTTTAAACTTTTAATCTTTATGATTATTTGTTTTGCCATATTCTCTTTTAGATAATTTTTTGCATAAACCAATGGTTTTATTTACATCTATTATTTGATTAAATATTAAGCATGTTTGAGGAGCTGGTAATAAGTCTCAGTGGATATAGGAACTTGCTCAGAAATCTTGATGACTTAAGTTCAAACTGATATCACACATAAGGGTGAAAGATCAGAACAGACAATTCAAGATTGTTTTCTGATGTTCACAGATACACAATTGCAGTATACTCCTATACAAAGTAAAAATTAAAAAATAAATTTAAATAAAAACATCTGAGTGTATTTATGTGTGTGTATAATTTCATGATGAATTTACATTTTAAGCATTTATTAATTAGATATAAATGTACCATTTAAAAAAAATCTACTAATGCCATCTTCCAATCTGTTGGGTTTTTTTTTTAAACTTTTCATTCTTTTCTATTATACTTATTTATGAATGGTTTTCTAGCTATTGTTCAACTTAAGAGTTTCTACTTGGGATCTGGATTGAGACATATTTTACTGTGATGTTGTTATTGATGAAACCTAATTTCTTAAACTTTGAAAGATTTGTGTTATCATAGCACATTTTCTGTGATATATAGCTGCATTTGGTATTGTTTGTCCTATACATAACTGAATTTTAATTATTAGATATTTAAATTTTCCTTTTTATCTTGGGTACAGGGTTTTATCTTTAACTCAAATTTGAGAAACAAATCAAATGTATCTAAATAAGTTACTCCATTTGAGTATATACTACTCCACAAAAAGTAAAATGCAGCACTTGGCTCTGGGTTAAACATTTTTTTTAATTAGGTATTTTCCTCATTTACATTTCCAGTGCTATCCCAAAAGTCCCCCATACCCTCCCCCCCACTCCCCTACCCACCCACTCCCATTTTTTGGCCCTGGCGTTCCCCTGTACTGGGGAATATAAAGTTTGCAAGTCCAATGGGCCTCTCTTTCCAGTGACGGCTGACTAGGCCATCTTTTGATACATATGCAGCTAGAGTCAAGGGCTCCGGGGTACTGGTTAGTTCATAATGTTGTTCCACCTATAGGGTTGCAGATCCCTTTAGCTCCTTGGATGCTTTCTGTAGCTCCTCAATTGGGGTCCCTGTGATCCATCCAATAGCTGACTGTGAGCATCCACTTATGTGTTTGCTAGTTTAATGGAGATTTTTCTACAAATTTAACTTTCTTTACATGAAACAGATGAGATGCATGAGTAGACAAAACAGTACTAGAAAATTTTAAATATAGCTAAATATATGTAAGAATTTACATGCCAAAGGTATATTTTCAATTTATGAAAATATTAGATAATTTAATTAATACTTATACTGGATTAACTCTGTGGTAACAAATATTCATACCTGGTAAGATCCTGCCCTGACTTTAGATATTACCATAGATATAAACTTCATTAAAGCCATTTTCTATGGTAAATTTGAAAAATAATGATCCAACACTAAAAGGAAATCTGTTATCAGCCATGAGAAGGCAGGGAGGAATAAGATGCATATAACTGAATTTAAAAATCAAATAATGTAAAAAAGTGCAACACTGTTTCTGATTATATTGTACTGTGGAAAATACAAAATGTTGAGAATATAAAATATTTTGTAGATTTCAGGAGTCAAGAGAGTATATTGATGTAGACAAGACACAGAATATATTTAGGGCTAGAAAATAACGTTGGTTTGATATTGGAAGGATGGATATAAGTCATTATACACTGGTAGGAACACACTGGCTATTCAGCAAAGGTGAATCTTAATATAAACTAGGTAACCTGGGAGAAAAATATATATTAGTACAGTTTTATTAATTGTAAAATATGTACTATTCTTCTGTGTTGTTAATAAGAAAATTGCCTACACATGTGTGGATACAGGATGAAAACAGATCACAGTCCATCTTAGGAAAAAAGATCAGACACATAATGAAGGCCTTAATGGATGGAATTCAAGCAGAGAATAGAACTAAATGATGCTTTCTCACAGCATGTTTTAGAGGCCCATAGATAAGGATAGGGGCTCCATTGAAGATCCCTCTACATAGATGTCCTTAGCATGTGCCAAGTTGACAACTATCTAACTGAACCATAATAGATGGTGAACTCAGAGGCTGATGGCTCCTTTAGGTTGAACTAATAAAAAGTGTTTTAGGACTAGGTCCTAAACAGAACGTTGATACTACCCATTCTAAGGCCCAAGAAAACTTAAAGAAAGTTTTGAAACATGCAGAGCCAGAAGATATTCTCATAGTCTTTGCCACCAGTGCAATAAATAGAGTACACGTTCTCTTTGATACGAAGAGGTTATCATTATTAATCAAAACATATGCACTTACATGGAGAAATGTTTAATTTAATGTTGTGTTTACACATACACTATTCTTTAAGTATTCTACAAATTCAGTTCAATGCTGAATAATGTTTGGAAAATTGGAGAAGACAACTTTGAATTGATTAGTAGGAACAGAGAATGAATGAACTAATTTAGAATACTTGCTAAATTTCTCATTTTCTACAACATAATACATTTTTTAATTTGGAAATGTCATGCATTGACCTCCACAATCACACTCGCCTCTCATTCCTCCCAGCTTAAAAAAAAAATGATTGAAGACTCATGATTATTTAATCAAAAATTACTATAAAGGTATACTAACAAACATTGTATAACATTGAAAGTAGGGCTCTATCTCTATCTCTATCATCTCTATCTCTATCTCTATCTCTATCTCTATCTCTATCTCTATCTCTATCTCTATCTCTATCTCTATCTCTATCTCTATCTCTATCTCTATCTCTATCTCTATCTCTATCTCTATCTCTATGGAATAGAATTGAGTCCAGAAATAAACCTTACAATTATGTATGCTCAAAGGATTCTAGGCAAGGATTCCATTACAATAAAACAACAAAGACTTGTCTTTTAAACAAAATACACCAGGACTTTTTCATTTCTACAGGCAAAACACAAAGATGGGAACCTTTTCCTGCCACTTAAAATTTGGCTCATCTTAAATAAGATCTACCTGAAAGATATGTGACTAAAAAATAATATATGAAATATTTATAATATTGAATTTGGCCAGGATTTTTTACATTGAGCATTAAGAGCATAAGCACTAAAACAAAACAAACAAACAAACAAAAAACACAAAACAGGATAAGTTAGACAACTTAATGACAAAATGTATTTTGTATGTCAAATAACACCTTCAGTATAACGAAAAAAGTTGGGGAAAATATTTGCTTATAATTTATTCCTTAAGTGTTTGGTGCCCAGAATATATGAATGTGCCTTATAATTTAACATAAATAACAACCTCTCCACAAAATAATAATAATTAATAGCACATAAGAATTTGTTATCATAATAAATCACAAGTGATCATAAACCAAAATTATGATTAAATGCCACTTCACTGAGAACTATAATTTGCGTGGAAAATAAGTGTTGGCAAGTATGTGAAGAAACTACAACCCTGGTATGCTAATGATTGAGACATAAATGTTGCATCTCTAATTTGGATATGCTATAAAAGTTAAAGTTTTACTACAGGAAGTGGCAGCATTTGCTAGATAAGTAGTTAAAGAATGGAAAACAAATATTAACACATAAAGATTTGCAGGAATGTTCATCATAGTACTTCAACAATAGCTAAAAATTCATGATGCAAATGTTCACCAAAAAGATCCACTATAAGCTAAATGTATTTTTTACATTACACTGGAATATTTTTGGACATAGAAATAGGTACATAGATGAGTTACCAGATAGACACTGAAAGTAGTATAGAAAGTAAAATAGTACATTCTGATTATATGAAATGAACAAAGTAGGTAATTTTATTTATTTATTTATTTATTTATTTTTGGTAATTTTATTTAGACAAGAATCTTATTAGAGATGGGCAGGAGCTGAAAAGAAGGAGAACTTGAAATCTAGATGTTAGTGGAAAGAAATCATCTTTATAGGAGATGAGAAGGTATGTGATGTGTGCAGAATATGATCAATATCCTAACTATCATTCAATTGAACACTTTCAAGAAGTCATTTGCCTTGTATATTTTATATCAATTTAGAACAACAAAAAACAGCAACAATGACAAGTTTTTGTTGAAATGTTAGGATGAATTAGAAATATAAGTGAATGTGGAAGAAATGATAACACATTTTAGATATTTAAGTGGATATGGAAAGCAACATAGCACAAAAATTACTGAGTTTTGATAAAAATTATGGGAAAATTACTATATTGTTAATGGCAAACAACAAGAATGGTTAGTGAGTTAAAAGACATGTATACTTCAAAAAATAAATCTCTTCAGTAAACTTTTCATGAAAGAAATTGGAAAACCACCTTATCAAAATGAAGTTAAAATTATACAACAAAACTGGTGACCTTAAAGTGTTAGAAAAAGTTGAAAAAGACATTAAAAATGCAAATGAGATCTAAGAAGGTTAATAGAGCAAGCTCCACGAGTAACCATAAGTAACTTGGTTGACTGCATTTTGGAAATGAGAAATGGTGGTTCCTACTCAAAAATGAGAGAAAAATAGCAAAGTGACTTATGGGCTTAAGTGGCCAGGACATTTTACTGGCACCAGGGAATACGGTTCTATGAAAAAATAAAGTACTAAAGGCATAGCAAATTTAATATAGATATAAAATGATGGAACAGAATATAAACAGGCATCCTGGACATGACAAAAACAAGAAAGGACAAGCTGACTGGCCATAGAGAATGGATTAATATAATTTGTTATAGTAATAATTAAAGATTTCAGAGTCTTCACCTTGCAGTTAGAATCATTCTGATTGGTGATGAAGATGAAATAGAAATTTTTAGTGGGTAATGAAACTAAAACCACACTAGTAAGCATTTTCTGACAGTACATGATATGTCTTAAAGAAGCAACTTGCTGCAAAAAGCAATTTTAAGAACAAAAAATGTTCTTCGATGTTAAAATTGAATACTTCAATGTGCTGTGTGAAGTGTGGTATAGAGTAGGCAAATAAAACCTTAGAAACAAAAAGGATGATTTTCTAGAATGCTTCAGAATGAATTGTGAGTATTCAGAGTGAGCAAAAGTGAGACTTTTAGATGGAATTAACCAAGCAGATGCAGACATGAGCACTCAGGAGGGGTAGTGAGATTGAACAAATGCTGCTGAGTTAACTTTCTGTGGCTGGGAAAATTATAGATACATCAACGTATAAAGAAGAAACAACGCATTTTTGGTTCCCAATTTCACAAGTGCCAGTGCATGGTTGTTATACCCTGTTGACTTTTGAACTGGTGGGAAAGCAAACTATGAGAGCAGGGAGCAAATAGTGAGGAAAATTCCTTCCTTGAAGTTATATAAGAAGGAACAAGAGATCGGAGAGGAAACTATCAGTCTTAATATTCCCTTCAAATGAACAACTTCAACAATTTCTCCTATATTTTGTCCCATAGAATGTTTCCATTGTCTCCTAATAGTGCCACAGGTTAGTGGTTAAATGTTTGGCTTACGGGTCTTTAAAAAATTGCTAAATATCTCCTCTTTGTCAACTGGCTCCTGGGATTTCAGGACAAAAAATGTCTTAGTTCAATTTCTTTACTAGGTTAGCTATGTCATTTCCTCTCTAGAACATAATAAGTCTTATTAAGCATATAAGGAAAGAGAAATATTCACATTCATACTTGGATTGCTTGGTCATGATTTCTTCAACCATTGAGTTTTATGTATAATAAAGGTCAGTTTCATTTATTTAATAGTCAATTATAATTTCTCATACCAATATAGTTGTTGAATAAAGTGTTTAAAGCAAAAATGTATAGGCTAACTCTAACTAAATTGATGGAAGCTACTAAAGATTTTTGAAGACAAAATATATTAAAAATTATTGTAAAGGTTTAGGAACCATTAAATAATAATTTAGGTGGTTTCTCAAATACATTGAAGCTCTTGCTCTAGATTGAAAACTAATCCTTGTATCAAGTACATTTTTTATAATAATAAAATTCTATAATAATATAATCAGAATTCAAATCAACTGGTTTATATTTAATAAAATGTATTAGCACTATATTTGAAGATGATTGGAGAACATCCTAAATGATAAGTAATTTAAATATTCATTTGTTTAAATAATATATCCATGAAGTGTACTTATTATGGCTAGCAATGCACCTCTATTTACTTGCTTTTTGTATATCAACAGTGTATTGATTTTGTGGCGGATGGAAAGAGTTTGTTTTGTTAACTGCTGAGTATTGAGAAGAGGAGGACTTGAGAGAAGCTGGTCAGATTGACCTGGAGATGCACTGATCAAATGCTGAGCAAGTTACCACAGAACTCTGCATAGAAGTTTGATCAATAGATATTTGATAAATGAATGCATAGTTTAGAATTTAACTAACATACTATGGCAAGACACTAATGGGCTTTAGCAAGTGTGATTGTGTTTAGAGGGATTAGTTTATCTTATGTAGTGAATAATACATTTTAGGAATGACAGGGTGGGTGGGCAGAAAATGAAGCAGAGCATTATAAATACTCCAGTGAGATCCAATTAGGACTAAACCCAATTAAATTTAGTAGAGCTTCATCCCATGTATCATACATTTATTTTTGTCATGTAGCTACAATTTGTGTTATTGTGGAGAGGACATTGAGAGTTTATTGGGGAAACAGATAGCATTAATCATGATGCATTTTTAGCTAAAAGTTATTGCTTTACAATGGTCCTGTATATAATGATGGCCAAGGTGTGGTATGTTACAGATATGACCTTTCTGGACTAAGGCAAGAGCAGAAACTTTTCCATGAAGGTGTATGGCCAAGATTAAGGATGGAAATGATTTAATCAAGGAGATTACTTTATTGTTTTTATTTATTTTTTATTTATATGAGTATACTGGAGGAAGTTACTTTAGTGTGAGAGGTCTGCTGGGCAATGTCTGGCTAGAAACTATATAGAAGAGAAAGTAAGTTACAACATTGGCAAAATGAGGTGTACTGTATTGTCAACTGGAAAAAAAATAGGCAGGGACCAGACAGTAAAAGCCACAAATAAATGAATAAATGAGTGAATGAATGAATGAATGAATGAATAGATAATCTCTTTGGAGGCTACAGGAAGTACTAAAGAGTTTAAAATATTTATTTTAATGAAGTTTGATTTATATTTTTCCTATTAAGAAAACAATGATTAAAATATTGCAAGAGGCTAATCAAACAATGCAATATACAGTTTATAGCTATAAATAGTGTGACTAGACTGTGACTCAAACTGAAAGATCATTATGGAGTAAAAACACTAATAATATAGAAATCATTTATTATTTACTATATATTTATCAACATTGTTTTAAAATATTTTTGTATCCTAAAATATTTTATAATGAAAATATTGTTGTAAAAACTATTTCATTGGTGAAGACACTAAAACCTAAAGATAACAATTAACCTTCCTAAGAGCATAAAACCTTCCTAAGTATTAAAGAATACTATTGAAAATAGTGAGAGACCAGTCTGCTCAGGTCAGCTCAAAGACTGAAAAGGGTGAATGAGCAGACTGCAGAAGCAACACAGCTTCTGGGACAAACCCCATTTCCAGCTCCAGACATCCAGGCACCTTCCCCACCAGAGGAGTGGTATCTGTCCTGGAGGGAACTGCCAGAGCAGGTGAGGGAGCCATCTTCGGTCCTGGATCCCCCAGAGACTAGTCTGCACAGGTGAGAGTGTGGACTACAGAAGTGACACAGCTTTTGGGACAGGCAGAAGCAACACAGCTCCTGGAACAGACCCCGTTTCGGGCTCCAGACATCATGGGACCTTCCCCACCAGAGGAGAGGTGTCTGCCCAGGAGGGCTCTGACTACAAGAGCAGGTGAAAAAGCCATCTTGTGTCCTGTGTCCTTCAGAGACCAGTCTATGCAGGTGAGCATGCAGAATGCAGAGGCAACATATCTTCTGGGACAAGCCCTGTTTTGAGCATTCATCTTCAGGCAGGAGGCAGGTCTGAATGCCAGATATCTGTGCACATTTTCTACAAGAGGAGAGCTTGCTTGCAGAGAGTACTCTGACCACTGAGATCAGGAGAGATCTAGACTCCCAGGTCTGCTGACAGAGGCTAACAGAATCACAGGAGGAACAAGCTCCAAACAGAGACAACTATAACAACTAACTCCAGAAATTACCAGATGGCAAAATGCAAACTTAAGAATCATACTATCAGAAACCAAGACAACTCACCATCATCAGAACCCAGAATTCCCACTTCAGCCAGTCCTGGATACCCCAAAACACACAGAAAGCAAGACTCATATTTAAAATCTAATCTCATGATGCTGGTAGAGGACATCAAGAAGGGCTTTAATAACTCACTTAAAGAAATACAGGAGAACACTGATAAAGAGTTAGAAGTCCTTAAAGAATCACAAGAAAACAGAACCAAACAGGTGATGGAATTGAACAAAAGCATCCAAGACCTAAAAAGGGAAGTAGTAAAAATAAAGAAAAAACAAAGTGAGACAATACTAGAGATAGAAACCCTAGAAAAGAAATCTGGGGCCATAGATGCGAGCATCAGCAACAGAATACAAAAGATGGAAGAGAGAATCTCAGGTGCAGAAGATTCCATAGGGAACATGGACACAACAATCAAAGAAAATACAAAGTGCAAAAAGATCCTAATTCAACACATCCAGCAAATCCAGGACACAATGAGAAGACCAAATGTATGGATAATAGGAGTTGATAAGAATGAAGATTTTCAACTTAAAGGGCCAGCAAATATCTTCAACAAAAGTATAGAAGAAAAGTTCTCAAAACTAAAGAAAGAGATGCCCATAAACATACAAGAAGCCTACAGAACTCCAAATAGACAGGACCAGAAAAGAAACTCCTCCTGACACATAATAATCAGAACAACAAATGCACTAAATAAAGATTGAATATTAAAAGAGGTAAGGAGAAATGGTCAAGTAACATATAAAGGCAGGCCTATTAGAGTTATACCAGACTTCTCACCAGAGACTATGAAAGCCCAGCGGAATCTGGACAGATGCTATGTAGACCCTAAGAGAATACAAATGCCAGCCCATGCTACTATACCCAGGAAAATTCTCAATTACCATAAATGGAGAAATCAAAGTATTCCATGATAAAACCAAATTCAAACAATATCTTTCTATGAATCCAGCCCTTCAAAGGATAATAAAGGGAAAACACCCACACAAGGATGGAAACTACACCCTAAAAACCCAAGAAAGTAATCCTTCAACAAACTTAAAAGAAGATAGCACAAGAACAGAACCCCAACTCTAACAACAAAAATAACAGGAAGCAACAATTACTTTTCTTTAATTTTTCTTAACATCAATGGACTCAATTCCCCAATAAAAAGCACACAAACAGGAAAGAACACTTTGTTGCTTTTAGGAAACCTTCCTCACAGAATAGGACAGACACTAACTTAGAGTGAAAGGCTGGAAAACAATTTTCCAAGCAAATGGTCCAAAGAAACAATCTGGAGTAGCCATTCTAATATCAAATAAAATTGACTTCCAACCAAAAAGTTATCAAAAAAGACAAGGAGGGGCATTTCATACTCATTAAAGTTAAAATCTACCAAGATGAACTCTCAATTCTGAATATCTATGCTCCAAATACAAGGGCAGCCACATTCATTAAAAAAAACTTTAGTAAAGCTCAAAGCACACATTGCTCTTCACACAATAATAGTGGGAGTCTTCAACACCCTTCTCTTACCAATTAATGGATGCTGGAAACAGAACATAAACAGAGACACATGGACACTAACAGAAGTTATGAAACAAATGGATTTAATAGATATCTACAGAACATTTCACCCTAAAACAAAAGGATGTACCTTCTTCTCAGTGCAACATGGTACCTCCTCCAAAATTGAAGATATAATTAGTCACAAAACAGGCCTCCACAGATACAAAAATATTTAAATTAACCCATGAATACTATTTGATCACCACGGACTAAGGCTGATCTTCAAAAGCAGCATAAATGATAGAAAGCCAACATTCACATGGAAGCTGAATAACACTCTACTCAATGATTCCTTGGTCAAAGATGAAATAAAGTAAGAAATTAAAGACTTTTTGAGTTTAATGAAACTGAAGCCACAACATATGTGACACAATGAAGGCAGTCCTAGGAGGAAAACTCATAGCCCTGAGTGCCTCCAAAAAGAAACTAGAGAGGCCACACACCAGCAGCCTGACAACACACCTAGAAGCTCTAGAACTAAAGGAAGCAAATTCACCCAAGAGGAGTAGACATTAAGAAATAATCAAACTCAGGGTTGAAATCAACCAAGTGGAAACAAAAAGAACTATTTAAAGCATCAACCAAACCAGGAGCTAGTTCTTTGGGAAAATTAACAAGATAGATAAACCCTTACCCAGACTAACTAGAGGGCACAGGGAGAGTATCATAATTAACAAAATGAAAAATGATAAAGTAGACATAACAACAGAACCTGAGGAAATCCAAAACATCATCAGATCCTACTACAAAAGGCTATACTCAACAAAACTAGAAAACCTGGATGTAATGGACAACTTCCTAGACAGATACCAGGTACTAAAGATAAATCAGGATCAGATTATGATCTAAAGAGTCCCATTTTCCCTAAAGAAATACAAACAGACTTCAATAAATAGTCTCCCAACCAAAAAAAGCCCAGGACCAGATTGGTTTAGTGCAGAGTTCTATCAGACCTTCAAAGAAGTCCTAATTCCAACCCTCCTCAAACTATTCCACAAAATAGAAACAGAAGGTACTCTATCCAATTCATTCTATGACACCACAATTACTCTGATACCTAAACCACACAAAGACCCAATAAAGAAAGAATGTCAAACCAATTATGAATGTCAATGCAAAAACATGCAATAAAATCCTCACAAACCAAATCTTAGAATAAATCAAAATGAAGAAGTAGCCTTCATTCCAGGGATACAGGAATGGTTTTACTTTTTTTTTTTTTTTTAACAAGTAAATAGTAATTTATTCTGAAAAAATGTTGAATTGATTACAGAATAGCAATTAGGTAATTTTTAATTGGGTATTTATTTCATTTACATTTCCAATGCAATCCCAAAGTCCCCCACACGCTCCCCCCCACCCCACCCACTCCCAATTCTTGGCCCTGGCATTCGTGTACTGAGGCATATAAAGTTTGCACAACCAATGGGCTTCTCTTTCCACTGATGGCCGACTAGGCCATCTTCTGATTCATATGCAGCTACAGACACGAGCTCCGGGGGGGGGGGGATACTGGTTAGTTCATATTGTTGTTCCACCTATAGGATTGCATATCCCTTTAGCTCCCTTGGTTACTTTCTCTAGCTCCTCTCTTGGGGGCCCTGTGATCCATCCAACAGGTGACTGTGAGCATCCAATTCTCTGTTTGATAGGCCCCAGCATAGTCTCACGAGAGACAGCTATATCTGGGTCCTTTCAGCAAAATCTTGCTAGTGTATGCAATGTTGTCAGAGCTTGGAAGCTGATTATGGGATGGATCCTAAGATATGGTTGTCTCTAGATGGTCCATCCTTTCGTTTCACCTCCAAACTTTGTCTCTGTAACTACTTCCATGGGTGTTTTGTTCCCAATTTTAAGAAGGGGAAAAGTGTCCACACTTTGGTCTTCATTTTTCTTGAGTTTCATGTGTTTAGCAAATTGTATCTTATATCTTGGTTATTCTAAGTTTCTGGGCTAATATCCACTTATCAGTGAGTACATATTGTGTGAGTTCTTTTGTGATTGGGTTACCTCGCTCAGGATGATGCCCTCCAGGTCCATCCATTTGCCTAGGAATTTCATAAATTCATTCTTTTTAGTAGCTGAGTATTACTCCATTGTGTAAATGTACCACATTTTCTGTATCCATTCCTCTGTTGAGGTGCATCTGGGTTCTTTCCAGCTTCTGGCTATTATAAATAAGGCTGCTATGAACATAGTGGAGCATGTGTCCTTCTTACCGGTTGGAATATCTTCTGGATATATGCCCAGAAAAGTTATTGCGGAATCCTCTCCACTATGTCCAATTTTATGAGGAACCGCCAGACTGATTTCCAGAGTGGTTGTACAAGCTTGCAATCCCGCCAACAATGGAGAAGTGTTTCTCTTTCTCCACATCCTTGCCAGCATCTTCTGTCACCTGAATTTTTGATCTTAGCCATTCTGACTCGTGTGAGGTGGAATCTCAGGGTTTTTTGTTTTTTGGTTTTTTTGATTTGCATTTCCCTGATGATTAAGGATGCTGAACATTTTTTTAGGTGTTTCTCAGCCATTCGGCATTCCTCAGGTGAGAATTTTTTGTTTAGCTCTGAGCCCCATTTTTAAATGAGGAATGGTTTTATATATGGAAATTCATCAATATAATCCACTACGTAAACAAACTCAAAGACAAAAACCACATGATCATTTCATTAGATGCTGTGAAAGCATTTGAAAAAATCCAACACCCCTTCATGATAAATGTCTTGAAAAGATCAGGAATTCAAGGCCCATATAAACATAATAAAAACAATATACAACAAACAAGTAGCCAACATCAAAGTAAATAGTGAGTAGCTGGAAGCAATCCCACTAAAATCAGGGACTAGACAAGGCGGCCCACTTTCTCCCTACCTATTCAATATAGTACTTAAAGTTCTAGCTACAGCAATTCAACAACAAAGGAGATCAAGGGGAAACAAATTGGAAAGGAAGAAGTCAAAATATCACTATTTGCAGATGATATGATAGAATATATAAGTGACCCTAAAATTTTCACCAGAGAACTCCTAAACCTGATAAACAGCTTCAGTGCAGTATCTGGATATAAAAATAACTCAAATAAATCAATGGACTTTCTCTACACAAAGGATAAATGGGCTAAGAAAGAAATTAGAGAAACAACACCCTTCACAAGAGTCACAAATAATATGAAATACCTTGGTGTGACTCTAACTAAGAAAGTGAAACATCTGTATGATAAGAACTTTAAGTGTCTGAAGAAAAAAATTAAAGAAGATATCAGAAGATGGAAAGGACTCCCATGCTCATGGATTGGTAGGATTAATATAGTAAAAATGGCTATCCTGCAGAAAGCAATCTACAGATTCAATAAAATCCCCATCAAAATTCCAACTCAATTCTTCACTGAGATATAAAGGGCAATTTGCAAATTCATCTGGAATAATAATAAAAAAAATCTAGGATAGCAAAAACTATTCTCAACAGTAAAAGAACCTCTGGTGTAATCACCATTCCTGATATTAAGCTGTATTACAGAGCAATTGTGATAAAAACTGCATGGTACAGATACAATGACAGACAGGTAGATCAATGGAATAAAATTGAAGACCCAGAAATGAATCCACACACCTATGGTCACTTCATCTTTGACAAGGGAGCTAAAATTATCCAGTGGAAAAATGACAGCGTTTTCAACAAATTGTGCTGGCACAACTGGCAGTTAGCATGTAGAAGAATGTGAATTGATCCATTCCTATCTCCTTGTACTAAGGTCAATTCTAAGTGGATTAAGGAACTCCACATAAAACCAGAGACACTGAAATTAATAGAGGAGAAAGTGGGGAAAAGCCTCAAACATATGGACACAGGGGAAAAGTCCTAAACAGAACAGCATTGGCTTGTGGTGTAAGATCAAGAATTGACAAATGGGACCTCATAAACTTGCAAAGCTTCTGCAAGGCAAAAGACACTGTCAATAAGACAAAAAGGCCACCAACAGATTGGGAAAGGATTTTAACAAATCCTAAATCTGATAGGGAACCATTATCCAATATATACAAAGAGCTCAAGAAGCTGGACTTCAGAAATTCAAATAACCCCATTAAAAATGGTGTACAGTTCTAAATAAAGAATTTTCAGCTGAGGAATACCGAATGGCTGAGAAGAACCTGAGCACATGTTCAATATCCTTAATCATCATGGAAATGCAAATCAAAACTATCTTGAGATTTCACCTCACACAATTCAGAATGGCTAAGATCAAAAATTCATGTGACAGTACATGCTGGCAAGGATGTGGAGAAAGAGGAACACTCCTCCATTGCTGGTGGAATTGCAAGCTTGTACAAACACTCTGGAAGTCAGTCTGGAGGTTCTTCAGAAAATTAGACATAATATTACCAGAAGATCTAGCAATACCTCTCCTGGGCATATATCCAGAAGAATTAATAAGAACACATGCTCCACTATGTTCATAGCAGCCTTATTTATAATAGCCAGAAGCTGGAAAGAACTCAGATGTTCCTTAACTGAAGAATTAATACAGAAAACGTGGTACATTTACACAATGGAGTACTACTCAGCCATTAAAAATAATGAATTTATGAAATTCTTGCACAAATGGATGTATCTGGAGGATATATCCTTAGTGAGGTAGCCTAATCACAAAAGAAGTCATTAGCTATGCACTCACTGATACGTGAATATTAGCCCAGAAACATGGGAACACCAAAGATACAATTTGCAAAACACAAGAAAATCAAGAAGAGGGAAGACCAATTTGTGGATACTTCATTCCTCCTTTGAACAGGGAACAAAATACCCATTAAAGGAGTTACAGAGACAAAGTTTGGAGCTAAGAAGAAAGGATGGACTATCTAGAGACTACCCCACCCAGGGATCCGTCCCATAATCAGCCACCAAACCCAGACACTTTTGCATATACCAGCAAGATTTTGCTGAAGGGACCCTGGTATAGCTGTCTCATATGAGGCTATGCCATTGCCTGGCAAATACAGAAGTGGATGCACCCATTCATCTGTAAGATGGAACACAGGGCCCCCAATTGAGAAAAGCACCCAAGGAGCTGAAGGCGTCTGCAATCCTATAGGTGTAACAACAATATGAACTAACCAATACCCCCAGAGCTCGTGTTTCTAGCTGCATATGTAGCAGAGGACGGCCTAGTCGGTCATCACTGGGAAGAGATGTCCCCTGGTCTAGCAAACTTTATATGCCCCAATTTAGGAGAAAGCCAGAACCAAGAATTGAGAGTGGTTGGGTAGGGGAGCAGGGCAGGGGGAGGGTATAGGGAACTTTCAGGATAGCATTTAAAATGTATATAAAGAAAATATCTAATAAAAATTTAAAAAATAAATAAAGAAAATACTATTGTAGGAATATTAGTTTAATCTCTATAAAAAATTGATGAAAGATATGGAAAAACTGAAGACAGTGATTCTGCCAAGTGTGTCAGGAATGACCTTGCAAATGACAATTACTGTAATCCATACTCAATGGCCTTTTCAAAGGATCTGACCATCCCACTTTCCTCTGGCATAATAGCAAACTGGTATGATGATACTAGCAGCTATATAACTATAGGATCAGAGAGTCAACCACTTTCACCTATCACTACATGATAATTTTGATTATAGAAAGAAAAGGGAGATAAGCTCTGCATTTGGCAGTGGAGAAACTCAGAAGTTCATATCAGTGACTGATTTTCAAAACTGACACAAAAGAGTGATATATATTTATTGTGATATATATTTATTTTAGTCTTGCATACATGCTTTATGAATTAAATTGAGGTGCACAATAGATGGAAACACAGCAGACTATGACATATATAGTTTTTGAATTTTATTAATTTTGAAATTATAATATTACATCATTTAACCCTTTTCTTTCTTCTGACCAGGCTCTCTCAGATACTGTTCCTTGCTCTCTTTCAAATTCATAGCCTTTTTTTACTATTAGTTGTTATAACATTCATAAATAAATATAATCATATGTGCTACTAAATATAGCAGTCCGGGTCTGTACAATATTATTTACATTTATATTTTCAGGGCTATTTATTATTGTATATCCAATTGCCTTATTTCCTCCCTAGAAAAGAATGATGTTTAACTGTAAAATTTTCTGATAATAATGTACAGAAAAACAATGAATATATCAATCTACAAAAGTAGAGGTAAAGAAGATGCCCAGAATACAACAAGACCCCAACAGAAAATCAGTCATGGTTTGAACCACAGAAAGTGAATGTGGTAGGGAGCACTTCAATATATATAGTAAAAATATAATATGATGAAATTAACAAGATTTAGTTCTATATTTGAGTGAGATGTGAGAAGGAAAGATACATACCAATACTTACATTAACATTTTTTATCCAAATGAAATGGAAAAAATTAGATTTAGCATTTCTGAAATTGAAAAGGTGGAGAAACAGCAGATTTGAAGCAGAAGCAGAAGGAGAGAAACTTAAAAATTAAGTTTAACACACCGGGGAACTAACTTTCAAACATAGAAGTATATACTCAAAAAAAAAAAAAAAAGATTCAAAACTCAGCGTGAATTTAGATGAAAATATAAATTTAGAAGATATTATTCCTTATATTTTTGACATTTCATTGTCACACAAAAACATGTTTAAACAATTTTAGACCGCATATTTTAAAATACAATTTTCATTTCTTTTAGAATCCACATGTTGTTACCATAACAATGTAATATTCTCTCCAATACCTTAATGATAAAATTTTGAATGATACAGGTGACTGACAGGTAGAACAACTTCAATGTTGAAACATATATAAAACTCTTAACATATTAGTGTTAATGATGAATTCACTGTCCAGGATAATATACAAAGTGTGATAATCTGACATTATTAACACCCAGAAAATGTAAATAAATATTTAACACATGTCTTAAAAGAGGAAAAGTAGTGGAAGATTACAGAGTATATATTTCAAGGAGGAATTGGGCAAGAAATAGATCCAAACTCTAAGTCCTGACAAAGAACTTGGTGAAAACGTTAAGCAAATTCACAATGGATGGTTCGAAATGCTTTGCAATCATTAGTAACGGAGAGAATGATTTATCAGCTCTTGGAATACTTTGAAATATTATACTAGTTGTGAGTCTATTCTTTTTTTGTATCTAATATGCAAAAATAATTAAGATTAAAGGAATTTGTGGGAGATAATATGTTCCAAAGTTCACAGGCTGCACTTTTGTGCTTAGTTGCTTTGATTCTATTGCTTTTTCCTCTCCTCACAGCATTATTTATTCAATCTGTTTAGTTTGCTTTACAGGCTGTGGCAGCATCCACAGGGTGGACCTATTGAACCAAGCCGTAATAGATGTAATACATCAATACATTTGAGCTGAACAGCTTTAATTAGGCCTTCCCGGTCATTTCATCAATTCAGTTGAGTACCATTGGGATTTGGATAACACCGAGCCTCCTGTCGAGCATGAGAATTACAGCACTTCAGCAAGGCTTCACCAGTCACAGAGCAAGGTTAGGCAATCAACTATAATTCACACAGGGAAGTGCCCAGTGCTCAACCCATAAACTTAGCCTTACAGTAATATCTTTGAAATCTTAAAGCCTCTAAACTCAAGTGTCAATTCAGAATGCAAAATGCCTTAAACCCCTCATACTGGCACACAAAGCTTTTCTTTATCCTATTCAATAAAAGGGCAGGGTTTCTTTGCTGCAAACATAAACATGCAATCAAGGTACCACTTCTGTAGTGATGAGGTTGATGGACAAGATATAAGAATATGCAAAAATGCTTGCTATAAAGTGTTGAAAACATTACAAGTGTATATTACTTATTTGTTGTTTTGTTGTTTTATTTGAGAAAGAGTCTCAGTTTGTAGCCCAGGCTAGCCTTAAAATCATAGTAATGCAAATGTTTTAGCCTTACAAGTTGCTTTTTTAACACATGTAACCCATTTGTCTTAGCTAAAATTCTTGGCGTTCTTTTGTCATACTTACCTCTAATAGACCAAAATAAATATGCTGACTGTAACTTGCTAGAGAAAACTCTGTACATATGAGCAGCATGTTAATGTAAAATCACTTATAGCTGGAAAAGGGAAATACTATTTCACTGGCACATTCAATATAACACGGTCACTAGCATAGCTGGATAAATCCAGAAAGAAAAGATTAATGTTATGTATAAAGGCATTAAAATGGCACTCTACTTCCCTTTGTCCACAATGTATACAGCATAAGGATAAAAACCTTGTCAGGAAATCCTATGTGAAGGTGCAGTCTGGATCACCCAGCATTCACTAGAAAATAGAAAACCCAACTGGTTTGTTGTTGTTGTTTTATTGTTTGGTTGTTGTTGTTTGTTGTTTTGTTTTTACTAAGAAAACTTATACTTTAGAAGAGATTAGATTTGGGGAAGAGAAAGGTTGGGCCTCAAGTGCTAGGAACGAATTAAAAGATTATTTGGAAGACCACATTTTTGAAAAAGATTACTATGAGCCTCAATCAGTTCTTGTGAGGGTTTCTTGTTTCTTTTTCAACAACGGAGTTCATTTCCCTAGAATGTATACTGTGGGAAGCTGGCTATGTTGTGGCGAATTGTGAAAACTCAGAGGCCAGTATCACTCATTTTGCAGAATCAAGTTTTATCCAAGTCAATTCATTTTGTTTATGAATGTTTTAAACACATCTCCTGGTACTGAAATAAAAATAGGAAGGTAATGTTGCTTTAAAAAGATAAAATAAGGCTAAAATTGTTGCTGTACAAAATGAAAAAAAATAGTTGAGGGGAGTAGTAGAGGTTTTGGTGGTTCTGTTACTTTAAAGAGCTAATCACGGTGCTATGAGCTCAAAGGGTAATGCCACATACATTTTAAAATAATACTAGACATCATATAGGTTAATTTGAAATCTTTTTCTTTCAGCCACAGACAAGAAAACTAAATTAGTCTTAATTGTGCCATGTTCCATTTGGACATTTGGTGATTGTTCTCTAATCTAGATGCTTTTACAGTTAGCACATCTTCTTACATGGAGTTCTTTTTCTTATTTGCCTTCAGTGACCCATGGGATGTTTTTAACAGGGCATTGCTATTTTTGGAAATTGTAAAAGAGGTGATGTAATTGTGTGGACAGAGCTCTTTGAAATTTTAACTTGTCTGCATTATTCACTTCTACATTATTGAAAAATTTCATTACTTAAAATCTCCATAAATGTAGGAATATACATGGGATGAAGGAGGCAGAAAAATTCAAAGATGTGAAGACACCAGGGCAGGCAAAGAGGCCAAGTTTGAGAGATGACTTGAGGTATATCATTATCCCATATAAAGGTCGGTGTTGTAAATGAGGCTGATGGAGAGAGGAGAGTTGTCCTTCACTGTTAGTAATTGATTTCAGACTTCTGTGCTGGCAGAAGAGGCATAAATCCAAGAAATTCCTGGCCAGCTAAAACCTTTCCACATCAAATCATGGTTCTTCAGAGAAGGGACAGATTGAACTATTAGCAGCAGGTGGTGTATGAAGCCACCCCAAGTCTGGAAAGAGTGTCACCACACCATTTGCCACAACTACAAATATATAAAAATGTTCACAGATTTTGGGAAAAATATTAATTTTGATTTTAATCTGTTGAGCCATTTATTTTTGTCTTTAATTTTTCCTGAGACTTTATAATTTTTTAACACATTGACAATTTCACATTCTTGGTGCTCTTTGTAAACATTTGTTTGGGATTATAACACAACTCCCACTCTTTCTAATCTCTCTTCGACCCCAATACATATTCTCTTCCCTATATGTCCCATTTTAAATTCCATATATTTTAGTTTTGAGCCCTTGTGTGTATGATCAGAGAACACAATGTCTTTGGAGTGTTTGGGGATCGCCTTTGTAATCAGCTGACAACAATGAGTATCCTTTACCTATAATCTACCAAGCACTAATTGTTCAGCAAGGAAGGGACAGGTGAGACTACCACCCCAATCAATGATTAAGTAATGATCCTGCTGGCCTTGTATTAGCCCACTCATCATTTTAGCCTGTGTAGGATCAAAGTTCCAATGACTATAGCAGACCCAGAAGGAAACTGATTCTATCTATCTATCTATCTATCTATCTATCTATCTATCTATCTATCTATCTATCATCTGTCTATTTAATTTATTCACTTTACATCCTGATTGTGGCTTCCCATACAAATTCTTCCTCCCTTCTTATTCTCCTCTCGTTCATTCTCTCTCTCTCTCTCTCTCTCTCTCTCTCTCTCTCTCTCTCTCTCTCTCTCTCTCTGTCTCTCTCTGTCTCTCTGTCTCTCTGTCTCTCTGTCTCTCTCTCTCTCTCTCTCTCTCTCTCTCTCTCTCTCTCTCTCTCTGAAAAGCAGAAGCTCCCCTTGGGTACCGTGTCCTCCTGGAACATCGAGTCCCAGGAGGCCTAAGCTCATCCCCCTCCACTGAGGCCCATGTAGGTTGTCTAGTTTGGGGTCAGGAAAATAGTAGGCAAGAAAATCAGAGATTACCCCTTCTCCAATTATTAGGGGACCTACGTGGAAACCAATCTGCACATCTAGGTCCATACCCCACATTATTTTTGGTTGGTTGTTCAGTATCTGTGATCCCAATGGGCCCATGTTAGTTGACTTTGTAGGTCTTCTTGTAGTGTTCTTCCACATTTTATAACCACACCAAACACTATTGTACTGCTAAAGGTACATAGCAAAAAATATCTTCCAACAAAAATCTTATACCCACAGGGAAAACTGTGATTAAAATATATAACAAAATATTTTCAATTAAAATAATATAATAAAATAACTTAAGACATGGAAGATTTTCTGCCATGTGGCTATTTTTTCTACATTTATGTAACCAAATTCTACATTTTATATCTGATAAATATTATTGTATAATAAAACATCATCCCATTTACTTATTGTGTCTAAACATTTAGTTGTTATCACTGAGCAGTCATCACTGAGATTGTAACAAATACTTTAAGCTTACCAGAATCCTTTTTGAATTAAGACTATTAGGTCATTAATACAAAATAATGTTTCTTTATCACTTGCTGCCTTTACGATTATTTTGTTTTATTTATTAACAATTTAATCATAATGTGTCAACTGAAAAAATCTGTGAATATACATTTTAAAGATTTTGTGGTTTTTTGGAACACAATGTGTTTACTTAAGAAATTGTATGTCCCTTAGAAACAAATCGTCATGATCTTTCCTCTCTGCTCTCTTCACTGTGGACTCCTATTCCTGGATTTTCATACTTGGCACTGTTCCATAGCTCTGCTAGACCTTTTCATTTTTCTTTTCCCCTGGTTCTTCTACTGGTATTGCAACTTTAGGGATTTTGATTCTGTACCTTCAAATCTATTGGAAAAACAAATCTGCTTCATTTTTTTTTAATTCAGTAAATTGTACTTTTTAACTCAGAAGATCTTTTTGATTCCTATCAGTGTTCTTGCTTTAGTAACAACTGCTGGACATTCTTTGCATCTTTTGTTTGCTTCTTAGAACATATTTGCAGCTGCCAATTTATTATACTTATCTAAGAAACACAACACCTATACTTTTTAGTCTCCTTGTACATGCTCAAGTTCAAGTAGAACAAGTGTGGGAAGCCACATACGCCATTACAAGATGGCGCTGGCTACCGCTGGCCACCACCCATGAATATGAGTAAACAACCAACATGTGCATGTGCAAAAGAGTTTTTTGCTGAGTCACTGCCTGGCCAGAGGCATGTTAATGAGGTACTGAAAGCATAACCAATCAGGTGTAGACATACCTCTCCTAGACTTATATAAGCAGCGCCAGTTCTGGGGCTCGTGGTCTTTCACATTCGCAGTCATGATCTCCCAATAAACATGTTGCAGAAGGACCCTGTTGTGGTGTCTTTCTTGCTGGAAAGTCAGGCATCTACAAAGTAGTGCTGAAACCCGGGAAAAGAAACATCTTCAGGCATGAGTGAAGACCTCCTGTTACAGGGAGGATTCAGAATTGCATCACAGGGATTGAGCAGTTAATGAAGTGTTCTTGCAAAGCAGACTGTTGAGAAGGATTCAACTGTGTGGATTCAGAAATCTTCAGCTGGGGAAAAGTGGTACCAGTAAGTAAAAAGAAATTAATGTAAGTCTCTGAGAGGTATGCTTTCCTATGGAATAGATCCAGTAATTGTCGCTGGGGTTGTGTTGCTTGCTTTTTTTCTTGCCTTGATATTATGCCATCACCCTGGACACGAGTGTATCTGCTGGGAATAGCTAGACAGATACAAAAGATCATAAAATGAGTGTAGATAAACTTGTGAGTTGAACTTGAGGCTAAGAACCTCACGTAGATAAGTGAGTATCTCAAGGGCGCTTCAGTCCAGGAAGAGTATGGGTACTGGCCAGTCTATGCTGTTAGTGGGGCCGGTGCAAGCCTTGCTCAAAGAACGAGGTTTAAAGATTTCAGAAAGTACAGTGAGGGGCTTCTTAAAAGAAATAGACAGACTTGCTCCTTAGTTTGCACCCACTGGGTTGCTGACGCTACCTAGTTGGGAAAAGTTAGGGAGAGATATACCGAGAGAGGAGGCAGAAGGGAAAGTGAAAGCAGGAACAAGGCCATTATGAAAGTTGATTAAGGCTTGTATCCAGGACAAGGAATGTGAGCCAGCTGTTAAAGACTTTTACAGGAGCACCAGGAAAGTATGTCAGAAACAGAGAGAAATGAAAATGAAGGCGTGCGCAGAAAAATAAGTAAATTAAGAGATATAAAAAGAGAAAAAGAAAAGAACCTAAAATATAAAGATACAAAAGATAATATAAAATATAGAGATACAAAAGATAATATAAAGAATGAAGATCAAAAAATTAAGTCAATTTACCCTCCTCTCGAGGACTTTGAGTTATTAGAATTATCTAGCTTGGAGGACTCGGAATTATCAGCAGGGGAGGAGGAAGATTTGGAGGAGGCTGCTGCAGAGTATGAGGCAGAAAGATATGGCCAATAGGCAGGAGTCTCAGTGTTTCCCCACCACCTCCGCCTTATACAGAAAAGAAAACAATTGGCAATGCCACTCTTTTTGCACTCCTAAAGGATTATGTAAAATATGTCAGGCTTTTCCTGCTTTTCGGGATCAAGCTCAACAGTGATATTATGAGCCAATATCGCATAACCAAGTGAAAGATTTAGTAGAGTCAGTAAGGACTTATGGAGTCAATGCCTCTTTTACTCAATCCCAAATTGATAAACTGGATCACCATGCCATGACTCCTTCTGATTGGATGAGTGTGGTAAATGCATGTCTTACAATGGGACAGTATCTAGACTGGAAGTCTATATGGCATGATCTGTGTTTGAGTCAGGCACGTGCTAATGCTACTACAGGACAACAAGTATGGAGCTTTGAAATGCTTACAGGTCAGGGTATATGGACAAACAATCAATTAGCATACCCAGTGCAGGTCTATGATCAAATCAATCAGGCAGCAGTGAAAGCTTGGAAAGCATTGCCTAATCGAGGAGAGGTGTCTGGTAATCTGACAAAAATTATTCAGGGAGCTAATGAGCCATTCTCTGAATTTGTGACTCACATGATGGAAGCAGCAGGACGCATATTTCGTGATTCTGAGGCCGCAATGCCATTAATTGAACAATTAGTTTATGAGCAATGTACCAAAGAATGCAGAAATGCTATCACACCTTGGAAAGGGAAAGGACTTCAGGCATGGAAGAAGGCCTGTAGAGAAATAGGAGGACCCCTTTCAAATGCAGGGCTAGCTGCCGCAGTTTTGATGGTGCAAACAAAAGGAATAACCTGCTATAGTTGTGGACAAACAGGTCATATACAAAAGCAATGTACAAAGAATGGAAAGAATAGGTTTAAAAAGAAACTACCAGGCATTTGCTCAAAATGTGGGAAAGGAAGACATTGGGTAAATGAATGCAGATCAACCAGAGATGTAACAGGAAGACCAATACCTCAGTTTAAAATGCAACAGCCCAAAAACGGAATGAGGGGCCCCCATCCCCAAGGCCCCCAAATGTATGAGGCACTCCAGACCACAGTGTCCATGAGGCCACCCAAAGACCGAGGAGAGCCACTCCGGGTTCAGCAGGATTGGACATCTGTGCCACCTCCCAAGTAATTCTTACACCACAAATTGGGTGCCAACCTATTTCCTCAGATTTCAGAGGTCCCTTACCAAAGGATACAGTGGGCCTACTGTTGGGTAGGTCCTCTTCTGCCTTGAAAGGATTGGTAATACATCCTGGAGTTAGAGACTCAGATTATGAGGGACAAGTTAAGATTATGTGTTCTGTACCCTGAGGTCTTGTGGCCATTTCTCCTGGAGATCACATTGCTCAATTGCTGATTCTTCCTAGTTTGCATAACATGTTCTCTAGTAGCCAGAATCTCCCTTGCGCAGGTGTGATGGTACAAAGTCCCCGGGTCTTCAGCGCCACGTATCCCGAGCTTTTGTTCCCGCCGGCAGAAACACACTCAGGACAACCGGAATCTTCTGTGGCAAAGCTTTATTGCTTACTTCTCAGGAAGACACCGACCCCAGAAAATGGAGTCGCTTATATAGCCCGCAGTGTGATGTTTCAGCACCTGATGTGGCATGACAGCTCCTGATTCGTTGCTCGCCCATCACCCCATTACTATGCCCTGAGAATGGGCAGTGACTAGGAGTGAGTTCACTCTCACACCTGCGTACAAGGCTTGTTTACTAGTTAGGCACAGCGGAGGCCAGCACCATCTTATAATGGCGATTGCTCGCAGCACGCACAGCTCTCCACACAGAATCTCAGAGGGGATAAGGGACTTGGTTCTACAGGAACTAATGTGGCCTACATATCTTTAGATTTGGATAATCATCCCACTTTACAATTACAAATAGAAGGAAAAACCTTTCAAGGTATAATGGATACAGGAGAGGATAAAAGTATTGTATTCAGTAACTGGTGGCCTGCTTCTTGGCCAGTTAATCAATCATCACATAGCTTACAAGGATTAGAATATGAGGCTACCCCAACTCTTAGTGCAAAATCCTTACAATGGAAAGATAAAGAAGGAAGGACAAGGCTTTTTCAACCTTATATACTCCCTTTACCTGTAAATCTATGGGGAAAAGATGTATTGTCAGCCATGAATTTTATATTGACTAATATTATATTATTAGAGAATTATATTCTCAGAAAAGCAAGGAAATGATGAAAGGAATGGGATATATACCTGGACTAGGTCTTGGAAAAAATTTACAAGGCAGAATTTCACCAGTTAAAGTCACAGAAAAAGCAGATAAGAAAGGACTGGGTTTTTTCTAGGGGCCACTGAGGAGCCTTTGCCCATTCCATGGCATACGGAGGACACAGTGTGGGTGCCTCAGTGGCCTTTACCCTCTGAGAAGTTAAAAGCAGCTAAAGAATTAGTACAAGAACAATTAGACCTGGGGCATGTGGAACCCACTCAGTCACCCTGGAATACCCTTATTTTTGTTGTAAAGAAGAAGTCAGGTAAATGGAGATTGTTGCATGACCTAAGAGCTATTAATGTGCAAATGCAAGTTATGGGTCCCGTACAAAGAGGACTCCCCCTACTCTCAGCTCTACCTAAGGATTGGAGAATTATAGTAGTGGATATTAAGGATTGTTTCTTTTCCATTCCATTAAATAAAAAAGATAAACCTAGATTTGCATTTACCCTGCCTTCTATTAATCATATGGAGCCTGATAAAAGGTATCAGTGGTGGGTATTACCCCAAGGAATGGCAAATAGCCCTACAATATGTCAGTTATATGTAGGAAAAGCTTTGCAACCAGTTAGAGATGGTTTCCCCTCCTTAAAAATATGTCATTATAGGGATGATATTGTGATTTGTGGACCTGAAGAAGAAAGTATACAGCAAGCTTATGGCTTGCTTAATGAAACTTTAAAAAATAATGGCTTGATTATTGCAACAGAGAAGGTACAGCAGTTTAATGTTAGTCATTTTTTAGGAGCCACTATTACTTTATGGTGTGTTACCCCACAAAAGATTACTATAAGAAAAGATCATTTAAAAACATTAAATGTTTTTCAAAAATTATTAGGAGATATAAATTGGATTAGACCTTATTTAAGGATCCCTACTTCAGAATTAATCCTTTATTTCAAATTTTAGAAGGAGAATCATATATTACCTCATTGCAACAACTAACACCTGAGGCTTCTGATGTTCTTAGGAAGGTAGAAAGAGCTATCCAAAAGACACAGTTAAATCATATAAATGAGCAAGAACCTTTGTGCCTATACATATTATGAACCATAAATTTGCCAACTGCTGTGTTATGGTAAGATGGTCCTTTAGTATGGATACATCCACATGTATCCCCTAATAAGACTATAGAGCATTATCCCACCATGGTGGCAAATATGGCCTATAAAGGTATAAAAAGTTCAATTACTCACTTTGGAAAAATCCCTGATAGCATAATTATTCCATATACTACTGCACAAATGCAAATATTGTGTGCTACTATAGATGAATGGGCCATTCTTAGATGCACTTATTCTGGTTTAATTGATAATTATTATCCTAAACATCCTTTATTACATTTTATGTTATTGCATCCAGTGATTTTTCCAAAGGTGATGGCTAATACCCCTATAAAGGGAGCCATTGATATTTATACAGATGGATCCAAAACAGAAATTGGAAGTTATGTGATTAATGAAAGGGCTGTACGGTTGCAATTTACACCAGGAGCCCCTCAATTGGTGGAATGCTTGGTGTTTTTAGAAGTTTTTAAAAGATTCCTTATGCCCATAAATATCTCTGATTTTGTTTATGTGGCTAATGCTGTATTAGCATTAGAGACTGCTGGAAATTTTAAGCAGTCTAGTCCAGTATCTGAAATTTTGATGAAAATACAGGATTGTATTTTGAGGCGTGAGCATCCCTTTTATATTCAACATATTAGAGCACATACATCATTACCTGGACCTATGGTTAAGAGAAATGCATTTGCTGATTCAGCCACCAGAGATATGTTTTGCTATCACAAAGTTCTATAGAAGGTGCTAAGAATTTTCATCAACTTTATCATGTCCCTGCTTCTACACTGTGACGGAAGTTTAAGCTCACACGAACAGAAGCTCGAGATATTGTCTTACAGTGTGGTAAATGTGTAGAATTTATTAATGCACCTTCCGTGGACGTTAATCCTCACAGATTGTGATCCTTAGATGTTTGGCAGATGGACGTCACGCATATCCCAGCTTTTGGTAAATTACAATATGTACATGTGTCCATCTATACCAGTTCTGGTGTCCTACATGTTTCTCCCTTGACAGGGGAAAAGGCAGTTCATGTCATATCCCACTGCTTGGAGGCTTGGGATACATGGTGCAAGCCCCTGGTACTAAAGACAGATAATGGTCCTGCATATACCTCTTCTAAATTTAGTCAATTTTGCAAACAAATGCAAGTGAAACATATTACTGGGTTGCCCTATAATCCACAGGGCCAAGGCATCACTGAAAGAACCCATCGTACTTTAAAACAATATTTGCAAAAACAAAAAGGGCGAATAGAGGCTATGACGCCAAAGATGGCTCTATCCCTTACAATATTTACTCTTAATTTCTTAAAATTGGATGATGCTGGAAGATCACCAGCTGAAAGGCACGGACAATGGCCTCAACCACCCAATGAAATGGTCAAGTGGAAAGATGTCCTTGATAACAAATGGTATAGCCCAGATCCCATATTAAACAGATCCAGGAGAGTTATTTGTGTTTTTCCACAGGGTAAAGATAATCCGCTTTGGGTTCTGACACAACTGACAAGGACCGTGAAAGATCAAGATGAATCCCAAGATGATCCTGTTATTCTTACACCTGATGATTGAGACAGGGATAAGTATACCAGATACAGATCCTGAACCTTAATGGAACCAAAGTGGAACCAGTGACCCTTGGAGACTTCACCTCTTGGCTTACCTCTGCATTTTCTTACTTAAAGGAATGGGTGGGAGTGATTTTGTTTTGTGCTGCCATATGCTGTGGACTGGTATTCATGCTTTGGTTGGTTAGCAAATTCAGAACCCAACAAAAACGTGACAAGGTGATTATAACTCAAGCACTTTTAGCCATAGAAAATGGCGCCTCCCCTGAAGTTTGGTTATCTATGCTCAAGAATTAGTTGGCATCTGAGTTCATTGCTCTTGCACCCCACGAATTTAAGGATCCATTGCACTGGGATGAGAGAGACTCAACAATCATTGATCAGCCCTTGTACATCACTGAGGTTTACTCATTGCACGAGGTAGAGTGATCATGATTTCCCTGTTAATTCATTCCCTTAAAACTTGGCTGGCCTCTTTTGTAGAGTCCGCCCTACTCATTTAGCAGTTGTTGTCACACAGCGCCGTGGTATCCAATGACGGGCAACTTTCCTCATGCACAGACCAACCTAAGACACAAGGCCTGGTGGCGTTAGGGTTACCCTAGAATGGGTAAGGCTGTGACACTAGAGGAACAACCTAAAAACAGGAGCCATGGCGGATGGACATAATTGCACAGGCCTAGTCCAACATCATTTTATTAAAACAAAAAGGGGGAGATGTGGGAAGCCACATACACCATTACAAGATGGCACTGGCTACCACTGGCCACCACCCATGAATATGGGTCAACAACTAATGTGCAAAAGAGGTTTTTGCTGAGTCACTGCCTGGCCCGAGGCATGTTAATGAGGTACTGAAAGCATAACCAATCAGGTGTAGACATGCCTCTCCTAGGCCTATATAAGCAGCTCCAGTTCTGGGGCTCGGGGTCTTTCGTATTCGCAGTCATGGTCTCCCAATAAACATGTTGCAGAAGCATCCTGTTGTGGTGTCTTTCTTGCTGGTGAGTTAGGCATCTACAAACAAGGACCTCCACATCAAATCAGATACAATGAAACTAATAGAAAAGCAAGTGGGCAAGAGCCTTGCACACATGAACACTGAGTAAAAGCACCTGAATGGAACTCCAATGGCTTATGCTCTATGATCAAGAATTGACAAGTGAGACCTCATAACATAACAAAGCTTTTGTAAGGCAAAGGACAAAATGACGACCAACAGATTGGGAAAAGATCTTTACCAACCCTACATCTGGTAGAGGGCTAATATCCAATATATCCCAAGAACTCAAGAACTTGGATTTCAGAGAACCAGATGAAGTTAGATTCCTGAGAACCAAATTACCTTATTAAAAATGGCTACAGAGCTAAACAAAGAATTTTCAACTGAGGAATACTGAATGGCTGAGAAACACATAAAGAAATGTTCAACATCCTTAGTTATCAGCGAAATGCAAGTCAAAACAACCCTGAGATTCCACCACACAGAAGTCAGAATGGCCATGATCAAAAATTCAGGTGACAGCAGATGCTAGTGAGAATGTGAAGAAAGAGGAACACTCCTTCATTGTTGGTGGGATACAACCAGTCTAGAGATCAGTCTGGCATTTTCTCAAAAAATTGAACATAGTACTACCTAAGCACCCAGCTATACCACTCCTGGGCATATACCCAGAAGATGCTCCAACATGTAATAAGGACACATACTCCACTATGTTCATAGCATTCATTTTTATAATAGCCAGTAGCTAGAAACAACCCAGATGTCCCTCAACAGAAGAATGAATACAGAAAATGTGGTACATTTACATAAGTGAGGATACTCAGCTATTGAAAACAATTTTCATGAAATTCTTACACAAAAGAATGGGACTAGAAAATACCATCCGGAGTGAGGTTACCCAATCACAAAATAACACACATGGTATGCACTCATTGACAAGTGGATATTACCTTAAAATTTCAGAGTACACAGATATAATTCACAGTCCATATGAAGCTCAAGAACGAGGATGACCACAGTGGAAATTTCGGTCCTTCTTAAAAAGGGGAACAAAATGCCCATGGGAGGAGATACTGAGACTAAGTGTGGAGCAGAGACTGAAGGAAAGGCCATTTCGAGACTGCCCCACCTGCAAATCCATCACATATACAGTGACCAAAACCAGACACTATTGTGGATGCCAACAATTGCTTTCTGACAGGAGCCTGGTATAGCTGTCTCCGGAGAGATTCTGCCAGTACCTGACTAATTCAGAGTTGGATGCTCTCAGCCAATCATTGGACTGAGCCTACAGTCCCCAATGTAGGGACTAGAGAAAGGACTGAAGGAGCTGAATGGGGCTTACTATCCCATAGGAGAGACAATATGTACCCACTAGTACTCGCAGAACTCCCAGGGACTAAACCACAAACCATGGAGGGACCCATGGCTCTAGATGCATATGTAGCAGGGGATGGCCCTTGTATGTATGTATGAATGTATGTATGTATGTATGTATGTATGTATGTATGTATGTATCAAGGAGAGGAGAGGCTCTTGGTCCTGTTATGACTCAATGTCCCATTGTAGAGGAATGTCCGAACAGGGAAGCAAGAGTGAATGGGTTTGTGAGCAGAGGTAGAGGGGATGGATAGGATATTCTCAGAGGGGAAACCTAAAAGGGTATAACATTTGAAATGTAAATAAAGAAAATATCTAATAAAAATCTTTCTAATGTAAAAGAAGGCACACATATAAACCAACATATAAATAAATCATAAAATACACTTTGGTTGGTTAAGACTCTTTGAATAGAGCTTTCCAAAAAACTTGTAGAACATGTAACAACACCTATGTTCACAATTCAAGATTGCTAAATAAATTTGAAAGTAAATATAGAGAGACCAAACTTATTTTATATTTTGTCATTGTTTTTAATCCTTCAAATAATTATTACTAAATTTTAGGTTTAAATTTAAAATAGCTTTTAGTACTCTTTGTAGCTGCTTATATTCTCATGCTCATAAGGTTTTCCAAAAAACTCTTTTCAGTGTCCCACATGTAAGACTGAGGGATCCTGCTCCAAGTTGGTTTTGATTGCTAAATAACGTTGCCAGAGACTAATAATTGAGCAGAGAGACAGTGGCAGGGCTTTTAGCATTCCAAGGCAAGTGATAGAAGAGAAGCAGGAGGAAGGAGAGCCACCACACCTAGGAAGGAGAAGAGACATCACACCTGAGAGGTGCAGAATGCAGAGAGCATAGACTTCACATAGTTACCAGGGATCGTGGCCCAAGAGGGCTGCATATCTGAGTCTAGGACTGCAAAGATGAAATTTAGATTATAGTATTAACTCAGGGATATTGGAGGGGCCTGGATCATTCATGTGTAGGTTAGCTATTTAAGTCATATTAAAATAAAAAAAAGCTGTGTGTGTGTGTGTGTGTGTGTGTGTGTGTGTATGCACATGTATGCGTGTCTGTCATTTAGGAACTCAGAATACTGGGGCAGGTAGTGACAAGCATCACTGCCACCACCAGGGTGGATTTGTGTAACATTAATTGGGCTCAGCTACAAGTCTTAATATGTTTATACTTTTAAAATAAATATTCCTGGAGAATATTAAAAACTGCACCTGAGCTGGGCGTGGTGGCGCATGCCTTTAATCCCAGCACTTGGGAGGAAGAGGCAGGCGGATTTCTGAGTTCGAGGCCAGCCTGGTCTACAAAGTGAGTTCCAAGACAGCCAGTGCTATACAGAAAAACCCTGTCTCAAAAAAACAAAACAAAACAACAAAAAAACAAACAAACAAACAAAAAACCCAAAAAAACAAAAACTGCACCTGAAATGAAACAGTCTTATGAGAGAAGCTGCCATTTTTTTTATTTTTAGTGTTTTGTCTGGCAAATGTACATATATAAACTTATGCATGTATACATGTATACATTGATATAGACATGTATGCATGTGGTGTGTGTGTCTCTGTGTGTGAATCATCCATATGTCTCTAGTTTGTAACGTTTATTGTTCTGTTCTATTAGATAGGTAACTTTTACATAACACAGGCCACTAATTGCAGTAAGGTAGTAAATAAAGAGGACAAATCTGAACTCTAGACATATTTGAAAACATATATGAGAAAAATTTCAACCTACACATCTTGTGTCTCAGCTTTGTAACCTACTGGGGACAGAAAAATATGTAAACCTTACATAATCACATTACACAAATCAAAATAGCATATGCAGAGACATGTTTCAGGATATAATTGGAAGGTTTTTATTGATGCTATCATGGTGCATGGAAATCCAATCAAATGTCATTAGTGTACAAGTATAGGTCAATAGTTAATGTATAAAGGCAGATAAGTGAGAAAGTCATTTCTAATGTAATTGTACCATGTCTTAGCTTTTAATATTGATGAAGGATTCATAAACAGAGAGTCAAAATATCAGCTATTGTAATCTACATATGTAACTCACTGTGCTTTCAAGTAATCTATCTTTTCCATTTTATGTAATATTTTTTATTTACTCGTTTTACATCCCAATATCAGCTCTCTTTCTCCTAGTACCACCTCAAAATGAAATCCCCATTCCTTCCCCCTTCTCTTTTAAGGAGACTTCTAGGAATCAAGGTCCTTCCAGACCCTGCCAGCACATCAGGTCACTGCAGGACTAGGCACATCCTCCCTTGCTAAGGACAGACTGGGCAGTCCATTTAGGGGAACAGATCAACAGGCAGGCAGGCAGGCAGGCAGGCAGGCAGGCAGGCAGGCAGGCAGGCAACAGATTTGTGGAGATCCTCTGCTCCTGCTGTTGCTTACAAAGCCTCTCATTTTCTGCATACGTATGGTGGGCCTAGTATCAGCTCCTGCTCACACTTTGGTTGAAGATTCAGTCATTGGAGATTCAAGGTTAGTTGACTCTGTATGTCCTTCTGCAGAATATCTATTTTCTTCAGATTCTTCTCCCAAATCTTCACTAAGAAACCAAAGCTCCATCTAATTATTTGGCTATGGGTTTCTGCATCTCTTTCTATTAGCTGCCTCCCAGAGAACAGTTAAGTTAGACTCTTTTGTACATATATAACAGTGTATCATTAATAGTGTCAGGGATTGGTTCTTGCACATGAGATTGGTCTCAATTTAGAGCAGCCATTGGCTGACGATTCCCTCCATCTCTGCTCTATTTTTGTCCCTGCAAATTTTGTAGGTAGGACAAATTTTTAGTCGAATGTTTTGTGGATGGGTTGCTGTATTTACCCATCCACTGGGAGTCCTATCTGGCTCTATGAAGTGGGTACTTACAGATCCATATCTACCATAGCTTGGAGTCTCAGCTAGAGTTGCCCCCATAGACCACCTGAGACCTACCCCCCAACCCAGGTTTATGGCAATCCGAAATATTGCATCCACCACTGTATTTCTCTTCTCTAGCCCCTGCTATCCCTTAAATTTGATTCCTATCCTCTCCCCTATTCCTATCGTCACCTCCTTTCCCACTGAGTTCCCTCCTCCCATCAATCACCAATGCCTATTTTGTTTCCCCTTCTGAGAAAGATTCAAACTTCCTCTCTTAAAACCTTGTTATTTGGCTTATTTGGGTATGTTTATTATAGCACGATTATATTATATTATATTATATTACATTATATTATATTATATCCACTTACAGGTGAGTACAAGGCATGCATGACCTCTTAGGTCTGAGTTAAGTCAATCAGGGTGATATTTATTAGTTTCATTAATTTGCCTTCAAATTCATAATAACTTTCTTTTTAAGGGCTGAGTAGTATTCCACTTTGTAAATTAACCACATTTCTTTATCCATTTTTCAGTTAAGGAACATCAAGGTTGTTTCAGGTTTCTGGCGATCACAAATAAAGCTACTATGCTCATATTTGAACAAGTGTCCTTGTGGGATGATGGTCTATTACTTGGGTATATGCCCAGAAATAGTGTAGCTGGATCTTGAGGTAGATCTATTCCAAATATATTGAGAAACTCCCAAATTAATTTGCAGAATGGTTGCACAAGTTTGTACTCTCACTAACAGTGGATGGGTGTTCCCCTAGTTCCATAATTTGCCAGTATGTGCTGTCCTTTGAGATTTTGATCTTAGCCAATCTTATGGAGGTAAAGTAGAATCTCAGAGTTGTTTTGATTTGTATTTCCCTGATGACTAAGGACATTAAACACTTCTTTAGGTGCTTCTTGGCTATTTGAGAATCCTCTGTTGAGAATTTTTTGCTTAACTCTGTCACCTGTATTTTTTTGTTTATTTGTTTAGGTTTTTTTTTTGTTGTTTGTTTGTTTTTGTTTTGTTTTGTTTTTTTAATTTTGCCATTTGTTTTGTTGGAGACTAGCTTCTTGAGTTTTTATGTAGTTTTTATACTAGCCCTCTGTGAAATGTAGTATTGGTGAAGATCTTTTCCCAGTCTCTAGGCTACTGTTTTGTCCTAATGACAATGTCCTGTGACTTATAGAAGCTTTTCAATTTCATGAGGTCCTATTTATTGACTCTTTTTTTTTCACTACATATATGTTTTATTTCTTGGCCTGCTTCATAGATTCTCAATGGGCTAGTGGGGACCAGTATGGGTATTTCTTGTCTATCTCAGATTCTGAGAAGACGTCATTCAAGTCATCAGTGGTCAACTGGTCAAAGGGAATTATGTTCTTCATTGTCTCTAGCTGCTTCTCATATTTGTGGATCCAGACCTGAGATCCATAAACGAACTCAGCACAGTTCTTCACATCCTACTCCTCATTGCCTACCATGTATTTATGCTCAGGCACAGGGATCTTAAAGGCATTCCAGTTCTTTGCAAAATTATCCACAATGCTGGCCTTAGCCATATTGGCCTCGTAGTAAGTCCAGTCAATTGCTGGTGGTTTCTCAGACAGATTAGCCAACCAGCTATGGAGTGTCTCATTCCAGGACTTTGCAACTGTCCTCTGGTTTGGGGGTATGATCTCCCCAAAAGCTTTCCAATAAATGGTTTTTAGAGCAAGTTTATGCCCAGCCATCTTGTGAAACTACACCAACGCCTGGTAGAGTGCTGTCTACAGCAACCGGAAAACATTTATTAATTCTTGACCTTAGTGCATGTCTTAGTTAGGGATTTACTGCTGTGAAAAGACACCATGACCAATGCAAGTCTTATAAATGACAACACTTAATGGGGGCTGACTTACAGGTTCAGAAATTCAGTTCATTATCATTAAGGCAGGCACATGGCAATGTCCATGAAGGCATGGTGCAAGCATAGCTGAGAGTTCAACATCTTCATCTGAAGACTGTTAGCAGAATACTGACTTCCAGGCAGCTAAGATGAGGGTCTTAAATCCCACGCCCACAGTAACACACCTATTTTTATTAGATATTTTCTTTATTTACATTTCATGTTATCCCTATTCCTAATTTCTCCTCCAAAACCCCCCTATAACACCCCCTAACATTACACACCACCCACTCCTGCTTCCCGACCCTGGCAGTCCCCTATACTGGGGCATATAATCTTCACAGGACCAAGGGCCTCTCCTCCTATTGATGACCTACTAGGCCATCCTCTGCTACATATGCAGCTAGAACCATGAGTCCCACAATGTGTTTTCTTTGGTTGGTGGTTTAGACCTAGGGAGCTCTGGATATACTGGTTATTTCATATTGTTGTTCCACCTATGGGACTACAAAACCCTTGAGCTCCTTGGGTACTTTCTCTAGCTCCTTCATTGGCAACCCTGTACTCAGTCTAATGGATGGTTGTGAGCATCTACTTCTGTATTTGTCAGGCACTGGCAGAGCCTCTCAAGAGGCAGCTATTTCAGGCTCCTGTCAGCAAGCTGTTGTTGGCATCCACAATAGTGCCTAGTTTTGGTGGTTGCTTATGAGATGGATCTCCAGGTAGGACAGTCTCTTGATGATCATTTGTTCAGTCTCTGCTTCATACTTTGTCTCTGTAACTCCTTATATGGGTATTTTGTTCTCCTTTCTAAGAAGGACCAAAGTATCCACACGTTAGTATTCCTTCTTCTTGAGTTCCATGTGTTTTGTGAATTATATCTTGAATATTCTGAGCTTCTGGGATAATATCCACTTATCAGTGAGTGCATATCATGTGTGTTCTTTTGGGATTGGGTTACCTCACTCAGGATGATATCCTCCAGATTCACCCATTTGTCAAGAATTTCATAAATTCATTGTTTTTAATAGCTGTGTAGTACTCCATTGTATAAATGTACCACATTTTCTGTATCCATTCCTCTGGTGAGTGATATCTGGGTTCTTTCCAGCTTCTGGCTATTATAAATAAAGCTTCTATAAGGACACACCTAGTTCAACAAGGCCACATCTCCAAATAGTGCCACTCCCTGGGCCAAACATGTTCAAATCATGACAGTGCCTGAGCCCTTGGTGTTCTGTTCAGGAAGTTGCCTCATGTACTGACAAGTTAGACACTATTCCCTACTTTCTGTTCTTTTACATTTAGTATTGAATTTAACATTGATGTCTTTGGTCTATTCAGTTTTGAGTTTTGTGCAGGGTGATAAATATAGATATATTTGCATTCTTCCACAAGCAGGAGTACTGTTAGACTAGCACCATTTGTTGAAGATGATCTCCCTTTTCCATTGTATTGTTTTGGATTCTTTGTCAAAATTTAAGTGTCTGTAGTTGTGTGGGTGTATTTCTTTGTCTTTGATTCAATTCCATTGATCCACTTTTCTGTTTTTATACCAATTACATGCAGCTTTTATAACTGTTGCTCTGTAGTAATTGTTGAAGTCACTGATAGTGATACCCCTTGAAGTTATTTTATTGTTCAGGATTGTTTTATCTATCCTGTGTTTTTGTTTTTCCATTTGAAGTTGAGAATTGTTTTTTGTTTTTTGGTGGTTTTTTTTTTTTAGGATCTGTGAAAAATTGTGTTAGAATTTTGATGGGATTGCCCTGAATCTGTAGACTGCTTTGGTAATATGTACATTTTCACTATTTTAATCCTTACCATTCATGTGCATGGGAGATCTTTCCATCTTCTGATATATTCCTCAGTTTTTTTCAAGGACTTGAACTTCTTGTCATACAAGTATTTCACTCATTTGGATAGAGTCACACCCAGATATGTTATATTATTTATGACTATTGTGAAGAGTATTGTTACCCTAACTTCTTTCTCAGCCTGATTATCTATTGACTAGAGGAGGGCTACTGATTTCTCTGAGTTAATTTGGAATCCAGCCACTTTGTTAAAGGTGTTTATTAGATGGAGGAGTTATCTGATAAATGTTTTGTGGGCACATGTGCATAAGTACCATATCATTTGGGAATAACAGTACTTTGACTTTTTCCCTATTTATATCTCCTTAATCACTTTGAGTTGTCTTATTCTTCTAGTAAGAATTTTAAGTACTGTATTCAAGAGATGGGGGAAAGTGGATAGGCTTATCTTGTCCCTTATTTGAGTGGAAATATTTTAAGTTTCTCTCCAGTTAGTTTGATGTTAACTATTGGCTTACTGTCTATTGCCTTTATTGTATTTATATATGCTCCTTGTATTTTTGCTTTCTATAGTACATTTATCACAAAGTTGTGCTGGATTGTGTCAAACTTTATTTTTGGCATGTAGTGATGATCTTGTGGTTTTTTTTTTCTTTCAGTTTGTTTACATGATGGATTATGTTGATGTATTTTCATATATTTTATCATCCCTGGATCCTGGGGTGAAGCCTACTTGACCATAGTGGATAATGTCTTGGATGTGTTTATGGATTTGATTTGTGAGTATTTTATTTAGTATTTTTGCATCAATGTTCATAAAGAAAATTGGACTGAAATTCTTGTTCTTTGTACAGTCGTTATGTAGTGTTATGTATCAGGGTGACTTTGACATCATAGAAAGTTTGTCAATATTCATTTTGTGTCTATAGTGTGGAATGGTTTCAGGGGTGTTGGTACTAGTTCTTCTTTAACAGTCTGGTAGAATTCTGCACTAAAACCTTCTGGTCCTTGGCTGTGTTTGTGGGGGTGCGTGTGCCTGTGGGGGTGTGTGTGTGGGAGAGAGAGAGAGAGAGAGAGAGAGAGAGAGAGAGAGAGAGAGAGAGAGAGAGAGAGAGAGAGAGTCTTTCAATGACAGCTTCTATTTAGGACTATTCAGACTGTTTACCTGATCTTCATTCAGCTTTGATAATTTGTGTCTTTGTAGAAGACCATCCACTACATTTAGATTTTCCGATCTTGTGGTGTACACACTTTGGAAAGAAGAACTAATGATCTTTTGAATTTGTTCAGTATCAATTGTTATTTCCCTTTTCCTTTCAGATTTTGTTAATTTGGGTACTGTTTCTCTGCTGTTTAGTAAGTTTACCTATGAGTTTGTCTATGTTGTTTACTTTCTCAACGAAAAAGCTCTTGGCTTTATGATTCTTTATATTGTTCTCATTGTTTCTAATTGATTGATATCAGCCCTGAGTTTCCTTATTTCTTGCTTTCTACTCCTCCTGGGTGTGTTTGCTTCCTTTCTTTATATAGCCTTCAGGTGTACTTTTAATTTGTTGTATGAGAACTTTCATTTCATTATGAGTACACTTAGTTCTGTAAACTTTCCTGTTAGCACTGATTTCATAGTGTTGCACACATTTTATTATGTTGTTTCCTCATTTTCATTGACTTTTAGAATGTATTTTTTCTCTTTATTTCTTCCCTAACCCAGTAAAGAGTTGTAGAGTTTGTAGCCTTTCTGTTGTTCCTGAAAAGTTTAACTTTAATCCATGAAGATCTGATAAGGTGCAAGTGGTAGTTTCAGTCTTCTTATATCTGATGAAGGCTTTCTTTTCGAACGAGTATATGTTCAATTTGGGGGAAGGTTTCATGGAGTACCTTTAAGAAAGTATATCATTATTTATTTAGGTGAAATGTTCTATAGATAACTCTTAGGTCCATTTGAATCATAACCTTTGTTAGTTTCATTATTTTTCTGTTTAGTCTCTGTCTTGATGAACTGTACATTGGTGACAGTGGGATGATGAAGTCTCCCACTATTAATGTGTGAGGTTCAATGCATTTTTAAGCTTTAGTAGTATTTCTTTTGCAAATGTGGGTGCTATTGCATTTGGCACATAGATATTCAGAACTGAAATGTCTTTTGGGTGTTTTTTTTTTTCCTTTGATGAGTATAAAATAGCCTTCCCCATTTCTTTTAATTACTTTTAGTTAAAAGTCTATTTTATTCATTATTAAAATGGCTCCTCTAGCTTGCTTCTTCAGTCCATTTGCTTTCATGGAAAACTTTGTTCCAGCCCTTTACTCTGAGGTAATATTTATCTATTGTTAAGATATATTTCTTGTATGCAGTAGAATGATGGATACAGTTTCACATCCAATTTGGTAGTCTGTGTGTTTTGTTTGGGAAATTTAGTTCATTAGTGATGAGAGAAATTAATGACCAATGATTGTTACTTCCTGTTATTTTGATGTTGGTGGAAGTAGCTTATTTGTGTGTGTGTGTGTGTGTGTGTGTGTGTGTGTGTGTGTATGTGTGTGTGTGTGTATGTGTGTGTGTGTGTGTTTCTCTTTTATTGGTTTCAATGATGTGAAATTACTTATTTGTTGTGTTTTCTTGAGTGTGGTTAGCCTTATTGAGTTATCATCCTTCTAGTGTTGTCTGTAGGCCTGGGTTAGTGGAAAGGCCTTGATAAATTTTGTTTTCTTTGGTTTTGTTACTCACATACCTGTGTATGTGACTGTGTGTCTCTGTCAGTTTCTTGGTTCTGTTTGTTTGTTTGCTTGCTTATTTTTGGCCTATTTTTTGTTTGCTTGTTTGTTTTCTAAGAGAGAGAGAGAGAGAGAGAGAGAGAGAGAGAGAGAGAGAGAGAGAGAGAGAGAGAGAGAGAAAGGACATGGAGTTTGGTAGGTGAGGAGGTTGGAATGGGGAAAAGCATGATCAGAATATATTATATAAAAAATGATTTGTAAGAAAAAGTAGAAAACTGTTTACCTTCTTTAAATTGACAGTAATTAGTACAGCTGTAAGGCAGTTGCTCTTCATGTTGTTCTTAAACTGGTTTACAAAAGAAGGGTTCCCTCACTTTTATTCAGAAACCTTTTGTCCCCCTTTCTTTGGAAGATGCCCATGGGTCTTAGTTATATGGTTTCAATTGTATGCTAAAAGCATTCTTTCAATAATATTCAACAAAGGAAACTCAACCACCAGAGAAAGGGGTAAAATAGAATGTCATGCATTCTTTGAGGTCATTTGAAACTTTATACTCAATCTGTTTCCCTACTGTGTATTTAGCCTGTTTTTATTTAACCTGCCTTTCACCAAGTATTGTCAACAACCTTACTATACTGTGAGCTTTCTGTGTAATCAGGTTTTGTAAAACAAGCTAATCATATAGCTTTAATCATCTTATGTGCTCTTCCAATTCCTAATTCAGAGTAATGTATGTGTGCTGTGCTAATCATTTACTGAAAGCACACAAGAGTCTAAAAGTAAACTCAAAGAAAACAAGTATCAATAACAAGTGAATTAATCAACGTGTGCATATAGGGTGATAACATCTATGTGTGTTTTGGAATCCTAAACTGGATCAGTAGGGTCCACTAAAGTAAATTCTATAAACTCCAGTAACATAGACTAAAAACAAGATTTCCAATTCTTTTCCTATACCATGTTTCTGTGCTGTATAATAAATCCTTTGTTGTTTAAAAAAAAAAAAAGAGGAACAAAAGATATATAGAAAGAAGTAGAAAATTCAAATCTGGGCTTGTTTTTAGTAAAAGCTACTCCAAGAAGAAATATTAGCTTTGAAACCTCTGGATACTTTCCAGCATTAATGGTTTCATGACATCCTAAAGATAGTGAATAGTGTACTCCTTTCATGGTATCACTATATGTTTATCCTACTAACATGTTGAAAAACATGAGGTTGACCTAGTTTCAAAATCATTTTCCTATTTCCTGACCAATGGACTGAGCTGTTTGTCCTCCCAGCTCTGATGTGCTTAAAGAATTAAAAAAAAAATTCTTGTTCTTGTTCAGCAAGTTACATTAGTTCTGTCAAAGCAACACTAAAGTAAAACATACAAATAAAAACACACGGTATTGCTTATATTATGTTACCATACTCACATTAACATTGTAAGTATATTTTACTTAGGGCTACAAATAAACTTTTTTTTTCTTTTGAGGAATCTGGGGATCCAAGGCCAAAGAACCAGAGTTGTGTTATCTACAAACATGAGAAGGGTAATATAGTTCAGTCCCCTAAGCCAATTAGAAGATCTTTGAGTGGATCTTCTGCATTCTCATAAATATTAAAATCTCAGGATCCCTGAAAATACTTTCCTCTGTCCACTTGATAAAACTCAGTAATTCCAAGCAATACAAAGATATCTGTGATTTACTTTTGATAAAAATGTGAGAGTTTCAGATCTTACACAATACCTGATTACAACTAATGCTTTACTCTCTGCCTGAATTCACACCATTCACGCATACTGGAAACTAACTCAATATAAGATTAAAAGTAGTTTTCCATGTCAAATCTTTGTTTCCTATTAAGAAAAATAGATTAATTAATAAATCTATTAATAAATAAATACTCTTAATTTTGAAGATACCTCTATTAGTTTCGTTTTTAGTGATAAAATAAATTAGTGAAAGCAACTTTAGGAAAGAAGAGTAATTTTTTGCTGAAGTTCAAATTTTGGCTTAAGCATGACTGGGAAAGCTTAAGAGTAGACTTTTGAGTCATATGGCCACATCACACCTACACTCAGAAAGAAATCAATAGTGAAAGCTTATACTTAGATAACTTCATCCTTTTTACAAACAACATGGCCCAAACTTAGGGAATGGGTTCACTCTCCTTCCATATGGTAGTTTCTTACCCATTTTAGCTAATCAAAGCAATCTTTCACAGTTCTGTATGGATTCTAACCTAATGAGTAAATGATTCATCATCATAAGTTTTCTTAAAGAACATATTTATATTCAAACATACAAACAACATTATCCATAACAATCAATTTCAAATGTTATCTAAATGTTTAGCTTGTTATTGTTTTTACCATCTCAGTTTACTAATTATGAAGTATTGATTTCATTTTAACTACTAAGCACAGTCTCTTCAGAGAAATGAAGTATACCTATAAAGTAATTTGCATTTAGTTACATATAATTTTTCCAGTGACTACAATTATTGAAGACTTCTACTCTTCAGGATGAGAAGAATAGCTCATATCTTTCCTTATATCTGTGATTTAAAAAAATATAGTTGATTTTAAGTAAATAAATATTCACAAATTGTTATACACAATTTCACAACTGAATATACTACCATATGGCACTATAATTGATACCTGTCAACATATGTATGACCTAGAGCTGTCTGGGATACTTTGACTTGTCAAAACACAAGGGGTAGATTTGATTATAGCAGGAAAGCAAATAAGTAAAACGAATATCAGAATACAATGTCTATGCTGACTAAGAGATATGCTTGTTTTGTTCTAGTTGAATCCTAGTTAAGTGTTTCAGAATTATGACTTTGCTATGATGATACTAGGTCTGGTTTTCATTTGAAGTAAACTAAATTTTAAACTACTCTATTGCCATTTTATACTATTTGTGAATATATTTTGAAGTAAAATTCATTATCTCTTTACCAGGTTTTAAAAGAGTTCTTCATCCACTATGATAACTGTAGCCCTATACAGTTGGCTGAGTTTTCAGCACCAGGCATGATTTACCTGTGGTGATTGGTCTAGGATCCAAGTAAAATTAGAAGGCTGTTTGGTTACTGCTCTCCATTGTGTAAAACTACCACATTTTCTGTATGTAATCCTCTGTTGAGGAACATCTATATTCTTTGGAGCTTCTGGCTATTATTAATAAGACTGATATGAACATGGTGGAGCATGTGTCCTTGTTATATGTTGGAGCACCTTTTGGAGATATGCTAAGGTGTGGTATGGCTGCGTTTTCAGGTAGTAATATGTCCAATTGTTCTGAGGAGCCACCAGACTGATTTCAAGATTGGTTGTGTCTCAACAACTCCTCCAGAATGATTTCCAGAGTGGTTGTGCAAGCTTGCAATCCCATCAGCAGTGGAGGGGTGCTACTCTTTCTCTACATCCTTACCAGCATCTTCTGTCACCTGAGATTTTTATCTTACTCAATCTGACTGGTGTGAGGTGTAATCTCAGGGTCATTTTGATCTGAATTTCCCTTATGGTGGATGTCTCCTGAGAGTTTCTGCCAGAGCCTTACTGATAGAGATGTGGATGCATGCAGCCAACCATTGGACTGAGCAGGGGGAATTCAATGGAGGAGTTAGGGGAAGGACTGAATGAGCTGAAGGGGTTTGCAAGCCCATAGGAAAAACAACAATATCAACCAAATGCACTTCCCAGAGCTCCTTAGGAACTAAACTACAAACAAAAGAGAAAACATGGAGGGATGCATGGCTCCAGACGCATTTGTAGCACTGGATGGCCTTATCTGGCATCAAAGAGAGGGGAAGCCCTTGGTCCTGTGAAGCCTTGATGCCCCAGATTAGGGGAATGTTAGGGTGGTGGGACAGAGTAGTTGGATGGGTGGGCTAGCACCCTTGTGGAGGCAGACAGAAAGGGGATTGGGATAGGGGGGTTGGAGATTGGGAGTTGGACTGCAAAGGATGATTACATTTGAAATGTAAATAAACAAAATAACCAGTAAATTATTTTTTTAAAAAATGAAAGGAAGCTGTTGATTACTGCTAAGTTAGGCATGCCAGAGCTACACCCTTAGAGTTAGTGTGCTTAGAGTCCACTTATTTCCTGGGCATACACCCAGAAGATGTTCCAACCAGTAAGGAGGACACATGTTCCACTATGTTCATAGCAGCCTTATTTATAGTAGCCAGAAGCTGGAAAGAACACAGTGTCCCGCAACAGAGGAATGGATACAGAAAATGTGGTACATTTACACAATGGAGTACTACTCAGCTATTAAAAACAATGAATCTATTAAATTCTTAGGCAAATGGATCGATGTGGAGGGCATCATCCTGAGTGAGGTAACCCAATCACAAAAGAACACACATGATATTCACTAACTGATAAGTGGATATTAGCTCAGAAGGTCAGAATAAACAAGATACAGTTCACAAACCACATGAAACTCAAGAAGGAAGACCTAAATGTGGATAGTTTGATCCTTCCTAGAAGGAGGAACAAAATACCCATGTAAGTAGTTAGAGAGACAAAGTGTGGAACAGTGACTGAAGGAAAAAACAGCCAGAGACTGCCCTACCTGGGGATATATCCCATATACAATCACCAAACTTAAACCCTATTCTGGATGCCAACAAGTGCTTGATGGCAGGAGCCCGATATAGCTCTCTCTTGAAAGGCTCTATTAGTGCCTGATTAATACTGAGGTGGATGCTCTCAGCCAACCATTGGACTGAGCACAGGGTCACAAATGAAGGAGCTAGAGAAAGGACCCAAGGAGTTGAAAGGGTTTATACCTCTATAGGAGGAACAACAATATAAACTAACTAGTATCTCCAGAGATCCCAGGGATTAAACCACCAACCAAAGAGTACACATGGAGGGACTTATAGCTCCAGCTACATATGCAGCAGAGGATGGCCTCGTCAGTCATCAGTGGGAGGAGAGGCTCTTGGTTCCACGAAGGCTCAGTGTCCCAAAGTGGGGGAATGCCAAGGCAAGGAATCTCAGGAGTGGGTGGGTTGATCAGAAGGAGGAGGGAGGACGGCATAAGTGGAGAGGATCTTCAGAGGAAGACCAATAAAGGGGATAACATTTTAAATGTAAATAAAGAAAATAATAAAATTAAAACAAAACAAAACAAACAACAACAACAACAAAACCTTCTGCAACCAAGGCTTCAGGCTCATGGAAAAGAAAGGCACAGAAACATTTTAAGAGCCAAGAAAGTATAGTATTTTTTGTGAGATTGTGTCTCCAAGGAACAAATGACAGTATGCCCATAAAACCTCACCAACATGGATGCTTAATTATGACCTAAAGAAGGATAACATTGATAGACATGCTAAAATAGATGGGAGACATTCCATGGGAACTCAACACTCAATAAATAACTACTGACAATGAAGTGTTGCAGAGGGCATGGGAACTATTCTGTCTCAGGGAGAAGCACATCATTTATCTAATACCAAATGGTCAGCCTTGCAAACATGCATACACTTAATTTTATACAGACCAAAGAGCTTGCATTTATGTATACATACACACATGCACACACACACAAATCCATGGATGGAGAGATGCTGTGGGTCTGAAAGAGTCAAGGATATATACTGAAGAGTTTGTAAAGAGGGAAAGAATGGAAAGGAAATATTGGGTAAGAATTGTAATTGTTGATTTTTTACTCAGATTACTACAAATGCATGACCGATAGGATTAATATTCTTTATTTACATGTTTGCTACAGAGTGAATAATACAAAATATAATTTCATTGATTATCATGATTATAAAATTATAATCCAAGAATTTAAGGTTTTAGAATTGGTTATAATCAAAGAATTGGAATTGTACAGATTAAATGAAATGTGATAATCCACTAATTTAGAGCAAAGTCCTAAATGATAAAACCCAATGAAACAACCCAAAATTAGAGTGAATTTGACTCGATTTTCTTGTCAATGATGAAAACTAATACTACTAATGTACTTTAAAAATAGTAAAGTTAGGTAAGGGTGTGATGAAAGGAAATGGTTGAGAAAAACCTGCAACTTACAGAAATCAAGAGAATAGTAAAATTTGCTATTTAAATAAAGGAATAAATTACAAAAGTAGTAATTATGAAGCATATGTGAATGTACTTGACAAATTCTTAGAAATGTTCATAGTTTCATGTTAATTTAATTACCATATTAGAGATTATCTCATGTATTTGTTTAGACCTTTAAACTATTTGTGAAAATACTCATAAAAGGGAGCAACTAAAAATACTTGAAAATTATTTATCTTTTCATGGTACAAATGGGAGTATGTTTACATATCATTCACAAGTATCTACACATGTCTACCAGTGATAATTGATTGGTGTAGATGAGATATGTTTGTATTCTGTGTTCTGATATTAATAAAAACACACTTATTTGGTGATGGGGGAAGGTAAAACTGAAAGGGACTGAGGGAGAGAATAAGAGAGGGAGGAAGAAAGTAATAAAGAGAAGAAAAAGGGGGAAAGAAAACAGGAAGTAGCAAGCAGAAAATAATGGAAAAGAGCTACAGAATCCAACAGCAAAATTTAAGTACTAATGTACATACTTTAATGTAAGGATTTTATTATTCAATAAGCTTTTAGTTATAGAATTAGCTTTACTTCCAGTGGAATGGCTAGCTTAAATACTGTAGAAGTCCCTGACTACTGAGGACTTGTCTGTTAATGACCCATACCTACCACTCCCTACCTCTGTGTCTTAGATAGAATTTTAACTTCTTTTATTTTCTGGTAATATGAGCAAAATGTAAATACCATCAAATTTAAAATTATCTTAAAATCCCCAACACTATATAATCACCAAATATATTAGTTTTCTGTTGCCAAAGAGAGCACCACGACATTGGCAACTCTTGGAAGGAAGAGTTTATTTGGGCTTAAAGTTCCAGAAGGATAAGGGTCTGCCATGGTGGGAAAGGTGTTCAGTAAGAAGAAGGCATCATCAGAGTAGGAGGAAGCTGCAAGCATGTGGCAGAAAGCAATAAAACAAAGAAGTGACACTTAATCTCAAAGCCTGCTCTCAGTGACGTACTTCCTCTAGCAAGACTATTCCAAGTAGAGGTCCTCAAACAATATCAACAGTGGGAACCAAGGGCTCAAATCCAGAGCCTCTGGGGCATATTTCTTATTCAGACCATCATAATAGGCATCATGTTATATGTTTAGAAGTATCATCGTTATATCTGGCTTAAGATGTAAACAAATTTGGAAACAGATTTATGTCACCTGAGTTTTAGTGTGAATTTACCTCTCCATATTAAATAGTTTGGGGTACTTATTTATAATTTGTAGTGTCATTTTAATAAACTATACAAAATGAATAAACTACATGAATTGCAGATTATTAAATACATAGAGATGAGCTGATGTTGATGTGGATTTCTGACAAATATTTAGCTTAGAAACCAAATTGGCACCTTTTATTTGAAGTTGAAATTTTAGTCAGAATAACCCAATTGGTCTTACTGGTTAACTGACAATATGATACCTTCTTGATGCTTACAAAATTTGGAATCATATATTATAATAGCTGAGCCTATTGTTTGATCAAACAATAGGCTCATGTTCAGAGAGAACAATGACATGCACAGCTGGAGCATTTTCTGGCCCAAGACTTGCAGAGCTAGGGCCAGACCTCAGGACTGAAAATGTCTGACCATTATATCATTTCTACTACAGCCCAATGCTGCAAGTATTTAGTACACAGATTAGCTGTCAAACAATGAAAAGTCTTTTGTCATATTTGGATGAGAACATCTATGATGTGGCTTGGAAGGAAACAGACGACATAAGGTACAATCATCTGTGAAAAGAAAAAAAAGGTCATTATGGGCTATTTCTGTGAGGTGGCTTGAAAGGAGGAAGGGAAGGGTGTCACACTCCGCATGGATCCTTGAAGTTTTTCAGGCTAACACTCCATTAGCAGTGACAAGCCACCATCTGTTAGTGAACTCTTCCAGAAGAGCAAAAACGACCCAAGAACATTTTGCTACATTCAAACTGGTTCTCCACACTCAGCCCTAGGTTTTGTCAGATGTGCCAAGAGATGTACACGGTCACTAGCGAAGTTCTTCAGTAAACTAAGTAAGTGCCAAAGAACAAATCATACATACTTCTAAGTTACAGAGAGCTGCATGGAAAAGGTGCCGATTATTCAAGATTAAAAAGCCATATGGATTACATTTTAATAACTTTTGCCTGCAATATTATTCAGTAATTCAGATTTTTTTTATCATTCTCTACCAAACTATATATTTCCTAGGCAGTGGTCTGAGCTGTGCTGGGGAAAAAATGAAATTGGCCAGTTTATGCATTCACCTTAAATTGCATCTCTCACAGACTTCATGATAAAGATAGAGAAGTACTAGGCAGTAAATCATGAGAATCTCTCCATTTCATGCATGTTAAATTTGGGAAATGTCAGAGAATGAAATATCTTCTCTTGGGCACATCAATGATTTTGAAGTTACATTAAAGATTAATAAATGATATATTCATTTGTTTGTATTTGTTTTTATGAAATATAGATACATAGTGTGTGCACAGATTTTTTTTATATTCATAGAGATACAATTCCCAGATGTTTACAGAAACAAGAAATAGTAACATATACATTTAATATTAAGAATCTTAGTATCTAGATAAAAAGAATAGTAATTTATATGCACATGCACAAACTCTGGATATACTGTCTGTTGTGAATTTTAACTAAACCAGGTACTCTTGGAAAATATTTAAAGCTGACAAATTTCTAGATCATCTTGTGTTCTGTAATGCATCTTACTATATAGAATCATTCTTCTGTACAACTGAATGGGCCTCAAAGATGCCCTGCTTACTTATGAGCAAGCAGTGCAGAGACTCAACACTTCCCTTCTCTGCCTCAGAAATTATTAGCTGAACTGCATATCATCAGTTCTCAACTGAAAGAAATTGTTTGTTATCTAAATTATCTAACTTTATCTCCCACCCACACTGTGTGTGTGTGTGTGTGTGTGTGTTATATCTATCTTTTTTTGTCTTAACACTGAATTTTTGACTACTAACAGGCTGAATGGCATAAAACTCCATTATTAAAAAAAAAAAAGAAGAAAAGAAAAAAGACTGCCCCAAACTTTCTCAGTCCAACTATTTAGGCAGTTCCATGCAATATGCAAACTCTGAATGGTCATTATTTTCAGTCTCTCTGTCCTCATTATATTATTGGACGTAATGTTTGATGGGTTTGCAAGTTTTAAATTGTAATATTATCAGCACATCAAGTGTGCCACCACACCCGGCGAATAAAGTATATTTTAATCAATTTATTTTATATAATTATGGCATTGCTACTTTCTGCTATGAAATGGAAAACAAAAATATGTCCTATATTTCTATTTTATTACTTTTGAAATCATTGATTATGAATCATCCTATATTTTGTTAATGTAAGATGGGGAAAATTAGAAAATTTTAACCAATTGTTTGAAGTGCTTTCAAAAGCCGTAATAGCACCATATAGTTGTATTTGTGTATAATATGAGATTTTTTTATGTATATGTAATTAGAATATAGTTTATTTCAATGTTGGCTTACTGAATTCTGTGTTCAAGGCATTCACATACGACTTAGTAGCCTTTCTTCATACTACACCAACTTTTTATGGTGGACTTTTACTGTTGATTTCAAAATGTCAGTCACATTCCATTTGCCTTTGTAGTAAGTCTTATGTAACCCTAGGCCAGGATGCACTGAGCGGCTTCCAACAGAGTCAGTCCATGGGTCTTTCACAATCTACTCTGCAGGAAAGGCCATGTGAAGTTTGTTGTCTCCTCCCAGAGAGTCAGCTCTGAGCCATCACTGGACTGATGAGCACAGCTCTCACCAGAATGCAGAGAACTCTGCCTCCATCTGATACTGAGGGCAGCTTTATTGAATCCTAAGTCTTTAAAACTCATATTTGTTTTTCACTGTAAAGCTTTTGAATTCTTCTGTGATGGTGAGGATTTTTCAAAATCAATGATGTATATACATCTCAGCATCCTTTATTTCATAATTTGTTTTCATGTTTTTTTTAAATTTTGTAACTATAATCAAATGAAAGGATTACTTTATGTTTACTCTGTATCATAAGATTTTTACAGGAAAGTATCTGAGTAGCAAAGACAAAAAAACAAACAAACAGATACAACAACAAAACAGGGTTATAACTTCTGCTGCAATTTCTCATAATTTGCCATGCCTCAAAGTCTAATTCATCCTTTCACTGAATATATTCTTCTCAGTGATAACTTCAATTATTTTTCTAGTTAGAGATTATTAGTTGATTATTTTTATTAGTTTACTTCTTTCTGGAATATTTATTTCATAAGTCCACGATGATAATTTATCTTAACTGTGAATCAATAATATATTCATTTTAATTCATTTAAAAATTGATGCACACATATATTGTTATATAATCTCTACAGTATCATTCCAGCAGAATGAGTATTAATAAGAAGGGGTATAATCTCTGAAAGGCAAGTTGTAGTCTAAACAATGTAAAAATAAGGCTTTTAGTCAGTATTCAATTTTTAAAGATAACTAAGTTGTTTTGATAAAATATTTGACCGAACAGAAGAGAAAATAAAAAATAAGACTGGGAAATAAATGAAGGAAAATGAATTTAGGAATAATAAATAAGATAGATGAAGTCTATTAGGAGGGTCAGGATTGGTTCCCAGAAACTGAAAGGATACAGTATACTTCAAGCATAATTGACATATTGAAGAGACAATGGGAGAGGGAAGTTCTCCATGGTGGCTTGGAATTGCATAAGGAAGTCATAGAAAGACCATAATAGAAGACATCTGTGATAGGACAAGGATATGCTTAAATGTGTGTCAGTCTGTGTTTCTGCCTCTCTCCTGGGTTATCAGAAGGCCTAAATCAGGGGGGGAGGCAAAAATGAGAGATAGAGAGGCTGCATGTCTGCCTTGATGGTGGGACTGGAGCACTTTGTGGAATGTCATTCAGGGAAGGAAGAACACAGTCAATACTTCAGGGGCTCTCAGCCCATTTTTCTCCAGTCGAGAAATAATGATGCTGGGATAGGTTATGCTTTCCAAACTCTTGGGTACCCAAACACTGAGGATTGTGAGGAGTTGACCCGACCCATGGTCCACTCAGGCCTCTGCCTGAGCCTAGTTTGGAAGAGAATCTTGCTTATTTCTGAGTGAGTGCTAAAATATGGCAGGGCTGGATGACAGGCCTTCTAAAGGAGATTTAGGTGTGGCTCTCTATGACAAGGGCCTTCCCTGTGGAAATTCATGATGAATCTTTTCCTTGCGTGTACAAACTGCTTTATTCATGGCTGATAAGGATGCATACATTGTACTCAGGGTGAACCAGAGAGATAAAACACCTTTCCAGGAAGGGATGCCCAGGAAGGGAAGCTCACTGGCTAAATACTCTGGGCCTATCTAGATACCTCATTAGCATGGAGAACTCTTGCTTTTTTGTGATCTGTGTGTGGTTGTCAAGGTTGCAGTCACACGTTCCAGATCGGGTAGTCTGGCCGGGAACTGGATCTAATGCCTACTTGGGCATTCTCAAGTATGAGAACTGCGGGAGTTTTTGAATCGGATTTGACCTCACCAGTTCTTCTGTTTGTTGGCACAGTTTCCCTTGCCCCACAAATGTGCACAGCAAACCGAACACGAATAAAGGATGAAATTGTGATGTCTGTTCTCAGATACATTTTCGAATCACATTTTCAACTATGCAAACTTTTCTTCCCATGATGGTATTTTAAGATTTTTTAATATCTACCAAAGCAATTTCAAAATTCAAAATGTACTCATGATAGCATTTATCTATACAACTCTTCTTTTATTTAGTTCATTTTATGCCAAAGCTTTGTTCTTTGTTTCCATCTTTGATAAATTTATGAGCAAAATGAAACCCTTCTAGTTTTTACTGTCCTAGACACTACATTTCAACTTCATGACTCAGAATAATTTATTATTTTCAATCTGGTAAATCTTGAATACAAAGCACATTATAATACTTTGACTTCTATGAATACTGATAAATATGACATAACACTTTTGTCAAATTATAAAGTACCCAAAACTTGCAACAAAAGTATTATTAATTCTTATTTTAAATAATGTATGTTACATAATTGAAAGTGCTATTTCCAAAGGAGAAAATATACTCTGTGTGTGTATGTGTGTGGGGGTCGGTAAGTATGTGCTATATCTTCTGAACATGAAGTAAGTATGTTTTCATATAAAGCAAGTATTATAAAAGCCCTTTGGTAATATGCAAGGAGTGATACTATTATTTAAAGTTTTGACTCAAGTTTTAAATTAACAACGTTCTTTAAGATAATAATCATTTCACTCTGATATTTGTATTTTTAGTTGTTTCTCTGTAGCCTCCCACAAGCTTGAAGCAGGCTGAGCCAGAACTTGACCTTGTTGCCACTAAAGAGATTATCTAGGGTGGAGCCTTCCTCCCTAGATCACTCTATTGTTCAGCCAACGTCTCTGGTGGTTCCTCTTCAAGATACTGCTACCTGCTGAGAGGCCCCTGGAGCTATTCCAGAGACTATGTCCTATCCTGCACATCATCACCTGCAGGTGGTTCCAGGCTTCAAAGATGAATTGGTGGAAATGGGCTTTCCCCTCTCCTTTATAAAGCATGTTCACCATTAAAAATTTGAACCTTGAGCAGACTAGTTGTCTTGGTTCCATAATTTCTCAACTCGTCTAGGCTCCCTCTTTCCTTTCAGTTCCAAGATGCCTTCCAGGCTCCAACCCGGACATGTGAGCCGCTGGCCTGCCCCAACATTTCTCTATTTTATTTTATGTGTATGAGTATTAGCTTGCATATTCAGCTGTGCTCCATGTGAAAGAAATGAAATGGATAAAAGAAGAGGAAGTCACATTCACTTTAACTGGAGTTACAGACTTTTTGTGCAGCCATATCGTGCTGGGAACTGAAGTCTGGTCTTCTGGACAAACATTTTGGGCTCTTAACAGCTAAGTCATCTCTCTAGCTTGAACACTGATTTGTCTCAAACAGGGTATCTTCCCCAAGTAAAATTTTGGTGTTGTATCATTTTTGTCATTAAAAACTTCTTCCATAAGGTTAATAATGACATATTTGTTTACTAGTTTGATTATGTCACCTCCAAAAAATTATTTCAAATGAAAATTATTATGGCTACTACTTTAGAGTTTATGATTCAATAAATTGAGAAGAGGCAGGAAGTTCCCATTTTTTAATACACTCAAGGTTCTATCATTTGGATGTCTCCATGAAAACATGAATTGAAATTAAGCTAGCATTATAAAAATATTCAAAGATAGGATGTTCATCTGTTGGAGGAAATTTACATTGTTTCAATGTCTTGGGTATTATAAATAAGGCAGCACTGAGCATTGCTGAACAAGTAAGTATATAGAATGGTGTTGACTCCATTGGGCTAAGTCATAATTAAAATGAGTTGCATATATACAATGAAATTCAATTCGGTAAGGAAAAATTAATTCAGCAAGTTCGCAGATAAGTTTAGCTATAACCCCTTATCAAAAACTCTCTCTTTCCAGTAGAAGGGAACCAGTTCAGGAAGCCACAACTGGGCTCAAGCTGAGGTCATAAGATTGTTGGGAGGCCCTGTCAACAACTACTTCTACTTCATAACTCCAACATCTGTAACTCAGGAAACAATGAGGAAGGTTACTGAAAATTTGTAAAAAAACAAAACAAAATAAAAAACTCAAAAACAAACAAACAATCAAAAAAGCCAACAACAACAAAAACAGAATACCAAAAAGTCTTCTGTTAACTATACTTTCCTAGAAATGGTTGCATAAACAAGACTCCAACAATGCCAACTTTATTAGACAAGTTAATGTGGAAGTGGAAATTTTTTCTGGGTTCTATCTTTAGGCAAATAATTACAAGAAAGTAATAACTGGAGAAGGTGAAATAACTCTCCCAAGGAAGATTCCTCTTATTGTTTGTTTAGTGTAGAGTGGTCAGCTTTGAAACTATGTAGATACCACCACCACCAAAAAAGGCTCAATGGGATTATATATATATATATATATATATATATATATATATATATATATATATATATATATCATACATCACAAATTCTCATCATCACAGTAAAAAAAGGGTATCAACTTGAGAATTGGGACATAAAAAAAGATCTAGGAAGGATAGCCATTTGGGACTAGAGGGAGAAAGGGTTTTTTGAAAGTTATGTAATTCTACTACAATTATAAATATACTAAAAAGTCATGTGATATTTAAAATATGGTTGTAGTTAGGTGTGATACTATAGTAAGCATAAGCCTATAATCTTTTTATCTGAGTCACAGTTACAGAATGTAATCATGGGTCTTTCTATGTCACCCCTAGGATGGAATGATGACACAAGCATTATATTTATGTGGCCCTATACCTAGGCTTGTTTCCCATTAGTTTGTAACTTAATTATCCTATTTCAACTAATATAAGTTCTGCCTCATGGCTGGTTACTTTTCTCTTCTTCTTTATTGGCCTGCTTCTTCCTTGGTGTCTAGTGTCTGACTCTTCCCCAAAGTTCCTATCTCTTCTAGGAAGTCCTACCTTCTGCTTCCAGCCTCTGCTATAGGCCGTCAGCATTTTAATCAACCAGTAAGAAGGTGAAAGATGGAGTATTTATAAAACAATGAAGCAGGTGATGCTTAATGATGCCAAAGTACAACCTGTAATCAGGTATCTGCAGGTTCAGATATCATCATTTGTATAATAAGGAGACAATCTCCAACAGAAAGGTATCATAAATTTGAGGCCAGACTGGCCTACATAGATTGAGATTTTTTGTTAAAAATAACACTATCCTAATGCTAATATTTTAATACATTTCCTTATAATGCGATGATCCTCCCCCCCAACTGTAAAAATATTCCTGTTGCTATTTCAAGACCTCCCCCACAAAAGATTTTGGGTCCTATCTACAGGCTGAGAAGCATTGCTAGAGGAATGTTGAGTCACAATATTTAATGAGAAAAGAAAGCTATTAGTTTGCAAAAGAAGAAGGAGAAAGCAGAAGGGATAAAATATACGGTTATATTGAATTTTAGAAAAGAAAAGTAAAGGATCAACGTTTTAAAAATAGCTTTTTACCAAATAAAGCAACAAGAAAGCATAATTTTGGACGAGATACATAGACAAAGTAGAATTTCAGTCCAATTCTTTGAAATAACCTAGTTCTCCATGATTTTTTCTAACTGTTTCATTTCCTCTGATCATAGAGTGCCTGCATTGGCTTGGGTTTTCCTTTAATTTTACACTCTTTTAAAGGATAGTATTATAAAACCCCCATTGGCGTGTGGAAGGTATGAACAAAGGGAACAACTGCCACAAGGACATACCAAGTATTTTATTCTCTCTCTCTCTCTCTCTCTCTCTCTCTCTCTCTCTCTCTCTCTCTCTCTCTCTCTCTCTCTCTCCCTCCCTCCCTCCCTCCCCCCACTCTCTCTCCCCACTCCTCCTATCTATCCTTCCTTTCTATCTTTAGTATTATTTCTTATTTTTGTCAATCAATGGTTCCTCAGGCAAATAAATACAATTCACTTGAGAAAATGCTAATAAACTTCCAGAAAAGGTAAAGAAACAATGAAGCTAAAGTCGTTTTACTTGGCTGTTAGAACATTGAAAATGTCCCTGAATTTCTCAGCAGGACGTGCACACTACCAAGTTGCTAGTCTTTACTGCAATTCTCAAGGGCTCTCTCCACTCTTTCTATACAAAAAGCCAATTCTGTGCTGATCACCAGTCTTTCAGCTTCAATCTCTGATGCTGGTGTTAAAACCAGGGAAAGAAAATACAAAGTGGCTGACCTATTCTAGCCTTCTCTTTCGAGGATCTCTTACTAAATATACTATCTACAACAAGACTACATAAGAATATGCAATGTGCAATTTTAATGTTTCAGAGACCCTCACATTCAGGAGACACTAGAAAAAAAGATTGTGAGACTAAGAGCAAGCAGATCAATGTAATTCTGTGTGAGTGTATGACATCATCAATATCATTATCATCATCATCACTGATACAAATTCACACTCAAAAACATGTTCAATAAAACAACAGTCCTTTAGCATAAAATGGTGAATTAAAGATGTTGATTCATTATAATTTTATAGTTGCTTGTTATTCTAAATCTTCCTTAGATATATCCATGTTACCTATATTTAGAATAATACTCAGGATAAGAAAAGAGATAAATAAAAATAAAATTTATACATAATAACATTATTATGTAATATACACAAGTATAGATACAGAAAAGGATTTGGTCAAAATTCTATTTATAAATATTATTTTGTATAATGATTAATGAAACAACTTAATTTTGTAAGTGAGATATACCAATTAAAAGATATTAATAATTGATGCTATTTTATCTATTAATTTATTAAAACCTTATTGTAAATCCTTATATTGATTTGTGTATTTTGTAAGTCTGAAAACCTTCTGTTTAATTTTTTAAATATTTGTTTCAATAAGGTTATTGGAATATTATTTTGGACCCATTTTAAAATCAATGAATACAAAAGCATAAATTTATTTTTATGAAAAAATATTAAAATTGCACTACCATGTAATATGAAGTCATCTGTTTATTAAAATCCATTCCTAATGTCATTAATGCAAATTTATCATTATTGCTTTTGCTGCTACATGTTAAGACTATCATGATTTTTCTTAATGATATTTAACTAATACTTGATTTGAGAAAAGATCAAATATTTTTGTTTGTATTTTTGGTTTTTTGTTTTTCGAGACATGGTTTCTCTGTATAGCCCTAGCTGTCCTGGAACTCACTTTGTAGACCAGGCTGGCCTAGGACTCAGAAATCCACCTGCCTCTGCCTCCCAAGTGCTGGGATTAAAGGTGTGCGCCACCACACCCGGCTCCAAATATTTACTACATATATTAATTACAGTATTTAATAGGCCACCAATAAATAAAATTCTCTAAGTAGAATAATTAACCTCTTTCTAAAATTATTATTTGTTTGCTATGATAGTATTCTTAAAATGTACAGCACTATACATGTACTGATTGTCATATGTATGTGTCTAGCTTTTTTAATATCATGGTATCTATAAGAGAATATTGTTTGGGGTTTATATGAAATTTATACGAGCTGATCATCCAATGTATGATCCGTTTTTATTTTAAATTTTCTGATGACAAGTGCTATAGTTACATGGATTTTTAAATATCTCAATATTGGCTCATCTTCTGTTTAGTTCCGACATGTTCAGTGTCAAGGCACAAAGTGAATGGTGAACTCCAGCATCATCTGGTACCAGTGCTCCTGAAGAATGTGCCGCAAGTTAAAGGATGCATTTTTGTTCCCTTGTGTTCTCCATTTTTTAACTCTCTATCTGCCAAATTAGTCCTTCTAGAGCACTATAACTTCTTTGTTTTTAAAAATTTTTGTGTGTTTATGTGCATGTGTGTTTATGAACCATATTTTTATTCATTTTGAGATTGTCGATTGAGCAGCAGGGAATGTGGATGTGCAAGTATCTAGGTAGTAGGGTAAAGAGTCCTGTAGATAAACAACCCAGAGTGATGTTATGGCACATGGTAGTTCATTTAAAATTGTTTCTTTGTTTTTGTTTTTGTTTCTTTGTTCTTTCTTTTTATTTTCTTTTAAACAATTATTTTATTTATTTACATTCCAGTTGTCACCCTCCCCTCCAGGTCCCCCCTCCTACAGTTTCTCAAACCATTCTCCTTTTCCCTTGCTTCCGAGAGGGTGCTCCTCCCTCACCTGTCCTCCTAGGGACTCTAGTCTCTCAAGGATTAAGCACATCTTCTACCACAGAGGCCAGGTCAGACTTAACTCTGCTATCTATCTATCTATCTATCTATCTATCTATCTATCTATCTATCTATCTATCTATCTATCTTATCTGCCTGTGTATACTTCCTGGTTGGTGATTGAGATTCTGGGAGTTCCCTTGGGTCCAGGTTAGTTGAGATCACTGGTCTATCTATGGGGTCAGCCTCTTTAATCCTTCTCCTAATTCAACCATAAGAGTCCTCGATTCAGTCCAATGGCCGTGTATACAGTATCTGAGTCTGCTGGTACAGCCTCTTAGACAACAGCTCTGTTAGGCTCCTGTCTATAAACACATCATAGCATGAATAATAGTGACTTCCCACCCTTCCATGAGATGTATCACAATTTGGGCTGATCATTGGACTGACCTTCCTACAATCTCTTCTCTGTGTTTTGTCCCTGTAGGCCTTTTAGACAGGAAAATTCTGGGTCAGAAATTAGACTGTAGGTTAGTAACCCAGTCCCTGCACTTGATATTTGCCCATTATTTTTACTAGAGGTGGACTCTTTGACCTCTCCCCATTGTGTATTTTGGCTAAGTTCTTCCCCAATGCATCTTGAGAGTCTCTCACCTCTCTAGAGAGTGCCCCGCCCCCATCTCCTACCTCCAGAGACTACTTAATTCCATTCATTCTACTGGCCCTATGGGCTTCTCTCCCCCACCCTATACCTGATCTTGTTTTTCTTTTCACCTCCCTCTCCCCCTCCCCTCTTCCACCCAGGTCCTTCCCTCCCTCTGCCTCCTGTGTTATTTTCTTTCCCCATCTAAGTGGAATCAAAGCATTTTCACATGGTCCTTTCTGATAGTTACACTTTTTTGTTTGTTTGTTTTTTGTTTTGTTTTTTTGTTTGTTTTTCGAAAGAGGGTTTCTCTGTATAGCCCTGGCTGTCCTGGAACTCACTTTGTAGACCAGGCTGGCCTCGAACTCAGAAATCTACCTGCCTCTGCCTCCCGAGTGCTGGGATTAAAGGCGTGTACCACCACGTCTGTCTTGATTGTTACACTTCTTAAGGTCCATGGGTTGTGTCCTAGGTATTCTGTACTTTTTGGCTAATATCTACTCATAAGTGAGTATATATCATCCATGTTCTTTTGGGTCTGAGTTATCTTACGCAGGATATTTTCTAGTTCCATCCATTTGCCTACAAAATGCATGATGTCCTCATTTTAAATAGCTGAATAGTATTCTATTGTGTAAATGAACCACATTTTCTTTATCCATTCTTTGGTTGAGGGACATCTAGACTATTTCCAACTTCCAGCTATTACAAATAAGGCTGCTATGAACACAGAGGAGCAGATGTCCCTGTGGTACAGTGGGGAATCTTTTGGGTATATGACCAAGTTAGTCTTTTCCAGAGCACTGTAAAGTCTTCTGTAGAACTTCTCTTTTCTGGAGTCATCTTTCATCTGTGAACATCTTTCATCCACTGGGATCATTGCTTTTTTATTTACACACTGAATCAGCATTGAGTTCTGTGTATAAAGTGTTACATTTCCAAAAATTTTGATATATGGAATAGTACCACTTGCTTTTTAAAAACATGTCTACTACTTAAAAGGCTAACTGTAAGCTAGAAACATTGTAACATATTTCTTAACCTCATTGTTTCTCTATTTGTAAAATTTTGCTAGTTATAGGATATAGTAAATATGGAAGGTGTGACCTTTAAAATAAAATCCAGTGAGCACATTGCATTCTTACTGTTCAGCCTTTCTGATCTGGTTATGTATTATTGAATGTGGCTATCCTAGCACTTCCTTTCCACTGTCAAGAATCCTGGAAAATATTTCAAAAATATTTGCACTACAACCACTGATAATTCCAAACTTCATTCATATTTAATTTTATTCTGAAAGCATTCATAATAATACTGACCGTTTGCTCTTTTATTAACCTTGACTGATAATTCACCTCTGATCCAGACAGTTCTAAATTGAAAATATTCCATAGAAAAACCACTAATTAGCTTTATGAGCCAATATAAAATGTATAAGTAGGAAAAATGTTAAACATACAGCATGATTTCTTCTAATACAGATACTTGTTTCTTTTAACTTTCTTGAATATTGATATTGCATTTATTTGTAATTATGGATAAATTAGTTCTAATGATGTTTTCTTCTGAAATAGCTCTACAGATTAACTGATAGGAATGTAAAGCTGATCACTGTATTCAGTTTCAGTCGAGGAAAAAGTATATCTTAACACTTAAGTGATCATAATAGGAGATACTATAGGTTTCTTTTTTCCTCTACTTTTTATTTATTTATTTATTTATTTATTTATTTATTTATTTATTTATTTATTTATTTTTATCTTTAAAAATAATAGACTGGAAAGCCGTTCAGGCCATGACTGTTTTGGGTCAGAATAATGGGAGAATATGTGCTCCTCCACCTGTCATTCACCTGGCATTCTTTCTTGTGCCCATTCCTTCATACACTGTCTTACAAGTATTAGTGTGATGTCCTCACTATCTCTACATATTGTATCTTGTTTGCTACATAGCTCATCTAGTCTATATATACACACATGTATATATACACACATACACATATATATATATATATATATATATATATATATATATATGGACACATAAGCAATTGCATATGTATTTTAGCTGTGACATTATTATCTGTTTTAATACTGCGATTAGTGCTATGATAACAACAAAGCATTGGTCTACCTGAAACACTCCACTATGAATTTTATGATAGTCTTCATAGTTTTCTATACCACAGGTGTCTTAAAGTATAAATATGTGACACTGTAACATAAATAGTAGCAGTAGTATTCGTGATAAAGTGGGAATTAGTCATGTCACACATTACTCACCTTTCTGGGCAGCCTGAATCAACTGTCAATACGATGAAAGGCCACCATGACTGTAACTCTCTTGGCTAACACTCCATTCATTGAACAGATCAGTATACTGTCACTATTATCACGGGACACTTGGATAAAGTTCAGAGATGGAAATCAATAGTTTTGGAAAGAAATAGCTATCAGGTGAGTGGTATTTGGTACATTCCCCATGGATCCATGTGGAGCATGTGCTCCTGTGATTCACTGAGTGTTCTGTCAATAGCAAAAGAGATAACAGAGGTAATAAATGATAAATGATAGCATACTATCCAAAAGCTTCAGAGTGACAAAATGCACAAATGGCAGGTGATAAATATGGATAAGGATGGAAGCTATTTTTGCAAAAAAAAAAAATAAGAAAAGATATGTTGACCTTATTCTTGAGATTCTTTTGACTAAAAAGAGCTTTACTTTTGTAGTATTTGGAGAAGTTTGACAATGTTATAAACTGTGTTAATTGGATAACTCAGCAAAATGGATTCCTCTGGAACGGAGCAATTTCCAGAGTATGTAGATTAACATCATTAATACATTCTAAGGGGGGGGATGTATAATGCATGCAGAACTTGTAAAACTATTTCACAAATTCCATACTTTTTCATTTATCATTGACATGTATAATTTTCAGAGATCGTGTGAGAAGATAAAATGTTCTTGTTTGAATGTTCAAAAATTTTGAATATCCAGTAAGGGAATGAGAGTGAGAGAGAGAGAGAGACAGACAGACAGACAGAGACAGAGACAGAGAGACAGAGAGACAGAGACAGAGAGAGACAGAGAGACAGAGAGCTAGTTCTGTTCTATAGGTGTAAAAGAAATCGAGAGTGCCCTTCAATAGGGTTTCCTCCTCTCCTCCACAGAAGCTGTCCCACTTTGACTTCTATTGATATAGTAAACACTAGCTAAAAATAATATGGAAATGAAAACATTTATTTGGTTTAAAAGACATAGCCCATCATTCAATGGAAGCCAAGTCAAGAATTTAAGGCAAACATACATGATGGACGCAGAGGAGAGTCCTGAAGCAGAGATTGCCTAGGAAATATGCTTACTGGACATACTACCCTGTTTCTCCTCAATTACCATTCTTGCACAATGCAGTCCCACCTGCCTAGGGATAGAAGATCATATTAGGACATACTCTCCTCTGTTATTTTGAAATTAAAATAAGTGCCCTGTGATCATTCATAGAGGGCAATCTATTGAGTCAGTTCCTGAACTGAAGATTCTTCTTTAAAGTTGGATCAATTTGACAGACAAGTTTAGACAAAACTCAATTTTTTATAGTTTTCTAATTTATTTTATTTTTTTAATTTTTAATATTTTTATGACGTATTTTCCTCAATTAATTTCCAATGCTATCCAAAAAGTCCCCCATACCCCCCCCACTTCCCTACCCACCCATTCCCATTCTTTTGGCCCTGGCATTCCCATGTATTGGGGCATATAAAGTTTGCAAGTCCAATGGGCCTCTCTTTCCAGTGATGGCCGACTAGGCCATCTTTCGATACATATGCACCTAGAGACAAGAGCTCTGGGGTACTGGTTAGTTCATCATGTTGTTCCCCCTATAGGGTTGCAGATCCCTTTAACTCCTTGGGTACTTTCTCTAGCTTCTCCATTGGGAGCCCTGTGATACATCCAATAGCTGACTGTGAGCATCCACTTCTGTGTTTGCTAGGGCCCGGCATAGTCTCATAAGAGACAGCTATATCTGGGTCCTTTCAGCAAAATCTTGCTAGTGTATGCAATGGTGTCAGCGTTTGGAAGCTGATTATGGGATGGATCCCTGGATATGGCAGTCTCTAGATGGTCCATCCTTTCATCACAGCTCCAAACTTTGTCTCTATAACTCCTTCCATGGGTGTTTTGTTCCCAATTCTAAGAAGGGGCATAGTGTCCACACTTTGGTCTTCATTTTTCTTGAGTTTCATGTGTTTAGCAAGTTGTATCTTATATCTTGGGTATCCTAAGTTTTGGGCTAATATCCACTTATCAGTGAATACATATTGTGTGAGTTCCTTTGTGATTGTGTTACCTCACTCAAGATGATGCCCTCCAGGTCCATCCATTTGGCTAGGAATTTCATAAATTCATTCTTTTTAATAGCTGGGTAGTACTCCATTGTTTAAATGTACCTTTTTTATCTTCCTTTCCATTCCTTCCCTTCCCTTTCCTTCCCTTCCCTTTGCTTTTGTTACTTCCCTTCCTTTCCCTTTCCCTCCTATAAACTCCCTATTCCCTTCTCTACCTCTCCCCTCCTTCCATTTCTTCATCCCTCCCCTTCTCTCATCTTCTTCTCTTTCCTATTCTTCTCCTTGCTCACTGTTTCATTACTTCTTTTACTATTTCTCCCCATCTTCTTCTCCTTGTTTTTGTTGTTCTTCTCCTTTATTATTGTCGTCTTCTTCTTCTTCTTCTTCTTCTTCTTCTTCTTCTTCTTCTTCTTCTTCTTCTTCTTCTTCTTCCTCTTCCTCTTCCTCTTCCTCTTCCTCTTCCTATTCTTTTTCTTCCTCTTCTCTTCTTTTTCCTCCCTTCTCCTTCTTCCTTCTTCTTGATAAAGATTCACTATGTAGTCCTGCCTGTGATAAATATTAATACTTAGATTAAGTTGGCCTTGAAAACATAGAGATCTACCTGTTTCTGTCTCTCAAATGCTAGATTTAAAGTGTGAATTATTAGAATGTGATCTACCTTAATTTTAGTTGAAAGGCTACCCCAAGCAAATGATATATGTGTATTTTTGACAATTAGTATGATCATACAGATGGTCTATTTTTTGCTATTAATAAATGAGGTCAAAATCAGCCTGTTAAGATTATAGCAGGTGAAGTGCTTAAGATAAGAGCAATAACACTAACAGACATATGTCATATGTTTAAATTTTTGTATTTTGATAAAATATGATATAGAAGCTTCCTGCTAACAAATAACGAGCATATAAAATTATAACACTATAATATGTTCTTATTAATATATTAAGCTTTATTATTGACTATTTTGGCAAGTCTAAGATGCAGGAAAGCAAGATGAGATGAAGTCCATATGATTACAGAAAACAAATAATCTTACACACTACATATATCTGTGTTTTGTCAAATCTAATTTTTGTCCTGTTTAAGATCTATGATAACTGATGCCCTTAGACTGTTCTGTTAACCTAAATTTCTAGCATTATACTACATTGAGTTATATGAAATTAAAATAGCCTAAGGGCAAATATCTAATGAGATATTTTTAATCTATGTCAAGGTGAACAGATTCTGATATTCAATTCTCACTTAAATATTAATGAATATCAACACGAAATCAATAATCACACACTTAACAATTTGTTCTAGTAATGACACTTTGTCCTCCATCAAACCTTAAATTAGGGCAAATAATTGTTCTTGTTTGTGGCTGTCTATTATGTAGATTTTCTTAGAGTTTATTTTGTTCTTTTAAAATAGAAGACTGTAGGTTTTGTTTATTATTCAGTAAACCTTTCTATTTCTGAGGGAACTGTGAAAATTAATCAAAATTACCTGCTATACTGATTTTAATCATTGCTCTGGAGCATTGTTCTCAACTAATGGTCAAAATCCCTTTGGGGATTAAATATCAGATATTCTTCATATTTATAGATATTTACATTACAATTCATAAGAGTAGCAAAATTAAGTTCTGCAGTAGCAATGAAATAAGTTTATAATTAGGGGTCACCAAAAAAATGAGGAACTATAATTAAAAGTAACCATATTAAGAAGTTTGAGGGTCTGCTCCCAGAGCTGATCCTGTGCCACAGTACTCCATACCCAAATACCACTGGGAGAGAAAATGGTCTTCCAGGAGTGCAGACATGCCTGTGAGCATAGGTAAGACCACCACTTCTGCACAAAGGGACCTGCCTGAAATCTTTGAGACACAGGAACCAAGGAGCAGCATAGGACAGGATCCTTCCAGTTTCCATCTGCACCAGAAGCTGATGCCATGCCACACCGCCCAGAACTGACCTTTGCCACAGCTCTCCATACTTAAATACCTCCAGGAGAGAACTGGTCTCCCAGGAGTACTGACACACAGTGTTATAGGAGGGACAAGCCACAGTCAGAGACAGCAAGACCAGCTAATGCAATAGATAAGAAGACGGCAGGAATCAAGGGCAAAAACATAAGCAACAGAAACCAAAGTTATTGGCATCATCAGAACCAAGTTCTCACACCACAGTGAGCTCTGGAAACCCCAACATACTAGAAAAGCAAGACTCTGCTTTAAAATCATATCTCATGATGATGACAGAGGATGTTATGAAGGACATAAATAACTCCATTAAAGAAATACAGAAGAACACAGGTACATAAGTAAAAGCCCTTAAAGAGGAAACACAAACACAGTTACAGAAACACACATACACACACATACACAAAACAACAACAACAACAACAACAAAAACAGGTGAAGGAATTAAAAAAAAAAACTATCCAGGATCTAAAAGTGGAAATAGAAACAATAAAGAAATCACAAAACGAGACAATCCTGGAGATACAAAACTTTGGAAAGAGATCAGTAGTCAACAATACAAGCATCACCAAGAGAATAATAGAGATAGAAGAGCAAATCTCATGTGCAGAAGATACCATACAGAACATTGACATAACAGTCAAAGAAAATGCAAAAAGCAAAAAGCTCCTACACCAAAACTTCCATGAAATCCAGGACACAATGAGAAGACGAAACCTAAGACTGGTCTCTAATAGCAAGAAAAAACCCCAAAAAGCCCACATACAAATGGAAGCTTAACAACACACTACTTAATAGCAACATGGTCAAGGAAGAAATTAGGAAAGAAATTAAAGACTTTTTGAAATTTAATGAAAATAAAGGAACAACATACCCAAACTTATGAGACACAATGAAAGCAGTCCTAAGAGGAAAACTCATAGCTCTGAGTGCCTCCAAAACGAAAGCAGAGAGAGAGCTTACAATACCAGCTTAATATCACACCTAAATTCTAGAACTATATATATATATATATATATATATATATATATATATATATATATATCCAAGAGAAGTAGACAAAAGGAAATAAAAAAAATCAGGCTGAAATCAACCAAGTAGAAACAAAAAGAACTATAAAAAAAAAATCAACAAAACCAGGAGCTATTCCTTTGAGAAAATCAACAAGATAGATAAATTCTTAGTCAGACTTATCAGAGGGCATAGAGATAGTATCTCAATTAACAAAATCAGAAATGAAAAGAGAGATAAAACAAGAGATAATGAGGAAATTTAAAAAAAATCAGATCCTACTACAAAAAACTATGCTCAACAAAACTGGAAAATCTGGATAAAATGGACAATTTTCTAGACAGATACCAAAAACCAAAGTTAAATCGGGATCAGATAAATCATCTACACAGTCCCAAAACCCCTAAAGAAATAGAAGCAGTCATTAAAGTCTTTCCCCCCCCAAAATGCCCAGAGGTTCAATTTATGGAAATCCATCAAAGTAATACAATACATAAGCAAACTCAAAGGAAAAAAATAACGCACATGATCATTTCATTAGATGCTGAAAAAGCATTTGACAAAATTCAACATCACTTCATGTTAAAAGTCTTGGAAATATCAAGAATTCAAGGCCCAACCCTAAACATAGTAAAAGCAATACACAGCAAACTAGAGGCCAACATCAAACTAAGTGGAGAGAAACTGAAGCAATCCCACTAAAATCAGGGACTAGATGAGGCTGCCTACTCTCTCACTATCTATTCAGTATAGTACTTAGAGTTCTAGCTAAAGCAATTAGACAACAAAGGGAAGTCAAACGGATACAAATTGGAAAGGAAGAAGACAAACTATCACTATTTGCAGATGATAAGATACTATATCTTATGTGACCCTCAAAATTCCACTAGAGAACTCCTAATCCTGATAAGCAACTTCAGCAAATTGGCTGGATATAAAAATAACTCAAACAAATCGGTAGCCTTCCTCTACTCAAAGGATAAATAGACTGAGAAGAAATTAGAGAAACAACATCCTTTACAATAGTAAATATATATATCAAATATTTTAGTATGACTCTAACTAAACAAGTGAAAGATTTGTACAACAATAGCTTCAAGACTTTGAAGAAAGAAATCAAAAATCTCAGAAGATGGGAAAATGTAGTTGTAAGCCGCCCGTGGCCTGCATGAACCATGTACTCCTGAAAGGCAGGCTGGGGCTGAAAAAGAGACTAGACGGCGAGAAAACAGTGAGCCAAGACAAATTTTCTCTGATCAAGGCCCCAAAGTTTACTAAGAGTCTGTGCTTATAAAGAGGGAAGGCCCATCCCCTGCCAATCCATTCTTGGTGCCTAGAGACAGCCCGAAGACTCCATGCAGATTCACTGAAGGTAACAGAATAGAAACTGGGAAAGAGTCTCAAGCACATGGGCAGAGGGGAATATTTACTGAACAGAAGACCAATAGCCTATGTTCTAAGAACAAGAATTGACAAATGGGACCTCATACAATTGCAAAACTTCTTTAAGGCAAAGGACACTGTCAATAGGTCAAAAAGGCAAGCAACAGATTGGCAAAAGATCTTTATCAATCCTACATCTGATAGAGGGCTAATATTCAACATATACAAAGAACTCAAGAAGTCACAACCCTGAGATTCTACCTCACCCCAGTCAGAATAATAATAATATTAAAAACTCAGGTGACTGCAGATGCTGGCGAGGATGTGGATAAAAAGGAACACTCCTCCATTGTTGGTGGAATTGCAAGCTGGTACAACCACTCTGGAAATCAGTTTGGCAGTTCCTCAGAAAATTGGACACTGTACTACCTGAGGATCCAGCTAAACCACTCCTGGTCATATATCCAGAAGGTGCTCCAACATGTAACAAGAACACATGCTCCACTATGTTCACAGCAGCCTTATTTATAACCCCCAGAAGTTGGAAAGAACTCACATGTACCTTAACAGATGAATGGATACAGAAAATGTGGCACATTTACATAATAGAATCTTACTCATCTATTAAAAACAATGACTTCATAAAATTCTCAGGCAAACTGATTGACCTTGAAAATACCATCCTGAGTGAGGTAACTCAGTCATAAGAGAACACACATGCTATGTATTTACTGATAAGTGAATATTAGCCCAAAAGTTCAGAATACCCAAGCTTCATTTCACAGACCATATAAAATTCAAGAAGAAGGAAGACCAGTGTGGATGCTTCAGTGCTTCTTAGAAGGGGGAACAAAATACTCAAAGGAGGAAATATGGAGACAAAATATAAAGCAAAGATTGAAGGAAAGGCCATCAAGAGACTGCCCTACCTGAAGATACACCCCATATACAGTCACCAAACCTGGACACTATTGTGGATGCTGGGAAGTTTTTGCTGAAGGGAGGGTAATATGGCTGTCACTCCTGAGAGGCTCTGCCAGAGCCTGATAAACACTGAGGTGGGTGCTCACAGCCAACCATTGGATTGAGTGTGGGTTCCCTGTGAGGAGTTGGAGATTGGAGAATGGAGTGAAGAGCTGAGTGTGTTTGCAGCCCCATGGAAAGAGCAACAGTTTCGGCAGCCTGGATCTCTGGGGGAATGGGCCACCAACCAAAGAGTTCATGTGAGGTACCTATGGCTTAGACAGTATATGTGGCAGAGGATGACCTTGTTCAACATGGGTGGGAGTGGAGGCCCTTGGGCCTGGGAGTACTCGATGTCCCAGGGTAGGGGGAATGCTATGGCAGGAAGACAGGAGTGGTGAGTGGGGAGGGGAAGATGGAATATGGGATTTCAGAAAGGGGACCTGGAAAGGAGAAAACATTTGAAATGTAAATAAATAAAATATACCATTTAAAAAAAGATTGAAAAACAATGTTCTAGGGAACAGAGAAAGACTATCAAATTTCTGTATGCAAGGGTTAATTGTTTCCCAAAACATAGCAAGTAGTTTATGTTTTATATGGTCCTTGTAAACTCTTGACAGGAATACAAACAGTGTTTAGTTTCTCAAAATATTAAATCAAATAAGATTGGTCATCTGATAATCTTGCAAGTGCCTGATCAGCTGCCAAATTCTCTGTCTCAAGTTAATAATGAGACATGTAAAGGCTACTAGCCTTTTTAATAATATTACTCAGTTAGTGGAATGAGGTTGTAGAATCCCAACTAAAAGATCTAACTCTGGGTGGACCAGTGCCAGTACCTTGAGAAAGTATAAACTGTAGAGAGTACACAGTTTATGAACATGGGCAGCATAATCATTGGCTGGCTCAGATATAAAGAAGTCTGAGAGAAAAATTGGTGCTGCTTGTTTGCTTGGTATCGTTTCTTATTATTCTTATCTATTAGATATCTATGCCATTGTTGCTGTGACTAACATTAATTAACAACAGAACCCAGATTTTTCATGTTGAAAGAGATTTACATATACATACTAATAATGCATAAAGAAATACGAGAAGAAAAATGGAAATCATTTTTAAATGAAATAAAGTACAGTAATTAAACCTGTAAAATACACGTATATTTTTAATGAAAATTTTGCAGATGAGATTAACAGCCAGTTTCAGAATGAATTAAATATTTATAAAGTAGAAGGGGGTTACTATCAATCACATATCACATTTACAAATCCAGATGAAAAAAATACACTTTATTTTTGTTAATTTATTTTAAACTCCAGATTTTATTCCCCTTTCGGTCCATCCTCTGACTTTTCATACCTCCTCCCTGTCTCCACTAGGATTTTCCATCCTCTACCCCACCTCACCAAACCTCTAAACTCCCTGGGGCCTCCAGTCTCTTGAGGTTTAGGTGCATCTTCCCTGACTAAACATAGGCCTGGCCGTCCTCTGCTCTGTGTGTGTTGGGGGGCCTCATATCAGATGGTGTATGCTCCCTGGTTGGTGGTTCAATGTCTGAGAGTTCTCCAGGATCCAGGTTAATTGAGACTGCTGGTCCTCCTACAGGATCCCCTTCTCCTCAGCTTCTTCCAGTTTTCCTCTAATTCAGAGGCAGGGATCAGCAGCTTCTGTCCATTGGTTGGGTGCAAATGTTTGCATCCGATTCTTTCAGCTGCTTGTTGGGTATTTCAGAGGGCAGTCATGATAGGTCCCTTTTTGTGAACTCTCCATAGCCTAAGTAATAGTGTCAGGCCCTGGGACCTCCCATTGATCTAGATCCCATTTTGGGCCTGTCCCTGGACCTTCTTTTCCTCAGGCTCCTCTCCATTTCCATTCCTACAGTTCTTTCAGACAGGAACAAGTATGGGTCAGAATTTTGACTGTGGGATGGCAAACCCATCCCTCACTTGATGCCCTGTCTTTCTGCTGGAGGTAGACTCTACAAGTTCACTCTCCCCAATGTAGTACATTTTATCAAAAGTCCCTCTCTTTGAGTCCTGAGTGTCTCTCACCCCCAAGGTCTCTAGTACATTCTGGAGGGTCCCCCCAAACTCCTACCTTCCAAGGTTGCATGTTTGCTTTCTTTCTGGTCCTCAAGAATTTCAGTCCTTTCCCCCCACCAAATACCCAATCATTTTCCCCTCTCTGCCACACCTGTTCCCTTCCCCTCCCAGGCCCCTTGCTCCCTTTCACCTTGTGGTTGTTTTCTTCTTCTTCCCAAGTGGGACTGAGGCATCCACACTTAGGGTCTTCAGTTTGTTGACTTTTTTGAGTTTTGTGGGCTGTATTGTGGGTATTTGTGGCACTTTTTTTTTCTTTTGTGGCACTTTTTTTTTCTTTTGCTAATATCCACTTATTAGTGAGTACATACCATGCATGTCCTTTTGGGTCTGAGTTACCTCACTGAAGATGATATTTTGTAGTTCTATCCATTTGTCTGCAAAACTCAGAATGTCTTCATTTTTCATAGTTGATTAGTATTCCATTGTGTAAATGAACCATATTTTCTGTATCTCTTCTTCTGGAACATCTCGGTTGTTTCTAGCTTCTAGCTATCACAAATAAGGCTGCAATGAACAAAGTGTAACACATGTACCTGTGGCATGGTGGGGCATAATTTGGGTACTTTCCCTAGAGTGGTTTTACTGGGTCTTCAGACAGATCTCTTTCCAATTTTCAAAGGAACATTCAGATTGATTTCCAGAGTGGTTTTACCAGTTTGCAATCCCACCAGCAATAGAGAAGTGTTTCTTTTTCTCTACATCCTCACCAACATGTGCTCATGTGTTGTCACCTGACGTTTTGTTCTTAGCCATTCTAAATTAGTATAAGGGAGAATCTCAGGGTAATTTTGAGTTGTATTTTTATGATCCCTAAGGAATTTGAACATTTCTTTAGGTGTCTCTAAGCCATTCAAAATTCCTCTATCATAAATTCACTGTTTAGTTCGATACCCCTGTATTTGGAAGTGTTGTTTATTTTTTTTGTTTGTTTTTGGTTTTGTTTTTTGTGGTTAGCTTCTTGAGTTCTTTATATATTTTGCATATTAGGCCTCTATCAGATGTGTGTTAGTGAAGATTTTTCTCCCAATCTGTAGTTTGCTGATTTGTCCTATTGACTATGTCCTTTGCCTTACAGAAGCTTTCCAGTTCCATGAAGTCCCATTTATCAATTGTTGTTAATAAAGCCTGAACCATTGAAGTTCTGTTTAGGAAATTTCCCGATGTGCCAATGAGTTCAAGGCTCTTTCCCACTTTCTCTTCTATTAGATTGAGTGTAATTGATTTTATGTTGTGATCCTTGATCAACTTGGACTTGAGCTTTATGCAAGGTGATAAATATGGGTCTATTTTCATTTTTCTACCTACAGAAACCCAGTTAGTCCAGCACTATTTATTGAAGATGCTTTCTTTTGTCCATTGTCTATTTGTGGCATCTTTGTCAAAGTCTAAGTGTCTGTGTGGTTTTATTTCTAGACCTTCAATCTATTCCATTGATCAATGTGTCTGTCTTTGTCAGAAGCTGCCAATCCCTGTGGTTGAATTAGGGAAATGCTGGAAAAAAAATTGAGGAATAGGGTCACCCTGTAGGAAGACCAGCAGTCTCAATTAACCTGGACCCCTGAGATCACTGAAACACTAGACTACCAACTAGGAAGCATACACCATCTTATATGAGGCCCCCCAACACATATACAGCTGAGGACTTTCAGGTCTGGGTTCAGTCAGAGAAGATAAAAAATCAAAAGATTGGAGGTCCTGGGGTGTTTAGAGGTCTGGTTTGGTGTGGTGGTGGGGGACATCTTTTGGATACAGGGTGGTGGGGAGGAGGTATGGGATGTGGAACAGTTGGAGGGTGGAAGAGGGTGTGGATAAAATCTGGATTGTAAAAAAATGAGTAAATAAAAGAATTTTACCAAAAAAGAATAAAAGCTGAAATTTTCTGGTTTGTTGAAAAAAAAATACCCGTTCTTACAGAGATATCTTTGAAATTGTATAAAAATACATGTTTTGAAACAGTGTAGATAGTATTTTCAATCCTGCTGATTATACTTTCATAGTTTCTATTTTTTCCATATATCTTCTAACTTTTAAGGTGTACCCATAAGAGAGTTAAACTGCTACATTATTTCCTAGGAACTCCTTCTTTATGTACTGAATCTTACTCTCTGCAAGAGACTGGAGGCCCTAAGAGTGGGAAGGTCTTGTGATGTGTGGGTATCCTCTTGGAGATACGAGGGATGAGTAATGGGATGAAGAAATGTGGGAGAACAGAACAGGAGAGGGATAATGACTGAACTGTAAAAAGAAAGTAGTAATAATGAACAATGGTATTTTGCAGGCTGCCTAATTCATATCTATATCTGGTATACTGTATGTAAAAGATAAAGCATACTTGTATTAATTCTACACACATTCTTTACATTACTCTGCAAAGATGCTTGTGATTTGGAAGGAGGGTTGTGTGGTATATGCATTCCATTTAGGCCTGAGTATTCTGCACTGTCTTATTCACTGTATCTAGGACCATTGTTGGTAGCTCTGTTGATCACCATTTATTTTTAATAGTAGATTCTTAGTTGAGGGATACAAGATGCTTTGATTTGTCGCTATATAAATACATAATTATGGGTCAGTTCCATTCTATTTCCACTTAGTAAAATGTATTAATAGGCCTATAACCTCTCTAGCCATAGATTCTTGGCTTGATGATACTGCCAGCTATGAGTTTCATCTTGTGGAGTAGAATGCACAGCTAACAATAAAGGAGTTGTTCACTTCAGTCTTGCCACTGGTACACCAAAGGTCAATTCTGGCCAGGCTAGTTAGTATTGGAGCTCATGGTAAACACATGTCATAAGATGAATTTTACTGTCATTTAGCAGGCTGCAAAGTACAACAGCTCATTGGAATATATAGCCAGGAGAATTTAAACATTCAGCTCATTTCCAAGCATTATTTCTTGATGCTCTACAACTGAAGTTCTTGACATCACTATGTTCTGTCTGATGAAGATCAAGCTTTGAGAGTTACCAAATGAAAAGACAATAGCCTGGAAAATTTGGTGATTATTCTATGGGAACTCACAGGCTAACTGATCCAAAGCAGAAAACATACATTAGTGGGTTAATAAATTTTCCTGTGACATCCTGAAGTATCTTCTATCCTTCCCCATTCTCTTTCACTCCATTCTTTCCATTTTTATAATTTCTCTTAACCACTTAAACCAGTAGAGACTAACTGCTCTCCCTTGAAATATCCTTCCCATAGTCCATTGGTAACTTCTGGATCTCTACAGATATCTTTAACAGTTGTATTTTCAATATGGTGAAAATAAAACCAAAATGTAAAATAAATCTGCTTTCAACATGATAGAAACTTTCAAAATTGACAAGTAAATAAAATTCTGATGTAATATAGTATAAAATGTATATTTGTATTTTATTATATTTCAGAAAATAATTAGTTATTAGGAAATGGTATCAAATAATAACACAATAGAAATGTCAAATCTATGAGAATTACATGCTTTAAATATACCATGTATGCAAAACACAGATAAAGTATAAAACAACTAAATTATTACACATTTCCTATAATTCATATAAATGAGCATAATATTAGCTAGAATTTTCTACAAAAATGTACACAGAATACAATATTCCTCAAATGACTATTACATTTTATTTAAAGGCACAAGTAAAGATTATTTTTATTAGATATTTTCTTTATTTACATTTCAAATGTTATCCCCTTTCCTAGTTTCCCTCCGAAAATCCCCTATCCTTTCTCCCTTCCTCCGGCTCCCCACCCCACCTGCTGCACTGTTTACAAATGAATTCTTCAAAAGTAACAAATTTGTAAAAACAAATGGAGAAAAGATAATAAAATGCGATTCAAATCATATCAGTGGCTTAGTTCAAGTCAAGTGGACTGGACCCTGTGATAATCAACAGGTGTTACTAGACAGATAAAAATAAAAGCACTATCTACAAGAAATGCATTTGAAATTCAATAACATAAATTGTTTGAAACTAAAAGAAAAAAAAGAAAGACATTGATACTATAAAACAGTAAACAAGAGCCCTAGAGTGGCTATATTAATGTTAGATAAAGAATACTTCAAGAAAAAGATGGTTATCTATGAGATTTTAATCTTTATATCACTTAGCATATGAATGCATTGAGAAGTTAGAATGCTTATGAATGTACATTTTTTAAAGACTTTAAAATACAAGAAGTAATAGACATAATTTTAAGAGAGAAATGGGCGGTTTTGCAACTATAATAGAAAACTTTAGCATCTCAAAAAACTGGTAGAGTGTGTGTAAAATAAATTAAACCCAAGAAGATATGAACATAGCCTCATTTTCTATATTTTAATTACATTTTCTAGAACATTTACTCAACAATAGTAGAATACACATGACTTTGTGATGGTCATAATATACTCATTATAATCTAATGGCTAGAACCCAACAAAAGTTTAATTGTTCTCTAATCCATGAAAGAGCCATGAAATAATTTTGGAATTAAGATAGCTATTATCTTTTTAGATATTACTTGTCTATAAATAAATGATGGAGTAGAATTTGGCAGTATTTTAATGGTGATCTTATTAAAGTATTATAAATCTGTTTATATAGCATGTGTCCAAACAACTGTTAATGATCAACTATGTGACTTCAGATGCTTATCTAATTTAGAGGGGGACAGAAAAATAACCACCATATCACTGGACCATACAATATAGCAGTGCACCAGATACTCACATGGGCAGGCACCAAACGAGCACACCTGATACTCATAAGGATATACACTACAACACTGCACCTGATATTCACAGGGATATAGACTATAGCAGAGTACTTAACACTCATAATGGGATTTTGCATTCTTTACATTATACAGAAATAATTCATTTTTGAAGTAATGAGATAGAACATATAACAAAATATCGGGAATTAAGTCTAAAAATACCCCCTTGAACATACACTTAAGACTATAAGTCAATGGATAAAAAAATATAATTGTAGTAAGAAATTAACTGGAAGATGAGGTAAAGCTGATGCTTACAAAGTTATGTGTACCCAGATGACAGAATTGAAATAAATTGGGTTTCTGATTTTACTGTTCATTGTTTTTCCATCGATCAGTTGAATTGCTTGTTTAATTCACGAGTACATTGGAGTACTAAAGTACAAGCAATAATTTCACAAGAATCAAGATCAAAGCATATCAAATACTGATTAATCCATTCTCAACCTATGTTCACTTCAGGCCCCAAGTTTGTTGTATAATCACTTTAAATGGAATCTTGGAAATGGGTGACTCAAAATGAAAATTAGCAATAAAAATACTGAAGCTAGGAGCCAGATCTTGGCACAAGCCTTTAATTCTATCACTCAGAGGCAGAGGCAAACTTGTTCGATAGAGCTAGTTTTAGAATAGCCAGGAATACACAGAGATACTATTTCTTGAAAAATCAAACCAACCAACTTAACAAATAATCAAATAAACAAACAAAAAGAAAACAAATTCAAATATTTGTTTATTTGAATTGTTTATTGTAATCATTTTTGTAAAAACATTACTTTAAATTGAAAAGAAATTCTAAATAAATAATGTTCTGTTTTTTACATCATCCATGCATAAAATATTTTACATTATGATATGTAACACTAATATGATGTTATTAAAATTCAAAAAGTAATGAAAATGTGTCTTTAAAAGCTTCATTTCAAACAGTTCTTTCTCTGTAGTGATGTCAGAAATAAACATTTTTTTATGACATTGTTTAAAATTACCACAGAATAATAAATATATCAGAAAATAACAGTTTCACATTCAGGATTTAATAATGTCTACTTATAGAATCATTTCCTATTGGTGTGCAAACCACTTCTAACCTCCAGCCTAGGTATGGGCACATGCTCAAGAGAAGACTACATTTGGTTAAGGATTTGTCAGAAATATGAGATGGCTGCTCCTGTCTGCTAACAAACAAGAATGTGAGAGCATGGCTGACTTGATACTGAGGAGACCTGTCAGCTTTAGAACAATTACTCTGGCACCTATTCTGTTTGCAGAAATGTAGGCAGAGGACACAAGGGCAAAGAAAGATAGAGCTTGGCTGGAAGAATCTCCAGGACTGGTTGGGAAATGTTTCTTTATTTCTTCATAAACATGAACCACTAATATTCTGTTTAACAACATATAATCAACCACCATAATTACTCATATAGATCATATATATATATATATATATATATATATATATATATATACAATTCAAAATGTGCAGGGTGGTTTACATGTCATTAAGTTTAACCCTTAGAAAACCCTTGAGTTATGATTAAACAATTTCTCATATAAATAAACTGAGGCTTGGAAAAAAGTAAGATGGTTTTTGGAAGCCAAGTGCAGTAATTATTAAATCCAGATATTGGCTGCTAAGTCTGTGATGTCTGAATCCAAAGCCTGAGCTAGGGATAGTACTACACACTCTGTCTTCCCTAGTAACTCATAGATGTAGTTTGATACTTTCATTTTACTTATGTTTGTGTTATAGCAAAACAAATCAAAGCATTACGTTGTCAAGAAACAAACTAACAAACAAAAATACTATCTATGATCTCATTCACATAGTTGAGCTTTTGCATGTTTGTAAAATGAGAGAAAAATGTAAATGAGTAAAGAAAGAAACACAAACTGTGTTACATCAGTCAACCTCTAACAATGCCTCAATATAGGATCAGAAGTGAATCTGTGTGTTTCCAGTGCTAAGAAAACAACCTGATCAACTCTATGTCAATGTTCTAAAGAAATACGCTATTTAAAAATATTCCTTCAGTATCATTTCTACAAAACTGATCAACTTGATAATAATTTTTACTGGAAAATAAAATTTGTCTTATTATATAATTGTCAGTTGTTCATAATTTTTATCATGGTAGTGTTAAAAGCAGTAAAGAATTAGAAATGCATATAAACTAATATTTTGCTAATTTTCCTGTAAGAATGGGTTCAAATAGAAACAGAACTTACAATTCATAAAATTCAGTAATATTTAAAATTTTTAAAATAATTGTTAGTCATACAGTGAGATTTTGTAATTCAACTAATTAAAAACATCCTATCTAGTATGATTTTTAACACATAAATCTAAAAAAATTATTGTAAAAATTCTTCTACATCCACAAATTAATTAAATTAAAGGCATTTTATTTTCTATTTCTATTATCTAAAAAAAATCTTTTCAGGTTCATTCAGTTGTTTTTTTTTTTTTTTTTTTTATGTTTATGAGTGCTCACCACAATTTTGCAGTACCCACAGGGATCAAAAGATGACAGTCTATTCACTGGAATGGAATTAAGAGATGTGAGCTCATTGCTAGGATGAAATACTGGACAAATGCTAATGTCCAGAGGAAGGGCTCAGAGTGTGAAGGCACAAAAAAAAAAAAAAAAAAGAGTTGTGAGCCACTTGTAAGTGCTGGGAGTTAAACTAGAATCCTCTGGAAGAGTATTCATTGCTCTTTACCACTGAGCCATCTATTCAGTCCATATTTCATTTTATCATGTATTATACCCTCCATAATTTTGTATATACTGGTATAGTTTTTTCATATTATATTACATGATTTTAGTTTAAATATTCATCTTAAGTTATAAAGCTTTTTTTTTTCTGTTTTCAGTCATATTGGGATTACTTACTTTAAGTCCTCACTTGTAGGTCCATTATTTTTATGAATAAAAAGATAAAATAGGCTCTATTATATGAATAAAAATATTCACTGTGGTAGCACTTCTGGCAGATATAGAAAAATATCAGTAACGTATACGCATATATTTGCTAACATTTATTCCCCCCCCAACAGAGGAAGCCACACAAGGTAAATATATTGAAACAACCCAATTGTGAAGGTAGGATACTTTCCTTTCCATAGCCCTGATGAGCAGTGCTGCTTTCTATTAGAGGAGATTCTGCTAGTATATTTCCCTGTGATGACTTCTACACTGTCTCATTCTAAGAAACCCTGAACTTTTCCAAACTAATTTTTAAAAGTACAAGAATTAATGAACTCAGTAGAAGGTTCATGATTACAAATTTCGTCAAATACTAAATTGAAACTCTGAAAATTTTATTTAATTCATGTTCAGCCTTGAAATTCTTATCTTTTAGAAAAGGATAAGAATAATTTCAGAGAGCTGTAAAAGAATAAAAGCAAAGGAATGTGACAAAACCCTTACATTGGCTGCAACATAAAATAAGCCCTAAGCTGATACTTAGAATAGTTTTACATTATTAGCGGTATAGTTCTAAATGTTAATAGAGAAGGAGATTACTTCTTCTCCAGAACAAGACATAACATTGAGAAATTTTTAGGACAATTTACGATAAAAGATATTTTTGGCTCAATTTTTAAAATAAGATATTTTGTTCTCTCTTACATGGACATACTTTAAATTGATATTTTGAATTATCTTAAATTTCTGTAAGTTAAATTATTTATGTTTTTATTACTTTTACTTTTTTCACATTCAGTCATTGCAACCCTTCCAGTCTCCCCTCCCAGTTACTCATCCCATTCCTCCTCCCAGGTCTTCAAGATGATGCCCTGCCTCTGCCAGGTCTCTGTGGCCTCAAGTCTCTCCAGGGTTAGGTACATCTCCTACTCAATGCCAGACCAAGCAGTCCTATGCTATATATGGGTTTGAAGCCCCGACCAGCTATTGTATCCTACCTGGTTGGTGGCTTGGTATTTGAGAGATCTCAGAAGTCCAGGTTAGTTGAGACTCTGGTCTTCTTATGCTGCCGCCCTCCTCCTCAGCTTCTTCCAGCATTTCCCTAATTCAACCACATGGTTCCCTAACTTCTGTCTAATGGTTAGGTGTAAGTACCTGCATCTGTCTCATCACCTCTTTGTTGGGCCTATTCAAGGACTGCCATGCTGGGCTCCTATCTGTAAGCACACCATAGCATGAGCAATAGTGTCAGGCCTTAGAGCCTCCACTTTGGATGGATCCCAAGTTGTGCATAACTTAATTAATAATAAATTAACCACCTAGACTTAGAAACAACTAGAGAATCAGAGGGGAAAAATCATTATTCATATAGGTATAAATCCAGTCATTCTTAATGGGATTATAACAGTTGGACAAAAAGCCCAAAAACTGATAAATGGGAGTTTCTGATATTAGGAAAGCTTTGTATCAGCCAGTGAAGATACTAACAAGCTGAAAATCCAGAGTATATAATCGAAGAAAATAATTTTGTCATCTATAGTGTGATAACAATCTGAAAATACACACTATACATTGGTAGGAAAATATTACCATCTATATTCGGTTGGACAACTAGTATCTAGAATATATAAAGAACTCAAAATTAAATATCCAAATACCAAATGATCCAACAAGTGCATAGGCATGACAAATGAGTAGATACCTCTGAAAATAAGCACAAATAATCAACAAATATTTTTTTAAATAAAACGGTATTATACGATTGCATCACTACCCTCCTAATAGAGATCATTAACAAAAAATTCAGGGAACCTTAAATAGTGGGTTGGTCATTAAACTGCTGGTAGTAATATAAATGATTTATGTTACTATGGACATCATTATGGAAGGTTCTTCAATATTTGGAAATATATTCTACCTATAACTTGATAATATATCATATTTAAAAAACTTTGAATGAGAATATTACAGACACATATTTACCTGTTCTAACTGTGGATCTGTGCCTTCTTTAACCCTTGTAGGATGACTATCTGTCTCCTATCGCACTTACTACCATTCTATCTTACTCATAATTTTCTGTCTGAATGAAATCTCTTCCTAATATTTCATATGTTATATGACATGACGAGGTGATAGCCTAAGTAACTATGTTCTGCTTCAATATTCTAAAATAACTCTTTGCCATTAACCAAATGTCAAGCATGAACATTATAGTGCGTATAACTCAATATGGAACAAATAAACACTGACAATGATGCTTGAAATAGTTTCTCTTTTTTTCTTTCTTTCTTTTTTTTTTTTTTTTTGGTCTTCATCAGTTTCCCCTCCCTCCACTACTTTCAGTCTCCCTTGCGGCCCCTTTTCCCTCTGCCCCACATCTACTCTCCTTTTGTTTTCCTTCTAAAAAGAGCATGCTTACAAGAGACAACACCATTTTGTTCCTTTGTTTGTGTTTTTATTTTTTATTTGTTTTTTTTTTATTTGTTTGTTATATTGCTTTTGCCCAATGATTTGAAAGCAATGAAAGACCACCTCTTCTGTAAAGGAGAAGAGCTTCCCTCCTTTTCTTACTTGCATTGTCTTCCAAGAATTTTACAGAAAACAAAAGAACTTATCAGAAAACAAAAGTTTTATGGGAAAGTCAGGTTTTATTCTAGTACTGAGTATACCCCTTAAGGGTGGGCTAGTCTACATGGGTTTTCTGTATTTGACAGATTAATAATAGTAGTAAAATTGTAAACTTACCATATATGTTTGAAATACTACGTGAGTTCACATTAGATCTATCCATGTGTCAAATATCTGCAGAATTCCAGATAAATTCCAAATTATTTGAAGAATCCATAGAAGAAAGAATATGGTTAAACAATGGAGTTTGGCATGGTATTTGAGGAGTTATCAGCGGACTAATATTTGAAGCAGAGTTGGGTAAGAATGACTTAATAGAGGAAGGGGGAGGAATACAAGTAAAAAAACACATTTAAAATGGTTTTCAAAATACAGGGTATAAAATCTTGACTCTAAATTCTTGAATATGTTTGTTAACAGTCTTGTTACTATGAGAAGGCATAAAAATCTAATGTTGTATGCTCAGACACATTAAATTAAGAAATTGAAGGCAATTGGACATAGAAAGAGAATCAAATATTTCACAAGATTGTACCTAAAACAAAGTTTCAGCTAGAGGCCTGAAACAACATAAAATAGAAAAGTGTGGAAAACTCCCAGTCTTCATGTCTAGGAATGAGTGTCTTTGCAAGTTCGCTTTCTTGAGGTAAGTATTTGAGAGGTTTATTGAAAAGATTGAGTTATAGGTAAAGATGATTTTGGAGGGACACAGCACATGCTCACTTTAAGAAGACTGATCAAAGATTAAAAACTGCAAATTGCTCCAAGCCTGTTTTGTTTTAGAAGCATAATCTTTAGTAGTCAATATCAGTAGTGCATGTCTTCAACCAAAAATGTCCTTAAATGACATTGAAACAGTAAATATTTTAATTATGAAACAATGGATTTATAGCTAAATACCACTTGTGCATACTGCCGTCAATCTTGCTGTGTAATATTATAATTACGCATGCTGGGGTACATAAATCAATGAGTAGGCTTCAGAAGTTATTGATGATTGATGAAGGGAAATTTAGAAGAAAATTATTTACTTGGAAAAATCAAGAATCTGTCATTACTAAGAAACACTATATTCTCATAATTTTCTATAATTTGCAAGAACATGCAAGGAAAGAAAAAACCTTACAAAGCTTTGTAGTACAAATGTAACCTTACAAGTCACAAAGTGGTTTATATATTTATAAATATAAACCGTATTTTACGTGTGAATGTGATGTGTATTCATACACAAATTCATGGTCAGATGGGTATAAATTATCTTGGTTGGTTTGTGCTGAAGTATTTAATACACATAAGGAAAGCAATGATTTCCTGGCAATCCTGCTGGTCACACAAGTAAAAAATCATGCAGTTAAAAATGGTCTGATTTATTCTTATCCCTGACATTGTCTAGAAACAGAGCCATTAGTCTACTATTGAGATACTATCGTTGATATAGCTGAAGGTGTTAATAATTAGCAGTTAAAAAGAAGAAAGAATGAGAAAGACAGACAAGAGAGACTACTGTATGAAAGAATGAGGTTACATTGGCTAAAGGTTGGAGAAATAGTAGAGGAAATGATATGCAACAGGTACAAGCAAATGAAGGGTAATACTTTCCTATTCACAAAGAGTTCAAACTAAAACAGAACAACTAAACAATTGGAATTAAAGTGTAAAATTAAAGATATATGAATGTAAATAAGAAATAATGTAAAATAGAAACTATTAAACTACCAGTTGTCATTTTTTTCCCAGTGTTGATCAACAGTTTCTCATCTTGAAAGTCAATATGAGTTTTCAAAAATTATACTTGGTTTAACATGAAAATGTGAACAGGAGGATTTCCCAAACACAATTGCAGGATGTTATTTGAAAATGTGTGGGTTTTTTAAATTGAAATTGGTTTATCACTGTGTACATAAAGTTTTTATTCCATTATTTGTTCACATACATATTACTCATCAAACCATTATATAATAAATAAAATAAAAAAGAAAAAAAAAAGAAAGTCAGTGTGCATATACAGAAAGGGTTTTGGGTCTCAGGTATTCAAATGAGTTAGTGTGGTAGTTCAAATATGCTTGGAATAGGGAGTGTCACTATTTGGAGGTGTGGCCTTGTTGGAGTAGGTTTGGCCTTGTTAGCAGAAGTGTATCACTGTGGGCATGAGCTTTAAAGACCCCATATCCTAGCTTCCTAGAAGCCAGTCTTCTCTGAATCACCTTCAGATGAGGTTGCAGAACTCTCAGCTCCTCCCATGCCATGCCTGCCTGGATACTGCCATGCTCCCACCCTAATGATAACAGACTGAACTTCTGAACCCGTAAGCCACACCCCACCCCCAAATAAATTTTACAAGAGTTTCCTTGGTCATGGTGTCTGGTTCACAGAAGTAAAACCCTAAATTTGACAGTTCCTAAGATGGCTATATTTCATCTGTTGATGGTGAGTCTATGTCAGATTTAGCTTTCTATAGTAGTTTCATAGTTTCTCTCTCTCTCTCTCTCTCTCTCTCTCTCTCTCTCTCTCTCATACACACACACACACACACACATACACACACACACACACACACACACACACACCAGCCAATTGCAGCCTTGTCTCTGCTGGTCTGGGGACCTTAATCTCTAAGTAGAGCTTTGAGGCTCTGAATGGATGTGATCCTGCAGCCACACTTGTATTTACATTTCCAGCGCGCTCTTCTCCCATACAGATGCCAGCTACTGTGTTTGTTTGTTTTGTTTTTATTTTTCCCAATGTCCCAAAGTCTCATTTGAGAACAATTGTTTCCATCTGGAAGACTCCAGCAGGCCTTATATCGTCCTATTATTGCTCACTTCGGTGGCTCTGGGATACTGTCATCCATATATTTTTCAAGCTATTAGGCAAAAACACAATAATTTTCAGCCTCAGTTCTAGTAACACACTTTGGCCAAACCTTCAGGGCCAGCACTACCCTTCTGTACATCTGGAATCACTCAATTCACAGTATTTTTGGTTGCTCATCATCTCTGACACACATCGTTTTTCCTCTAGCTATCAGTGTTTATGGCGTTGAAGCCTGAGAGAAGGCAAGACCAATATGACAGTTCTCTTCTCTGGGGAAGGTGTGAGCCTTTCACTTAAAACTGAGTACATACCATGTTTGTCTCTCTGGGTCTGGGTTATCTCACTCACAATGATCTTTTCTAGTTCTAACCACTTGCCTGCAAATTTCATGATGTCATTGTTTTTAATGCCAAGTTATATTCATATACATATATCACATTTTCTTTATACATTTGTCAGTTAAAAGATATCTAGGTTGTTAATACTTTCTAGCTATTATGAATAAATCTATGAACATAGTTGAGCAAGTATTTTTGTGGTATGATAGAGTATCCCTTGGGTATATACCTGAGTAGTATATCTAGGTATTGAGGCATATCGCTTCCCAATTTTATGAGAAACCACCGAATTGATTTCCAAAGTAGCTGTAAAAGTTCTCAGACTCTCCAGCAAATGAAGAGTATTTTCCTTGCTCCACGTGTTCAACACCTTGAACTGTAGCTTTGATTTTTGATCTTTGCCATCCTAAAACATATAAAATGGAGTCCAAAAGTCCTTTTGATATCCATTTCCCTGCTATTTCTTATAGAACTAAATAACTATGATTTTAATTTCAGGAATAATGTTCCCAATTACTCGCGAAATACTTTAAATTAAGTGATGTATTTGTTTCAGCACTTGTGGCAGCTAGTAAACTTCATTTTATAAGTCACTATACTGTAGTTGAATAAAAAATAACCTAGATCACAGAGTATCTGAAAATAATATTTACTGAGGCAAAGAAATGTTATATATGAGTTCCATGAATATCTAGAAGGTCATATGTCTAAGTTTTAAAATAAGAGATTTATTTATTTTTTTTATTTTTTTTTAATATTTTTATTACATATTTTCCTCAATTACGTTTCCAATGCTATCCCAAAAGTCCCCCATAGCGCCCCCCCACTTCCCTATCCACCCATTCCCATTCTTTTGGCCCTGGCATTCCCCTATATTGGGGCATATAAAGTTTGCAAGTCCAATGGGCCTCTCTTTCCATTGATGGCTGACTAGGCCATCTTTCGATACATATGCAGCTAGAGACAAGAGCTCTGGGGTTCTAGTTAGTACATCATGTTGTTCCAACAATAGGGTTGCAGATCCCTTTAGCTCCTTGGGTACTTACTCTAGCTTCTCCATTGGGAGCCCTGTGATACATCCAATAGCTGACTGTGAACATCCACTCCTGTGTTTGCTAGGCCCCAGCATCGTCTCACAAGAGACAGCTATATTTGGGTCCTTTCAGCAAAATCTTGCTAGTGTATGCAATGGTGTCAGCGTTTAGAAGTTGATTATGGGATGGATCCCTGGGTACGGCAGTCTCTAAATGGTCCATCCTTTCATCACAGCTACGAACTTTGTCTCTGTAACTCCTTCCCTGGGTGTTTTGTTCCCAATTCTGAGAAGGTGCACAGTGTCCACACTTTGGTCTTCATTCTTCTTGAGTTTCATGCGTTTAGCAAATTGTATCTTAAATCTTGGGTATCCTAAGTTTTGGGCTAATATCCACTTATCAGTGAATACATATTGTGTGAGTTCTTTTGTGATTGTGTTACTTCACTCAAGATGATGCCCTCCAGGTCCATCCATTTGGCTAGGAATTTCATAAATTCATTCTTTTTAATAGCTGAGTAGTACTCCATTGTGTAAATGTACCATAATTTCTGTATCCATTCCTCTGTTGAGGGACATCTGGGTTCTTTCCAGCTTCTGGCTATTATAAATAGGGCTGCTATGAACATAGTGGAACATGTGTCCTTTTTACCGGTTGGGACATCTTCTGGATATATGCCCAGGAGAGATATTGCTGGATCTTCCGGTAGTACTATGTCCAATTTTCTGAGGAACCGCCAGACTGATTTCCAGAGTGGTTGTACAAGCTTGCAATCCCACCAACAATGGAGGAGTGTTCCTCTTTCTCCACATCCTCGCCAGCAACTGCTGTCACCTGAATTTTTGATCTTAGCCATTCTGACTGGTGTGAGGTGGAATCTCAGGGTTGTTTTGATTTGCATTTCCCTGATGATTAAGGATGTTGAACATTTTTTCAGGTGTTTCTCTGCCATTCGGTATTCCTCAGGCGAGAATTCTTTGTTCAGTTCTGAGCCCCATTTTTTAATGGGGTTATTTGACCTTCTGGAGTCCACCTTCTTGAGTTCTTTATATATATTGGATATTAGTCCCTTATCTGATTTAGGATAGGTGAAGATCCTTTCCCAATCTGTTGGTGGTTTTTTTGTCTTATTGATGGTGTCTTTAGCCTTGCAGAAGCTTTGTAGTTTCATGAGGTCCCACTTGTCAATTCTCGATCTTACAGCACAAGCCATTACTGTTCTATTCAGGAATTTTTCCCCTGTGCCCATATCTTCAAGGCTTTTCCCCACTTTCTCCTCTATAAGTTTCAGTGTCTCTGGTTTTATGTGAAGTTCCTTGATCCACTTAGACTTGACCTTAGTACAAGGAGATAGGAATGGATCGATTCTTCTTCTTCTACATGTTAACAACCAGTTGTGCCAGCACCATTTGTTGAAAATGCTGTCTTTCTTCCACTGGATGTTTTTAGCTCCCTTGTCGAAGATCAAGTGACCGTAGGTGTGTGGGTTCATTTCTGGGTCTTCAATTCTATTCCATTGGTCTATTTGTCTGTCACTATACCAGTACCATGCAGTTTTTATCACAATTGCTCTGTAGTAGAGCTTTAGGTCCGGCATGGTGATTCCACCATTATTTATTTTGAAAATGATTTAAAATTTGAACTGGGCTCCATTCAATAGTCAAAACTCCTCAAAAAGGCTTTATTTAGTTCTCTTACAGAGAATGCCTGTAAATTATAGAAATAAAAAAAGAGCTTGTTTTGGCTTATGGTTTTAGAGGAATAAATATTCATAATTTCAAGGCATGGAAGTAGGATCACAAAAGTAGGAGATCATGTGTTATCAAAGGAAAGCATAAAGCAAAGAAAATATACCGGAAATAGGATGAGCATATATATATATATATATATATATATATATATATATATATATATATATCAATGTCCACTCCTACTGACATTTCATCAAGATCGTACCTAAAGAACATCTATTAATTGGAACACAGTCCTCAAATACCCAAGCCATGGTCACAATGTCTCTTCATAGCAATACAATATTGACTAAGACAATATCCATGTCTGATAAACTTAGAGTAACTTTCTTGTAAACAATTACATCTAAATGTTCACTTGCAGGTGAAAACTTAAATGTTGGCTCAACTCCATTGGTGCTGCTTAATTGAAAATATGCAGTTGCTACAAAAGTTATATAGACATGTCTCTATATCTTGATAAAGCCATATGAAGGAATTTCATGGTGTTATATCAAGTAGATGTTTATGTATTCATCCAAGGACCCATTTGTTTATTTTAATATACAATAGTAATCATTAATTTATAGCATGTGATACTCAGATAAGAAAATATAAAGATATGAAAAAGGGCATATTTTATGCCACTGTGGAATTCAAAGTTTTGAGGTGAGAAAAACATTAATATAAGCAGCAACTGTGACAGATCTAAACTGTACAATACTGGAAAACACAGGTGTGTAATTGAATTTATGTTAAAACTTGCTGTGGGTCTGCAAATGAAATGGAAATAAGCAAGCAGCATTGTTATTTATATGACTCTTGAAAGAATGAGGAGGCAAGAATGATTGATCATATCAGTCTCATAAAGTTTATGCAATTCTAAGTTAATAATTATGGAAACATGATTACATCATATTCTGCAATTAGAAATTACCTAAACAAACATATAGGACAAAGAAAAACTATTTCTTTTTATTTTTTAAAGATGCATTATCTGCCATAATTCAACCACAGTGGTCAGCAGCTTAGGTCCATTGGTTGGGTGCAAATATCTGTGACTGACTCTTTCAGCTGCTTGTTAGTTTTTTCAGGAGTGCAGTCATGCTAGGTCCCTTTTTGTGACTCTTTTTTGTGAGTGCTCCATAGACTCAGTAGTAGTGTCAGGTCTTGGGACCCACCCTTGAGCTGGATCCCACTTTGGGCTTGTCACTGGACCTTTCCTCAGGCTCTTCTCCATTTCTTTCCCTTCATTTCTTTCAGACTGGAACAATTATGAGTCAAATTTTTGACTGTGGAATGGCATGGAAGTTTAGAGGTCTCCCTGGGGACAGGGAGGAGGAATGGAATGTTGAACAGTCAGAGAGTTGACCAAGAGGGGAATTAAACTAGAGTTTAAAATTAATAAAAAGAAAGAAAGAAAGAAAGAAAGAAAGAAAGAAAGAAAGAAAGAAAGAAAGAAAGAAAGAAAGAAAGAAAGAGAAAGATGGCATGCTGATGAAACTTACTATTTCCTCATCCTTTCTTTCATGTCTGCACAATGTAGTCAAAGCTGTCCAGAATTCTTACAAGAAATTTTATTAGGAAGGTGTTGTAGTAGTTACACCAGGGTATTAGGAAATGACACTTTCCATTCTACTGCATGCTACTGTGATTTATTACATTGTTGTATAATTTATTCAAGGAAATGACATTGTATTGACTAGATACAAGGTAATAGTGGGACTGCTTGTGAGTAGGGTGGCTTCCCAGACTAATAACTATTAAGTTATTTGGAAGGTTAAAGATGAAGGATAATGAATTTAATACCAGACTAAGATATGTAACAAGAGATTGTGTTGACAGGAACAAAGAGGTGAATGAATGAAATGAAGGAGGGAAGGAAGGAAGGAAGGAAGGAAGGAAGGAAGGAAGGAAGGAAGGAAGGAAGAAAGGGAGGGAGGGAGGGAGGGAGGGAGGGAGGGAGGGAGGGAGGGAGGGAGGGAGGGAGGGAGGGAGGGAGGAAGACAGGCACAAAAGTGGGGAGACCCACAGCCAGATATTTTGGAGAGAGTAGGACAATTTGAAACACCAGACCCTAAATTGGATATCTGCATCCAATCTCTACTCTCAGAGCTCAAGGCATCCTATGAGTAGGAGGCAGAAAGTGAGTAAAAGAGTTGATTGAGGACACAAAAGAAAAAAGACCCTCTATGTCAAAATAATCTTCAGAATTGGTACACATATGAAATCATAGAGATTGAGGCAGAGGTCATTGAACCTGCATGAGGCTGTACCAGACGGGATCTTCAAGGTAAAGGAACAAATATATGACTCAATCCTTAACCTAGAAAAAACTACTCTCAATTGATATGACTTCTTGTAAATGAAAATTCCCTTTTCTCCAAGGGAGTCTCACTGGAGAAACACTATTCTTCAGGGTATTTCATTATACCCAACACTAGAGAACCAACAGAAAACAAGTTCAGTGCAGGATTTGGAGTTTGTTATTTCAAAACATCATTGTGTGAGAACTTTTTCCTCTTTCTATTTTTTAACTTTATGATTTTAATTTTTACATTTTTCATTTTCTCTCTCTTTGTGTCTCACTGTCTGTGTCCTCTGCCTTTTTCTTGCTGTCTTGCTGTCTCTCCCTGTCTTCCTCTCCTCTCCTCTCCTCTCCTCTCCTCTCCTCTCCTCTCCTCTCCTCTCCTCTCCTCTCCTCTCCTCTCCTCTCCTCTCCTCTCCTCTCCTCTCCTCTCCTCTCCCCGCCCCCAAGTCTTTTCCACATACATTAATGGCTTCCACTTTGGTGTTTTGATGGGATTCCTAAGAGTGAAAATACGAAAGCAAGGGAAATTCTGTGTCTGTTTCTATACCTTGTGCTGTTTCTTGTGCTCTTTTACTTCTGTCTCTTTTTACATATTCTTATTACATATTTTTTCTGTCTTATCTTTTATGTCATATCATATGATATCATTAACCTTAAAAGCTCGATTTTATTCTAATAAGAGACAGAAGTGGGTTGGATTTGGATAAAAGAGGAGGTGCAGGGGATTTGGGGGGAATAGAGAGAGGGAAAATCATAATCAAGATATATTAATGAAAAATATTTTCAAGAAGAGAAAGAAGGAGAGGGGATGAGGAATGGAGAGAGAGAGAGAACCAAAATTGTTGATCTCTAGGAAAAATACAAAACTCTAATGTTGTTTGTCTACATATTTTTCCTCAATTTTTAAGTCGTTCCTTGAGAATTTTATAGAATTTAACTTGATCACATTCAAAAGTCTCACCCTCTGCTTCTTCCAGATCTATACCATAACCATCCAACCATAGTTTCTCTTTAAACAAAGCAAAGCAAGGTAAAAAACATCAAGTTAAATTTGTGCTACCTTGGTACCCTTGAGTGTGCATATGGACATGATCTACTTACCAGGCACAACACACTTACAGGAAACAAATTCCTCCTCTCCCATTGGCTATCAGTTGCCACTGGATACTCTGCCTAGGCTGAGATTTCATGCCTACTTTCTCATTCCATGTTAGAGTTCATCTGGGTTGAACTTAAGGTGTATATTTGTGCTGTTACAACTGCTATGAGTTTGTAATTCCACCTGGCTTGATGTATCTGGAAAACATTGTTCCATTATTTTAATCCATCACCTCTGGCTCACACAATCTTTCTGTCCACTTTTCCTCAACAATTCCTGGGAATTAGGCAGAGAGGTGTGCTACAAATAATCCATTGTGATTGAGAGCACTGTAATATCTATCTTCTGTAAGGTAGTCAACTTTACATCTCTGAGTTAATCAAAATCTATTGCAATAAACAAAAAGAGCATTTCTGGTGAGAATGGAAATATGCATTAATATATGAATATGAAGCATCAGTCATTAGTAGTTAAGTTTAATACATTTTCCATTTAGCTGAGTAAGAGTGGGACGTTTTCCTCTAAGGCCTACCTGTAACACATTACAGCAGTAAAAACATAGTCATTATATTAAAACTAACACTATGGTGATGTGTTAAATTTTGGCAATAATTTTTTCTTTTATGTAACATCAGTTTGTTTATTTACTATTATAAAGCCTTTATCTTCTCTTATTGTGCAACTTTATAGAATTTTTGAATATATACTCTTTTCAATACTTTCAAAATCTAAAATAAATATAATTTTAAAAATAGAAATATCTTGAGTATTTTAAGTTTCTGGGCTAATATCCACTTATCAGTGAGTACATATCATTTGAGTTCTTTTGTGATTGTGTTACCTCACTCAGGATGATGCCCTCACTGGAAAGAGAGGCCCATTGGATTTGCAAACCTTATATGCCCCAGTATAGGGGAACACCAGGGTCAAAAAGTGGGAGTGGGTGGGTAGGGGAGTGGGGGGGGGGCTATTTGGGACTTTTGGGATAGCATTGGAAATGTAAATGAAGAAAATCCCTAATAAAAAATTTAAAAAATAGAAATATAAACTTCATATATTTATAAAGCACTATGAAAAGAAATACCTTCATATTCTAAAATTTATCAACAATTTTAATTGAAGAAATTTTCTTCCTTATTTTTATCCTTAGTAATAAGTTTCCCACTTCTTTGCAAAAAATCCTGTGCTAATTTGTATTTGTAACTGCATGATGCCTGTCAGAAATGAAGTTTGACAAATGTTAACAAGGAGGCATTTGTTTTCCTCGTTTTGTCTTTGTGAATAGTCTGCAAAAAATTGTGTATTCCAGGAGGCCAAATAATATATTTACATTTCTAGGAGATAAATATCATATCACATTGCATTTTCACATTTTTGGTCTGGGAAATATTCTCCATGACATTCATAAGAAGCTTTGTAATTGTCCCACCCTTTGTGTGTGTGCATGTATGTGTATTTGTTTGTGTGTGTGCTTGCATTCATGAGGAGTCCAGAGGTTTAAGTTAAGTATCCTCCTTGAAAGTTATCTCACTTTCACATTAGCCCATTTTCAATTTTCACCAGCAAGCTTCTTTGTTGCAATAGACTTCTGTTAGCTCAGAGATGAACAATTGTCTGCCGTGCCCAAATCAGACGTACAAAATCTCCAAGTTATTTATTCAATTGAGAGCCGCCTCATTAAACTGCATAAATGCAAAGGAAACAATAAGGTATCTATCTAGTCTTCCATTGCCTCCGTTCTTCCCTTAGTGTATAAAAGTCTAGAGGGAAAAGGCATGAATAGTTACATCTGTTGCCCATATTTGTTTTAGAATTAAGTTAACTAAACTTCTACTCATTTCAAAGTGTTTCACTGGGAATTTTAAACAATGAAATCACTCTACTATGTAAAATGTACCTCTGGTGGCATTAGATTGAGAATGCAACTTAGATATTTGTGTTTGCGAATATATTTATGCTAATAATGGTATTATAGTAATGTAAATTGACACCTATAATGATCTAAGAAAATATTAGTCTCTAGTTAATACAATTTTCTAAATAATTCTATTTGTACAGGCTGAAGACACCCAGGTCTGACTCCCTCTCCCCAGTCCTTGTGTGTGTTGGCATGCGCAGACGTTAAGGTGGAGTCTATGGGTTAATATTAGTTATCCTCCTTGAGATTGATCCATTTTACTGTTTGAGACAAGGTCTGTCACTGAACCTGGAGCTAGATGACACTAGGCTGGCTAGCCAGCAAGCACTATGGTTTTTCTTTTTCCTTTCTCCATAGCATTGGAATGCCAGTGGTTTGCCTGGAAGACTTGGATGTTCAGATGGGTTCTAGGATTTTGAAATTGGGCCTTTAAGTTTGTGTAATAAACATTTTAACAACAGATCTATCCTCCAGTTCTATTTTCTATTTCCCAAATTGTCTCTATACTTAATATGGTACAACATTTACATTTATCAAAATATTTGAAACTAAATGTTGCTATTTTCCCACATTCATATTTTTACCTTTCCCAAAATAACAATCATCAACCTGTCTTGTTTCTAATTTATCTTTCCCTAATTAAATACAATAGTATTTTATATTTGATTAAATGTCAGGTTTCTAGGTTTTACTGAGGATTTTGTTATTTTAAATTGAACTGAGTCCTATCTTACATATTCAAGGTTTTTTGATTTCTTTTTTTTTAAGTCTAAATGCATGGTAGCTTGTTTCTTTATAACTTTTCTTTTGCCTACTGTATTATAGATTTAAATTAAACAAAAATCCATTAAATTCAGATAGGTTAATCAGTACATAGTATTATTGGGTGTATTAATGAGTGTATTCATACTTTTTGAGATCTATTCATTTGACACGATTTCTAATAGATGGTTTTAAAGCATTCATTCCCCACAGTTCTCAAGTCAAAGACAAACTATACTGCTTGGAAAGGGCAAAGTGAAAGCTATGAATTGGTTAGGTACTAGAATGTACTGTGTTTCTGAAAACCCTAGGCTGCTCTAGCAGAGTAAACTCAGTTCATGGTGGATTGGATTAATCTGTTTTAAGACTGTTTCCACATTTTTTTGACTTAACATAAAAACTAAATATTTTCTGCCTTGTGGCTCTAAGTTGTTGGATGTACAAAAAAAATAGTGAACTTTCAGAAGAAGAATCAGCACGCATAGCAGATCCAGCCTTCTAGAAAATGAGAAAGGAACCACAATAATCTGATTGGAGACGAAACAGAAGACAAAATAGTTTCCTTCTTCTGCTCAAATAGGCCCTGCCTGGAGGTGAAGAAACATCTCCTGTATGCACTTGTATTAACAGGCCTTGTCTTTATATGGTTCATTGGCAGGAAAAACTGTAAACAGTAACTCATTACACACAGTGCTATCTCATTATACAACAAGCTACTCTAGCATATTAAAAACCAAATACAAAAAGCCTAAAAGAAAACATGACTGAAATTAAATGTAAACAACTATGCCTTTTATTTTAGAAATATTGATCCTCTGCAAAAGAGTGGCATGTTTAATGAATACCCTTAATGATTTTACAGTAGTTCAAATCATCTATGAAAGTAACATGGTTCAGAAAAAAAGAAATGTTATAATCTGGTGCCCAGTGAAATCCAATATCCGTGTAAGCAACAACAGTCGCTGTGTCAAAACTATCTGGGAGCAAGAGAACGACAAACTCAGGAAAGGAAATAAAGCGCATTTATTTTAGCTTTAGTTTCAAAGTCAACTAAAATGCTTACAGGGGTTCCATGAAAACATTTCCAAAACTAATCTAATCCTGTTCATAGTAATTACTTTCTTCCTTTCAGGCAAAACACAGTTGACAGAAACCAGCAAACGGGTTTTAAGGGATTTAATAGGGATGAGGTATCATACTCAAAGAAAATTTCCATGACTTTAAACCATATCTCTTAAGATTTTATTTTCAGGAACTCTTCCAAATGCTTAATGGCAGAAAGATTATCAGAAAAAAACTATGAGAAAAAGACAGGGGCTATAAAAGATTAAGCTAGAGGGAAGTTGAGTTAGCCAAAACTTTGAGATTGATATTAATACCTACAAACATTCAAATAATTTAAAAATGAGCAGATAGAAAAGTCAGACATATAAAGAAATACAAATAGTGAAAATATACTAATTTGCTTGCTTTATAACAACTATAAACAATATTTTGAGCACTTCAAATATGAATACAAAAATCACCCATATGTTAGAATCAATTAACATAGCATTGAACACAAAAGATGACAATCTATAAATGATATTGTTCTTCTAATCACACAACATAATAAAATTTTTTATGCTCATGTACACAAAAATTCCAAGCATGGAAATGCATTGTTTACTATTTCTGAATATTACTAACTCTGTATACGAGATTAACTGGGGTTATTAGACATTTGTCGTAATTAGATATTATTTTCCTGACCCTATCCAGGTTCTGTGAACACATATATTAAGTTCAATTGGGATGCTGTTTTCAATAGACTTTTGTTAACCCAGGATATAGCCTTTATATAAATCTTCATTCCTATACAACTATGGAAAATTTAAGTTGAAAGATAGTTAGCACTAATGATATTTTATGTTCAATTACATTCAAATAAAAATATATGCTTAGTAGGGAAAATAAATATTATAGTAACTTATTTAATCTTAAATTAACAATTGTTGAGCACATGATTATTCATGTTGAGCACATGATTATTCATTTTATTGACAAAATATGAGTATGAAAACAATTAAAGGGATTACAGTAAGTTCTTCACTATGATAAATGCCAGCATGTTTTAAAGCCAAGCTTAATGATAGGGCATTACATCTTCAATACCACGGCAACATAAGATAAAACTGAACGGGTTTCTACAACACAGCTCAACAAAATATTTTTGGCCAAGTCTGAAGTAAGCTTAGTAAATACTAGCTGGGATGATGGACACTGGTGTGGTTCAAACTTAGGATTTCCAGAGAATGTCTGCATTCTTCCTGATGTACTTCCTGCCTACATAACTCCTCCCTATTATGTGATTAGGTATATCCTGTTCTGTTGGTGCAACCAACCTTGTTTACTGAAATAAAAAAAATGTTATTGTTATCGTATATGAACAACAGTCCTGACAATTACAGGAAATCATCAGTTTCCAGGCAAGTGGGGCTCATCTTTGAAATCAGAGTGACAGTGGCTGTGAGATATGTCAGAAAGTAAAACGTTTGCCAATCAAGTCGCAGAGGAGAGGAAGAAGGCTTGGAGGAGCCAGTAGGGTCAGGGACACCAGAAGAACATGGTCCACAGAATCACCTTCCTGGGAACTCAAGTGGGCTCACAGAGATCAGAGAGTCTGGATGGGTTTGACCTAGATTCTCTGAATAAGTGTTATGATTGTATAGCTTGCTATTCTCCTGTGACCCCTAGCAGTGGTATTGACGGTGTGCTTGTCTCTTTTGTCTGCTTTTGAGACTGTTTTAGTCGTACTTAAGAGGGAAGAATAAATACGTGGAAATAAAAAAGAGCCACCCAGCTTATGGAAGAATATCAATTGCCCCAGTGTCCAGAATTCATCACAGAATGGTCTTTCCATAGTCACTACTTCTAATTATGCATTACTTGTATGCACATATGCACATACCTGCACCTGCTGTAGTGCTCATGGGAAAGTCAGAGACCAGCTTTGGCTGCTGGCTCTTACCTTCATTTTGTTTTAGCTGCTGTGTGAGAGCCTTGAGCTATGGAGCCAGTTTCTTGTGTCTTCCTGGAGTCTTCCCAACAAACACAGCCTCAGATCACTGATGCTAGCAGCTAAATTCACCTTTCATATGGTTTCTGAAGCTCAATAATTTTTAACTCCCCCAAATAAAATGTGTGTTGACTTGAATTGAAAAGCGTAACTCTAATTTTGTTTTAATTTTTTTTCTAACTTACTATTCTGTCAAACTCTTGTATTAATGCAGGGTTTATGTATTTTTTTAGGAATATGCTTTTGAGTAAAAAATAGCATATTTTATAATGATCCTATGAATATGTATGTATGTATGTATGTATGTATGTATGTATGTATGTATATTTGTTATTTTGCTTTTTGTTTATTTTCTATTCTCAATAATGTTTGAAGAGAATTTTCAATTACTATCTATTGTAATTTCTAGGGAGCCAAATGAACAACTGGAAGTTTGGAGATAAATGGGAAATTGGAGGAAAGGATACTCTGTCGTGCTAAGAGAACTGTGCTTCTTTCAAGTTTTTCCTTTACCTTGTTCTGTGCCTTTAAAAGAATGTGAAAGAGAGCTCAGCCAGACAAAGGATGATTTACATCTCCTTTGGTAATCTTTTTCCTTTGAGTGGAGAGAATTTGTGACTTTTTACTAACTTCTGTTTGACAAAGAGGACAGGATGTTATATCTCTAATCCTGTTAAAAAAAAGATGTCCATTTAACACCTAGAATCAGAGACCCTACTCATACCATGAAAGTTAGCTGCCTCTTTGTAGCTGAAGAATTCCAAGTGCCAGAGAATCACAACCAGTCTCTCTGTTATCAGAGAAAAACCACTCTCCTAGAACAGCTGCAAGGAAATGAATTCTATCAACAACTAGAATGAACTCCGGAACACCTTCCTTGTACAACTTCCAAATCTATTTCAGCCCGCTAATCCTTAAAGGGTGCTCCAGATATGCTGTGCCTAGAAGGAAAACTCCAGAAATACAACATTTAAAAATGTAATGTGTGGTTATATATTTATTCGTATGTGTGTATGTATGTATGTATGTATGTATGTATATGTATGTATGTATGTATGTATATGTATATATGTGAGTGTGTGTGTGTGTGTGTGTGTGTGTGTGTGCATGTGTAGCAATAGTATTAATAAAGAAATAGAGAAAGTGACTTAAATGTGTGGAAAGAAGATAGGATTAAAGGAGAGGACATAAATGATGTAACTACATTCTACAAAGACAAAGGTAAAAGATTAACATTTAAATATTTGGAATTTTAAACCACCATAGTGACATTATCTAATTCAGCAGTAAAAAAAAAATCAATGAAGTACATTACCTTCATTTATTCATGTCTAGTTTACTTCAATATATTCTTAGCTAACTTACTTTCAGCATTTTTTCTAGATGTTTTGTTAGATTTCATGTCTTTAATCTTCAAGATGAATATCAGTGCTTCTACTTAAAAGAAAATTGAGAATTTTAAATAAAACCTCATGCATAAATACAAACAGTATATAGAGCTTAGCAAAATGTTGACTGTAAACTTCAGATAGCCTATCAGATAAGAGCCTTGGTCCAGTGACCATGTTATAGTAGTATGGTATTTTCTTCCTATGATAGTCAGATTTCTTACATAAAACACACATTCATGACTCTTGCTGTGTTACATTGAACCCACAGACTTCTAGAGAATATCTAAAGACTCTGAAACATGATCCTCTAAAGCTCAACAGAAAACCACATCTTTCACATCCTATATGGTTAAATATATCCAAATGCTTTTCACTCAGAGTCATACATCGGACACTTAATTATTCCTCCAGTTATAAGGTATATAGTGTAAATTTCAAGATTTGTTTCTTCAATATTGATAACTAAAATATGAATATATAACCAATAACATGAAAGTACATTCTGCCCCTGTAAGTGGTTCCCCCTGACAAAGAAAAATAGAGTTTACTGTTTCTAATTTAGACAGTATATGGAATTAAGAAGGCATGGATTTTAATTTAAAATAATTTATTACAGTTTAAAAATACAAGAACAGCATATTTCTGTGGCTATTGTGAATGACTACCCTTGTAAAAGCAAGGACTCATAAGATTATTTTCGTACTTTGTGGATACTTTCTCTGTTTTTGCTAGCACTACCTGATAATACACCATTTCATTTGTACTCTGATAACCTGGCATGTTTAGATGCACCGTTATATTTTTAGAAAATGCCAGGAAAAAGCCATGAAGCATTTTGAAACCGAGAAATATGAGCTTCTGCATAAATTCATCCTTCAAATGACTTTATGGCAAATGATCCCTCCTCTTATTTTTCTTTATTTGATAATAAGTGCACTCATTTAACAAAGACTGAGAACCACATCGTTAACAATGTCTAGTGCTTTTTCTGTATCCCTGTCTTTCCATTAGCTCTCTCCTTTTTTACCATCCTTTCTTCAAACACGTTGGGACTGAGATCCTATAACTTGCATGTAATTGTATGCCTGCTTCTCTTTAACAGCTCTTTAGGGATGTTAGAGGAGAGCAAAGTTTTGTACGTATTAAAACTAAAATGTGAAGCATCAGTGTGGAATATAGAAGAGACTTGGTGTAGTTATGGGAAAACAGGAAGTAAGCTCCTTTTCTGAAATTGTAATTTAGAATATTTCATGTGAGGTGTCTGGAGCACTTATTAGCATTCTTCTCATGGAAATGTGATTTGTTTTATGCTAGGAATATAAACAAAGGTGGGGAGCCTTTGGGAACAATAGTATAAAATAACCTAGGAAGTTTGGTTTTCCCCTCTCTTTCTTGTACACATACATGTGTATACACACACACACACACACACACACACACACACACACACACACAGGTACATTACCATACTATTATGCCTGTGGTAGTTTGAATGAGATTATTAGGATGCATCCCATATGCTCATATATTTGTATGTGAAAAGTTTGAAAGGATGAGGATGTGTGTCATTGCAGGTGTGTCTGAGAATTCAAAAACCTACTGTAGAACCAGTGACCTTTCCTGCCAACTGCCTGATGATCAGGATGTAAATCTCTCAGCGACCTTTCTAGTTACCAGGTCTGCCTGCGTGCCACCAAGCTTCACCTGCCATAATGATAATGGACTAAGTTTCTGGAGTTGCAAATCAGCCCCAGTTAAATGTTTTCCTTTTTAAGAAATGACATGGTCGTTGTGTCTCTTCACAACAATGGAACACTAAGTCAATGTCCAAGCAACTCATTCATGATTTTCTCTATTCTTTTTACATTTACGCACATTCTGGTTGTGTCTCTATTACTATTGTTGTTTGAGAATTTCATATATGCATATAATGAACTTGAGTCAAATCTACTTGCTGGGAGCACAATGGTCCTTGTTCTCACAAAGCACGAGGGAAACCACGAATGTCCAGCACACAAAATTGTGTCTTCAAGCTCTCTAACTTATTTTTTCTAACCTAGGTCCTCAAGATAATATGTAGCATGTTTAGAACTGATCTCCATGAATGAAGTGACAGGTACTTTGAGAATGGTTTCTATGTATTTACACCTCCGTGTGCATAGGAGATTGTGTTTAACCTGGAAATTCTTTCCCAAATTTTAAATTTACTAAAACATGCCTTCAATAAACTGCCTGAGGTCACACTCTAGAAATTTGATCCAGCATAGGCTACATAGTTGAATTGAATTGGATTTCCTTCTTGCCTCACAAGAATCATTACTCTATTAGCCCTGGTGGACGCAGTGACACACACACACCCCACTACCTCCACTCACTATTTCTTCTTCTCCTGCCCTCTCCTACCACACCAGCCTCACCAATATTCTTTCCCAAATCAATGTGAGGTTTGAAACATACTGAGTCCACTAAATGTTGCCTATATGAACAGGGACTTATGTCTTCTTACCAAAGCTAGTTTACTACAGTTGCATCCTTTGTATTTGGTTATTTTCTCTCAAAACCTTTTTATAAATAGTTCACTATTCTACATTTCAAACTACTTTAAAAGCCCTCAGAAATTCTACGTTTCACAAACATATTTAAGTCATCAACATATGCGGTAATACCCTAAAACATGATTCTGGTGTCTACCTATTTGTATTATTATCTCCAAACAAATTTAGTAAAGTTTCTTTGTCATTTTTGTATTCAAGTATTTTATCATAAATAAAATGTGTTTATTACGTATTTGGGAGATACAAAAGTTCCAGAAGTTTAAAATTACTTGAATATTCAATCTTCAGTTTTCTACCAAGGACATTTCCAGTCTTCATGTGTACAGTATTTATATAATATGTATCATTTTGTCATATTTTTGTGTATATGTCTCAATTCATTTTTAAGAACCATCTTAGAAATACACTCTGCATCGATCATTTTTTTAAAAACAAAAATATTGACAGTCTAGATCAATCCTAAAAAGTAAGAAGTCTAGCTAATTTACTCTAAATCTCAAGTGTATATTCAGCTTTTTGTTGCATTTAGCTGAAGATTTAAGATAATAACACAAAGAAAGGACATTTAATTGAGGAGTAATCACAGACCTCATGGAAATCTGCAATCATTTGTATGTTTGTGTCTTGTTTGTGGTCTGAGGTCCGTCATCATATTACTAAAATTCCATTTTAGAGTAAATCTCCATTGTGACTATTTTTTTCTTAGTTACTTAGCAAGCTATGTTACAATAAAAAGACAAATATTACAAGTTTAAAGCCTCTTTTAAAAGTTTTGGTTAAAATTAATTTGCATTATACAGGATAGAATAATAAAGCATTATTCATATCCACTGACAGCATTTGAAAATAAAAATTGATATTATTGAAAGATCTCTGTAATTCTTTTTTTTTTTTTTTTAAAGATTTATTTATTTATTATATGTAAGTACACTGTAGCTGTCTTCAGACACTCCAGAAGAGGGCACCAGATCTCGTTAAGGATGGTTGTGAGCCACCATGTGGTTGCTGGGATTTGAACTCTGGACCTTCGGAAGAGCAGTCGGGTGCTCTTACCCACTGAGCCATCTCACCAGCCCCTCTGTAATTCTTTAAAATATATTGTTTCTTAAAATTTAGGGCAATTCAGCATAAGAAATAATAACAGTTTCATAATGCTATCTGCTCAGTAAATGTGTAAATATCAGGTTTCTTATAACAAATTTTAAAACTTCCCCTAGTTAACTACAAACATACGTTTGATAATATTATTGATTGCTGTCTTTGATTGTAAAATAACTAATGTTCATTTGGAGCAGAAACTAGCTTTATAAAATAATAAGAATATAATGATGTTTACACTATTTTTTTTTTCAATATGTATATGATAGTAGCCTTTGGTTAAGACTGGTTTTGTTCGGAATATATAACCACAGTCACGTACACATAATCTAGATGTTTCAATGAATAGTACACTTGAAATTCTTAGTTCAATTCTAAGAAAAACACAAAACATAAATGCATACATTGCTACTAAAAATTATATATATAATGTTGGAGATAATACTCTGCTAGGCTCTCTTCTCCTATATAAAACTAATTCAATAACAACACAAATATTAATTCAATTTTGAGATAATCTGTGAAATATCCCACCTTCTGGAATGCCTTAATATCATAATTACTGATATCTTTTTTGGTAAAAATTCAAATTATGTTACAGTTTTTATAATTTTGGCAAATTCCAATTTTATGAGAAACAAAATAAAATACATATATTATTTCCTTTTTCTAAGCACAGGAGTATATATATATATGTGCATATATATATATATATACATATATATTTGTGAATTTAGCTAAAAGAAACCTTCATAAATATTAGAATTCTTAAGTTATCATAATTCATATATTATTATATAGCATTTTAAAGAACCAGGCCTAAGTATCTCATAATCAATGAAAGGACATTATAATCTCTCTATATTTTATACCACCAAATTATGTGTGTGTGTGTATATATATATGTGTGTGTATATATATATGTGTGTGTATATATATATATATATATACATGTTATATATATATACATGTATATATATACATGTTAATATTAGTGTAGTGGAATCATAGAGAATTTTCAATCTTTTCCTCAGCATATGCCCATCGGAATCATGTCTACTACTACACACACATTCACATAAGCATTGCATTTCTAGTGAAAAAGAGAATAATGAAAAATTAAACTGTGTGTTATCTATGTGAAGTAGTGGAGCATGAGCCCCAAAAGTTCTAAGTTCTTGAACACATTGGAAATACTGTGTCTTAATGATTGCCAGACCTGGAATTATTTTAACATTTGCTAAATGCCTGTTTAGTAACTGTTAAATATAGTACATGAATCTTGAACAATCCAGATGCCCTCTGACACAATTTGTGTTCAGTTCAACGAATTAATAGTATTTATTAACTGAAGATAATTGGCACTCTACATGGAAGCATAACTAATCTCTGTGTTGTCTGAAAGAGTTCTGAGTAGATTAAGAGATGAATGTTTAAAATATAAGAGGCAACTTCAACTCAAATTCTGGCGTCAATTCAAGTTCAAAGAAACAAAAATATTCATACTGCAGGTAGCCATGCTGGTGCCAAAATGCCAGCATATGTTCAGAAAAGCAGAGTTAAATATAAATAAATTGAAAAAGTAACAGTAGGAAGTCACTCATTTTAGGTCAGACGAAAAATAACTTGAGTTTGTTGCAATTTGAAACCATTAACCCATGAAATATAATTTGCAGCGAATACATAAGACCTTTATTTATAAAAGTCATCACCTCCTCTAAAATATCCCAAACATATAATTTAAAATCTGAATGTACTAAAACAAATTCTCAGTATTGTACTACTTCAACCAAGTTATTACCGGGTATTTATACCAGGTATGAAAATAAGTATTAGCATGAATTTTCTACTTGAAATACCCAAGTATATCTATTGAAAAATTAACTGAGGATTAAAATAAGGTTCAAAAACTAAGATCACATCCTGCTTCTTGCAGGGAGCCATAGTTCAGTTCCCAGCACTCCCCTCATGTGGGCGACAGTTCAGCACCAGGGTGCCTCACATCATCTTCCACCCTCCATAGAACTGCACTCACATGCACCAACATAAAATTAAAAATAAAAAAAAACCAAATACATACCAATGTCACTAATGAGATCAAAACAGACAATATTATCTATTAATAAAATATGCTCCATATTGATTTGTTAGAGGTGGTGTGTGTGGTTTGGGAAGAATTCCTCTTCCAACAGTTTATTGAGTATTAAATATCTCAGCAGATTATGGAAAGTACTTGGTTTATGAAAACATAGAACTTGGATCAAATGTTAATTCTGTTCCGTGTTTCCTAGTTAATCTAGGATTTTTTATTCTTCCTTCCAAGGTGTTTTCTGTCATCTAAGATGTTTTCTAAGAGTTGATGAATTGCTTAATTATTTGGGAGCTTTAGAGACTTATGTGCATAGCAGTCTTGATGCAGAGGCAGCATCATCATAAAATGCCATAGGTCAGACTGAGCTTTATGGTGAGATCCTGTTTTAAAATAAAATAAAAAGAGAAAAAAAAACAGAGTGTGTGCATACTTAGAAGTTAGGTATGAACTATAATTGTGTAATTGTTAAGTAGAACTATAGGCACACTGACATCAACAGTATAGCAAATCTCTACTGTGTATCAAACTTCAAGGCACATGAGCCTTAAAGGAGACACTACAGGCCAAAGACAAAATAAAATAATGCTTCCAAATGCAGAAGGCATACAAACACATCTTTCCGCATACAACAGGCATGTCTTATGGAAGGTGCTTTTAAAAAGTGGATTCATGAAACTGGAAAAAAAAAGATATTAGAACAGAACTGTATGTTTTAGATAATGACAGATTTATACCCTCTGCTGCAGTCTTCTTAGCTACCAGGCTGCAAGCACAATGGTCCTGCCAGATGAGCTGTGGGGCTGCTGGCACTGAGGACCTAGAGATGCACTGAACTGGAGTTCTCTCAGAAATAAGTTATTACTGAATATGGACAGCCCCAGGTCTGGTGGCTACTACCAGCATGTAGCTACCAGCTGCAGCCTGGGCTACTTGTGCTGCTGGGACACAGAGAGCAAAGGGCAGCAGCACTGAGCACAGACTACAAGCACAAAGATCAAGCTTGGCAAGCATCAGGCTGATAGACATCAAGGGTGGGAGAGGTATGTGCCAGCTAAGAGCACTCACAGAACTTGTCCCCAGACATCCTACATAGCCTTCACATCACCCTGACAGTGAACCACAGCAGAATATCTAAGATGAGTTTCAGCAATGGTTCACTATTAATGGTGCTTTCGAAATCAAAAACCCTTGAACTAGACCAATGACTTGTTTCAGTGAATATTCACATGTAAAGCTGTTTGAGGAAAATTATACTCTGTGGCACACTGAAGTTTCAAGTGCCACTACCCATGAAGGAATACTCAATGGAGAGACTGGAAATATAGAGGAACACAGTTGTAAGTGTTCAATAGCAGTGTCGGGTGTGAGAGAAGGTTAGAGTGAATGGGGTTGGGCAAGTCCTTGCTGAAATAAGACCAACAGAGTGGTGTGTAGCAGCCTGGACTAAGCCCTGGAACACACTGCCCAGGTGCATAATCACCTGGCTTTTGAGCATTAACAATATATCTGAGTTGAAGAACAGTTAATTTTCTGGATTGGACCTCCTTGAAAGACATTTATATTCCATGCTACTGTTGGAAACCATTTTTGATATCTGCAGTATGCCACTCACTGCAGGTCTTGTTGAAGCCTTAAGTTTATGTGAGTATCTTAGATCCTATAGCAGCCTCCAACCCATTGATGACCATGAAAAGAGTTACCACCAAAGGCCATGAAGAAATCTGGTTTGTGCTGCTGCCTGAAGCCATGTTGATATCCATGGACTATGTTGATGTGGATAGTCTGCACTGTCGCTTGAGGTCATGCTGATGTCCATTTTCTGGGCTGCTTCTAAGGACCATATTGTTGTTCATGGTCTGTGTTGCCCCTGAGGCCATGTTTATGTCCTTGGCCTGGGCAGCAAATGAGAGACATATGATGGTCATGGTCTGAACTGCCATTGAACACCATGCTGGGGTTAGTGGCAAGTGCTGACATAGGAGACCATGTGGATGGACCATCTTGTCTCCAGGAATGTGTTTCTGCTGAGAGTAAGGGCAAGGAAGCTACTTTTGCCATGGTATTGATGACTGCAGACTCAGAGGTGAGAAAGAGGGATATAGAAGTCTTCTGTGACATCTCACCCCACCATCATGCTCAACTACCCACCCCCCCCGAAATAATAACAGCCCAGGCAGAAATCCATCCAAAACAACTCTTAAAGATTGTGATAAGGATGTTGAAGTATAGCTCTTCACTATTTATAGCTTCTGGTAGGGGTGTGGGAAGGACTTGGCTTTTGTCAAGGGGTTGACAACCAGGAGACTGACCACACTCCAGTGAGTACATCAGCAACACATACTGGAAATTTTCTTTTTTTTTTTTCTTGTTCTTCTTCTTTCAGGGAGGGGATGGAATGTCACAAAGTTGGTGGGGGAAGACATAAGAGGACTGGGAATTGGGTATGATTGAGGTTCATTTTGTAAAATTCCCAAAGAATCAATGAAGTTATTATGTGGACAATAAGGAATCTTAGGCAGAAATTCTGTTAAATGTAAATGTATTATACAGAGATAAAGTATCTATCCAGAGTCATCTCAGTTACTTGTCTGCTATAATTTTTTTTAATATTTAATTTTTTAAAATTATGTGTATGCTTATTTGCATGTGTCTTAGCACTTGCGTACAGTGCCTTTGGAGGCCAGAAAAGCTCCTAGATCTAGGGTTACAAGTTATTGTGAATCATATAATATGGATGCTAGAAACTAAACCAAAGTCTTATAGAAGTGTAGCAAATGAATTTGCTATTTAGCCACCTCTCCAGGATCCTCTTTGTTGTTATTGTATTTATGGTTAGTATTTAAATACCTTAGAGGCTCAACTATTATTTTATTTTTGTAGGAAAATAAGATATACAAAATTCAATTTTTAATTAAGTTTATTAATGATTTAGGGAATTCGAAAAGAGAATGTCTACCACAAACAACAGCACTTGGGAGGCAGAGGCAGGTGGATTTCTGAGTTCAAGGCCAGCCTGGTCTACAAAGTGAGTTCCAGGACAGCCAGGGCTGTACAGAGAAACCCTGTCTCGAAAAACCAAAAAAAAAAAAAACAAAAACAAAAACAAAAACAAAAACAAAAAACAAAAAAAAATCATGAAATTTAGAAGAAAATACACACATCTATCACTGGAAAATGTGAACATAAAACTGATATAATTTTTCTCTAATAAAAGACTGTGTAGAGAGCTGTGTGTTGCTCTTGATAGCCAGTGAAGTATATCCAGATATACCTTGTTTAAGCCCATTAGGATGCTGGGATTTGTTTGGCAATATACTTCTAATGAGAGAACTAATTTGTGGAGGTGAATGACAGGTTTTCTTGAAACTTTATGTCAGATGGTCAGCCTTTCTCTTTCTTTCTTCTTTCCTTCTTTCCTTCCTTCCTTCCTTCCTTCCTTCCTTCCTTCCTTCCTTCCTTCCTTCCTTCCTCCCTCCCTCCCTCCCTCCCTCCCTCCCTCCCTCTCTCTCTCTCTCTTTCTTTCTTTCTTTCTTTTTTAAATCTTTTTTTTTTTTTTACATCCAGTAGTTATCACCCTCTCAGGATGCCCTCTGGCTGTACCTCCTCCCCATCTCCGAGAGGATGTCCTCCCTCCACTCCCTCACCCCACCAGACTTCCCAACTCCCTGTGGTCTCAAGTCTTTCTACCCAAGTGCTTCTTCTGTTACTAAGGTCAGACAGTCCTCTGCTGTATATGTGTTGGGGGCTTCATATCAGCTGGTGTATGCTGCCTGGTCTGTGTCTGAGAGATCTTGGGGGTCAAGGTTAGTTAAGACTGCTGGTCTTCCTATGGGGTCTCTCTCCTCTTCAGTTTCTTCCAGCCTTTCCCTAATTCTACCATAGGGGACCCGACCCCAGCTTCTGTCCATTGCTGGCTGTAAGTTTCTGCATCTGACACTTTCAGGCTGCTTGTTGGACCTCTCAGAAGGCAGCCATGCTAGTCTCATGTCTGGAAACACACCATAGCATCAATGAAGTCATCACAAGATGCTAGAAGAGAAATTTTACAATAACAATATGAAGTTTTACAATAGGCAGTATAAATGAGAATGTAAAGATTGATAAGGTAAAGGTTAAATAAATTCAGAATCATAACCAAACTTAATAGATTTATACCCAGTGTCAATAAAACAAATATGTATTTCTTGTCTAAAAAAAATAGATTCTTTGAGAAAGAGATTGGGTGATGTTTATTACTGTAAAATTGATACTGCAAAACATTATCATACAGTACCTGGTTCAAAAAAAAATAACTTATCCTTTCTTTGACTCCGAAAGCATTTCTACATAAACAGTGCCATTACAATATACTGTCCTATGTTAACACTTTATTCTTCTTTCACATTGTTGATTAGCTTTAAACCAGACTCCTAGTTTCCTTATGCTGGAATAATGAATTCCATTCTTATATTCCATATAATATATGGATTATAAATAAAATGCTTTTAATATAGCTAATCTTACTTTTTATTACATATTGTATAAATGGATAGTGAATATGCAAACAATGAAACATAGAACTTGATGGAAGGTAATAAAATATCAAATAAAAATTCATTAACTTCATCTTTACACACTTTATTTGGCTCAGTTAATGTGTTAAAATCTAGGAGTATCAAAAGACAGTAAACACTTAATGAAATAGTGATAGAAGCAAGTAGACCTGATCCCGAGTCAAATTGTGGCTACTTACTGACTGTTTTGTATCTGGGTTGGTATTGGGAATTCGGAATTTGCCAACTACATCATTGTAAGATGTCACCATTGTAATATACACTTCAGTTTTGTCCAGTAACAATTAATGATATAAAACGTAGCACAAATTCTCTCAGGATTATGTATATTTTGAATGTATTCGAAGTTATTAAACAATAAATTCTTTCTTCTACCCAATGATGGAAGAAAATGATGCTCACCGTCTTTTTAAAAAAGTTTTTATTAGATATTTTCTTCATTTACATTTCAAACGCTATCCCAAAAATCCCCTATACCTTCCACCCTTTCCCTACTCACTCACTCTCACTTCTTGGCTGTAGAATTCCCCTGTCCTGGGGCATATAAAGTTTGGTAGACCAAGGGGCCTCTCTTCTCAATGGCAGCAGACTAGGCCATCTTCTGCTACACATGCAGCTATTGGCATGAGCTCAGGGGGTACTGATTAGTTCATATTGTTGTTCCACCTATAGGGTTGCAGACCCCTTCAACTCTTGGGTATATTCTCTAGCTCCTACATTGGGGGCCCTGTGTTCCATCCTATAGATGACTGTGAGCATCCACTTCTGTATTTGCCAGGCACTGGCAAAGCCTCACAGGAGACAGCTTCCAAATGAGTAGGATCAAAAATTCAGGTGACAGCATGTGCTGGCAAGGATGTGGAGAAAGAGGAACACTCTTCCATTGCTGGTGGGATTGCAATCTGGTACAACCACTCTGGAAATCAGTCTGGTGGTTCTTCAGAAAACTGGACATAGTATGACTGGTAGATCCAGCAATACCTCTCCTGGGCATATACCCAGAAGATGTTCCAATGGTAATAAGGACACATGCTCCACTATGTTCATAGCAGCCCTAATTATAATATCCAGAAGCTAAAAAGAACTCAGATGACCCTCAACAGAGGAATGGATACAGAAAATGCGGTACAATTACACAATGGAGTACTACTCAGCTATTAAAAACAATGAATTTATGAAATTCTTGAGCAAATGGATGCTCACCTTCTTAGATCTACTCAAAGTCAGTGTTTGGGAATGGCTTCATTTTATCACAATGGCATTTTTAACTGAATGTATTTACTCTATCTTAAATACTATTTTGTCTATTGATTAATCTATGCTCTTGACACAGCATTTCTTTTTTTTTGCTTTTTGCTCATAAGTACATATTCACTTTGTAAATTTTGTCAAGTAAAATTACTAAAGTGAATATAAGTTGATAAAGTGGCATTTGAATGCTATATTCTGTGATGTAGTGAGGTAAGGATACACTGAATACATTAAATGTTGCTAACTTTTCATTTCACAGCATATGCACTATATCTCACTACTGCAGATTTCATTGACTCCTGTATTCAATGAAACATCCCCTTCAAAAGCATATGTGCAAAACTCTGGCCAGAGTGAATATCTGATGTCACATCACCACCACGTTTATAGTTGTTCTGCCAATAAAGAAATCAAAAGAATTAATCATTTCTGCTATGGATCTCTAAAAATTTCATTAACCATGTGAAATTATTCATTGTTAGCTGCCAGCAAAATGCAATAGATAGAGATTGGTTAAATTTTTAGCTTGAAGATAAATGCAAACAGTAAACAGTAGAAAGTATTGTCTTTATTACTCCATGTTCTGATTATGTCTTGTGAAAATGGAGATATTCTGAGTAGTTCTATCCAAAATGCTTCCAGTCTATTAGCAACTGCCAATGATGTTACCTTTGATACATATATTCTCTCCTATTTCCACTTATTATTAATATTTTCTTCAACTTAACCCACATATTCCAGTTTACATGAATAGTCCATTACCAAATTATTCACATAATTTACTTTAATTTTATGGATTTAAGGTTTAAAATCTTCTAGTGATTTCAAGCTTTTTAACCCACTTCATCTCCATTCAGAGTTCCCACATATCAAAACAAACTTCTGTCTTTTTGTATTCATGCTCATATCCCCCTCCTTTGGGTCTGCCCTTACTTCTGATATGACCTCTGTTCCTCCTGAAATTAACCTGGTGAATTCTTACAGATGACTGAGATGTCAACTTAGACATCATGTTCAGTCTCACCCTTGCCTGACCTCATAACTCTGAGACAGATGTTGTTCCTAAGATGTCTCATAGAACAGTTCTGCTATTACAAGCATGAATAATTACATGTTTAATTCACCTTACCAGATGGTGAAAAACCTTTTCACCCTTGAATCTCCAGGTAAGAGTGTCTGCCACTGTAGTAAATGAAAATAATAGCAACCATTTAATAAAACAAATATTCATTGTGGATTTTGATTTCTTACTGAAGATGAAAAATCAAGCTTTTGAATTAAATGTGATATTTTTATTTAGTTCTTTAGGAAAGTGTGAGAACAGGTCAAAATCATCTTATTAGACATATTTCTTTAGAGTATGATCCTGGCTTACTATTGAAAATCAATTTTGGATTCAAAAATATAATATAAATATATCTACCATAGCTATAAATAACAAATATAAAAGAAATTATATCATACAAACTAAATGGGCCCAGTGAGCATTGATAACATAAATATAAGAAAAACACAAAAATTGAGAAATAAGGGCCTCTTGGAATCCTATGGGTATCAATCATATATTTCACATTCAGAATTCACAAATTATCATAATATGAAGGAAAACCTCTATAAATGATTAAGATGAGGTAGATAGGATGGAAATGAATGGTATTATCCAAATAACTGTCATTTAAAAAGTTTATTTACATGCTTGAAGTAATGAGTTTCATTAAGTTTTTTATATCATTGTCTCCCTGATTTGTCATTATTTACAAATTAAGATAAATTATTTTAGTTATTAGTCAATTAGTAATAACTGTGAATTGTTAAATACTCTTCTGAGTCTAATTGATTTGCTTAACACACTAATAATAAAATGAAATTTAAACATAAACAACTGATGTCATATCCAAACACCTGTTTTTGAGAGAATGGACACTAGAACTTTCAAAGAAGGGAAGAAGAAGAACATTGTGCAAGAAATACTACAAAGGGCAATCCCAAAATGAAGGACTGAACCACAGCAACCTTCCCACATTAGGTCCCAAATGTAACTAGGACAAGTAAGTTAATAAAAATATGCTTGTCAGGATCAAATTTGTAAAGAGCAGAAGTGAGGCAGATCCGACCATCCATGGAAGCCTTCAGCAAAAAGCATTTAGGGAATGTTTAATTGTCTGGGAGATGAAATCAAATATGAACCCCTGGAAAGTAAATTAAAGGAATAAAAAAATGCCATTCATAATGTAAAATTATGAAGCTTGAATTGTATGAATTTAGACAGGTTTCCAGGTCAAGCTGATTTCCAAAGAGCAAAATATAAGAATGATTTGAGAGGCAAAAGAAAGTTTAGAAGCTTGCAGAAGTTCTATGGATCTGTGAAGAACTAGTCAATGATATATTGAAAAACATTTCCAAGAACTCTAGAGCTTAAATCTCTAGTTAGAAATACTCTACCTCATTCAAATATCTCCACCTGCTTTACTTTTTAACGGAGAGGTGTCCTCATAAGTCCCTAGCCTCTATGTTGGAAATGGTTTAGTATTAAACCAGAACCTGATTGGCAGTACATTTTCTAATGCTACTTATGTGTTCTTTTAAAAATTGTACAAGGCAGGATGCCAGGAGGATCAGAGCTTATGATGGTCAGTATCGAGCCAAGGAAGGGAAGAAGCCAAGCTACAAGGTAGTTTGAGTATCATGGAGTTGGTGTGTTGGGTACACAATGTTCTTGGAGAAGAGATGCAGGCAGAGATCTTTGAGCATTCTTATGTCTTTATCCACAAGCCTCAATTTGTTAACAAAGAAAGAGCATTCCTCCCAGAACATAATGCATGTCTCTTCTTGTTCAGCACTCATTAAGGCTAGAACTCTCTTCTCTTGGAAAGCAACCTCACCAGGGAGTTTATCTGTCATTGAAGGAAGCTATTATTTGGTCAAAAGTGTTCTATAAGTCAATGGCCAGATTGTGTGTCTGGGCAAGGAAGCTGTCATAAACCCAGCAGACCCAAGGAAGATTGCTGGCCCTATTCCTTGCAAGGACGGGAAGGAACATCTAAGGTCTCACCTCACTCTGTCTGGCCTGAAGCAGCACCACCACCTTCCTTACCTCTTATTGATAACCCTGTGGAATAATCACTACAGGGGTGGAGAACCCGGGAGGAAGGATGTCTGAACAGTGGGGTATTTATTTATTTTTCTTTACACTAGAAGAAGTGAGAGAGTAATAGACATGTTAAGCCTGTAACAGTTTGATTGGCAGCACATTGGCAGTCCATTGGTATAGACCTAGGAGAGAGGCCAATGTGTGGGTGTTAGAGGAATCTCAATCCCAGTCTGGCATCCTTTAAATAGGAACTCACCTATGTTGCAGAAAGATAACCAAAATTAAGGATTGTAGATCAATAATCTCATGTATTTAAGGTGGTGGAAAAAGAAAACACCATGTTAATTATATATCTGGAATGGACAGTAACAGCTTCTCTGTGAAAAATAAACTGGCTTAAGTAGATGGTCTTACTTTCTTAACTGAAGATTAAATAGTTGTCAATGTAGTCAGTTTGACCAGTGGGAGGTAGCTCCTCAATGATTCTCTGAAGCTTAAAGGGATTTTTAAGTTTAAACAAAAAGAGATAAATTTTAGAAATGTCAGGATTGTCATCGTTTGCAATCTGTAAACAATTTTGGGTTAAAAGCATGAACATTCTTTTAGTTGTTTTGTTATTAGGGAAAAGTAAGCATTTAAACAAATTTAGACAAAGAAGCACATAAATTCTAAGTTTGGACGGGCTGTGCCATCCTAGTCCTGCAATCTCAAAGTGTGTAAGCTAAATTCTGCCCACCATGCCTGTAATCTAGGTTTAACTGCTCTTTGCTAGCTAGTTGGCCATAAGGATTGATTTAACTTGGCAGGGTGCAACTGGCTCGGCCAATGATCTGGAGGGTCTTGTTGCTCCTTTCTTTTTAGAGGCATGCCCTGGGGGAGGAATCTGAGCCACTGCCACCAGCTTCCCACTCAGGACACAAACATGCATCCCTGTCTGGCAGGACCATCTTTCTCACTTGTGTGTGTGTGTGTGTGTGTGTGTGTGTGTCCGTCCGTCCATGTGTGTGTGTCAATTGTGCATTGCCCTTGGGTCATGTGCCACCATAGCCTAGCAAGTGGCAGCAGGAGAGGTGCAAATCTATGCTTCATTGACCCCTGAAAAGTAAAAGGGAAACAGAAACAGCCCTAGGCGACTGGTGGCATCTAGCCTTTAGGGCCAGGAATCGGAACTTGTCAAATCCAAAGCCTGCAGAGTGCTTGTCTGTAACATATAGCAGGCTGGACTGTGGAAAATAAATAAATAAATAAATAAATAAATAAATAAATATTCTAAAGGGTGATTTGACTTTGTAAGGTGGTCATCAACTGAGAATGTTCGGGGATCCAGACTCAAAGTAGAGCCCATGCAGAGGGGAGGCTATCTAGCTGAGTGACTGACAGCGGGCCTCTCAGCTGGAAGGAGGAGGCCAGGGGCTTATGATGCCTTTCCTCCTTTTCCTTGGCTGGCTCTTGGAGAGTCCAGCTATGCTAGTCACAAGAAAAAGAAGCAAGGAGCTCCTGCTTCCGCTCCCTCTCCTCCTCTGCTGCCCCCTCCCTCCTCCCTCCTCTCTCTCTCTCTCTCTCTCTCTCTCTCTCTCTCTCTCTCTCTCTCTCTCTCTCTCTCTCTCTCTCTCTCTCTCTCTCTCTCCCCGTCCCTCCCTCCCTTCCTCCTCCTCCCCCCTTTGGTGGAGGGAAAGGGATTGGAAAGAGCCACAATTTGGTCTGGTGATTTACCTGTCATTGTAAAGGCACTTCTTTTGCATGGAGGCAATAGGAAGAGGGGCAGGGACAGGCTCCCCATGTCAGGCAGTGAAGAGGTAGCCCTGCTATTAAAAGTGAGTCCTCCATTTTCTCCCATTTTAGAGGAGCTATCCAAATATGGTAGAAGAGGTAGTAGTGAGGTACAATATAATATTTGCGAAATGTATTGAGCCTTTAACATAATTTTGAAACTTCTGATTCCCCAGGGAAATATTTGAAATTTACATGGCAAAAGTGAAATCACAATAAATCAAAGATCATAGTAACACTGTCATCACACCAAACTTTGTCTCCTTTTACTATACAACTAAATATCAAAACATTTTAGTACAAAGAATTTCATAAACGTTTTACCACTGACTTTGTAAATAATAATGCCTAACCAGTAAGAATAATAAAGATGCATTAGAGGTTTGTTTATAGCACATACCTTTGATCTCGGCATCCGTGAGACTGAGAAAAAGAGCCATTGGCCAAGTCTAGTATGGGCTACGTGGGAGAGCTTTTTCTAAATTATAGCTGAATAGCTTTAAGTTTCGCAACACCTGAATGCCAAGTTCAAGTGGAGAGCTGTCTTGTAAAGTTCTATGCAAAACACAACTAAAGGGAAATATAAACGTAATGATTCTGAAAATAAACCATTAAAAGTTTTTTTCCTCACTGGCTTAGGAATGTATAAAAAGATGTTTTTAAGCAAAGTAAGGAAACAAGCTAAGCCAGATGAGTAATTAACTGACAGAAAATAATTTGAAGGAACATAATATTAAAAAGCATTCTGAGTGGCTATCAGTGTATATATTTGTAAATTAATAGGGTACTAAAGCCTTTCCCACCTATGTTTAGAAGGTCTTGGAAGAAAAGGACTGAGAGTCAGAACAAATTGGTTTACGTGTAGAATAGAGTGGAAGGTAGGAGCAAAGCTTTCTTCTATTACCAGCTTTTAAAAACATTTGCATTTAAATACATACAAATGCTCATGTAAAATGAAAATTAATTAGAAGGAAAATGACCAATGTTGTTTTTTGCTCTTTGTTCTAAGGAGTCAGAAGAGAGATAAAATGATTTCTAAAGAAAGCTTCAAAATTCTTTTTTATGATTAAAACCCATGCTACCTGTTAGTACTCCCTACCATCATTATGTTAAGGACAAACAATATATAATTTGCCCACATGCTGTTTTCTGTGGTTCAGTGGCTGATTACTAAAGTGACCAGCCTTCTCTTATTAAAAGTGCTGAAATAATAAAATTTTTGCTTTTTGTCCTTTAGCTCTCAGCAATGTACTATGAAAAATCTGAATGTTAAAATTATTGAATCGTTTCAACTAGAAATGACAAGGGCACCAGTTCTGCCACAGAAGAGGTTTTCTATGTAGCAAATATGTACATGGACCGAGATTTACCTATGGGTGGGGAGAAATAACTACTTCTATTTCTTTAATATGTCCTTAATTGAATTACACCACTTTTTCCCATCCCTCTCTTCCCTCTAGCCTTTCTCAAGATTCCTTCCTCCAGCCCCTTCCACTCCATCCTTCTCTTAAATTGATGGATTCTTCCTCTTTGGATATATGACTATTATATAATTATTCTAATAAATATATTTACTGTTTTAGTGCAGAATAATCTACATTGGACAACCAAAACAGGTGGTTCTCCATGGTAGAAGTGGATTTTTCCTCTTCTTGTAGCCCTTAACTTCCTTTAGCATTTATCTAGCAGTGGGAACTTGTGAAAATTTCCACCTTCCAAGTTAACATGCACACTGACATTGTCAATTTCCCACTCTTGCTTGTGCAAACTTTCCTGGGGAAAGACTGTTACAGTAAACCCTTTCTGATATCCTGGGACTCACATTCTTTCTTCTTTGTTGTCTGCTAATTTTCCTGATCCATAGATGCAAGAAGTGTAATAGATACATTCTTTTGGAGAAGGCTGTCCACAATCAACTAATTTCTACATTTTGTCTAGATATACTTTTCTCTCATGGTCCACAATTGCTATAAAGAGAGACTCTTTGATGAAGAGTGATAGCAACACTTTTATGTGAATTTAAGGATACAATAATGTAGTAATGAATTCTATGGGCCTAGGAAAGTAGTGATAATAAATTCATTTTTGTAACCTAGTACTCAATAGCCCCAGGAAGCCAGCTAGCCTGTCAGCACAGGTCTGGTTTCTCTCCTGTTGAGTAGGTCTGACATCAAATTCCTTACATATAACTTGCCATGCTGTATATTGTTGTAATTCATAGCTATTTGAACTAACCAGGATTGTTTAGTTGATTGCCTATCTTGGAATTTTCAATAGTATTTTCTGGTACCATGGCAGCTAGATTACAGGAAAGGAGCTTTAATGTTAAATCCAATTTAAACATCTGAGCCTTGTATCCTAAATGTGTGGTGCCTTCAGCCTAGGAACTCACCTTTAACACTTCCCTCACCCCCCCCCCCCCAGACAGTCAATCAACTGCTACATAGATAGTCTACATTGTTTTGGGAGTCATGTGGCTTACCTTCACCAAGGACTGGAAAAGTAGCTTTCTTGTACTTGATTTTAGGTTTTTGTTAGCCTATGATTGTTGTAAGGGCTATTATCAATCAAAGTGTCTTAACTACATTGGTGGTAATTTATACATGTGTAAAGTGTTTGACTTTAAGGACATAGACAAGGGAGTACCAGGAGTCATGCCTAATGAAAGCAGAGTTAATAGTTATGGTCAAGGGAAGCAAATTATCACTGATCAAAGCCTACATCATTCCAAACTACAAAGGAAAAATGAGAAAGTCAAATTATACTAGCATAAATCTGGGACAAATTTTAATAGAGCTTACTATTCATTGTTAAGTACTGAAGAGGCCATAGAAAAAGATTACAGGGAATTCTTTCTATAGGACAAAGCACCAAATGTTGGGACCGTGAATCCAAAACAAAGTAGTTATTTTCAAGGAGCAGGAATTAAGTTTGACAGGCTTAATATTTGAAAAAAAATATTTCCCCACATTTCCCCCCAATATATTGAAGCAAATGCTACAGGAAAATTAAGGTATATGTAGAATTCAAAGCAATCACTTAATCAGAAATGAACATAGAGGCGACATGTACACAGGTTTTAATGTACACATCTCTACATGAGAAGAAGACACATTTGATTCAGGAGATCACTCTACTCTAGAAATGCTGGCAAAGTGGGAGAGGGATGTAGAAAGTGAATAGACATTGCCATGTGTTTCAATAGGTGATGTGTGATTGAGAGAAAACAAGTTGTATATAAGAAGAGGGAAACTTACTCAAAATCTCAGATATGGGTAGTATTATCATGGAGAAACAGAATTCTCAATTTCTAAAGAAGTTCAACAAGCTAGCTAGAGTATAAATAGTTTCTGGTGTGTGGGAAATGAAGAGAAAATGTTTGTGTAAGTAGTAGCTCAGGATTTTAAAGAATGATGCTTAATTTCTTTTAACTCTTCCTCCCTTTCTGAAATCAAGAACATAAACAAGGTGACTGGAAGCTACTATCACTGTACAGAATGGTGAGCATTTAGAGGAATGTCCTGACTTATTAGCTTATCTGCAAGTTGAGGTTATTAATGTGAATGCTTCATTGATCAGGGAGATAATCTTATATTTAATATACTTGTTAAAATGAAAATATTCAGGAATATATAAATTATAATATAAAACACTAATAATCTAGAATGATACTGCTAATATTCTAAAAGAATTGTGGATGACTGACTAGTAAAATATAGACCATCTAGTTAGATGCCTAGTAGTTGAGAATAACATTTGCATAAACTCTAATATACTCACAACAGATGCAAAACATACTTGGAAAGATGTTGGAGAAATGAAACTGACCAGACATTTTTTAACTAATTAAATCTGAAAGTTGAGAAATTGAATACATGTTAGATATGTCTGTATTTTTCATCAAAAGTCTATAATCTGCAAAGCATTTAATTATTTTCAGTGTATAAAGTAAAATACGGTCTCCTTGAATAAATGTGTAATTTTTATCATAAGACAATGATATTATTTGTATGTATTAATAAAAGGAGTCTTTGTGAAGGGCAATCCAGAAATAATATGCGATTTCAACAGAAAGAATCATCATATTTAAAGATGATTTATAAATAGTGTTCTGGACTTAGTACTAAAATAATTAAGAACAGAGAGAATGGCGATGTAAACATGTGAACTGTGGTTAATATTAGTCATTTGTACATTTTTTAGGCATACACTTTAAAACTTGTATCTAGATAATGAGAGAAAATGGGCATTTTTTGATTTATGAACAAAAATATGATTTATTCTAATTATAGAAAAAGGCATGGGACTTTTTAGAACATGATGAAAGATTTGTTTTCTCTATCTCTATACCTTATTTAATACACACAATAAAGAGAAAATAATTATGTAAGAAGCTAATAAACACAGTGTTTTAAATATCTGTATTTAAAGTATCATATCTTTCCAACTTTAATACTTTCAATTTAAGTTGATAATGGTTAAGAATTGATATAAATTTTCTGGAGTCCAGCTTCTTAACTCTTTGTATATATTGAATATTAGTCCCCTATCAGATTTAGGATTGGTAAAGATCCTTTCCAAATCTGTTGGTAGCCTTTTTGTCTTATTGACAGTGTCTTTTAATTACAGATGCTTTGCAAATATATGAGTTTCCATTTGTTGATTCTTGATCTTACAGCACAAGCCATTACTATCCTGTTCAGGAATTTTTCCCCTGTGCCCATATCTTTGAGGCTTTTTCCCACTTTCCCCTCTATAAGTTTTAGTGTCTCTCATTTTTGGTTTTAGGTGGAGTTCCTTGATCCACTTAGACTTGAGCTTTGTACAAGGAGATAAGAAGGGGAGATATATATATATATATATATATATATATATATATATATATATATATAACTCAAGAAGATGTACTCCAGAAAATCAAATAACCTCATTAAAAATGGGGTACAGAGCTAAACAAAGAACTCTCAACTTAAGAATACCAAATATCTGAGAAGCACTTGAAAAAATGTTGTACATCCTTAATTATCTGGAAAATGCAAATTAAGACAACCCTTAGATTCCACCTCACACCAGTCAGAATGGCTAAGATAAAAAATTCACGTAACAGAAGATGCTGGCAAGGATGTGGAGAAAGAGGAACACTCTTCCATTGATGGTGGGATTGCAAGCTTGTACAACCACTCTGGAAATCAGTCTTGCGGTTCCTCAGAAAATTGGACATAGTACTACCGGAGGATCCCGCAATACCTCTCCTGGGCATATATCCAGAAGATGTTCCAACTGGTAAGTAGGACACATGCCCCACTATGTTCATAGCAGCCTTATTTATAAAAGCCAGAAGCTGGAAAGAACCCAGATGCCCCTCAACAGAGGAATGGATACAGAAAATGTGGTACATTTACTCAGCTATTAAAAAGAATGAATTTATGAAATTCCTAGGCAAATGGATGGACCTGGAGGGCATCATCCTGAGTGAGGTAACCCAATCACAAAAGAACTCACGTGATATGTACTCACTGATAAGTGTATATTAGCCCAGAAACTTAGAATACCCAAGATACAAGATACAATTATGAAACACATGAAACTCAAGAAGAACGAAGACCAAAGTGTGGACACTTTGCCCCTTCTTAGAATTGGGAACAAAACACTCATGGAAGGAGTTACAGAGACAAAGTTTGGAGCTGAGACAAAAGGATGGACCATCTAGAGACTGCCATATCCCATAATCAGCTTCCAAACACTGACACCATTGCATACACAAGCAAGATTTTGCTGAAAGGACCCTGATATAGCTGTCTCTTGTGAGACTAGGCCGGGGCCTAGCAAACACATAAGTGGATGCTCACAGTCAGCTATTGGATTTATCACAGGGCCCCCAATGGAAGAGCAAGAGAAAGTATCCAAGGAGCTAAAGGGGCCTGCAACCCTATAGGTGGAACAACAATATGAACTAACCACTACCCCCAGAGCATGTGTCTCTAGCTGCATATGTATCAGAAGATGGCCTAGTCGGCCATCATTGGGAAGAGAGGTCCCTTGGTCTTGCAAACTTTATATGCCTCAGTACAGGGGAACACCAGGGCCAAGAAGTGGGAATGGGTGGATAGGGAAGTGGGGATGGGAGGGTATGGGGGACTTTTGGGATAACATTGGGAATATAAATGAAGAAATACCTAGTAGATAAAAAAATTACAAAAAAAGTATGTATGTATGTGTACAAAAGAGAAAACACAGTTATGCATATTTGTGTACAAATGTCAGAATACAATAATAACTGAGTGCATGGTTTTAGTATATGCATAGTAATTTTAAAAAGGAATATGGGATAACAGTTCATTTAATTGCATGTCAAAATAAATGTTTTGTGCCATAAAATTTGATGACAGATAATTATATCATTGTTGACCTAAAGCTAAACTGTACTTAATTCATCTTGAAACAAATCCCTTAGCATGGACAAACATTAATAAATATTGATCATTCAAAAAAAAGAAATGTAAATTGTAGACTTATTTAGAAGTCGTTCTTTGAGGTGATTCCAACAGTCATTGTCAGAATATCAGAAGTCCAAAACTTCAAATATGAATCAGCAGTGGTAGTCCAGTCCCATGGGCAAACATCAAACATGAATCAGAAGTAGCAGTTCAATCCAGAAGAAACCACAGTGATCTGACAAATCATCAGAAGTCCACAGAAGCAACAAGAATCAGCTAGATTATCATAGAATAATAGTTATCAGAGAGACTAGACATATTATATCCAACAACTGATGGGAGTAGGTGCAGCATCCTACAGTTGCAGAATTCTACAGAACATAGAGAGTCTCGAGGAGGGAGGTGAGTGTAAGAATGATAGGAGAACACAAAGAAGTCAGGGACACCACAAGAATATGTCTCACAAAATCAACAGATCAGGACTCATGGTTGCTCACAGAGATCATGGAGCTTGCAGGGGTCTGTCCTAGGTCCTCTACATATATGAGTCACTTGGTGTTCTTGGGGAATTTCTAATCGTGCTAGCAGGGGTTGTCTCTGACTCATTTTCCTACTTAAGGAATCTTTCTCTTCCTAATAGGGTGTCTTATCCAGCCTTTCTGCAATTGTATATACCTGGTCTTATTGTAGCGTTTTTTTGCCCTGTTTGATTGCTATCCCTAGGAGGCTTGTTCTTTTTTGAGTGGAAGTTGAGTAGGATATATCTTGGGTAAAGGGGAGGTAAGCAAGAGAGACTGATAAGAGTTGATGGCCATGGAAACTGAAATTGAGATATAATATATGAGAGAAGAATAGGAAAAAAAGAAATATGAATTTTGAAAATTCTGTAAAGAGGAGTGTATCCATTGTTATCCAGTACATTTTATCAACTTTTGCATTGCTACAGACTCAGTATTTACAGACTGTGCTGAGAACACTTGTAATTTCCATCCCCAAGCCTACAATTCTGCCTATATTTTGGTACAAGATCTATTTATACTCTCTCTATTTTTTTCTACTTTTTCTGTACCACTTATATTCTCACCATAAGGATATAAAATCCATTTGTGCTTTCACCTTTTTAACTACTATTTCCCCAGACCTACTACTTATAATACATTATCCCTGTGTGCTTGGGTGAGTATTTGAAGACAAATCAGACTATGCCAGCATATTCATTATAGGTCTCCGGGCAAGGAAAAGAAGCCAGTGAACATTTATGGGTTAAAATTTATATTATTCCCAGCACAATTATAAGAGGACTATGCAAAAACTTCTGGAAATAAAACTCTTTTATACTTTGAAATTTCAGTGTCCAGGGCATTCACAACTTTAAAATAGTCTGACTGTAGAAAGTTGTTAAAAAATCCCTGAAGGTACCTTCCATATTCTGGGAAACTGAGCACATACAATAGCAAGCCGGATAATTCTATCTCGTTCCAGTAATTGCACCAATTTGTGTGAAAGATAGAAATGTGCCCTTTACTCTAAGAAAAATGAAATTGAACATCCCTATCCAGTGCCTGCAGCCAATTGACTTTGTTCTGGGAAAGATCTTTACAAAATTTCACATTGCCCAAAGATATCAGCAATGTCCACTTGTGTAAGTGTCTAGTCTTTTCTTACTTTTTTTTGCCAACCAAATTCCTTCATCATTTTAAATTAAATAAACATCTTTGTACCCCAAGAATATTTTAGACACAATAAGTGCTTCTATGAATACTAATGTGAGGAGAGACCTGGAATTGAATTCCTCAAACTTATGCTCTTTTCACATGTGAATATATATTGGTCACATGATGACATGGGTAATGTAGTAATATAGAGGAGGTTAGAGGAATAGCTCCTTGTAAATGAGATACACAGTGTTGGTGTTTGAAAAGTCTATCCACATGGAAGGCTTAATGATCAGGAGAATATCACTAGAAGATGGATATGGGGAAGAAAATGATAGATACAGAAAAATAAGTCAGAACAAATGGAGCCATACTATGTCCATTTAGAGAGATGGCTGATTTTATTGCAAACATATTCTCCTTTGATTCTTAGGCATTTTAATTGCTCCTGACACTTTATGTCCACTTTAATTTCCAGATTACTTTCACCTATAAAGTGACTTTTGTATGCTAAAGATATGTGTCAACAATATATTTCTATATAATCTATGATTATTTTCCTGAAGCTATTTAAATGAATTTGTAAACACTATCTACTATACAACACTCACCATATGTATATCTTAATACTGAGTATTGAAATAAGTATACAGATATCACAGTGTGATCATTGGTAGCTTGATATTTTCTACCTGGTTTATAAAATGTAGTATTGTGTTATTTGGTATCTCAAATAGTACTGCCAGTATATAAAAATTTACTGAGACATATTAAAGCTGAGATATATTAAAAGGTAAATTTATCTCATAAAAATGTCATACATCTCTAAGTATTCAATGACAATTAGAATGGAATATTATTTTAAGTTTGTCTTAAATAGACATTTAAAAATATAGTCTCAATAAAAATCTCATGAATCAAAGATTTGTGAATTATTCCTCAAGTTAAGCCACACCGTTTTGAACATATTGGTGAAAGATGGATAGAATAATTATAGGTAGATTTTATAGATATACATGTTATTTATATATTTATTTATATATTATAAACATAAGGAAATAGATGTAGATAACACACACCAAGCTAAGAGAATTTTATACAAGGATATCCTGACTCTTCCACACATTTTACAAAAAAAAAAGAACCTGAGATTCAAATGAATGGCGTGCAGCTGGAAGTAGTATTTCTGTTTCTTTATTGCCACTGAGTAAAAGTCCAAGTTTAAGCCAGTATGAGAAGGTGGGATTTTTAGAAAGCCTCACCATCTGCCAGTACCTTCCTTATCATTTACAGTCGAAAATTATAAAAGAAGAGTTCATCTAGCTTTTACAAAGCAAATGAGGTCAGTGAATATGAAGAGGGTGAATTAACCCATAGAGCATCCATAGAGCCTGGAAATGGCCAGACAAGGCTGTCTCAGCATCTCCTTACAGCTAATAAGCAGAGAATGTCATACATATATACTGAAGTAATTTCCAGTAATAAAGCTGATTTTTATAGTTGTATAGTTTGATATAGTTAGATTAATTTCACACAGTTGGGAAACAACAATTAGTAATATATTATACTGCCTTCAAGAATTGAAAATGTTACCTCATATGTCCTTGTGGTTACATTCTACAGAATTTTCTGTGAATAGAATTTTTCTCTATGTAATCATTTTGACACTCATCCACATTGTAGTAGGTATAAACTTATTTTTCCCTTTGTTACCGAATAGATCCCATTGCTTTAACATGATGATTCCTGTAATCCATTCAGCTGAGGGCAGGCGTTTGGATTTGGTCCATCTGAAGGCTATCACAAATGTCCATGCAGACTCTGTTTAGTAAATCTTTTTATGCATATATGCTCTTTCTTTTTGATAAATAAGAGAAATTCCTTGGTCATGTTATAAATGAGTGTTTACTTTTAAACAATTTATCAACTAGTTTTTCAAGGTGACTATTTGATTTTGTCTTTCCTACAGCAATGTATGATGAATTCAACGCACCACATCCTTATTAGAATTTGCTATTATCAATCTCTTGAGCTGTCCTTTTACTACCATTATGTGAGTATTTTCTGTGGATTTAATTTACATACCTGTAAGGATAACTTATTTTGTATTGTTTCAATAGTCTGATTACTCATTTATGTACATTTAATCTTTATTAAATATGTTATTAATTTTTCAACTGTGGAGTTTCTTATTGAAATTATATGTTCATTTATTTTATCCATAGGTATATGTGGCAGAAATATTTCTTATATATACTATGTAAATATAAGAAGTGAATATAATTCTATGTCTATATAAAATATATAAACCTATATATCTTACAGATATGATTGTTAAATATTTTCTCTGGATTGGAAAGTGTTTCTCCACTCAGTTCACTGTCTTCATGTGATTAATGTTGTTATATTGAGACAAAGTCTGTAGGATGTAATCAACTCTGATTTTAATTTAGAGAGGAAATAAAATGAATGTCTGGTTAAAATCTTATCTACTTTAGTCTTAGTAGGTTACTCTATACTTCAGTTGCATTACTATCTGCATATTCTTTGTTTATGATCATGAAATCTATGATAATCAATCTAGAAGAGAAGCCTGATAGCATTTTCTATACATCTGCCAAGGTGTATGATAGCTTTATGGCTAAGTTAGGGTTTGATTGCTGTGAAGACAGAACGACTTTTACAAAGAAATAATTTAATTGGGCTATCTTACAATTCAGAGGTTTAGTGAAGCATGGTAACACGCAGGCAGGTTAGTGCCACGTTCTCTATTCATACTGTTTCCATACATGATATGCAAGTTGTTCTGAATTGGTTTCTACTGCTTTAAACCCATGACCAAAAGGAAATTTTTCTTTGCTCTTAGTCCTGACCACAGAATATCACAGATTAAAGTCAAGGCAGGAATTCAAGCAGAGCAGGAACCAGGAGGCAGGAACTGATAAGGTGAAAATAGGGGAACACTGTAGACTAGTTTGCTCTCCAGGTTTAAGATACCTTTCTTATATATTCTAGTTATATCTGCCTAGGATAAATGCTACACACATTGTCCTCTGCCATTTCACAATAGTTGATCACCAAGAAAATACTCCCATTTTACAAATAGATCAATCTGATAAAGGCATTTTCTTTATTGACATTCCTTCCTTACATACAGTCTTAGTTCCTGTAAAGTTGACAAAATCATAGCCAACACACTTCTCTTTAAAATCTTTTTAAATTTACCTTTAAAATTTCACGTATATATTCAGTGTATCATGATCATACCCATTTGTCATTCCTATTCCAACTTCCTGATAAACTACTATCCATTTTTGTCCATTTATTTTAAAACTCACTGAATCTACCATCCAATGGACCATGGAGTCTGCCTAACAGTGACCACACTCTACAAGAAAACAGTTACCTCTCACAGGATTGGCTGTCAATTGCCAATTGATTTCAATCTGTGGATGGAGATCCCTCTCTACTGAAGCTGGAATCTTTAAGTAGTTTGATCTATTTCTGGTCCTACCTATCCAACCACAGCTGCTATGAGTTAATGCACAGAACATCCATTTCATGTTCAGCAGACCAAATCTTATAGCATCTCTTCCCAACTTTGGGCCCTTGCCTTCTTTTGCCCTTCCTCCTTTTCTGTACCTTGAGGAAGTGGGGGAGAGTATATACTGCAGAGCACTCAATTTTGCTTAGTCTCAGAATAAAGTGTTTTCTTTAATCACTACCATCTGCAATAAGAAACTTCTCTGACCAAAACTAAGATCAGCATATACCTAAGGATATAAACATAAATATTTGGAGGACAGATTGACAACATGACCATTTAGAAAAAAACATTAATAATTTCTCTCCTATGGCATATATCAATTTCCCTAGCCTTTAGTTTGATGATGTTGATATACCAAACCTGGGGTCTCTTCTGTGGAGCAGGCCTTCAATCTACTTAAAAAAGCAATTGGTTATTTTCCTTAAAAAAGTGTTGCTACTAGTAAATTGGTTGACACATCTTGCCTGCCAGGTTAGTGTTGTAGGATGCATAATTCTATCCCAGATACAAACTGTTACTCCTCAGCACCTCCCAGTGTTTTAAAAGTTAGCCAGCAGGGAATATCCTAATCAAATGAATACTGATTTCTTTGTCCTGTAACAATGCCATGTAGTGTTTGCAACAAGAGGATTTTTCCACATAGAGTTGTAATGGCAAAAGCCTGTATTGTGATGAGAACCTCTTGGGGTTTTTCTGACCAATAACTCACATGGAAGTACCTGTGTTTTAAACTAACATTCTCATTTAGTTACAGTGGTGTTCTGGTAATAGCATCATTCAGTATGAAAAGTACTTCTATTCAAACTCCTTTATTTTTCTAAAAAAGTTTTAATTAGCATAAAATAGTGTAATGTTATAGGGCCTCTGCATATATCTTTATTTTAACATAATCCACTTCCATTCTTCCTTTCCCACCCTGTCCCATTCTTATATCAGCTCCAGCCTTTAGCTCCCACTTTTCTCCACTTATTCTTTCATGTCACCTTCTATTCTATCCTTCCTTATAATTTCTTTTGAATCAAGCTTACAGGACTATAGGCTCCCAAATAGTATCACCATCAACTCTTCTGTCATCAGGTGTCAGTGTACTACAACATATACGAGACTTTCCTTCCTTTTCCCACTTTCAGTTCACATGGATTCTACTCTCCTACTCTTTAAATTCATCCCTTTAAAAATAGCCTGTTTCTAGTGTACTGGCTTCTATATTTACTCAGTGGTAAATAGATGAAATATGTGAAGCTAGTGTTTTTACATGAGAGATAACAAGAATCAGTTTGCGATCTGACTGATCCCATTTAGTAAACTTTTTGAAGCTCAGCAGACTGACCGTCAAGTTTCATGATGTCAATTTTTTTTTTTACAAACATGTGGTATTCAATTTTATACCTTTCATTACACATCTATCAGTTGATGGACATGTAGGTTTATTCTGTATTCTAGATCTTGTGAATAACATGGCAATATACATGGATGTGCAAGTCAGACTTTCTATAGTCCAGTGGCTCTCATCCTGTGGACCGTGACCCCTTTGTGAGTAGAATAACCCTTTCACAGGTCACATATTAGATATCCTGCAAATCAGATATTTACCCTCTTATATATAAAACTAGCAAATTTACAATATAAAAAGGAAAGGAAATGATTTTATGTTTGGGGTCACTTCTACATGAAGAACTGTATTAAAGATTCACAATATTAGGAAGATTGAGAACTACATACCCTGCTCCTGTTAATGCCATCCTCTAAAAGTACCTATTCGATTGTTAACTTGCTTTTTCTATTTTATTATCTTATCTATGCATTTAGCACTCACTCTGAAGTTTAATTCTTTATTCCAGTGTTTCGATTTGTAGCAGTAATACTCCAGCTGCCATAGTTTTACTTCTTGCTGAATCAGCAACCCAGATTTAGAATTTCTTCTATCACTTTTCCACAACACAGGTTGTCATTTGATATATATATATATTCAATTATCATAGCATCAATTTATTTTAGTTTCCCTTATCCCTTTGCCCGAACTATAAGCAAGGACAGTATATTTTGTTTCTATGGAGATGATGATGATGAACTATGGGTTACACCTCTAAACTTATGCAAACGATTATGCAAATAATTTTCCACTCAGCCTCACCCACAGCCCTCGATCTTGCAACAGCATTCAGGCTACCCATGGATTTATTCTGTATCCTATGCTTCCCTGAAACTATTGATTGTTCCTCTTCCAAGCACCAACATTAAATACATGCACCACTATAATAGTATTATTTATAACTCCTAATGCCACTCTTTCTAGAGAAGCCAGAGACACCATACTAGATGCTAATCCAGGCTTATGATTTGTTCATAGCTTTATTATTCAGTAAATATAACTAAATAACACAGTGTAAAGAACCATGGAAGATGATATTCTTACTTATTTGTTCTTCATTTTCTGCTGCAATCAACATGATCCACTACGTCATGCTTTTACCAGATCCATGACATTGACATATTTGTCCCTGTAGGTTCCTTTCATGGATAAGCCACGATACCTTCGCCAACTCTCATGGCACAGAGCACATTGCCTAAGATATTTCTAAACATCTAAATAGGACAGTCAGCAGTTCCCAGGTGTTCTGTTTTAGCACTCATTTGGTTCCCCATTCAAATACAGGTAACAACTTCGGTTATTTGATGTACTTTTATCTTGGTTTATAGCCTCATCTTCTCTAAGCAAAAATTCCTGACAGTGTGAATTTGCTTTCCTAATTAGTGTACACTGAATCTAATGTACCATGTTACAGTAGGTACAGTTATTATTTATTTTATATAGAAAATGATTAGATAAACATGTATTATCTGCCTGTTCAATGTGATATTCTTCAGTATAGCTATGGACAATGTACTTGTATCAATTTACTTTAATCTGAATTATAATGCCAGGTTCAGGTCTTTATACTTAGGCAGTATTTTTTTCTACACATTTAAGATGCATGGGTGAAAAGCATAGTTATATGTCAAAAAGGATACCACGGTTTCTTTTTACTATTTTTTAATTAGGTATTTTCCTCATTTACATTTCCAATGCAATCCCAAAAGTCCCCCATACCCACCTCCACACTCCCCTATTCCCCCACTCCCCCTTTTTGGCTCTGGCGTCCCCCTGTGCTGGGGCATATAAAGTTTGCAAGCCCAATGGGTCTCTCTTTCCAGTGATGGCCAACTAGTGATCTTTTGATACATATGCAGCTAGAGACAAGAGCTCCGGGGTACTGGTTAGTTCATATTGTTGTTCCACCCATAGGGTTGCAGTTCCCTTTAGTTCCTTGGGTGCTTTCTCTAGCTCCTCCATTGGGGGCCCTGTGATCCATTCAATAGCTGACTGTGAGCATCCACTTCTGTGTTTGCTAGGCCCCAGCATAGTCTCACAAGAGACAGCTATATATGGGTCCTTTCAGCAAAATCTTGCTAGTGTATGCAATGGTGTCAGCGTTTGGAAGCTGATTATGGGATGGAACCCTGGATATGGCAATCACTAGATGGTCCATCCTGTTGTCACAGTTCCAAATTTTGTCTCTGTAACTCCTTCCACGGGTGTTTTGTTCCCAATTCTAAGAAGGGGCAAAGTGTCCACACTTTGGTCTTAGTTCTTCTTGAGTTTCATGCGTTTAGCAAATTGTATCTTATATCTTGGATATCCTAAGTTTCTGGGCTAATATCCACTTATCAGTGAGTACATATTGTGTGAGTTCCTTTGTGATTGGGTTACCTCACTCAGGATGATGCCCTCCAGGTCCATCCATTTGCCTAGGAATTTAATAAATTCATTCTTTTTAATAGCTGAGTAGTACTCCATTGTGTAAATGTACCACATTTTCTGTATCCATTCCTCTCTTGAGGGACATCTGGGTTCTTTCCAGCTCTGGCTATTATAAATAAGGCTGCTATGATCATAGTGGAGCATGTGTCCTTCTTACCGGTTGGGACATTTTCTGGATATATGCCCAGGAGAGGTGTTGCTGGATCCTCAGGTAGTACTATGTCCAATTTTCTGAGGAACTGCCAGACTGATTTCCAGAGTGGTTGTACAAGCTTGCACTCCCACCAACATTGGAGGAGTGTTCTTCTTTCTCTACATCCTTGCCAGCATCTGCTGTCACCTGAATTTTTCATCTTAGCCATTCTGATTGGTATGAGGTGGAATTTCAGGGTTGTTTTGATTTGCATGTCCCTGATGATTAAGGATGTTGAACATTTTTTCAGGTGCTTCTCTGCCATTCGGTATTCCTCAGGTGAGAATTCTTTGTTGAGTTCTGAGCCCCATTTTTTAATTGGGTTATTTGATTTTCTGGAGTCCACCTTCTTGAGTTCTTTATATATATTAGATATTAGTCCTGTATCCGATTTGGGATAGGTAAAGATCCTTTCCCAATCTGTTGGTGGTCTTTTTGTCTTATTGATGGTGTCTTTTGCCTTGCATAAGCTTTGCAATTATATGAGGTCCCATTTATCGATTCTTGATCTTACAGCACAAGCCATTGCTGTTCTATTCATGATTTTTCCCCTGTACCCATATCTTTGAGGCTTTCCCCTACTTTCTCCTCTATAAGTTTCAGTGTCTCTGGTTTTATGTGGAGTTCCTTAATCCACTTATATTTGACCTTAGTACAAGGAGATAGAAATGGATCAATTCGCAATCTTCTACATGATAACAGCCAGTTGTGCCAGCACCATTTGTTGAAAATGCTGTCTTTTTTCCCCTGGATGGTTTTAGCTCCCTTGTCAAAGATCAAGTGATCATAGGTGTGTGGGTTCATCTCTGGGTCTTCAATTCTGTTTCACTGGTCTACTTGTCTGTCACTATACCAGTACCATGCAGTTTTTATCACAATTGCTCTGTAGTACAGCTTTAGGTCGGGCATGGTGATTCCACCAGAGGTTCTTTTATCCTTGAGAAGAGGTTTTGCTATCCTAGGTTTTTTGTTATTCCAGATGAATCTGCTGATTGCCCTTTCTAACTCGTTGAAGAATTGAGTTGGAATTTTCGTGAACAGTTTCTTGAACTCAGCAATGTGTAGCTTTGTATTTTGGGCAAGATCCAGGCAAGTAAGACCCTATCGCACAATAAAGTAATGGCACCTGATTAGAAATAGCCCCTGGGTAGTAGTTGACCTCTGGCCTCTATGATTGTGCACACACACACACACACACACACAGACATGCCCCACATGTACAAGCATAAACACGCATACATATACCCCTCATAAAAGAAGAGATGCTTAGAAAAACTCAATTCAATATATATATATTGCAATTTGTTTTTATTGACAATGTTTAGACATTATATGTAGCACAGGTTTTCTAATGAGCCGTAACAATACATTGTTAGGGGAAAAGCTTATTTTATAAAAAAACTTCATAATATACCACCTTATACCAAATTGCTACATTGTTTAATATTTACTGAATATTTCCTACTTACAGATAGATTTATTAAATATTTTCTTATTATCATCCCTACAAGTTATAAATAGGACATTATATACACTGATAAGAATCGTGAATTTTAATGTCACTAGCATTAAGGGAAAACATAGATATTTTCATAAAATAATATAGACTCCAGATATTAAGAGATTGTAAATATGTATATGTATATGATGTATATGTATATGATGTATATGTATATGTATATGATATATATGTATATGTATATGATGTATATGTATATATATATTAAAGCAGAGATTGGAAAAACCCAGAATATATTGTCATCTATAGAAAACATTCTTTTTCCCAAAAACGTTCCTGTCATTTTGGTCAATCCAACTTCTTTAAAGTGATTTATATATGATTTTGGATTTTATATCATCTTTCCATGTTATGTAAACAGAGACTCTTTTATTGTTTTATTTTTAAGTGGAGGATTCATATGACCTTAGGAGAAAGATAAAGAGTAATATTTATTCACTAAACAGCAAGCATCTTAGTAATACAGACCAAGTAAAATCGTTTTATTCTCCACATGAAAAATCATCTAGGAGAAAAACACAATAAATCTTGCTGTTATAAATTACCGTTTTATTGCTATTTGCATTTATGGTTTGTTGAGGGAAATCAGTGTTCAGCTCTTTCCTACACATGGATATTGAGCCAGCTGTCACAATAAACTAAAATTTCTGAGGAGTAACATAAGTCAACGAAGTTGCCAGCATTTTATGAGCTAATATTAGGCAATGTCTGCATAAAATCATGGTGTAATTGAAGGAGCCTATACTATGATATCAGCATACAGATTTGGGGATCTCCTTCAATCAATGCTAGTAACTGCACTTCTTGGTGGCATGACCTCAAATAATTTCATGATACAATAATTGATCTGAATAAAAGAATGAACATTTACCCATTTCTTTTTTTTTAATATATTTTATTACGTATTTTCCTCAATTACATTTCCAATGCTACCCCAAAAGTCCCCCATACCCTCCCCCCTCTCCCCCATTTCCCTACCCACCCATTCCCATTTTTTTTTTGGCCCTGGCATTCCTCTGTACTGGGGCATATAAAGTTTGTGTGTCCAATGGGCCTCTCTTTCCAGTGATGGCCGACTAGGCCATCTTTCGATACATATGCAGCTAGAGTCAAGAGCTCCGGGGTACTGGTTAGTTCATAATGTTGTACCACCTATAGGGTTGCAGGTCCCTTTAGCTCCTTGTGTACTTTCTCTAGCTCCTCCATTGGGAGCCTAAGGAGCATTTACCCATTTCTAAGGTCCATGGCCAGACATTATTATGCTGTTTCACATGTTCCTGTATACCAATTGTGGTTTTTCTTCCTAATTGCATACAACAATTGCTAATTATATATAATGCCCTGGCTCCTAGTCCAACTAATTTATGTGTGCTAGTTTTCTTGTCATCTGGGTAATCATTAATTTTAATTTGTCCCTCATGTAGCTTTACATATTTTTTACAAGCATTCCTTAAATGTTAAATAATGGTGGTTCTTAATTTTGTCACTGATAGGTTTAAAAGTAAAATCTAGTCATTAGAAAACTGAGGATCAGAAAATATGACAAATATCCTGCCACTATGCTTTGCAGTAATCAGACAAAATAATTGATTATCAGTCATATTTCTTTAAAAAAATGTGCTTTAAGTACTGGATCTATACCTGTTCATCAAGGTCACATGTACACATGGTTATAAGTGAAATATCAAATATGAAAAAAATAGAAAATCAGAAAATTAGAAGAAATTTTAATATAGTAGAAAGTCCAGATGTAAGTGGCCTCTCTGATTCTCTATGGGCATTTTTGATTATTGTTTTAATTATTTTTATATTTCTTTGTTTATAATTTTGGACTATACTATTAGGTCATCAGTTTGACTCTGAAGTACTTTAATTTTCAGAAATTGATTAACAGTGCCATATCCTGACTACATCCACCTTTGTGCTCTGCCCCACCCCCCGAAACACCTAGTCTACTTTTCTCTTAAGGAATGTGTTCTCCATCTACAGAGGTGTTTCTCAACCCTTGATTTGTGATCCTTTTGGAGGTCTAAGGACACCTTTGTGAATAATACTTAATTATAGTTATGAAGTAACAATATGTGAAGTAGCACAATTATAGCTACTAAGTAGTAACAAAATAATGTTACAGTTGGGAGGGGGGTCACCATGCCATATATATATCACCAGGAAAGAATGTGGCACAATGACTCTATTTCCTTTGTGGTAGCAAGAAGTAAAGAAATGAGGAGTAGTTTAAGATAAGTTACTTTGAGTTTTAGGTAAGGCAGGGCTACATGGAGAGATGCTGTCTTAAAAAAAAAAGAGAGAGAGAAAGAAGAGAGAGAGAGAGAGAGAGAGAGAGAGAGAGAGAGAGAGAGAGAGAGAGAGAAGGAAAATAGGAAAGAAAGAAAAGAAGGAAGTAAAGAAGCAAAACAAAAAGCAACAACAAAAACACACACCGCAGGAGAGGAACCCCCAATCAGGGCGCAATCCCAATGATGCATTTCCTTTCAATAGACTCTACTTCCAACCCTTGAATGTTGCAATTGGTGGACACCAAGTTTCGACACTTAAACTTTGGACAGGTACGTTTAAAGACATCTAATATCAAACAACAAAGAGAAAGCACATACATTAAAAATGAGGATCAGTGTCTCTTTATAAAGGAGCAACTTAACAATGTAATGTTTTAATATGGGCTGAAGAGGACAGAGCTGTAAGTCTCTCTAGGCTGGGAAGGAATTAAGGGACTCATTATTAACAGCAAATATTGTTCTGTGAGGTTCTCAGATAAAAAAGTCAAACAGACTGCATTAAATTCTGCTGTATGGCACAGCAATTTCAGTCCTTATGATCTACCCCAATGGGCAAAAACACACAAACCTGAGCACAGATACATTTGCAAATGTATTTAGGATGGCCCATCTAAAATATTCTCCAGTAGAAGTGAATGTATAATTGTGGATTTATTACTCAATGATCAAAGGAAGTGAGCCATCAATAATGAGAACTATGGTGGAAATGTATATACTGTACAGGAAACCCACATGCTTTAGCTATATGCTATCTGATTCCATCTGTATAACATTCTGGAACAAAATATCTACACTGGTATTGAGATTTCATGGTTATTAGTAGTTAACAGAGCAAGATGTGAGTTAAGAGGCCAAGATGGACTTCTAGAGAAGTTACCTGTTTGACAGGAAGCCATAATGATGGCTACATTTTGTTCCAAAAGGCATATACTAGGAACACATGGGGGTGCTATCACAAACTAGAGTAATGATGTATTAATATAGATTCAAACATATTATGGTGAGAAATAAATGGTAGTAGAGAGGCTGTGTGGACTTAGGAGGTAAATTTTAACTTTACTTTTTGCACATTTTTATAGATCTAAGACAATTCTAAAATAATAAGTTCATTAAAGCAAATGCTGTAATATGACCTTCCTTACTTCTTACTCTCTCTTCTCTTGATTTCTATGGGTTTAAAGACCCAGAAAACATATACATATAACCAGAAAATACAGTAAATTTGTTAAGGGAGAGGAGAATGAGAGTCAACAAGGTGGTTTCCATAGATGGCAAGGCTCCATACAAGTTTTCCTCCAAGTTTCTAACTACAAAACAACCAGACTGCTTTTCAGAGAAAACATCTGCACTGGAGAAGTTTAGATCTCCACTGCATTAGGCCTGTTGGGAAAATGGTACCTGTGCTAAGTGACCTTGATAACACAGGTGAAAGAAAAAAAAAAATCAAAGTTCACTGAATGATATTTGTGGTATCTAAACATATTCAATGAAGATAAGAAAATACTAGTAAATTGAATGATACTAAATGAATGTTTGTATTGAACTGACTACTCACTACAGATCAAATAAAACAGTGCAGAAAAGAATACGAAACAAATACTCCTATTAGCTGCCTAAGATGAACTTATTTATCTTAAGCCAGCATAGCATAGAAACAAAGAATATTAAATCCTTGGTATTATGTAGCATGGTGACAATGTTTATTCAATGACTCAGATAATCAGTTTTAATCTTATAAAGAAAGAAATAATAATAACACTTTTACAAGGAGATAATATTATCCTTAAATAGGCTAATATTCTATAAGATTATATGAAATATGGACAGGTAATCCTGTACCCACTAAACTACTATCAGAATGAGCACGATTAGATTTGATTTCAGATTTGTTTAGTGTTATTTTTCTAAATGTAATGTGTCTCACCTTCAGCATCTTCTCATGATAGGATGCTATGTTTGTGTCCTTTCTATATAAAAATTTTTTTTGTAGGTAACATTTTCGGAGTGCACTTTTAGTGTCTTTTAAAAGTAGAATAGTGCTGTGCGTACCTAGGGAAGGCTAATCTTTACAGACCATTTTATCACATGCATGGGAAGGATTGCTACTGAAGTCTTTATGTGGCTGCCAGTATAGCAGCACAGAAGAGAGAATCTTAGAGAAAGATAGCTTAATCGAAGGTTATCTTCTTAAATCATATCTGCAGTGGAGAATGCACTGCTAGAGAGAAAACCCCAAACAAACAGGATTTGACATTTTAGAACCAGTGTCACAGCACGAAGTTTAAAGGGCCTATGCAACTTTGAGATTGAAAATGATCTGGAACTTTAGCCGGAATATCAAGACAGTTCTGTAAACAAGTCAGCAAGATGCAATCCTTTTGATTAAGATCAGTTTTCTCAGTATAGGTCAAAACAATAACAACATCAAAACTATATGTCCTTTCTGATTCTTAATGTAGTATATATAAGAAAGATGAATCATAAATAATTCATATTGCAAGTAACTAAAGTAGTTTATATTATGACATTTGGGATTTCTGCAAGTTTTTCTGGATGCACGGATGTGAGTTCTAGGAATAGTATGTAAGCTTCATTGGGGCACCACACTATAAACAAAATAACATACAAAATAAAAAGACTAGAACAATAGAAATCAGAACAATAATTTGGAGCTTTAAAAGACAAAGACAAAGGCAGGAAACAGACAAATGTGGAATGATCTCTGCTTCACACTTTTTCTCCAGGTTCATTTTAAATAATAAGTCATTATCAAATGATTATAACTGATATGAAACAATGAGTTGTTTATTATTCTACTTAAACTAGAGTACACAATTCATTTTCCTTTAAATATGTGTTCTTGATCTTTAAGCCAAGGAAAACACATCAATAATGTGCATATATGAAAACAGTCTCAATGACAAAACAGAAAGGTCACTCCATAATCAAAAAGAATGCTCATTTATATTTTGACTACGACTACAACTTGTTTCTAAAAACATCATCATGCCAAAGTTAAAAGAAGATACTAAAAATAGTATCCGTAAATTTTAGCAAAGGAAAGTAGGTACAATTTCCTCATTTATAGTCAAGATTCCTTTTTGGAACTGGAAACTAAATTAATGTAGAATGAGCTCTGTAATAGTAATAACATAAATGCCTGAGTTGCCTCAGATGCTTTAGGTAGGTCCCTCTCAAGGAATTTTAATGTATTTGTGGATTTCAGTGAATGTACTCCTGTTATTGGGGATTTAGAATTTAACATAATAGATGTGCAGGGTAGTCCAGATCTGGGACAAATACAGGATAAAGATACCCAAATCATTTTAAATTGGGAAAATGGGAGAGAAAAATTCAGAAATGTTTTAAAATCACACAAATATTGAATCAACTAATGGAGCACACCTTTTACAATTTTTTGTCTTTATTACATGGCTTGTGGAAAATAAAATTGACACTAGAGAATATTTTAAATATAATTATAATTTAATGTAACTGTATTTCAAATGAGACATTGAAAATAAGGATGAAGAGTAAGGAGGGAAGAAGAGAGGGAGGAAGGAAGGAAGGAAGGAAGGAAGGAAGGAAGGAAGGAAGGAAGGAAGGAAGGAAGGAAGGATGAAGTGTAGGAGCATGCCTATTTTACTTTCTTACACTAGTGTATTTTTTTATTGTCCTATAGGATTAGAGCAGCGATTCTCAATCTGTGAATCATGACTGCTTACAGGGTAGAATGACCCTTTTACAGGCTTCATGTACCAGTTATCCTGTATATAATATTTACATTACATTTCCTAAAAGTATCAAAATTGTAGTTATAAGCTAGCAACAAAGTTTATAGGTGGAGGTCACCATAACATTGGGAAATATATTAAAGGATTGCATCAATAGGAAGTTTGAAAAAGACTAGATTAGAGAACCATATATTGGCTAAGGCTTCAGAGGGTCATTAGCATCTCTCCTCCCTTTTTCTCCCTAAATATAAGATGGGGGCCTTGTGCCTCAGTAGCCCTTTAGTGGGAATTAAATAATGCCTATGTCTACATATTGCAACAATCTCTAGCAATGGTACTAAAGTTATCTGCTCTAATTTATAAACTCTTTGTCTGACAAGGAGTGAAGAAAAATCCTAAACTCATGATTAAAGGCAGTAGAACATGAGCATTGATAAGTGACACACATTTTATTTTCAGAAGGAAATTTTGACTCAAATTACAGTTTATAAAACTTTCCTTCAAGCTCTGTGTTTCTCACTTAGAAGCAATTTTATACCTAAAATGATATCAAATGCGATTTTTATAACTCAAGTGTTTTATAACTCACTTGTTCTCCAAGTGGAAACTAGTTCCATGTAGAAGTCATGAAACTCTTACAACTCACCCGCTCTCTGTTGTCCACTATTGAGATTGCCACATTTTCTGTATCCACCCTTTTGTTGAGGGACATCTGAGTTCTTTCCAGCTCCTGTTTATTATAAATAAGGCAGCTATGAACACAGTAGAGCATGTGTGTCCTTATTACATATTGGAGCATCTTCTGGGTATGCCCAGGAAAGGTATAGCTGGGTCCTCCAGTAGTACTATGTCCAATTTTCTGAGGAACTGCCAAACTGATTTCCAGAGCGGCTGTACCAACTTGCAATTCCACCAACAATGGAGGAGTGTTCCTCTTTCTCCACATCCTCTCCAGCCTCTGATGTCATCTGAGTTTTTGATCTTAGCCATTCTGACTGGTGTGAGGTGGAATCTCAGGGTTGTTTTGATTTTCATTTCCCTGATGACTAAGGATGTTACACATTTCTTTAGGTGCTTCTCAGCCATTCGATATTCCTTGGTTGAAAATTCTTTGTTTAGCTCTGTACCCCATTTGTAATAGGGTTATTTGGTTCTCTGGAGTCTACCTTCTTGAGTTCTTTGTATATATTAGATATTAGCCATTTATTGAATGTAGGGTTGGTAAAAATCTTTTCCCAATCTGTTGTTTGCCATTTTGTCCTATTGACTGTGTCCTTTGGCATATTCTTTCTAAGTTCTAGTATTCCATGTTGGACACACATTCTACGGGATATATAGTATAGATAATTAAGAAAATTCCCCACAAATAAACACATACAATATCAAATGAATAGATTATCCCTAAAATTTAAAGTGCTTTTTTTAATGGTCATTTCTGAGAATTTCATGATTTTTCTAAGCATAGTCTGAATATGTCATCAAGCAGTTCAGTAGAGAAAGTTGTCAGAAGTAAGCAGTTCTTAATTGTTTAAACACAAGAAAGTGTTTTACTAGGCCTCAGAAGTCAAAAGGGCTTTTGGATTATAAGACTGGATGAGATGGAGAGGCAGATTGATGGGACCCTTTGGGTGTTATTTATTTATTCAATAAAGCATGCTTTTTATATTTCATTATCACGGGGATACTTTCAAAAAAAAAGGGCTCAAGTGGGTGATGCTCCTGTAATTGCACCCTTATAGAGATTATCAGTTCCAGTGTACAAGATAATTTGTGGGTTTTGCTTATTTTTCTTTATGCAGAACTCTACAATGTTTGTTTACATGCATCGAACAAAATGAGGGCAACACTATCATATGGAATTTTCACGTAGACCCAGATATAATCCTGTTTTTATTAGTTGGATTTTTCATTTTGTAAAGCAACACTCTGTCTGCGTGTTTTACTCATTAAAACAATTTATTCTCTGATACATCTGCTATAATCCTCCATGTATCTGAAATTTTTATTTTAAAATATGTTTCCTATTATTATATATTCTAAAAATTGAAACAACAGAGTGTGTTGCTTTCTTCTATTCCAGGAGCATTTGTGAGATTAAAAATCAATTGGAATAATTTTAAAGTTGCTGTTTGGCTTCAATAATACCAAAGTACACATTTTGAGGGAAATTGGCTTAAAAAATTCTGAAGCTAGGAACACTATCTGTTCTGGAAGTAAAGAGCAGGTGCAGCAATAGTCACTGTGATTCTCTCTAAAGAGACTCTATCAGTCATATTAAGGAAGCACTAGAGGAAAATAAATCTGTGAATTAATGGAAGAAAGCTTGAATTTAGCCCCAAGGATGTTCTCTTTGGAGGCACCTGAATATAATATGAAGGAAACAGGCAAATCAGATTTTTTTTCTTAATAAGAGACAGCCTGAAATAAGTCAAATTACAGGACAGACTATATTCATATGATTCTTTCTAGTCAATTTGTTCATGGATAGAGAACAGAGTTTACTGAAGGTCCTAATTAGTGCAGCAACTCTTTCCTTAATAAATGTTATAGCATGTCTGATTTTAAAAGAAACAATGAACTAAAAGTTGTAGGAATGCTGAGTTAGAATGGATCCTGAGGACAGCAGCTATGGTCCAGCTTCCTTCATCACTGACCTGGGATCCACTTCAGGAGACAATTATCAGGAACCTCTCTTGTCTACAGTTGAGAGGAAGAATAAAACTCACTGATGGGTTTACTAACACCATCTGATTTAGCAAAGAGGAGCTGTTGTATATTCATGGGTTTTGCCTGAGGGAGGGGAACATGTTTGGTACATTTTGTGAAAACCTTACCTGAAATGGCCTTTAGAGTAAATTAGAGAAATAGACCAGGGCCATTTTAACTCTATTGAGAGTAATTGAGAGACGTGTCATGTTCATAGGCTATGAGTGTGAAAGGCATAGACATTTCAAGCGAGGTTGTCTAAGTTTTATTCTTTATGGAAAAGCAAATTATATAATAGCAAATTAAACATTACATATAAGCCCATGTTAGATCACTATGACATGATATGATTTGGACCCTGTAAGTGAACATAAAGTGTAAAGAGAATATCTTGTGCATTTTATCGATGTATCACATGTCAATTAAAAAGTCTATGCCCTATTAACTAGTCAGGAAATAGAAATGGGACATCTGGTAGGCAGAAAGGATTCTGGGATGAAGCCAGGCATGGAAATCTTCACTAGGAAGATGTATCAAGACAGAAACATGGTTTGAGCACAGGTAACCAGGCACATTGTAGAAAGTTGGTTAAAATTAATATGTTATCATAGGTTATCATTACAGTCAGAGTAGGACTTAGCTACATGGCCAAGGTATTCGTATTTATATTTTGAATCTGAGTCTCATTTCTTGAAGCGTGGAGGTGGGAGGGAGAACCATGTCCATAACTGCTACAATAAAGCATCTTTCAAATAGTACAAGATCAGCAGAACATCCAAAAGAATGTTTCATGCTTCAATTTCCTTAATATTCTAATAAATTTCATAATTATATCATACCCATTAAATATTTAACACAACTGTGTATTGTTTACTCTATGACTTTATATTAGATCAGCGTATGCCGTGACCATTGTCATTAAATCTCCCCTACTTACATATTTATACTCCACACTCTTTGTTTTCTTTAAGTATTCTTTAATTATTACAAGAAACAGAGAAAATAATGAGTATTGAATTTGAAAAGTATAACATGTCATATATGATAAATACTGCTTAATTGTGATCAATATATTTCTGACTATTCTCACTTACAAACAAGGATATATCAATAGGAGTTGCAGATGGAAAGAAAGCTCAGACTCCATTTCCTATGTGTGTGTGTTTGTGTGTTTTCAATTCAGGATTTCACACTGACTTAAAAATTCATCATTCTAGATGTTTGTCATGTTTTATCAATGACTGCACATCATACATTCCCTGACTATTCTATATACTGCCAAAATTCCAATTGTTACCATTTATAAATATTTCCACATTATGAAACACATTACTCCAGGTGAATTAATGAAAGACTCCCACTTTATTGCACTGTGTCTATCTATTCTTAGGTGAAAAATCCAAGATTATATTTCCAAATGTTTTGTCACATTTTCAATCTTGAAACAAACACCTTTATAAATATAATGTAGAGTCTAGAAGAATCACAAAACTCTTGTGTATTATTGAAGTTAAAGTTACCCTGAACATGTGCCTAGGGTGGACACAGAAAGAAGCCAGGGAATGGGCATGTGCTATCAATACAGACAGGGTGAAGGGGTTTATAATGAAGTTATGATAAGAAGGTTTTCTAATTTTCAGAATAGTTCATAAATGTGTATTGTATCCCTGTAAGTCAGTTTTAGGCACAATTGAACACGTTCCTTTTAAATTACAAAACAAACAAACAAAAATTCTTCCCTTTGTTTTGACTAGAACAGAAGAAAGACGTCTTTTCAGGAAATTTAGGACCAGCAAATATTAAAGAGAAAAAGAAAAAGAAAAAAAGAAAAAGGAGCCATTCTGCTTTTTTGTACTTGAGCAATGTTATATGTTTCCAAGTTCTTAAATCATGGGCAAGACTTTATAATTTATCTTGTGCACTCTCTAAAGTATCCACAGGTATTTATGAGACTCATTAAATTAGAATGATTCTCTGAAGAAATCTGTCTCCCAAGCACCTACTCTTTTATATTGTAACTGAAATAACTTCTTTATATACCTTCTTAGCTATTTGTTTCTGTTATCTGTCAGTTGAAGTCATCAAGTATATTGATCTGGGAAATGTTCTTTCAATTATGAATATAATATTATACATTTAAATATTAATTGTTTATTCCTTTCACCTAGGTCCATTTCGTTTCTCTAGATATCATAATGTGCTATGAAAATTTTGTTCTATTATGATGTCTTAGTTTTTGTTTAATCTATCTTGTTTTTTTTTTGGTTTTCAGAGACAGGGTTTCTCTGTGTAGCTCTGGCTGTCCTGGAACTCACTCTGTAGACCAGGCTGGCCTCGATCTCAGAAATCTGCCTGCCTCTGCCTCCCAAGTGCTGGGATTAAAGGGGTGCACCACCACCTCCCAGCAAGACTGTTATTTTCTAATGAAAGACAGAGAGTGAACCTGCTGTGAGAGGCAGATGGAAAGGAAATACTATTAATTCTGGTATATTTGCAAGCAAAACTGAGAATTGGTCACAACCAATAGAAGAAAGGGAAACTGTAATTAGGATATATTATGTGAGATTAAGAAGTTGTATTCAATAAATAAAAAGAAATGAAAATTTCAAAAAGTAAAGGAGACTGTGTGAATTATTTCCTCTGTTCTCATTATATCAGTATTTTCTTGTAAAGGTTCTTCACTGTTTTTCTTATTCATAAATATCTTTGCAAACAAACTAACATAGGAATCATGGCTGCCCACATTTTATCTAACATTGACAATTTGATTATGATTCATATGATTGTCAGACAATTTCTAATTATTTTCATTTATGTGAATGCTATTTTCCACTTCTTGTTTTGCTTTATTTTGAAAGTCATCTGAGCACACAGCATCAATTTCTGGACATCTAAGCTACTAATCAAATATATTTTGGATAGTGGTCAGTGTCAGTTTTTTTTTCAATCATTCTTATTAATTTCACATTATGATATAGTCTACTTGAAAAAATAGCCTCAGGCAGACATTTTAATTAAGTAGAAGAATACCTAAAAGAAAGAAAGCAGAATTGGCATAAATTATAATGTAAAAATTGCAATCATATTTTCCAGAAGAAGTCCAGCTTAAGTAACAGCATGACTCTTGGTATGGAAAGGTAAACAATGGAAACCAAGCAGGAAGTGATGCTCTGAGGAAATCTTAGTTCATAAATTACTTTATTCTCTCATATTTTAGGTATTATTTTTCATAGTCAAGACCAAAAATATTGTAGACTTGGCCAATAATACAGCTGCTTCCTAATCAAATATCTATTAATACATTCTTCAGTTCTCAATATCACTTGAATTTAACAAACAGAAATGAAGGAAGGTTGATCCGATCCAGGAGGAATGGATCACAATCCTAACTTTTAACATGGAGCTTTACAGTTTTCTCAGGGAATGTTTGAACTGGTTCATGAAAAGTCACCTGTGTTCTTATAGCCAGGAGACATTTATAGCATTACAGAAAAACAGCATAAAGAGTTTCCTGATTAAAGTCTGTGTAAGGCATAACCCTTCACACTGTCCGTATCTATGACTGTTCCAAAGAAAAGATAAAGAAAAACTCAGACATCTTTGAGCAAATACACGTACAAAAACATTCATGCATGTAAACATGCCACTTTTTCTCGAGCTACAAATGATAGAAAATAATAAAATAATATCAAAACTACTGGTAGTTAATTATTACAAAGAGCTTATATATGAGTAGAGAGTGATGCAGATTACAAGAAGGATTACAGCAGAATGAAAGGAAGTATTTTATGGAAGAAGGAATAGTACTCACTAAGATGTGTTGATCTACTCTCAGGATACAAAGGTTGCAATTAGTTTTAACTCAACATTAAAGATTTGGAGAGAATAGAGTTAGTATGTGTATGCTATTGCCTGTGTCTCAGAACAGAATTCACCTTATGATACTACTTCAAAAAATAAGCAAAATTATTAAGAAGAATAAAATGCAAAGTAAATAGGAGTTTGGGAAGATAATTTGTGCAGTGAAATATGTAAACACAATATCTTAGGAAAAATATTTCTAATGAGAGAAATATTTTTTAAAATGTAAAGTTGCCAAGATGTTTCTATGCTTTCTGTTGTTTCTGCTGCTGTTGAAGTTCAACCTTAATCCCAGGGGATCTGATAGGATGCTGGGGTTATTTTAATTCTTCTGATCTGTTGGGATTTTATTTTTGACTGAGTATGTAGTCAATGTTGGAGAAAGTTTCCTTAGGTTCTGTGAAGTGTTTGGGTGAAATATTCTATAGATATTTGTTATCTCTATTTGGTTTATAACATCTGTATCTGTTACCTCCAGTGTTTTTCCCCTTTAGGTTTTTGACTTGATGACCTGTACATTGGGTGAGAGTGGGTATTGAAGTCTCCTACTATTAATGTGTGAGGATAAATTTGTGGTTTAAAGTTTAGTAAACATTTGAACAAATGAAGGTGCCCTTGCATTCAGGGCATAGATGTTAAGAACTGATACATTATGTTGGTGGGTGTATGAAGTGTCCTCCACTTCTTTTCTTTTTTTTTTCTAATTTTTAATTGAATATTTTCTTTATTTACATTTCAAATGTCATCCCCTTTCCTGGTCCAACCCCCTAGGAACATCCTATCCCATCTCCCCTTCCCCTGATTCTATGAGAGTTTTCCCCCACCCTCCCACTCACCCACTCACTCCCACCTACCCGCCCTCACATTCCCCTACACCTTGGCTTCAAGTCTTCACAGGACCAAGGGCCTCTTCTCCCACAGATGCCTGAAAAGATCATCCTCTGATACATATTCAGCTGGAGCAATGGGTTTGTCCTTGTGTACTCTTTGGTTGGTGGTTTAGTTCCTGGGAGCTCTGGGTGTTCTGGTTGATACTGATGCTTTTCCTGTGGGCTTGCAAACACCCTGACTTCAGAGAGACTGAAGGAAAGACCATCCGGAGACTGCCTCACCTGGGGATCCATCCCATATACAGTCACCAAACCCAGATACTATTGTGGATGCTAATAGTGCTTGCTGAAAAGAGATATAGCTGTTTCCTGAAAGACACTGCCAGAACCTGACAAGTACAGAGAATGCTCACAGCCTCCACTTCTTTTGATTAGTTTTGCTTTGAAGTATATATATATATATATATATATATATATATATATATATATATATTTTAGATATTTGATGACTATACCAGGTTGCATCTTAGATCCATTTGTTGGGAAAATCTTAGTTGCTAAGTAAAGTCACACTGCAATCCACAGACTCAGAAAAGTTAGATAAAGAAGGAATGTTTTGGGGGTAGTGGTCCATGTGAATCACTTTGGAAAGCATAATAGAATAGATCATGTGGGTGGACTAGAGGCAGATGGGAATGGGAACAGAAGGGATAAGGTAAGAGTGCAAGTGACAGAGGGCTGGAGAGAGTATGGGATCAACTCCTGAAATACATGGACATTCACGGGGCAATACGAAAACTGAGTGTAGTGAAAACTTTCTGAATCTTATGAGGTTAACCCTTGCAAGTACTCATAGTAATGGAAGATATGAAGCCTGAACCAGCTATCTTCCATAACTAGCCTAACAGTGATGAGACAAGAATACCAACCCAGTCACAAAATCTACAACCCACAACCTGCCATGCATGCAAGATGCAGGGGCAATGATGGTATACAGCTTGAGAAGTTATCCATCAAAGACTGGTCTAACCCGAGGCTCACATCATGAGAGGGAGTCAATTTACAACATTGCTGAGATGCCCAGGATCAGGAAACTTGATGGTTCAGTCCTAGGATAGGACAGAACAAAACAAACAAAGTCAATAAAATGATTCCGAATGATATTCTGCTATACTCATAGGATCAGTGTGTTGCTCTGTTGGTGGGAGGAGATGCTGAGATGCACACTTGAACATTAATCTGAGCTCAGGGAACCCCCACAGAAGATGAAAAAGAAGGATTGCAGGATTCACCTGGTTTGAGGACAGATGTGCCACAGACCAGGCTCAGCAGATCCCCCTCAATCCGTGGGAATCAGAGTTTCAGACAGATGGGCATAGAGTCAGCGAGAATTGACAGACAGACACAGACATGAGAGAGAGTGTGTTGGATCTGAATATAATGTCAAATTGAGCATCAAACTTTTTATACACATATTGGAGTACTACTCAGCTATTAAAAAGAATGAATTTATGAAATTCCTAGGCAAATGGTTGGACCTGCAGGGCATCATACTGAGTGAGGTAACACAATCACAAAAGAACTCATATGATATGTACTCACTGATAAGTGGATATTAGCCCAGAAACTTAGTATACCGAATATAATATACAATTTGCAAAACACATGAAACTGATAAAGAACGAAGACCAAAGTGTGGACACTTTGCCCCTTCTTAGAATTGGAAACAATCACCCATGGAATGAGTTACAGAGACAAAGTTTGGAGCTGAGACAAAAGGATGGACCATCTAGAGACTGCCATGTCCAGGGATCCATCCCATAATTAGCCTCCAAACGATGACACCATTGCATACACTAGCAAGCATTTGCTGAAAGGACCCTGATATAGCTGTCTCTTGTGAGACTAGGCCGGGGCCTAGCAAACACAGAAGTGGATGCTCACAGTCAGCTATTGGATGGATCACAGGGCCCCCAATGGAGGAGCTAGAGAAAGTATCCAAGGAGCTAAAGAGATCTGCAACCCTGTAGGTGCAACAACATTATGAACTAACCAGTACCCTGGAGCTCTTGACTCTAGCTGCATATGTATCAAAAGATGGCCTACTCAGCCATCACTGGAAAGAGAGGCCCATTGGACATGCAAACTTTATATGCCCCAGTACAGAGGAACGCCAGGGCCAAAAAATGGGAATGGGTGGGTAGGGAAGTGGGGGGGGGAGGGTATGGGGGACTTTTGGAAATGTAATTGAGGAAAATACGTAATAAAAAAAATTAAAACAAAAAAAAGAAAATAGGGAAGTAAGGTGACACATCTGCAAGGTACAATGGGGTTACTGGATGCATAATGACTCTTACACAAAACAGAGGAATGTAAACACAAAGACTGGCAAGAACTGGGCAATAAAATAACTGCGACAAAGTCAGTTCTATCTTAGGTCAGCTATAGTCTTAAAAGCCAGGTGTGAGGTCTTTACACTCCTGGAGCAAGGACTTTCATGCCCAAGTCATGGTTCTAATTAGGGAGTTCCACTCTAGCTAACCTTCTCATGAATAATGCAATACTCTAAAAACCAGAGCTGGATCTACTTCCTAAATCATTGTAAATTCCTGTATATTGGAGCAACTTGGCTTTTATTCTGAGTGATAGTGTGGGGGGACTTTTCTACTAATAAGTAATGTAGTCTGCCATACATAACTATAATAAGAATTCTAAACTTACATTGCTAAACTTGCCCTAAGATTTCTAATTCTATGTAGTAGATAGTAATGCCTGATTTCTTTCACTATCTCTCTTACAATACTAGAGGCAATTCTGAATGTCACTGAATAGGCAACACTCTTACTGAATTCTGAGCCCAGGGTCAGCTCAAGGACTACCTATTGAATTGGTGAAGGCCAGGAAACAAAGTTCGAATTTGCTTAGGTATTTGGTAAGTCATTGCTTGGAGGCACCTATAATAAAACAATACTGAAAGGAAGCACACAGATACATTCGCAAGGACAAGTTTGGAGCACATATGCTATGGGATGTCACAGTTCCAGGAGACTAAGTTTCTATGAACTTTTTGCCTCGGGAATGTATCCAGGCTTTTGGCCTGTTATGCGTGTCACTACTGGAGTGGATGTAGCACAGAAGGAAAACACAGCTCACAAAGTCAACTAAGCAGAGCTCATAGGAGCCTACAGAGAATGAAGTACCACAGAGCCTGCTGCACCAAGCTCCCTGCAAAAGTGGTTCTTTTATTTTTTTAATGATTATTTTGTTTGTTTTTATGTCAAATGTTATCCACCTTCCCAGTTTCCCCTCCACAAACCCTCTATTCTTTCTCCCTTCCCCCTGCCTCTATGAGGGTGCTCTCCCACCCACTCACCTACTCCTGCCTTAGCACCCTAGCATTATCCTACCCTAGGTCATCTATCCTCCACAGGACCAAGGGGCTTCCCTCCCATTGATGCCAGATAAAGCCATCCTCTGCTACATAGCTACATATGCAGCTAGAGCCATGGGTCCCTCCTGTGTACTATGGTTTAGTCCCTGGGAGCTTTGGGGGTTCTGATTGGTTGATATTGTTCTTCCTATGGAGTTGCAAATCCCTCCAGCTCCTTCAGACCTTGCCCTAACTTGTCCATTGGAGTCCCTGCCAATGTTTGGCTTCAGGCATCGGCATCTGTATTGGTCAGGCTCTGACCGAGCCTCTCAGGGGACAGCTATACCAGGCTTCTATCAGCAAGCACTTCTTGGCATCATCAATAGTGTCTGGGTTTGGTGTCTGCAGATGGGGATGGATTTCTAGCTAGGTCAGTCTCTGGATGGCCTTTCCTTCAGTCTCTGCTCTATTATTTGCCCTTGCATTTTCCTTTGACAGGAGGAATACTGAATTAATATTTTTGAAGTGGGTAAGTGCCCCCATCTGTTAACCTGGGGGTCGTGTCTATCCATTTGATATAGTTCCTACAGGTCCTCTCTGATGGGTATATGTCCCATTGGATAATGTCCTCCCTGTTGGATCCTGGAAAACTCTTGGGTCCATGGCATCTGGGACTTTCTAGTGGTTACGCCCATTCCCCCTCCTTCCACTGCTACACACCTCCTTTCAAATTCTTGACCCTCTGTACTTCTGCCCTTCTCCTCTGTATTTATCTCCTTCTGTATCTGAATCACCCCTCTTTTTCCACCACCCTCCTCTTTCCCTCTCAGTTCCCTGTCTCCCTATGGTACTTTAGTTTGTGAATTTTGGTTGGACTCCTAAGAATCAAAGTGAGGACTGGTCTAACTCCTGTGAAGGCTCATGGGACCGTCTTCCTCCTACTAGATTACTGTCTTAGTTAGGGTTTTACTTCTGTGAACAGACACCATGGACCAAGGCAAGTCTTATAAAAAGCAACATTTAATTGGGGCTGTCTTACAGGTTCAGAGGTTTAGTCTATTATCATCAAGGTGGGATCATGGCAGTATCCAGGCAGGCATGGTGCAGGAGAAGCTGAGAGTTCTATGTCTTCATCCAAAGGCTGCTAGTGGAAGACTGACTTTCAGGCAACTAGGGTGAGGATCTTATACCCATACCCACAGTGACAGACCCATTCCAACCAGGTCACACCTATTCCAACAAGGCCATATCTTCAGATGGTGCCACTCCCTGGTCCAAGGATATACAAACCATCACATTTACATTGTTCAGCTTTCATATGAGGGTTATAGATAGTTTTATTAGATCTTGCTATAAGGAGTATCACTGGGAGGATTGCTCTTTTACAAATGTAAAGGAAGAAACAGTGCATCTGGGGAATACAGAAGGTTGGAAAGGGAGAATAGAAGGAAGGGCAGAAGGAGAGGCTGCAACCATGTTGTATTCTATAAGAGAAGAATGAAAAAAAGAGAGAAATGCAAAGAAAGAGGGGAATATATGGTATATATTAGGTTTTACCAAGGTTTACGAAATCTCTGAAATTGCTAGGGAACCTTCAGAGTCAAGTAATATTTCCTTTAAGGGCATCGTGGCTATTTGTATGAGAGTTAACAGATTGTATTTGTTGAAACAGCGTGATGTACTGTGATAGAGTGATAGAGTGGAGGATTACAGTTCATGGCAATAAATGCCAACTGCAGTGACTTTATCAGTAAACTGCTATTGCCAACATATTCATAAACACAGTGTCATTGCTTAATCCTCAATGCATAGAAATAAAATGCTTTCTAATGTTTGTGAGCTTCATAAGACTTGATAAAGAAAGCTATTATGTTAGCATTAAAAGTGCTTTTATTCTGGATTCATATTGTACCTTTGACAATATGCAAACTTAGATTTTATAAAACTGCATGACATCTTTAAGCTCATTTATATTCTTTTACTGTTTTTATGTCCCTAAAAATTCAAAATTCAGAATGTAAAACCTATACAAATATGATTTCATTAAATCCAAATAAAATTAATCATAATTTAAATAAAAAATATCTAAGTGTTAACACCTAACCATTCTGTTTGTGTGTCAATCAGTTTTGTATTTCTGCTGAATAATACAACTTCATAGTAAGAAAGAATATATATACAGTACTACCTATATTTTTTAAATCCAGAAAAAAGTTATGGTATATACTTCAACAATGCTTTTAAAGCTGTTTGTTCTAAATATCAATTGAAAATAAATATTGAAAACTTTGGTTATTTAACCTCTTCTTCATGACTATATGAATTTTAATATTATTCTAGTTTTGTGAACTAGAAATACACTGATAATTAATTTTATAAATGTGATGTCTGAAGACGTTCATGGGTATGTACATGTGTATTTGTGTGGGGAGGTGCTAGAAGGCACATTGGATCACCTCATACGGAAAGTACAAACATTTGTGATTATGGTTTTTTTTAGGTTTTAATAACTGAACTCTGTATTTTAGAAGAATAATAAGTGCTTTTAACTTCTGAGACAGTTCTGCAGCACTGACACTGGTACTTTGATGGGAATTTTATTGATTTTTTAAAAAAGAGCCATTTTGATAATTTTCATTCTCCTTGTGTTGAGCCATGAAAGCCAAGATCGATGAATTTCAATATTTTTAAACATGTTGTAGGAATAGAGTAGCAGACACAGGTTGATAGTGGGAGGTAGAACAATGAAAAAGAACAGAAGACCTGAAAATGAACCCACATATCTACATCAGTGAATTCTGAATTTAAAATAAAAAAAAATGTCAAAATACTTCACAAATGACAGCCTCTTCAGCACACATTTGCTGGGGAAACCGAATATATGCACTTCTTAGATGTGGTTTTATTACTGTGAAGATACACAATGACAATGGAAATTATTTAAAAAAAAGCATTTACTTGGGGCTGGCTTACACTTTCAAAAGTGTAGTCTATTATAGGCAAGGTGGGAGACACTGAGGTATACAGGCAGCCATGGTGATGGAGGAGAATCTGAAAGTTTTATATCCTTCTCAGCAAGCAGCAGGAAGTGGACTGAGACATGCCATCTCCAATAATGCCACACCTACACTAACAAGACCTCACCTCCTAATAGTATCATTCCTTATGAGCCTATGGGGCCCAATTCAATTCAAACTACCACACACATGTAAACAGCTGAAACTATAGTCCCATCTTTCATTTCATATATAAAGTAATGCGAGTTGTATCATGACCTTAATATAAGATATAGAAAATAGAAAATACTATAGGGAACCAATGGAGATATTGCACAGGCAATAATTTTATGAATTATAAACAGACAGACTAGGGAATAAAAGCAAAATTTCTCATTGGCACTGAATCCAAATGAAATATTTCAACACAGGTCTAGGAGGATGGTTTCTTAAAATGTTTGTTTCCACACAGTGCCAAGGAGACAGTCTCCTGTTTATGACTCCTTGCTTGCTGTTACTCGAGGAAAAAAAATATTGATTCACTGTGCCCATTTCAGGGGTTTCATTATGCATTGTTATTTCATCTCTGAAGGATTCAATGTCATTGACCTCTACAGGGATCTGAACATGTGTGCACATAGTCACATACAGCCACTCACACCAATGTCTAATTTAAAACAATAAAAACAAATCTTTTAATATTTTTTAAAGCTGTAGAGATAAGTTAACTTTCAACAGAGGAAAGGCAGGACTCTACAAATTGTACTTCCCATCCCTTACATCCAACATAATATTAATATCCAGATAATCTAAACTAAGTCTTCAGAAAGTCAAAGGAACCTAATAACTGGAGTGGGATAAATGGCTTAGAGGGTACATATTTATGGCATGCTCCTGGGGAACTGAGTTTGAATCCTTAGCATCCATCCATAAGTTCAATGAAGCAGCACATGTCTATAACTTCAGAACTGGGGTGTGGAAAAATGTGGGTATGTTCAACACCCAGTCAGATGAAACTGAACTTCAATTACAATAACAGACCCTTCCTTAATGCTCATTGTGGAGTAGCAACTTACGAATACATCCTGATACAGACCTTGGGCACCACACATGCTTACACATGTTCATATATAGATGTGTAATATTCACACATACTTTGATACATACTTATTCAACAAATAAATACAGACATCACTTGATCCATCATGTAATTTCTTTAAAAAGTAAAACAACCACAACAACCACAGCAAAAGATATACTGGTGGCCAAAAAAGAGATGACGAAATACGTGCTCCTTAACCTTCAGAGACACACAAATCAATACTACACTGAGATTTCACATTGCCTTCATTCTAACTTGAGATACCATCAAAATGGGTACTAAAGATAACTGAAGACAAACTGACACTCAAATACTGGTGAGGATTCGGGGCTAGGGTAGAAGGAAGAAATCATATTTACTCTTGGTATGAGTGAAAGCTATGATGGAATTGAAGATAATAATATTGTTAGATAAGCCAAGCAGAAGGAATGACATATTTCCTCTAATAATATGTGATATTGTTAGTGATAATAATAAGGTCCTCCTTCACTTCCTTTTTTGCTCCCTCCTTCCTTCCTTCCTTCCTTCCTTCCTTCCTTCCTTCCTTCCTTCCTTCCTTCCTTCCTTCCTTCCTTCCTCCCTTCCTTTCCACAGTCTCTCTTGGAGAAGGCAAAGGTTATATAATCCAGCAGTTCATTTGGGGTGAGTTCTGTGGGAGAAGTGGCTTTAAACTAATTGAACAGGAAGGAGACACCTGCAAACTAATGGAAAGTTTTCTGATAAACTTAATACAGAATGTGACACAGAAGATAGACTTCCCAGTCTATACACCCCACACACACCCAAATCTGAAAGTAACTCAAAAGTTTTAAGTGTATTTCAGAAGCCCTGATTCTACACTTGAGTACTGAGCTGGACCTTAAGAGCACACCTTCCACTTTACAAAGTTCATTCTATGTAAATTTAGCTCAGATATGTGATCTTAAGGAACTGAAATATAAAATGTCACTGACTACTACTTCATGGCTGCCCACTGCCTCTGCTCTCCTCACTTGCATATTCTTCTTCATTGAATCTTGGTATTGGATGGGGGGCGGGGGGGCGCTGCTCTACTGAGCCTCTGTTCTCTTGTTTTGTCTCACACCCAACCATTGTCCTCCAAAGCCATTCATTTTAACCAAGTTGCAGTCTCTCAGTTCAGTCCCTATTTTACATACAGACCTTGCCAACCAAGTTCAATAGCTGGTCATAAATGAGGCCCATGAAGGCAAGGTTGACTTACAACTCACCTCCTAGCAAGTCAGTTTTGAACTTCAGTGAAGTTTGCCCACCTCCTGATTCATAGCAATTTTGAAGCAACAAACATGGGAACTCCTGGATCAGAGTTTCCTAGTCTGCCTAAGTCTCCAGGGCCCTTTCTCTGAGTTCAGGCTATCTAAATCAAGATAGATGCTCGGATGTATTCCAAGACTCCTGCAACAGCATCCTAAAGGAGCAGGGAACGAAAGTTGTGAATATCAGGAACTAGACTAATAATTTAGGAGAAAGAAATAACAAGGAGGGGGAGAGAGGAAGTATATTTATGCATGTAAAGTAGAACCCCTTATTTGTCTTTCAAGTAAAACTAGATGAATAATAGCAAAAATATCAAAGAGTAATATTGAATTTACAGACATTCTACCATTTTTGTTTCATCATTCTTGGTGCAACTTCTTCAATGGTTCAGTGTTCACTACAGATTATTATCCAGTTTCCCTCTAGCCTCCCTTGTGAGCTCTCTCCTCTCCTCTCCTCTCCTCTCCTCTCCTCTCCTCTCCTCTCCTCTCCTCTCCTCTCCTCTCCTCTCCTCTCCTCTCCTCTCCTCTCCTCTCCTCTCCTCTCCTCTCCTCTCCTCTCCTCTCCTCTCCTCTCCTCTCCTCTCCTCTCCTCTCCTCTCCTCTCCTCTCCTCTCCTCTCCTCTCCTCTCCTCTCCTCTCCCCTCCCCTCCCCTCCCCTCCCTCCCCTCCCTCCCCTCCCTCTCCTCCCTCTCCTTCTTCTTCTTCTTCTTCTTCTTCTTCTTCTTCTTCTTCTTCTTCTTCTTCTTCTTCTTCTTCTTCTTCTTCTTCTTCTTCTTCTTCTTCTTCTTCTTCTTCTTCTTCTTCTTCTTGTTCTTCTTCTTCGCCTTCGCCTTCTCCCTCTCCCTCTCCCTCCCTCTCTCTCTCTCTCTCCCTCTCTCTCTCTCTCTCTCTCTCCCTCTCTCTCTCTCTCTCTCTCTCTCCAACTGTTGTGCACAAAACTGTGAATGTCATTGTTCTTAAACTATTAAGCTTTAACATATAATAAACACATTAAACATTCACCTATTTAATATGCCTAATAGCTATTGCTTCCTCTGAATTCACTTCTAAAGCCCCTCTGTTTTCATAACTAAATTGATATGATCACAAATAATCCAATATTTTCTCAAATATCTAGAACTAAAAGCTCAACACCATTCACTGCAGTGTGTCAGTAATCTCTTCTTTTTTGAGTACAAGTCTAATCAATCTACAGATTTATTTCTGAGACTACACAAATACAATGCTGCCTCTAGTCAAGGCTGCTCAAAGAAGAAAACCCTCAGGGCAACTGTCAGTTTACATAGTGGCTAAAAAAAGTTTGAAAAGCATTAGCCTCAAAGTAGGGGAGACATTAGAAACTGCAATGTTCACCTATATCCCAGAATTATCTGGGCTTATGTAAGTTGAAAACAGAATTACCCAAGGGCATATGTGCTGCAACTGAAATAGAAAAGTCCCAAGTTTCCAAAGAGAACTATAAGTAGTTGGCAGCCAGAAAGCTTGCTTGAGAGCATTATAAAATGACTAATCGAAGTACGTTGATACATTCAATAATTGTGTATGTAGCTGTAACTGCTATAATGACTATAAAATAAGGAAGGTCCAAAACAAGTTTTCACATAATTAAGGGTATGTGAATTGAGAGTGATATCTTTTTAAAGTTTGAAAATTAATTTAATTGGCTGGCTACTAAGTGATTTAAAAAATATTCTGTGTGGTTTACTATGTTTATTATCAGCCAGAACATAATATAGACAATAATAGATAGAAGTAATTATTTGTGATTAGTTTCTTTTATTCATTATTGATTTTATAATTTATATAATCAAAACTATAATCTTATTGAATTATAAATATGACTATAAAAATGATGTTAAAAATGGAAAGGAAAATAGAAAATATGATAATAATATAAAATTATTTTCTTTTCAATATGATCATCAAAAAGAATCTATGGATGTGAACAACAATTAAAACTGAGATAAACCATGGGTACTGATGGAAACCAGGGAGGATGATAATCGCACACAAAAAGGATTATTTTGTCCAAAAATTGAATTTTTTTATGATTCAAGAAAAGCATCTTAGAGCAAACAAACTTCTACAGATATTACTGAGGTAATTATAGCACCAACTCTAATAAATGGTCTGTGACAAAAAATGTAGATTCTAACACTAGCAGTGATAAAATCATCATACTGAACAATGCCTTAAGAAACAAACCACAGCACAAAAGATGACAAAGTACTTAATGAGCACAAGAAAAATCAACATAGTCATTGAAAGTAATTTAGTAAACCACATTGCCTTTGGAAAAGCAACTAATTAAAATACATGTATATGTATCAAAGGAATGGTATTCATTAGACTTATTTGTCATAGATACATGCAGTGATTTAGGAGCAGAGAAGGGAAAGAAGTCAAATCTTTGTATTTTATAAGGACTACAATTTTTTCCACAGTAAAATCAACATGTGATGTCAATGACTTCACAAATCTGGGAATAATAGTAAATGTTCACAGTTTTGAACTTTACAAAATAGCTGTATTTTGAGCTAAACACAATAGTGTATACTTACAATACTACCACTTGAGAGGTATTACAAAGACTGTCTAAGGTAGAACTTAGTTGTAGGTTATTTTTCCAATATGCTGGATAATTTTACAGTACGTGTAAGCAAATATAACACAGAAGACAATCAAATGAAATATGGTTCTTTTGATATATCTTCTTTTATATGGCCTATTTCTACTTATAGCATTTTAATCACACCTCTCTAAAATAATATCTACTCTTCCTTCCCATTTCACCTCTCTAAAATAATATCTACTCTTGCTTCCCATTCTTCCATGAACAGTTTGACTCCGTCAACCTAGACGATGATATGTTCCCATTTGACTAAAAGATCCTTGGAATAATTAAGAAGTTTTTTGACATCTCTGGTGACACATCAGAGTTTACTATACATTCATTCTTTGAAGTCATCTTCTGGCCTTTGAAACATTCCCATTCATTTTATTATTCACTGTCCCATTTGCAGAATAATTGTCAACCCACAGACCTCTAAGTTCTGGTTCCTGACCATCTGACTCCCGCAGCATCTCTCAGCTATAAATGCTATATATAAGTTTAAAGGAAAAAAAACTTCAACTATTATCTTTTGTTGAACTTTCTTCCATTAGCCTCAGAATTATATTTCCATGGTTCTTTTGATCTTGTCCCTTGAGTCTCTTAAAACTCTTCCTAACTAGCTGGTCAAGATCTAAAGTCAAATCCTCTTTCTTTTCTTCCCCAGAGCCTTATCTCTTCATTGTTTCTTACACTTCAAGTGACCCATGCCCCTCTGTCAAGCACTGACACAAGGCTTCTAGTTCACATTACCCCTTCATGTTTGTGTCATATCTATTGTATTGTGCTGTTAATTTATCTTCTGGTTATAAACTTAACAAATTTATATTTTTCTACCCCTAATCATATGTTTAAATTCATGGCCATATATGTGATTTCTCAATACTATCCAACCATCTCTGCTTCTGTTCTTATATCTTCTGAGAGATTCCTCACTTTATTTGATGCAGGTTTAAGAAACTACTCTCTGGATAATCAAAGGTGCTGCTTACAATTGTTCAAGTCATGTTATTAATGACTTTATCGGACTTATCAGACTTTCTGAATAAGGAAGCCTTAGGCATGTACATTGACAGTTTGATAAAATAGATGATTGCTTTTCTTACTATATAGGTCAAGCATAAAGTCATATTAGAATACTTACTTGCCTTACTATTTTGCTCATATGATTCTTTAATGATATTGGCATTAAAAATAATACTCTAAGCACACATAGGAAAATCCTTCATATGGTCTATCCCTGACTATCTGTAGTGCCATGCCGTTAATATATTTGCCTTATATCTGGACTTCTTTAAATGTCATGCTTTGCTTCATGATTTCCTGCCATAATAAATTATCAGTTTGTATTTTTGATGTTGAAAAACGCTTCCCATTAAACTTCATCTAGTTAACTCCTAACACTTCCTCTCAGCTTCCATTTCAGTTCTCTGTGAAAATACTCTCAGTCATAGCTTACTTAATACTGTTTTACCTTCTGGAGCTATCTTCCCAGAGGATTTTCTAAAGTAATACTTCAAAGTTTTGTAGGAACTAGTTCTTGTGGAACATCAAGTTTCTAATCCTAGATCAGTCATGACTTTGCCTTAGATGTGTGAATGCCTCATAAATGTGAGAATATGAAGCAAAAATGAAGAGTTAAAGAAAACTATGAAGAAAAGAAGGAAGGAAGGGAGGGAGGGAGGGAGAGAGAGAGAGAGAGAGAGAGAGAGAGAGAGAGAGAGAGAGAGAGAGAGAGAGAGAGAGAGAGAGAAAGCAAAGTCAGACAGGGAAAGAAGAAAATGTAGGTGAGTAGTAGAGAGGAAGGAAGAAAAAATAGTTTCTACTTATTATTGCCCATAGTATAACCAACAGAAAAGTTTAATAATGATGATACTTCTTTGAGAAGTGATATTTATCTTAAACAAATGTACATGTGATGAATACGTTCTATAATTTAATAAATTAAAAAAGTGATTTGTTTTTAAAGCATGACAGCTTATAGAGTTCTGGTGAAATATAAAATTGAAACATGTTCTGTTATATAAAATATATTTGGAAAATGCTTTGTAAACATAACAGTAGACTGGTTTAGTTGCTTAATACTTTTCATATATTTCAGATAATTTCTGTGGAGTATATCTATCAATGTAAATATATTTAAGTTGTTTAAAATATTTCGAAGAAATTGTTTTTATATTTCAGTAACAAGAACATTAAGAAATTGTTGAACAGATTTTTCACATTTGTTTATTATCAACGGATCTAGAGCAAGGGCGAAACTCCTCCATTTTCAGTGGGAGGGAAAACACGTATAGTTACTATGGAAATCAATATGACAATTCATCAGAAAACTGGAAATTGATCCACTTCAAGACCCAGTTATTCTATTCTTGTGCATATACCCAAAGGACACTTCACATTTCTCCAATGACAGTTGCTTAACTATCACTTATAATACCAGAAACTGGAAAAAACCTAGATATTCCTCAAGCAAAATATGAGTAAAGTAATTGTGGTACATGTACATGATGGGGTATTATTTAGCAGCTACAAAGAAAAAAATGTCAATACTAAATTTTCAGCCAAATGGACAAAATTCATCCTGAGGTCAGGTAACTCAGACTCAGAATATATATATTCACTTTTAAGTGGCATATATTCACTTACAAGTATATATTAGCTATGAAGGATGAGGTATGAGTATGAGTATGGGGTGAGACAGCTGGAATTTGAGGTCCTAAAGGACCAGTGTTGAACTCGAGAGCAGTAGAAATTTTCTGCAGCCTATGAAGGTGACTCTAGTGAGAATTCCTAATAATGAAGGATATAGAGTGATATTTCTAATATGCATCCTTTTAAAAGAAAATATTACATGAAATAAAAGTCAAAAGCCAGAAATGAAGAACTAAGACAACAGGAATTCTCAGGAACTGAGGCTATTTGTAATAAAATATTTAAAATGCACTATAATGCCTACAACTGTTTCTTCAGAATTTATATTAGCAGAGCTAGATTCTAGGTTGTAATGCATTTTCTTAGAGCCAGTTCCAAAACCCCAGCATTGAGCAAAGAAAGAAATGTTCCAAATGTGGGGAAATCAGCAGTTTGGGCAAGTAAACAAAGAGAATATGGAAAATTACCTTGGGGCTGAGAATCTTTACTGAAACATAAATCCATGAGATTATAAAGGTCAAAAACAAAATGTTCCCTGAAGTCTATTAAAGTTATAGAATGTTAAACCTAGACTACACTTATGAATTATCAATAATGCTGCAAGAGGAGGCACAGTAATGGGGAGGAATGGCAAATCTCTAGTGAATTTTGAAATCTTTTCTCAAAAAAACAAAACAAAAACAAAAATCGGTAGCCTTCCTATAGACAAATGACAAATGGTTCAGAAAGAAATCAGGAATACAATACAGTTCAAATAGCCACATACAATATAAAACTCTATAACTCTATAACTCTGAGTAACTCTAACAAGCAAGTAAAGGATTTATTTTTATGAAGTAAATTGAGGAAGATATCATAAGATGGAAATCTCTCCCATGCCCATGGATCTGTAGGATTAACATAGTAAAAATGCCCATCCTACCAAGTGCAAGCTACAGATTCAAGGCAATTCTAATCAAATCCCAGAACAATTCTTTCTTTTAAATGTTTTATTTATTTTTATTCACTTAATATCCCAATTTAGGTCCCCCTCCTTTCTTCCCACAAGAAATCCTTGTTGAGTGCCATCCCTCTCTGAGTCATCTATTCCCTGTAGGACTAGGAATATTCTCTCTAACGAGACTCAACCAAGCAGTCCATGTATGGGAAGAGGATCTAATGGCAGGCAGCAGAGTATAAGACAGCCCAATACCATTCTTTACAGACCTTAAAAGGACAATAGTTAATATCAATGGGATAAAAAAAAATACAAACAAACAAGGACAGCTAAAACATTTGTTTACTTTAAAAAGAATTTCTGGGCATATCACCATCACAGATTTCAAGCTGTATTACAAAGCTATAGTAATAAAAATCCCATGGCATTGGCATAAAAAATAAGCATATTCAGTAATGGAATCAAATAGAAAACCCACACATTAAAAACATATGAAAAAAACACACATAAAACCATACACATATGAACATCTGATATTTTTTATAACAAGACCAGAAATTCACAATGGAAAAAGCAAGCATCTTCAACAAATGGTGCTGGTTTAACTAGATGTCTGCTTGTAGAAGAATGCAAATGGATCCATATCTCTCCTCTTGAACAAAACTCAAGTCTAAGTGGATCAGAGAGTTCAACATAAAACCAGATACACTGAACCTTACAAAAGAGAAATTTGTAAATATCCTTAAACACATTGTCACAGGAGGCAAGTTTAGAACAAAACACTGATAGCACAAGGACCTAGATAAACAATTAATATACAGCACCTCATGAAACTGAAAGTTTCTCTAAAGCAAAGGACAGCATCAATAGAACAGAACAATAGCTTACAGAATGGGAAATTTTTTTTTTCACAAACTTCACTTTCACAGAGGACTAATATCCAAAATATATAAAGAACTCAGGAAACTAGATATCAACAAACCAATTAACCCAATCAAAACTAAAATACAGATCTAGATATATAATTTTCAATAGAGGGATCTCAAATGGCTAATAAACACTTAAAGAAACATTCAATATTCTTAGCTATCTGGTAAATGTAAATAAAAACTATTTTGAGATTCTATCTTATACCTGTCAGAAGGGCTAAGGTCAAAAATACAAGTGACACCTCATGCTGGTGAGGATGTAGAGGAAAGGCTACATTCCTCCATTGCTTATAAGAATTCAAACTTGTATAGCCTCAGTGAAAATCAACATTCTTCAGAACAATAGAAATCTATCTACATCAAGTCCCAGCTATGCCACTCTTGGGCATATACCCAAAGGATACATCATCTTACTGCAAGGACATCCTCTCAACTCTATTCACTTTCACTTTATTCACAATTCTCAGAACCTGAAAACAACCTAGATGTCTCTCAATCAAAGAATGTATAAAGAAAATTTTGTTCCTTTACACATGGTAATTTTACTCAGCTGTTTAAAAAAAAAAGTTACATCATGAAATCTCCAGGCAAATGGATGGACCCCCGCCCACCCCCAAATTTCCTCAGTGAGGTAACCCAGACCCAGAAAGGTGAATTCATGGAATATATTCATATATAAGTGTGTATTAACAAATAAGAAAGGATAATCATGCTGCAACAGACCCAGGTAGGTTAAGGAGCAAGGACAGCTCAAAGGATACTCATAGACTTTCCTTGGAAGAGGAAATTGAATAGATTTTGCACATAGAATGGCAGCTGGTAGGAATGGAAACAGAGGGGGATAAGAGGGTAGGGTTTGGAAGGAGAGAGCAATAGGAAGGACAATTGGAATTGGGTGGATTAGGGGAGCATTTTGCAAACCTAGTGAATTAGAAACTCCTTGGAATCTACAAAGGTAACCCTAGCAGAGTCCTAGGAATGGAGGGTATAAAGTATGAACGAGCCATCCTGTGTAACTAGACATTGTTTTCATTGGTAGATTTGGAACATCAACCTAACCATACAAATTTTGAATTCCAATTTGTTCTGCCTGTAAGATGTGCTAGGATAATGATAGTGCAGAACCTGTAGGAGTGACCAACCAATGACTAGCTCAAATTTAGGCCCTTGCCATGAGAGAATCCATGACTGACTCAGCATGAGAGGCCAGGAACCAGCGGTTGGATAGAACCTAGGCTAGAATCAAACCCTTGATATAAGGGTTTTGTCTTAGGGTTTTACTGCTGGGAACAGACACTTTGACCAAGTCATCTTTTAAGGACATATAATTGTGGCTAGCTTAAATTATCATCAAGGCAGGATTATGGTAGCATCCAGGTAGGTATAGAGTAGGAGGAGCTGAGAGTTTATCTACATTTGCAGGCTGCTAGGAGAAGACTGGTTACCAGGAAGCTAGGAGGAGGGTCTTAAAGCCCATGCCCACAGTGATACACTTCCTTTTACAAGGTCACACCTACTCCAACAAGGCCATACCTCCTAATTGCACCCACTCCCTGGGCTAAGCATATTCAATCCACCAGAGGTATGTGCTGTTTGGTTTATATTCCTATAGGTCTGCTTTGTTTTGAAGAAAAACTGAATAAGGAGGAGTGGGTCTGGGGAAAGAGGGTGATGGGGTAGGTGATTGGAAGAATTACATGGAGGGGAAAGTGCAGTTAGGATGTAACTTATGAAAGAATAACAATGAAAATAGATTTTTTTCCTCACATAAATATGCCCTGATTACTGTTCCCTCTTCACCTTCTCAAGTCCACTGTTACATCCTCTACAATGTGAATCAACAGGTATTTAAGGTATAATATCAAACAAAGTATAATAAGATTTAAAAGAAACAACACCTGAGGCAGAGATTCAATCATTCCCACACTCAAGAATTCTGTAAAAACTTAAAACTGGAAGCCCTGATCTATAAGTAAAATATTGGATAAAAGAAAAGAAAATGCATAAATAAAATAAAATAAAAATAAAATAAATAAAATTGAATTAAAGAAAAAATAAAGGAAAAGCCCAGACATGTCTTCGTAAGACAAAATCCCTCTAAGATGCTGCAGAGTTTCTTTCTGTTGCCCATCTACTGCAGGGCATGTACTGAGAATAAAAAGCAGTCTGTTTTCCCAGTGACAGTCCCTTGTCAGAAACTAAAGCTTCATATATGCTTATGAATTGGAGATTTCTTCTGGGTATGTTTGGGGACATGTTTCCACTTCTCCTTTTAGCTTAGTGCCCATAGCGTGCAGACCTGTGCAGGCCTTGTGCCTGCTACCTCAGTCTCTGCAAGTTCATATATATGTTCATAGTCTTGTTGATTTACAGGGGCTGGTTTCCTTGATATCCTCCATCTGTCTTCTTGTTGTTGTTGATGATGTTTGTTTGCTTTTGTTTTTGTTTTCATTAATGCTTTTTATGTATTCACATTACATCCCTATTGTAGCTGCCTGTCTCCTCCCAGTTCTCCCTCACACAGCGCTTTCTCCCTCTGTTCCTCTTTACCTCTTAGATAGAGAGGTCCTCTGCATATTGACTCGCCCTGACTTGGAGGTGAGACCAACAGAGTCAACTAACCTAGAAAGTTGGGGACCTCCAAAGACTGAACCATCAAACAAAGAGCATACAAGGGCTGGGCATAGGCCCCAACACATATGTAGCAGATGTGCAGCATGGCCATCATAAGGTCCCCCAATAACTGGAGCAGGCTCTTACCCTGACTCTGTTTCCTGCCTATGTATGCCTGTTCCCTTAACAGGGTTATATTGACTGGCCTCCTTAGGAGAGAATGTTCCTAGTCCTGCAGTGACTTGAGGTGCTACGATTCATTTTGCAATAAAAACATTTCAACATATCTTTGAAGCTCTTGCCAAAACAATTGTAAGCCCAAGGGTTTTCCACAAAACAACAGTTGTTGCTTGGACATGACCAATGATTTGGACAAGGACTGAAGATCTAAAAGAACCTTGTTTCTCCTGTACACGCCAAGGAATTGCCACTTGTATGAATACCAAAGGTGAAAGGTGTTTCTTATGCCCTTGTCCTCCTGGGTACAGAGGGTTTACCTGTAAAACTGACCCTGATTCCTGTGGAGGGAGTACGTACCAATATGGTGGCACTTGCTATGAAGACCCTGCATACCATATCTGTATCTGCCCTGCTAGTAATCCTGAAGAGTTTTCAGAGAAATATCACAGTATGCTTCCAGCCCTGGCCACAACTAGACTGTGTGCCAGGGTGTAATTGTTGGCTGCTCCTGCTTCTGTGTGCTTGTCTTCTGTGTGCTTGTATACCAAGGCAGGCATTTTGATGTGGAAGTGGATGAATGTGTTTCTGATTCCTGCATGAATGAGGTTGTAGGCTCAATGAGATAGATAAATATTGTATGCCTGTCTTCAAGAGTATTCGGATGGGAGCTGTAGGCTTGGATTTTTTAAAAATCTACTTTAATAATGGTTCTCAAACACTTTGACTCCCCCTTCTATCCCATTGTCCAAAGATAGGAGAGAAGAGATGGATAGTAGGACGATGGGTATGTAGACCTGTTTAGAAGTAGTTTTCTGTTGCCAGGATACTAATAGTCCACTTCAAATGATATTATTAGGCATGAATCAGCAGGGGTGGCACAATCCAGCAGAAACAGCCAGGCCTCTGCCAAATGAGCATGAGTCAGTGGGAGTGAGCAGAACCAGCAGGAACACTAGGAGATGTTCTCTGCTGTGCCTCTCTCAGTGAAGACATGAGATCAACAACGTGTTGAACAGCTAGCTATGCAACTGTCCTGTCACTGTCTGTTGGGTCCTACTTATACTCTCCCCAAACATTACATGTCTTCTCTTGGATCTGATTCAGCAAAACATCCCAAATAAGCTTCTGGAAGTCATGACACAACCTGAAATTTCCACTTAAGTGAACTGTGAGTTGTAAATTAATGAGTGTGGATCCCAGATATGTCTACATGATGCCATGTGTCAGGACATTCTTGATGTTTACTTCTGTGACTATGTACCCTCTGGCTCTTGTACCTTTTCTGCCTCCTTTTCTGCAAGTTTCCCTTAGCTTAGAGGGGAAGGGTTTTATTGAGACATCTCCTTCAGGTTTGAGTGTTTCACAGTCTCTCACTCTTTGAATAATTTCTGGTTGTCCATCTCCATGCTTGTTCCCATCTGCAGTAATAGGAAGCTTCTCTGATGATGGTGGGGAAAGGAACTTATCTATGAGTATAGGAGATCATTAGTCACCATTTTATTGCTACAAAGAAATATAGCACTTTTTTTTTTCTTGTTCTTTGGACTATCTAGTTTCAAGTTCTTTGTCACTCAAGCAATGTTGGAGTGGGTCTTCAATCAAATTAAGTATTTCTTGGCTACTGCTAGGAGCTCTTTGCCTTCATTGCCATAGCATATCTTGCAGGCATGGAACCACTGTTGATGGAAAGAGATTGTAAGTGACCAGACTGTTGTTTCACTTGTCTTTTGGTAGAATGTGGAGCACATGCCTGTACCAAAGACTTTAGCAGATTGGTATGAAGGCTTTATGTGGGCACCTGTGCTATGTCTCCATGTTCACTGAGTTATACAGGTATTTCTGTCAGCAATGGCCCCTTGTCATCAGTTTGTAGACAGCAACTTATAGCCTTAGAAACAATGTTTTCTTTCTTAATCCATTTGTCATTTGTATAAAAGATGACTACTGATTTTTATAAGTTAATTTTCTATACAATTACATTGCTAAACTTATATGTCAGTTGTAGGAGTGTTCTGAGATGTCTTAAACATCACTTATGTAGTCTATCAAATTATCTGCAAGCAAGGTACTTTTTCTTCTTCATTTCCAATTAATTTCCCCTTGATCTCATTCAGTTGTCATATTGTTCTAGGAAAGACTGAAAATACAGTATGGAATAGGTATGGACAGAATGGAAAAGTTTATATTGTTCCCAATTTTAGTTGAATTGCTTCAAATCTCTCTCCTAAGTTGTTATTGCCGAAAACTGCCTATATATTATTGACATATTATCATGAAGCATGTTGGATTTTGTCATAGGATTTTCTGGAAGAAAAAGGATGTCATCTGGTTTCTGTCTTTCAGAATATTTATGTGGTGAGTTCCATTTACCTATATACATATGTTAAACTATTCCTATCTCTTTGGAGTCAAGCCTACTTGATCATATGGGTGGGTGATATTTTTGATTCAATTTGAAGATTTTCACTGATATTTTTTACATGTATGTCTATAAGAGAAAATGATTTGTAAAATTCTTTCTCTATGTTGTGTTTTCATTGTGGTTTGAATATTAAGGTAACTATGGCCTAGTAAAAAGAATTGGGTAGTTTTCTTTGTTTCCATTTTGTGCAACAATTGGGTAGTATTGTATTCACTCTTCTTTGATAATTTAGTGTAATTCTGTGCTAAACCATCTGACCCTGTGTTTATTTTTTGTTTTTGTTTTCTTTGTTTTTTTTTTTGTTGTTGTTTTGGAGGAGTTGGGAGACTTTTAATGTCTGCTTCTATTTCAGTAGGTGTTATATGTTTGCTTAAATAGGTTGTCTGGGTTTTATTTAATTTTGGTAAAGGAAATTATTGAGGAAATTATCCATTTCTTTTATATTTTTCAATTTCATAGAGTTCAGGTTTTTAAATTATGTTTGTATAATTCTCTTGATTTTCTCAGATATTATCTTACCTTTTTAACATTGAATTTTGCTAAATTTAATATTCTTATTCTGATTTTTGGTGAATTTTAATAAGAATTTGTCAATCGTATTGATTTCCCCATAGAACAAACTCTTTGTTTAATTGAAGGTTTATTTTGGTTTATATGTTTCTATTGATTACATAACTGAGTTTATTTGTTGTTATTTACTCTATTTAGGCATGATTTCTTCCATATTTTTCTAGGACTTTCAGGTGTGTTGTTAAGTTACTTGTATGAACTTGCTCAAAATTGTAATGTAGGCACTTAACTTTCTTGCCTTTTATAATATCCTTCATTGTGTCCCATAAGTTTGGTTATGTGTAAATTTGTTTTTATTTAATTTTAGAAAATCTGTTATATCTGTGGAACTTGGTAGTCACTTATAATCATTGTTGGTGAGATAGGATATATGATTTCAGTTTTCTTTTATATGTAGGGACTTTCTTTCATGTGAAAATTTCAGAGAATTTTCCAAGAGATGCAGAGATAAAGGTAAAATGCTCTATAAATTTGAATTAGGTCCATTTGGTTTATAGCATTAGTTAGCTGCAAAATTTCTCTGGATTTGTCTGGATGACCTGTCTCTTGGCAACAGTTTGGTATTGAAGTCTCCCTAACAATGTGTCAGAGTGAATATGTCATTTATACGGTTGTAGTGTTTCTTTTATAAGTTTGGGTAACCTTCATGAGGAGTCATGAAGAACAACTGAGGCTCGGCAGTGTGAGAGATCATGGAAGGCTGTTGGTGAAGATGTAGGTTCAGTTGCAATTGATGGCGAAGGATTGAAGGGATCTTGCAAAGGAGTTGAGGCTTGGCACCATGAAGAAAGCCAATGAGATGCTATTGGTGAAGCATAGTTGCAGTAGAAGCCAGCAATGTATTGGAGATGCCAGTTCTGTGAGGTGACCACCAAGAACACTAGCAGCAGTGACTTACAGGCAGCTGGAGTCAAGAAGACAAGGTGTGTACTACAAAAAAAAAAAAAAAGAAAAAAAAAAAACAGCTGGAGAAGTAACCCACATGGAGTAGCCCAGAAGATCTTGAGTGGATCCCCAAGAGTGGATGATTAGAGTTTGATTTTGCTTTTGTGATTGTGCCCTGATATTTTTCCCTCTTGAAGAAGGAAAGTATTTTATTGGTGCCCACAATGAGGAGACTTTTAATTATAAAATGACTTTGAATTTTATAATAGATTGGATAATTTAAAGGGATTGAAATATTAATATGTAAGAATTTGTAAAGACTGTGGGACTTTTAAAGTTATTTAGATCTTTAGAATAAGAAAGGATTGAAGCTTAATAGGTGTTTATGTGTCAAGTTGACAAGAGGAATCAATTATACTGGCTGGTTTTGTCTGTCAACTTGACATAAGCTGGAGTTATCACAGAGAAAGGAGCCACCCTTCAGAAAATGTGTCCATGAGATCCAGATTTAAGGCATTTCCCAATTAGTGATCAAGTGTGGATGGGCCCAGTGTGGGTGTAGCCATCACTGGGCTGGTAGTCTTGAGTTCTATAAGAAAGCAAGCTCAGCAAGCAAGGGAAAACAAGCCAGTAAATAACATCTCTCCATGGCCTCTGCACCAGCTCCTGCTTCCTGACCTGCTTGAGTTCCAGGCCTGAATTCCTTTGGTGGAAGTAAATGTTGAAATGTAAGCTATATAAATCCTTTCCTTCTCAACTTGCTTCTTGGTCGAGATGTTTGTGCAGAAATAGAAACCTTGACTGAGACACTTTTATGTGACCCATAGTAACAAAGAATTGCAATGTCTTCTTAGTGGATTTTTCTGTTACTAGTATTTAGTGCTCTCCTTTTTTCTTCTGATTAGTTTTGATATGAAGTCTATTTTGTCAGCTATTTAAATGGCTACATCATTTTTCTTCTTGGGCTTACCTGCTTAGAATATCTTTCCAAGTATTTTATCCAGAGATGATGCCTATCATTGATGTTAAGGTATATTCCCAGAGTACAACAGAATGATGGCTACTGTTTTTGCATCCGTCTTATTAGACTATCATTTTATTGCATTTTATTGGGGAATTGAGATCTTTGAAGATGTGAGGTCCACATTATTGCTTATTCATTTCAGCTATTTTGTTGTTGCCTTTGTGATTGCTTCTGGTGTTAATGATGATGGTGGTAGAAGTGATGGTGTGTTTTGTGTGTGTGTTTTGTGTGTGTGTTTGAATGTATTTAATATTCTTTTGGTTTTCTAGCATGGACTTATTTATTCCTTATGTTTTCTTGGTTTTGGTTAATCTCTTAGGTTCCCTTCTCTTGCCTTCTGTCGAATTGACTTTATAGATAGATACCTTTTAAAATTTATTTTTCATGGAATACCTATGGTGATTCAAGGTTTTTCTAGGTGAAGTAGTCTGAATTGGCATCTGAGGTCTCTTAGAGTTTATAGAACATCTTCCTATGTTCCATTTTATTAGCGTCTCCATTGAATAATTAGGTGTTATTCTAGAATATTTACCTTTATATGCTTTTTGATGTTTTTTACTTGCAGCTTTTAATATTCTTCCTTTTTTCTATGCATTTGAGTTTTATGTATAGACCAAGGGAATTTCTTTTCTGGTTCAGTCTCCTTGTTGTTCTATAAGTATGTTTCTTGATACAGATCTCCTTGCTTAAGTGAGAAAATTTGTCTCCTATGACTTTGGTGAAAATATTTTCTCTGCCTTTTGCTGAGTTTCTTCTTCTATTACTGCTGTTCTTAAATTTTGTATTTCATAGTGTCTCAACTATCTTGTATGTTTTGTGTCAGAATTTTGGTAGATTTTACATTTTCTTTGACCAACATATTTTTTTAAATTGTGTCTTCACTGCCTATGATTCTCTCTTGTCTATCTTTTATTATATTTTAGAAAATTTCTTTGAAGTTCCTGTTTGAATTTCTTTTTTTCCTAACATTTCCTCAGTTTACGTTTTCTTTATTGATTCTATGTCCACTTTTAGGTCTTGAACTATTAGGTCATTTCCTTCCACTATTTATTTTTATAGATGTTTAAGTGAGATAAGATGAAACTGGTGCTTGGACTTAGAGGAATGGAGAGAGAAATGGAGATATTCAGTTCACCTACTGCATTGATGGCTGAGGTAGCCTGTGGGTTCCCAGGATTTTTATTCTGGTTACCATAAAATCTGAGATAGATCCAAACTTCAATATGTTGTTCATTTGCTATTTTTTCATAGATAAAAACAATTATGATATTTTCTTAATGGTTCATCCTCTTCGTATGACCTTCATTCAGAGATCAAGGAAACCACATTATGTTTCAGGGTCCTACCTAGCCCCTTTGATTGGATTCTAGTTATACTTCAAATACATATTGATACATAATTGGATTCTTTCTGGCATGGTCTTCTTTCAAGATGTGAATCTAAATACTACTTGTGGTTTTGGAATTGATAAAAGCATTGTAGCTCTCTCTTTACTTGATATAGTGAGAAGTCTATTCTCTAATGTTGGAATTTTTTATTAAACAGATAAAATGCATAGAGTAGTCTTCTCTTTACTGTTAGGGAATCTATAATCAATAAGCCTCTGCCAATTTCCTGGTCTGTGAGGCAGGCTCTGAAACTTCTTTGACTCTGTTATCTCATATAGAAGCCGTTATACCTTTTCATTTATCTTCTATTTTCAATTGTAGATTCAATTGTGCATTTTGTCATTCTGTAAAATATATTCAAATTTCTTACATTGAAATTTTATTTACTGGAGTCATTTATATTCCACATTTTGATTAATCAATCGAACATTTGAGGGTTTATTCTATTATTATAATCAGAAAATGTCAGTCTAGAATCTATGATTTCTTATCTTATATCAACAAACTCAGCCTTATCCAGTTTTCCATTCATTTAACCACCATCCTTTATACTTAATATTCATCCTCAAATATTTCTGGAATTTCAGACTATTTAAAGAGGAAAAACAACTATCATTATGGTCTTTTAGCTTGTAATATATCTCCTCATAGACTTCACATTTGACTTTGTACAAAGAAGTGTTGAGAAGAAAAATTGCTGTCTCAAAAGCCAACTACCTCAAGCAAAATTGCCACAATTTATTCACGCAGAGCAGGATAACCCCGTCAGTTATAAGTACTTGGAGGTGGCAAGTGTTGAAGGAGATTGAGTAGAATTTCATAGGCTGACTTCTCGTTCTTCATCACAGTCTCTCCCTCTGTTCTATGAATGATTTTCAGATCCCCAACACTTCCCAGTCAATGCACTCACTTTAACTAAAATGGTATGTGCAGCTATTTGAAAGTTCAATTTGTTCTCTGTTCTACTCACTTATAGGAAGACTAAGCTTCTCTTTCAGGCCCTACTTTTAAAGTTATAGGAAATGGATAAAGTTTCAGAGAAAGTGTAAAGGCTTCCAGGAAATTTATTTAGGGCTTGAGCATAGACTTTTATGGCTCGATCCTTTTAATGTAAAAATAAACATAATAGTTTAGATTAAACAATCTCATTGTGCTCATTAAGTGTAACATTTTCTGAGTAATGATTTACCTGGTTATCCAGAAAGCACACATGCACACAAGAGTGTATGTGTATCTATCAGTCTATATGTATCTATACAAAATATGTATTGATAGACATAGAGAAGTGACATATTAGAATCACATAGTCTTTGTAGCATCTCACTTTTCTGTTGATAAACTTATTAAATTGTGCCTTCATTTTTAATTTAATTAATTAATTAAATAACTTAAGTTACACTACATCCCTCTCACTGCATCCCTCCCAGTCACCACCTCCTGTTATATTCCCCCATCCCCTTCTTCTCTGAGCAGGTGGAGGGAGGTTCAACTTGGTAGCCCCCAGCCTGGCAGTGCAAGTTTCTGTGAGAACCTTCATTTTCAATTAGATTGTATTTAATTTCTTGATTTCAGAAGACAAAACAAAATAAAGCAAAATCAGTAAATAGCCTGGAATCATTGTCCTTATGTTGTAATCTTCTAGAACCAGTATTTGTAGCAGAATTGTTGTACTATGGTTGTTATAACCAATTGCAATAGAAAGCATACTATGAAAACCTTAATTCATCTCATGGGTCTGATGACCTAATATTTAGATATTAATTCAGACTGATCCTCCATCTGTGATCTTAGAAATTACCTATTCCTCGAGTCTGATGTTTTTGATGATTTCCTGCACTGCTTTCTATCACATATTCATATAGACATTTCATATCTGACAATCAATAAAGTATCTCTCTGCTTTTCTCTCATATAGAACAGCATGGAGAGACTATGTTTTATATTAATATCTGGCTATGAAAATTTAATTAGTAGTCAGAATCCCCATTTAAGATCCTTAGCTACATTTTAGACATAAGCAGTAATAATTTTTATTTTACTAAACAAAGTAATTCTTACAGATATAGAGATTAACACACATAATATTTACATTTTGGGCCAACATTTAGCACATTATAATTATCACATTTATAACACTGCTCCCAAGCATCCATCACAAAGTTTTGTGCAGTGTATAAAACGGTGATTTGCTTCAGAATTATTGTACAAAATCTATCCAAAAGAGCCAGACACATTAAGTACATGCAAGTAGTCCCAACATTCTGTAGGCAAAATAAGTACGATGGAAAACAAAAGCCAGTGGCATGTTATATAGTGCGATTCCTTTATGTTTTTTTTTTTCTGGCTTGTTTGGTTCTTCTTCTTCCTCTTCTTCATCATTATTATTATGCATGTTTTCTAATGAGAAAGAGAGGGAAAGGGCATTGATTTAGCTAGGTTTGGAGTTGGGGAATGGGAAACTGGAACCTGCCATTAGAATATATATGGAAAAGCTCCTTTTAATAAAATGGAATAAATAAAAATAAAAAGGAAAACAAATTTTATACACATATCTTGAAATGTATAGGTAAATTTGAATATTGTCATCTTAACATTGTTAAATTACTTAAGTATTGTGTTATTTTCATTTAATTAAAATGTAATTACGTAAATCTATGTCTCCCTCCAAGTCTTCTAGTGCTCCATTTCCCTACCACTTCTGAAATCAACAATATCTATTTTCTTCTTTTAAAGATTAATTTATTAATTTTGTGTATATGAGTGTTCTATGTGCATGTACTCTTGCATGCCAGTAAAGGGCATCAGATCACATTATAGATGGTTATAAGCCACCATCTAGTTGCTGGGGATTGAACTCAGGACCTCTGGAAGAGCAATGCTCTTACCTGCTAAGCCATATATATGTGAATGTTCATATAAATAAAATAAATATGAATAAAATATTGATATTATGTCTCACAGAAAACAGAGAATCAATAAATCATATTTTCATTTTGTAATTATTATTTTATTCTGATGTTAGGAAATGAGACCACACAAAAGCCAAAATGTGCATAGAGAGGTGAGTATGTGGGAAGCAGACTATCAGGATGGGGAGACAGGACAAAGGAGGACATGATGGGAAGTGATTGAGGTAAGATCACATGACATGAATACATAAATATGACATAGTGAAACCCATTACTTTGCAAAACAATTACATAGATAAAACAGGTTATTAAGAACTAGGTTTAAAGAATGATCATTCTGTTCAGCAGCACAAGAAACTCAGATAATACAGGAAACGTTTGTGAAAATCCAAAAACTATATTATAGTAAAGCAGGTGTAAATATAGCTTTTCAAAGTAAAAAACCCAACATAATGTAAATGAATTTAATAAGATATGATTTAATATAACTCTAGATACTTCAATAAAGCAAAGTGTATCTTATGAACACAAAATATCATAGACTTCAGTGACTAAAACTGACAGGAGAACCCATATAGCAAACCACATTTCATTCAAGCTCTAGAAATATCTTCAACTTATTGAATATAGTGATTAAAATTATAGTGTGATTTTTTTCATCTTAACCAAACTATTTTATGATATTTGTATAAAATATGGAAAAGTGAAGTACACATTTTTTCATGATTGTGAAGTTACAAAGTCATTATATTCATTTGGTTTAATTTGTTTTTAGTTATATCAAACAATATAATTAAACAATAAAACCCATAAAATACATATTATATGATGCTGTGAAATTTTATATTTCTTAGAATTTTAAACAAATATACATAGTATGAATGTTTTAATTCTAAATAGATTAAAGCTTCACAAAAATACTGAAGCTAAATTAATTGAAAACTGTTAAATTTAAATTAAAAATGTTTAATGTACCATAAAAGGGTAGAATGTTTTCTCTTATTTGTACTAGTGATTGGAATTCAGATAGGGAGATCTCAAAATGTTACACACTTACACAAAACATTGTAAGCAGTCATTTACTTTATAAATTATATATAGAAGTTCTGCTTTCTTATCTAATCATAGGTAAAAGTTGGCCAAGAAGATATTACTGCAAATTCATATAGCAGACATATTTCAGGGAGTATTAAATAAGACTTTATAATCTTCACAAAGTGTAGTATAAAGAAGGTGCTGTTTGAGAACTATATGCTCTGGCTTCCTTGTTACATAAAATAGATTTGTACCATTGTCCTTTGTGCTAATTTATGTAATTAATAAGTCTAATCAATTTGTAGATACAATGATGTCTTCCACATGTTACATAAGAGGTAATTCTAATATTAAACCATGAAATAATGTAGTGTATTTTGTGCAAATAGCAGTACTTGCCTGGAGGCATTAGTACATAACTTGAAGAATCCATGATATAGCTTGTGTATTGTTGCAACAGTTAGAGTCTGTTCTACAGTGAAACTCACAAAAAAGTAATGCTTCTAATCTAAATCCTTGGAATTCTTGTAGCCCTATATTGCCCAAATTGAATATATATAAAATAGGTACTCTTTGCAATAGACTCCTAGATGGTAGTTAACTAGAGTTTGTCATATAGTATGTGACCATGCACCTATGTTCATATATATGTGCATATATATTCAAACACACACACACACACACATATATATATATGGCATTTCTTCCATATATATTTCAATAATAATCCTGAACATTTATGCACAGACCAAGAAATAAATCTTGGCTAATTTCAGTCAAGTGTGCAAGGCAATGGAAGCAGTAAAAACTGAACTTGGCAGGTATATCATAATAAATGAGAGATTTTATTAAATCCAAGTTATATTATATCATAGAAACATTTAGTTTTTTCACTTTTTCATGCTATTTGATTACTCCAGATGTTGTCTCAGATCTCATAAAACATCTTAGTGATTAAAGCTTTTGTCCTAGAATTTTTACCTAAAAGAACAATATAAATGACATGTGGGTATGCAGTCAACCTATAATCTATCATGCTGAAAGCAGAGATAGCAGATACCTGGAGGAATTTAGCTAGACTAGCCATGAGATTGAGCTTTTAGTTCAATTGAGAGACCTGCAACAATGAATAAAGTGAAGAATAATGTATAAACACCTGATGGCAATGCCATATCTCCACATGGATGTGCATATAGGTGCATGCTCACACTTTCCATGTATGCATCCCACTCATGGAAACAGGAATACATACTTAGTCATATAACATACATTCATATGCACACGTACCACTTGAAAACCCTATATATATGGAAGGGAAGAGGAGGGTGTTGTGGGAAATATTAAAAAATAGTAAAAATATTTAAAAATTTATAAAAAAAAGAACCAGCATGCCCCAGCACTTGTGCAGGGAACTCTCTGCCCAGATGGTCTGGCCTGCCTGTTCTTATCTCAAGGAGTCTCACTGACCATGAGCTCCTGAAATGTCTCCACCTAGTTCACTAAGTTCTCACTGCTGAATCTTTATCACACCAAACCCATGCTTCAAATCCCCCATGGCGTTTGTGGTGCACCTCAGGCAAACCTACACTTTGCTGCCATACTTTTTGCTTTTTTTTTTTTATTAGGTATTTTCCTCATTTACATTTCCAATGTTAACCCATAAGTCCCCCATACCCTCCCCCCCACTCTCCTACCCACTCACTTCCACTTTTTGGCCCTGGCGACACAATGAAAGCATTTCTAAGAGGAAAACTCATAGCTCTGCGTGCCTCCAAAAAAAAACCTAGAGAGAGCACACATTAGCAGCTTGACAACACACCTAAAAGCTCTAGAACAAAAGGAATCAAATTCACCCAAGAGGAGTAGATGGCAGGAAATAATCAAACTCAGGGGCGAAATCAACCAAGTGGAAACAAGAAGAACTATTCAAAGAATCAACCAATCGAGGAGCTGGTTCTTTGAGAAAAATCAACAAGATAGATAAACCCTTAGCCAGACTCACTAGAGGGCACAGGGAAAGCATCCTAATTAACAAAATCAGAAATGAAAAGGGAGACATAACAACCGATCCTGAAGAAATCAAAAACTTTTTGCTTTTGAACCCAGACAAGCCACTGCATGAAGGAAAACACACATTAAAAATAGTTCAGAAATGACTAACTCAATCGTTGGGCACAGCAACTAAAATCCTAATCTTGATGGATCCATCATTGAATCCCTGAGAAACTGGTAGCTACATTTTGTCTTCATGTTATCACCGTCCAAAAGGACCTAACTCTCTCCTGAGTCCTCTTTTTCTCTGTCCAATCTGGAAATCCCTCCTACTTGCCCAGTGATTGGCTCCTTTATTCACTAGGGGATTGGTTCACAAGAAGTCACCTGAGTATATGACTCATTCCTTGTTTGCAGCTATTCTCAGGAGAGTGGAATTAGCATCAAAATACAAAGAGTATCAGGTCCCTTCACAACAAACAGGAAGCTAGGAGGAGTAGGGTGGGGGAACTGTGGTTGGAATGTATTGCAAGAGAGGAGAATCTATTTTCAATTAAAAAGAAGAAAAGTAAAATTTCTCCTGTACTATGAAGATCATTTAATGTATAATTTAATTTTTCTTTTTGGCATTTTGAGAAAAACATATTTAATCTGCCTCTAAGAGAAAACATCCTAGAATAGGAATCCCACTGAGATGTCATGTGAAATGATCAAATGCCATCTTGCTATTATTCACAGAATAAGGCTGATCAGGGGTTCTGGCTAAATTAAGCATGTGACAATGGCACATTCACTGTTGAAACAATTAGGGTTCTGACAGATGGAGAATCAGCACCTAGCACAAAAGGCCTGTGAAGTGCCTGTGTCCTGAGCACTGGAAGGCTCTCCCATGCATATCCAAAAGCTCTTAGTCTTTACTCTAAGGGAATAGTGACTCGAGTGTATTATGTAATATAAACATCCTGTGAACAGTTAGATCAATATTTTAAGATCATAAAAACAAACATGTTTGATATTACTTTTCCTTCAACAAAATGTGGGTTTTATTTCCTTTCTCTAAATGTCTGTGTCTTGCTGTACAATAAACTTTAGATCTTCGAGTATCTTTCCAAATAAGACATGAAAATTGAGCTCATAAGTCACTTTTTTCTATATCTTCAAAATGTACCAGAATTGGATAAAATGATTGTGTCAATAAAAATGATTATGTTCTAGTCATAATAAATTATGGTGATTATTGTAATATTTTTTTAAAGTTTATGCAAATTTTATATGACTATTTCACATTATTTTATACTACTATTAGATTTTAAGTTTAATGAATCTCTTTTCTGCTATATGTTCTTCAGTTTTCCTTCATTTATTATACACTTGAATTTACACATTGTACACTTGAATGCTTCCAAAACAAACAAACAAACAAACAAACAAACATACCGCCCTAAAAATGTTTCGTCATTTTCATACCAATTGTTAAAAGAAAACATTGAAATCCTATTTAAGAAGTGAGGATTGCAGAAAAACATTTATAAATTGTGGAGGTCATTCTCGGGTTCCTTAGCTTTTAAATATTTGGTGCGGTGGTATGGAAATATGTTATAAATTTAAACAGAAATTCATTATATGATGCTGTTTCCTGTATAACAGAAACTTAAAAAAATATTCAGCTTTCTGGTTCCTATGTCTGAAATTCCAGGAGCAACTTCCACGGCAAACAGGAAATTCTCCATTTCAGCAACAGAAATAGGAAAATATGCCCAAAAAGCACTCTAGCACTTGGGAGACCATAATGAAAGTAGGGGACTAAAATAAGAACTGAAAGAATATCACCTATCACAAAAATTGAAAGACCATGGCAATGCACCACAATAGAGGCAAACTTTGCATTGCTCTATCATAACCACTTCTGGGAAGTCATCACATACACTCCAAGAACAAAAGAAGAGAAACCAAGGAAACTGTCAGATGAAGTAGACCATTTAGAATCTGTGCATTCCACACATCTCAAGTCTTTCTCTAAACAGTGAGTCTTCATAATTCAGCACAGGTTGGTATTGAACTTGAGTTCCTCTTTTCTCCTGAGGGCCACTACTATAGACATGTGCCATCAGCCTGATGGAGACTAGATTTTGCTTAGTTGTGTGGGAAGGTGATGAAAATCATCTACATCTAAGCTTTCATAAAATGAGACCTGGCTGTGTATTAAAATAACAAAAGGAAAGAAGCTAGAAACAACCCAGATGTCCCAACAATGGAAGAATGGGTACAGAAAATGTGGTTCATTTATACAATGGAATACTATTAAAATATTTAAAAAACCATGAGTTTTGCAGGCAAATGGATGGAACTGGAAAATATCATCCTGAGTATGGTTACTCAGTCCCAAAAGGACATGCATGGTATGTACTCACTAATAAGTGGTTATTAGAAAATAAAATACAGAATAACTAGGATACAATACACAGAACTCAAGAATGACAAGAAGGAGGGCTCAAAAGAGGGCTTCAATCCTAGTTGGGATGGAGAAGAAAACAATCATGGGAGACAGGAGAGAGGGACCTGGATGGAAGAGGGGAGGGAGAAGGAAAAGGGGATCATAATCATGTAATGAGAGGAGATAGGATAGAAGCCCTGAATGCCAGAAGAATGAATAGAACTATGTAACTTAGAGATGGGAGGTGGAGGGACCCTCTAGAAAATAAGTACTAGAGACCTGTGAGGTGACAGACTCTCTAGACTCAAAGGGAAGGACTTTAGATGAAATACCCAAGAGCGGGAAGAGGGAACTGATAGAGTCCATCTCCAGTAGAAAGGCAGGGCATCAAGTGAAGGGTTAGGGTTGTCATACTACAGTCAAATCTAGGTCCCAGAATCATTCCTGTCTAAAAGAACCGCAGAGACAGAAATGGGGAAGAGACTGATGGAAAGGTGGCCCAGTGACTGGCCTAAATTGGGATTCATCTCAAGGATCCAAGGTCTGATTCTATTACTGATGATATAGTGTGCTTACAGATAAGAGCCTAGCATGGCTGTCCTATGAGAGGCCCAACAAGCAGCTGAGATAGAGGAAGATACTTATACCCATCGGAACTAAGTCGGGGTCCCTATGGTTGAGTTAAGTAAAGCCTGAAAGAAGCTGAGAAGGAGGGCGATTCAGCAGTTTCAACTAACCTGTACTCTGAGATCTCTCAGACACTGAGCCATCAACCTGACAGCATACACTAGCTGGTTCAAGGCCCCAGACATATATATCCAGCAGAGGGTAGCCTAGTCTTCAATAGAAGAGTGTAGGTTAATCTAGAATAAAGAGTCCAAAACACAATGAACATTAGAATACCTCACTCTCTTCTGGTTCTGGCATGTTATTGAAAAGAAACAAAGATTCATTTATTTCCTAGCTTAGAAGTCCACCTCTCCTGTTTTGTGTTTATTTAAAAATAAAACAGTATTATTAACCTTATAGTCTATGGCTAAGCATTTGTATTATGTAAAAAGTATGTAAAAACTAGGACATGAGAAATTTACATGCAACATGCTTCTGAGTTATATTTACTCTATATTTAACTTGCAGTTGGGTACACATTGGAGAGCTATATGCAGATAAAAGTTTGGTGATTCATTATGCAGGAACAAAAGAAACTTCTTTTAGTTTAGCTTTTTTTCTTTTTTTATTAGATATTTTCTTTATTTACATTTCAAATTTTACCCCTTTCCTCATTTCCACTCTGAAACCCCCCCATCCCATTCCCCCTACCCCTGCTCACTAATCCACCCACTCTTGGTTCCCTGTACTGGCTTTCCTCTACACTGGGGCATAGAGCCTTCACAAGACCAAGGGCCTCTTCTCTCATTGATGTCCCACGAAGCCATCCTCTGCTACATATGCAGCTGGAGACTTGAGTCCCTCCATGTGTACTCTTTGGTTGATGGTTTAGTTCCAGGGAGCTCTGGTGGTACTGGTTGCTTCATATTTTTGTTCCTCCCATGGGGCTGCAAACCCTTTCAACTCCTTTGGTCCTTTCTCCTCCTTTGGGGACCCCGTGCTCAGTCCAATGAATGGTTGTAAGCATCCACTTTTGTTTGTCAGGCACTGGCAGAGCCTCTCAGGAGAACAAATTTATCAGGCTCCTGTCAGCAAGCTCTTGTTGGCATCCACAATAGTTTCTGGGTTTGGTGGTTGTTTATGGGATGCATCCCCAGGTGGGGCAGTCTCTGGATGGTCATTCCTTCAGCCTCTAATCCACACTTTGTTTCTATACCTCCTTCCATGAGTATTTTGTTCTCCCTTCTAAGAAGGATTGAAGTATCCACACTTTGGTCTTCCTTCTTCTTGAGTTTCATGTGTTTTACAAATTGTATTCACTAGGTTCATAGCAGCCTTATTTATAATAGCTATATAAGTGTTCCTGTCAGCAAGCACTTCTTAGCATCCACAATAGTGTCTGGGTTTGGGAACTGTATATGAGATGGATTCCCCAGGTGGGACAGTCACTGGATGACAAGTTTTATCATGATGGGGTATTGGATTTTTTTTCAAATGCTTTCTCAGAATCTAATGAAATGATCATGTGGTCATTTAGATACCTTTAAACAGGGAAATCCAATATAAAGAAATCACATATAAAGAGGAAGAAAGGTGTATGATATTCTGGAGTTTTATACTAAAGCACATAGCACTCCTAAAAACTTGTTGAAAATTCTTCATGCTGTGCTTTCATAATATAGCAAATAAAGTTAGATGGTAATTGTGTGCTCATTATTGGAAAGGATCTGGCCAATTACATATAAAACAGCAAAGAAAAACAGTCATCTAAGATTCCTGAAATGGCATAAAAGGATAGAACTCAAAAGCAGAACTGTCTAAAAAGGAACTCAATTATGTCCCATCAGAACTCCACTGTGGTAGAGTCATCACCAATACTGAAGTGCCTCTCCAAAGAGAGACATGCTCTTATCATGTGAAATGAAGAATGCAACATCCAAAACTGACTCCATTGGAGAGCCTTCAGTTTTTAGTGGACATTAAATGTATTTGTTCACCTGCTTAGAGTTTTAAGAAACCAAGTGTCTTGGTATGTTTAAAGAAGGGAGAAGAAATGGGTAATACAATATTCTGCTCAAGAAAGATTAATTAAAAATACAAGGAATAACATTCTTTGACATCATATTGAATAGAAGTACCAAGGCATAGTTTAATGCAGTTCCTGGAGAAAAAAGTTATGGACAACTTCCACTATAAAACTTCCAAAGAGAAAAGTGGAAATACCTATTTGAAAGGAAGTAGTGTGTGTGTGTGTGTGTGTGTGTGTGTGTGTGTGTGTGCGCGTGTGTGTGCATATAATGCATTGGTATCTATGTATCAATGAATCTATCTATCTATCTATCTATCTATCTATCTATCTATCTATCTATCTATCTATCTATCTGTCTGTCTGTCTGTCTAATCTATCTATGTATACATACATATATATTTAAACATATACACATATAACATATAAATAAACATTTTCTTTTTAAAAGTAGAAATCAGATTATTTCCATTACTTACATTACTTAAGAAAATCTTTTTACCCATGGCTTAGAATAACAACCAATAATGAACTTCAGTAATGTGCTGTTATACATAGTCATGAAAATGAAGGGAAAACTAGCAAACCTTTCTTTTCCTCTTTTCCCCATACTATAAGGCTCTCAATTAGTGATAAACCCACCATATGCTTGTATCCTTCATTTCAGCTTAACTCCTATTGTGTCAAATTTATACAAATAAATTTAATTTTAATTTTACAGACCATATGTTGAGTTAAACTTGGAATCTCCATGGACTCCTCCAATAAGATAAATATTCAAATTTGTGAAGTGAATTTTCAGTGTAACCCCTACCTCTCCTCACTGCCTATCAAGCCATTTATATCTAAGCTTTGGCATATAAAAATAGACATCACAAAATCTTAGCACTGCCAATCACATTGCTCTAATTAGTATAAAAAAATCTTGTGTGAATCAAACCTCTGCTAAAAATCTTATGCTGTAAATAATCTCCTACAGTGCTTTATCATAATTCTCTGGTATGGAAATTCAGAACATAAAAGAAAGTATCCAAACCCTCTTCCTGAAGTAGTTCTTCATCCGAAATATATATAGATCATTTCCATGAGTAAGTAGAGCAAAAAGTAATTACTGTGAATGAATGAACCGGCTTTTATTTCACAAACTACACTGGTGACCGCAGTCCACTGACATCTTGTATGAGATTGATTTAAGAGGCTTTTGGGCTTTGTTGTTGCTGTTCCTGTTGTTGTTTTGTGAGAGGAATGAAAACAATGAAATCAAGCAGAGTGAGGACTTTAATAGAGAACCAGAAGTGGGCATAAAGTAGAAGCTTCCAGGTTCACTCGATGGCATGTGCTTAAAAAATCCAAGGTCCCCTTTTTTTTTTTTTTAATTTATTTTTTTATTAGGTATTTTCCTCGTTTACATTTTCAATGCTATCCCAAAAGTCCCCCATACCCACCCCCACCCCCAATCCCCTACCCACCTACTCCTCCTTTTTGGCCCTGGGGTTCCCCTGTACTGGGGCATATAAAGTTTGCAAGTCCAATGGGCCTCTCTTTGCAGTGATGGCCGACTAGGCCATCTTTTGATACATATGCAGCTAGAGACAAGAGCTCCGGGGTACTGGTTAGTTCATATTGTTGTTCCACCTATAGGGTTGCGGTTCCCTTTAGCTCCATGGGTAATTTCTCTAGCTCCTCCATTGGGGGCCGTGTGATCCATCCAATAGCTGACTGTGATCATCCACTTCTGTGTTTGCTAGGTCCCATCACAGTCTCACAAGAGACAGCTATATCTGGGTCCTTTCAGCAAAATCTTGCTAATGTATGCAATGATGTCAGCGTTTGGAAGCTGATTATGGGATGGATCCCTGCATATGGCAATCACTAGATGGTCCATCCTTTTGTCACAGCTCCAAATTTTGTCTCTGTAACTCCTTCCATGGGTGTTTTGTTCCCCTTTCTAAGAAGGGGAAAAGTATCCACACTTTGGTCTTAGTTCTTCTTGAATTTCATGTGTTTAGCAAATTGTATCTTATATCTTGGGTATCCTAAGTTTCTGGGCTAATATCCACTTATCAGTGAGTACATATTGTGTGAGTTCCTTTGTGATTGGGTTACCTCACTCAGGATGATGCCCTCCAGGTCCATCCATTTGCCTAGGAATTTCATAAATTCATTTTTTTAATAGCTGAGTAGTACTCCATTGTGTAAATGTACCACATTTTCTGTATCCATTCCTCTGTTGAGGGGCATCTGGGTTCTTTCCAGCTTCTGGCTATTATAAATAAGGCTGCTGTGAACATAGTGGAGCATGTGTCCTTTTTAATGAAAACAATATATTTCACTCAGTATGAAATCTATTGCAGTTATGAAGAGAAGACACTATTAGAATGCTTCTGGATAAGGGTTATGTGTATAAGTTCTTTCTACTTCAAGCCCAGTGCTTAAGGAAGCTGTCTTTCTATTTAAGGTTTATGGTATCACTGAAAGCTTTCAAGAGATAGGGGTACTATAAGAAGTATGGGCAACTTTTGTGTGAGAGTCACAGTATTAGTCATTTCATGATCATCTTCAGGAGACCCATTTTATTTGTAAGGAAACTTTGTCCAGTGCTTCATGTCACTGAAATTACCAGAGGTTTGGAGTCTAGGCAACAAAAATATAACATCCAAATTCTCTATTCTCAGTTTGACACTACAGATTCTGAAATTCAAATAATAAAGAAGCCAAAACACCATTGGAATCAAAGAGCTCTTGCTATTCAGATTTTCAATCATCTATTTGCTTTTTGTTATATTGCTGTGATATCTTTTTTTACAAAACAAAAAAATTATTAATGTTTTTGGAGAGGAAAATTTTCAGTTGCTTTTGACTCATGAAAATGTTACTTCTCTTCCACTTTAGTTTGACCTCTATATAGATAAGACTTATTAAAATGGCATTTCATACATATCCCTTCCTTTATGACTGTATTTAACATGGAGCAGAACTCCACTTTCCTTAGACCTCTGTCCTAAATAGTCCTGCTTGACCAAATCTCAAATTGTATAATAGACCCTTTATTCCATCTCTTTACTGTTACCCCATGGTTACTTATTACATTAGCTTGCTTGGGGTGCCATAACAAAATAAGAGTGGCTTAAACAAACAAACAAAAACCTGTTTTCTCACATTTCTGAAGATTATACTGACAGGAGCCTGATGTGGCTGTCTCCTGAGAGGATCTGCCAGAGCCTGACATATATAGAGGCGGATGCTCGCAGCCAACCATTGAACTTATCACGGGGTCCCTAATGGAGGAGTTAGAGAAAGGACTGAAGGACCTGAAGGAGTTTGCAGCCCCATAGGACGAACAACAATATCAACCAACCAGACCCCCCCCCCAAAGCTCCCAGGGACTAAACTACCAACCAAAGAGTACACATGGAGGGACCCATGGCTCCAGTTGCCTATGTAGCAGAGAATAGCTTTGTTGGGCATCAGTGTGAGGGAAGGCCCTTGGTCCTGTGAAAGCTTGATGCCCCGGTGTAGGGGAATGCCAGGGTAGGGAGGTGGGAGTGGGTGGGTGGGGGAGCACCCTCTTAGAAGCAGGGGGAGGAGGGATGGAATAGGGGGTTTCTGGGAGGGGAATTGGGAGAGAGGATAACATTTGAAATGTAAATAGATAAAATATCCAATAAAAAAAAAAAGAAAATGTTACTTCTCAACTGGATAACTGTAAACGGAACCATTTCAGTTGAAAATATGCTCAATAATTAAATTGAAATATCCATTTACACATTGATATTTCATGATACGGATTATTATGGTCTGTTAGGATGGCTAGGTGAGGACTTGTCCAGCATCACAGACTGATCAGTGTTTGGACTGATACCAGCTTTATGTAAGAATTGTTTTTTAAATGGGTTCACTACCACATTGTCACCATCCTGGGCAAAGATAGAATTCAGAATTCGATATATTGTTTCTACTGAAGGTGTATAGCTTTTATGTGGTAAGCATAAATCTGTCAATCAAAACATCACAAACTGAAGACCATCTGCACACTGTAGCAGGTGCACACAAATAAAAATGGATCCAGAGAAGCCAAAGGATAGGATTAAGTGACAAGTTCTGAACGTCCTTCCTGATCTACTCTTTGTTCTTCTACCTGCTATTCTGCTCCTTGAAGTTTTCTGTTATGTAATTTTATCACATAACTTCTCATGGCTTTTGACAACTAATTGAGCTCAAAGCTCAACCACAGCTGATTAGGGCCTAAGACTGACAACAGCTTTGTGTAGCTGCTCTTTCCTGAATGTGCTCTCTATGGTTTTTTACTTAACCTATGTACTTATGTGTAAAAGCCCTTGTCTTAAACTCTCCTTAATTACTCTTTGAGGGTACCATCTGTTTTCTCATGCTCTTTAACAGATGCAGCTATTTAGATATTGTTGTAACAAAGTGATTTACTTCAACAAAGAAACTTGAAAAATAAAACCAGATTTTAACCCTTGTGACTTGTGGCACAGGCATGTAACCCCAGCTACTTATGTTGTTGAGGCTATAGGATTTCCAGTGCAGGGCTATCCTGAGTAACTGAATAAGATGCTGTCTCAAATATATATTTTTTTTAATTTAATGTTTGGGCCTTGGATAATGCTCAGTTTTAGAACATTTGTGACATATGATGGAGACCATACATTTATTTGCCATACCACAAAATAAAAGGTAAAACAAAGGAAATAACCTCAGACTGTGCATTATATCAGCTGTGCACTGCCATGCTTACCACTTTATTTTGTCCTTCTTCACTTCTGAATCCTGCAATATTTCTCTATCTATACCCCAAGATTCTTATCACACACAGGTGTGTGTGTATGTGTGAGTAATTGTGCATATGATGAATGCATGTATTCCTCTGTGTATGTGCATGTGGATGAATATATATATATATATATATATATATATATATATATATATGTACGTATGTATCTGTGTCTGTTCAAGAAGATGAATGTCTATACACATTCAAAGTTGTTGGTATTTGAAATCTGGTTCTCATGCTTGCACTGAATACGTTTCCAACTGAGCCCCTCCCCATTCCTAATGATATTCATACCAGTAGTAATAGATCAGGCATGGTATAAACAAGTAATTAAGTTAAACTCAAGAATGAAGTAATAATGACTTTTAGGTATATTTCCAATCAATGAAGAAAATGTGAAAGCTTAATATTTTAATATTGGACAAAATGATTCCAAAGACAAATGTGATTATGGCAAAACTCTACAACTAATAATCATCTTTATCTTATATTAAGATTTCTCAGCATGTTAATAATATGAAAATAGATAAATAGGCTATTTTCCAGTATGCATACTATAAAATAAAAACTCATGTTTATTTTCACTTGTAGTGTACAATTGCTCAGAGTTTGGTGGTGAGAAATTCCTGTTTGAGGAAAACACACTTTCTTTACGTTCTTTCTTCTTTCTGTGCTGGGGTGCAAATCCATTCTGTCACCCCTCCAGTATTAAAGATGTCTTTATTTACACTTTACTATTTACTTGATCCTCACGGCTTTGAAAATTCATGAGCCTTTGGTCAAGTATACACAATGAAAAAACAAATTTACAATAAACGAATGAACACAGAGCACATGAACTTTTATGAATCCTCAGCTGCATATTGAATTTGGATCAACACTATTTTTGTTAAAGTTTATAACTATTTACAAACCTCTTTAGATGCAAAGACAAGAAACATGCATTTATGCATTTATTATTAAATTCCTGCACCTGTATCTTTGAGGTGAACTTATCAGTTTTATGCCAGAGGGATATGACCTACAAAGAAGATCATGATATTTGCCTACCTTATAGCCTGGCAATTGGTCGGCTCCATCTTTGTTTGGTCATCTAGAGATTTTTTTTCCACCAGAGCCCACTGTGTTACTTTGTCCACATACTTTTTCTTTATGCTCAGTTGCATTCTCAGGGAACAGACTGATACCATTCCAACCAGAGCTACTTTCTTTGAGTACTTTTGTTAGAATATTTGAAATAAACTGTTTTCTTACAGATCACATTGAAGTAAACTCTTCTGCTTAAAGGTGAAAGTGTAAATACATTCCAACAAATAGTAAAATAGGAAATTGATTCCCATTTGCTATTTACATTTTGTCTTTATATTCCTGGGATGTTTGATCTCTTTACAATTTATTATGATTTTGGAAATTAAAATATAATTACACATAATATTGTTTTATTTTCCCTTCTTCTATTCAAGCCCTTTCATATACTCACTCTTCAAATTCATTTTCTCTGGTTATTTAATTTCATGTATGCATATATTATATATGTATGTATGTATGTATACATTTATGTTTGTAATATATCTGATTTAAGAGTTGGCCGGGCGTGGTGGCGCACGCCTTTAATCCCAGCACTCGGGAGGCAGAGGCAGGCGGATTTCTGAGTTCGAGGCCAGCCTGGGCTACAGAGTGAGTTCCAGGACAGCCACGACTACACAGAGAAACCCTGTCTCGAAAAGCCAAAAAAAAAAAAAAAACCAAAAAAAAAGAGTTGACCAGTTGATATTGGATGACTAGCTGAGGAAACTTCTGTAGGGAAGGTTGGTTTCTCCTAGTCTCATTCTTTAGTTTCCTACAGTTTTTAACTAGGGTTAGGACTACAGGAGACTTCTTTCATATTATCATGTCTATTCATATCATTGTTACATTGGTCTTCTTTAGACAGCCATGTAGCTTCCATGACATTTCTACTAGACACAGTCTTACATCAGACATCATGTTTTCCTGGCTCTTACAATATTTTGAACTCCTATTTCATAATGTTTCATGGGTTTGGTTGCAGAATGTGTATTGTAAATGGATCACTTAGGGCTTAGTATGGCATAAAAATTTGTTCTCTGCATTTTGACAGGTGGTTTTCTCTAAAGGTCTCTGTTAAAAAGAGAAATTTCTTTGTTTAGGGATAAGAATTACAGCAAACTTTATATGTCTCAGTACAGGGGAAAGCCAGGGCCAAGAAGTGGGAGTGGGTAGGTAGGGGAGCTGGGTGGGGGAAGGGTATAGGGGACTTTCAGGATAGCATTTGAAATGTAAATGAAGAAAATATCTAATAAAAAATTGAAAAAAAAAAAAGAAGCAATTGTGAGGCTTCTGGTTACAACCAGGATATGAGAATGTCCACTGAATCCTTTGGGTCATTATGACATGGTTGTCCTTGTCATTCATAGATGTATGGTTGCTCAGGACTGTTGGTAGCTTCCTTCTCTTAGAAGCTTGTGCTTTTATAGTTCTGCAACTGTAAAGCATATTTATCCTTGTTGTAATGGGCATTTTTACAAACACATGGAACAATATATGAATGATTTCTAAAAACAATCTTTCTTTCCAATTATGCCTAGTTTAAGTCATTAGGAATTCAGATTCACCTCTAGCATCATTATTGCTCCCTTTATCTTTTCCTCTCATGTCTTCTATACCATTTCTCCTTCCTTTTCCTTCTTGTCTTTTCGGTGACTCACTCTCTTCTTCAGGTTATCACTTTCAGGGCCTTTCATGAGCCTACAGTCCACTAGTGATGATGATAAAGTCATTTTTAAAATGTCTCTGTTTCCTTGACCTTTTTCAGGGTTTATTTGGGTGTGAGAGAAAACTACTGTAAAACTACTGTAACAGAATATGCTGTCTATACACACACACACAAAAAGGCTTTTCCCTACTTTCTCCTCTATAAGTTTCACTGTCTCTGGTTTTATGTGGAGTTCCTTGATCCACTTAGATTTGACCTTAGTACAAGGAGATAGGAATGGATCAATTCACATTCTTCTACATGATAACCACCAGTTTTGCCAGCACCATTTGTTGAAAATGCTGTCTTTTTTGGTCTTGCAAACTTTATATGCCTCAGTACAGGGAAACACCAGTGCCAAGAAGTGGGATTGGGTGGGTAGGGGAGTGTGGGGGGGGAGGGTATGGGGGACTTTTCGGATAGCATTTCAAATGTAAATGAAGAAAATACCTAATGTAAAAAACAAACAAACAAATCTTTCCTATTGTTGCCTTCACAATCTCTAATGACCTAATGAAAACTCAACTTTATCACTATAGAGCTACAGATGTTGAAAATTAGAAATGGATCTGTCTGGGATAAGCTGAAATTATTGTCAGTATCATGTTCATTTAATTAGGTTTCTTGTCTTTCCTACAGTCTTTGATTGTTCTTTGTACTTTCTGAATTTTCAGAAAGCAAAGTCTGCATCCCTTTATGCATTCTTTCCAGAGTTAAGTCTTGCTGTTACTCAAATGTTTGCCAAATTTTTCCTGTCTTAAAGTAACCTGAGGCCATTCAAAGGACCCTAGAACAATTTCTGCTCAAGAAATTTAAAGTAAACCTACTGAAAAATTCACTGTTTTGTATGAAACAACATATGTGTAAGATTTAGGTACTAAAGGGTTTTTTTAAATTACTTATAAATGTTTTTGAGAAGGTAATTATATCATTTCAACCTCCCTTTGTGCATCCAAACCCTTCCATATATCTCCCCTAGCTCTTTCAAAGTGGTAAGTTTTCCCACAAATTGTTAAATAAAGACTATATATATATTCATACATATTTCCAAATACAATGTACTTAGTCTATATAATGTTACTTGTATTCATCATACAACCCATATCCCTAAGGTCTAAGAATAAGAGGGGAAGAGGGTCAGAAAGCTTGTTAGAGCCAGAGCATCAGGGAGGTGGCTGTGAGACTGTGTCCTCGATCATTGTCAGAAGCATCACATATACAGTTTCATTTATATGACAGCATAAACATGAGCTGAGAAAAGTAGAGGGAGAAAGCCTAGAAGGCCTCAATCACAAACAAAGAACTACAGGAAATTACTCAAGAGTGGTAGAAATAGTCTTCCTTGGACTTTTTGAATAATCATTCTGCTTAATTTGTCTACATTTCAAATGTTATCCCATTTCCTGGTTTCCCTTCTGCAAACCCCATATTTGATTCTCCTCACCCTGATACTATAAGGGTGCTTACCCACCCACTTACCTACTCCCACCTCACTGCCCTGTCATTCCCCTATAAATATCAACTTGGAGCCATGGGTCTCTCCATGTGTATACTTAGGTTGGTGGTTTATTCCCTGGGAGCTCTGGGGCTGGAGTGGGGGGAGGGTCTGGCTGGTTGATATTGCTGTACTCCCTATGGGGCTGCAAACCCCTCAGCTTCTTCAGTTCTTTCTCTAACTCCTCCATTTGGGTCCCTGTGCTCAGTATAGTGGTTGGCTGTGAGCATCCGCATCTGTGCCAGAGCCTCTCAGGAGACAGCTGTATCAGGCTCCTGTCAGACAGCTTTATCTGGCTTCTTGGCATCCACCATAGTGTCTGGATTTGGAGTCTGAATATGGGATGGATCCCCAGGTAATGGAGTCTCTGGATAGCCTTTCCTTCAGTCTCTGCTCCATATTTTTCCCCTTATATCCTTTGGACAGGAGTAATACTGGGTTAAAATTGGAGATGAGTTTGTGGCCTGATTCCCCAACCAGGGTCCTTGTCTAACCTCTGGATATGGACTCTACAGGTTCTCCCTTCACTATGTTGGGCATTTCAGCTTATCTCATCCTCTTTAGGTTCTGGGAGCTTATTGCTTTCCTGGCACCTGGGATTTACTGGTGGCTACCAGCAGTTCCCCATCCCCCATTGCTACACACCTCTGTTCAAATCCATGGCCCTCTGTATATCATCCCCATCTTCTCCCACTCCTGATCCTGCCCCCTTTTTCCTCTCCCCCTTCTCTCTTCCTCCCAAGTCCCTCCAACCCTTAATCCCCTGCGCAGATATTCCTGTTCTAAGAAGGACTGAAGCATCCACACTTTGGTCTTCCTTCTTCTTGAGCTTCCCATGGTCTGTGAATTGTGTCCTGGATATTCTGAACTTTTTGGCTAATATCCACTTATCAGTGAGTGCATACCATGTTTGTCCTTTCAACTGGGTTACCTCACCGAGGATGATATTTTCTAATTCCATCCATTTGCCAAAGAATTTCATGAATTCCTTGTTTTTAAAAGCTGAGTAGTACTCCATTGTGTAAATGTATCACATTTTCTGTATCCATTCCACTATTGAAGGACATGCTGCTTCTTTTCAGCTTCTGATTATTATAAATAAGGCTGCTATGAACATATTGGAACATGTATTCTTGTTATTGGTTGGAGCATCTTTGGGGTATATGCCCAGGAGTGGTATGCTGGATCCATAGGTAATACTATGTCCAATTTCCTGAGAAACTGCCAGACTGATTTCAGTTGCTCCAGCTTGCAATCCCACGAGCAATGTAAGAGTGTTCCTATTTCTCCACATCCTTGCCAGCATCTGCTGTTACCTGAGTTTCTGATCTTATCCATTCTGACTGGTGTGAGGTGGAATCTCAGGGTTGTTTTGATTTGCATTTCCCTGATGACTAAGGATGTTGAACATTTCTTTAAGTGCTTCTCAGCCATTTGGTATTCCTCAGTTAAGAATCTATTTAGCTCTGTACCCTATTATTAATAGGGTCATTTGATTCTTTGGAGTCTAAATTCTGATTCTAACTAATATTAGATAGCCCTCTAACAGATGTAGGGTTGGTAAAGATCTTTTCCTAGTCTGTTGGTTGCCATTTTTTCCTATTTACTATGTCCTTTGCCTTACAGAATCTTTGAGACTTTATGAGGTCCCATTTGTCTATTGTTGATCGTAGAACATAAGCCATTGGTGTCCTGTTCAGGAATTTTTCTCCTGAGCCCATGTGATCAAGGATCTTTCCCACTTTCTCTTCTGTTAGTTTCAGTGTGTCTGGTTTTATGTGGAGCTTCTAGAGAACTTGAGCTTTGTACAAGGAGATAAGAATGGATCAATTTGCATTCTTCTACATGCTGACTACCAGTTGATTCAGCACCATTTGTTGAAAAAGCTGTCTTTTTTCCACCGGATGGTTTTAGCTCCTTTCTCAGAGATCTAGTGACCATAGGTGTGTGGGTTTTTTAATCTGGGTCTTCAATTCTATTCCATTCATCTACCTGCCTGTATCTGTACCAATATCATGCAGTTGTTTTCATGGCTTAAATAAAAAGATATTCTAGATTTATTTATAGTGATATACACATCCCTGTTTCATTTACTTCATGGTTGTATATTTTATATGTGAATGCATTGCATCTTATTTAACTATTCTTATGTTTATTAATATCTGACATCTTCTTATTCACTTGCTATGGTGAGTCATATGGGGCTCTGCTTTCCCTGATGCTAATAATAAAGGCTCTTTTGAGACAATTCCTAGTATTAAAGTGGACTAATGAGGCTGTAATGTTGTTTATTATCCTTAACCACATTTGATGGGTAAAACTCCGTATGAAATGTACTGAATATGAGTTTAACCTGACTTCAATTTTTTTTGCTATTTTTTTGTGATGATGCCAAATAACATTTTTAATGTTGATCCAATTAGTAAGTGTTTTCCCCTGTGTAATATATATTTACACTCCATTTCTATGCTATTTAAAGAATTTACCAATTATGATACATGCATTTTGTTCTTTCAACTATTGTAAACATATGTACCTCTTTCAAAGCATGCTTTTTTTTAATTTGTTAAAATAATAATAAAGTAGTTTTCTTTTTTGGTTGTTTTCCTTTGAAGATTGAATGTTTTGATCATCTCTAAAACCTTACAAAGACAGAATAAACATAACAAAAACATAAACATATCAATCAAGAGGACTTTGAAGGCCAGTATTGTGTGTGACTATGATTTGTGGGAGATAAGAAAACAATTTTACATTGGAAGTGAGTCTGGGTATTTTGCATTTATGTTTTTATGATTTAGCACATAGAGTTCATTGCTGTGACTACTTTGTTTCAGAGGCACAGTGTCTGCATAATCTTTCAGTGGTGTTTCTTATCCACAAATTACAAGGAGATAGGATTTAATTCAACTCAATTTTTTTCCACTGTAAATTAAATTTATAATGCAATATTCATAACAATAATTTGAAATGAGAAAAATAAAATAAAAATTGGGTTGCTTCAGTTTTCCTTCAGGCTTGAGGCCCTGGCTGTATTAGACTACCTGTGTGTCCTTCCTACTGGGGGCTCTTCACAGGGAGAGAAGCTGCTGCTCTTTTGCCCTGGCTGTAGTAGAGCTACTGGGAGACCTTCAGAATGTTGGGTCTTCCATGGAGTAGTCAAGCTGTTGACCAACTGCACTGAGTACAGCCGATCCTCAACTTCTCTGTGGAACTAGAAAATATCATTCCAATAAGACATGCTTGGTATGTACTCACCTATAAGTGGATATTAGCAAGAGAGAGAGAGAGGAAAAAGGAAGAAAAAACCCATACAGAATATACAAGGTACAGTCTACAGAAGTCAAAAGGCTCAACAAGCTGAAGTGCCCAAGTGAGGATTCCTCAGTCCCAGTTGGAAGAGAGAAGAAAGCAATCTCAAGTGGGGAGGGATTTAGGAGGGAATGTGGACAGGGTAGGGGGGAAGTGGTGGGTAGAGGGGAACCTGCTCTGGTATTGAGTGAGGGAAAAGTACTGAAGCCCTGAGGGGCAGCAGAAAGAATGTAAACAGGCAACCTCAGGAAATAGGAGGTTGGGGGCAGGGGACCCCCAGAATGCACCAGAGACCTGGGAGGTAAGAGGACTCATAGGGAGGGACCTTTGATTAAATGCCCAACAGTAGGGAGAGGGAACTTATAGAGCCCACCTCCAGCAGGAAGACAGGACATCTAGTGAGGGATGGGGTTGTCATCCCACAGTCACACCTCTGACCCTCAATTGTTTCTTTCTGAGAGAACTACAGGGATGGAAATGGAAAGGAACCTGAGGAAAAGATGATACAGAAACAGGTCCCAAGTGGGATCCAGCTCAAGGCAAGGTCCCAAGGCCTGACACTATTACTGAGGCTATATAGAATGCTCACAAAAAGGGACCTATCATGACTGCCCTCCAAAAGTCCCAACAAGTAGAAGAAAGAATCAGATGCAGTTATTTACACCCAACCAATGGACAGAAGAAACTGACCTCTGTTGTTGAAATAGAGAAGGCTGAAAGAAGCTGAAGAGAAGGGTGATTCTGTAGGAGGACCAGCAGTCGTAATTATTCTGGACCCCTGAGATCTTTCAAACACTGGACCACCCAACAGCATATACCAGTAGATATGAGTCCCTTAACACACATACAGTAGAGGACTTCCAGATCTGTGTTCATTCAGAGATGAAACACCTAACCCTCAAGAGACTGGAGGCCCCAAGGGAGTTTAGAAGTCAGGTGGGGTAAGGGGTGGGGGCATTCACCTGTAGATGGGGTGGGGTGGGGAGGAGGTGTCAGTTGTGGAACAGTTAGACAGTGGATAGGGAGGAGCAGAGGATGGAATATGGAGTGTGAAAAATGAATTACAAATAAAATTAAATTTAAAAAAGGATTGGATACATTATCCAAGAAACATGTTTTTGCTCTTCAAGGCAGATAAAAAAGGAGAGGCTTGAAGTGAAAGAAAAAAAAAACTTTTCAAAAGGCAAATGCAGAAATAATGTAGAAAATGTAAAGGCGTGTCAATCACAAAGAAATTCTATAGAAAGGGTCCGTAATATCCAGGGTCCAAGAAAAGAGGTTCAACTCTGGAAGTTTGAGATGTTTGCAAGCCCAATGGATGGCATTTGTTATGACATTCAACATTCAATGTCTTTTGGAGACATTGGTTCAGAAGTCAGAAAGAGCCCTTACCTGAAGAGTTCTGTATATCTGTGAAGGAGGAGGAAGGATTTTCTCCTGAACACGATCCAGAAAGTAAACAGTAGAGAGCTGAGGAGATAAAATGGTTCATTTAAATATTGTGGAAAATGGAGAAAATTCATATCAGAACAAAGATTTGTAGATCCTCATGATAAAAAGCCTAATCAGACTTGGAGAACATTACTTGAGAAGGCTGTTATCTGAAGGCATTGTGACTTTCTCCAACCAGGTCCATTTGCCTAAGCACTGAAACAAAAAACCAGACAAGACAAACTGTTGTTTTTTTTTTCTGTCTGTAGATTTGAAGGTATTATCAAATATCATAGATAAACTCATGAAAATATCCAGGTATATATTAAGGAATTGATAAGGCTTGTAAGCATATAAAGACAAAAACAAAACTTGGGTCTATTTCTAGGAAGTTCTACAAGTATAGAAAAAAACAAAACCAAATACAATTTAAATATAAATTTGGTTATTCTGATATTTGATTTTGTTTGTTGGTTTTGGTGTCAGATGTCCTGATAGATTATTAAATTGTCTGCATTTAGGAAAAGCACAAAGAGAAACTTTCTCCTCTTCACCAGTAGCTGCTTGGTCTTTTAGAAAATATTCATTTCAATATTTTTAAGATCATATAGCCATGAATACCTAATAAAAGACAATACAATTTTAGAAAATCATTTTCTCCTTTAACTTACAAGTTTTCATAAATTTAGAAAAGATTAATGCCACTCTCCATGTTTCTTTGTCAAATCAAATCTGTTTCACAGTTCAGTCATTGATTCCATTTCAGTATGTGTCCTGACCTTTCTCACCACCACTTTGTTTTGTAGATTTTTACCTTTCTAAGGTAGTATTTACATAATCCTTTAAAGAAAGAAGTCAATGTTGGAAGTATCACAAAGATAAGTTGGCTTCAAGACACCATCATGTTCATGATGAGAGTACAAGTCATTTCATTACTCAAAAACCATATGAGAACAGAGAATTCTATTAACACTGTCCTCAATGTCTTGTCCAGATGCACGTAAGTTGTTCACAGAATGGTATTTTTGCTCTTATATATAGGATACCTTCAGGTCATGATCCATTATAATGTTTGTTGTGATAGAACAGAAGCAATCCATACATACATATATATTGCTGTTTTCCAAAAATTGTAGGTTGTATGTTTAAAACAGGCTTAATAAAAATGGTTTAATCATTCTGAGGTGAAAAATATATTTTTGTTTCTATTTTATATCTTTATCATCCTGTAGATCTGTAAATCAGGAAAAAAATCAGCATTTTTTTTTTTTCTATCCAGAGACACATTGCTCTCAGCATATTGGGCACAGAAGGTTATCTTTAAAACCTCCACTAAGTCTTCTAAATTAATGTTCTGTGTAGTGAGCACCTGCCAGCTTTGGTACAGTTATGGGATTAGGCAGTTTTGAATGGTATTTGACTCTGAAGGTTGTTTGCATGCTGTTACCAAATCTGGCTGCATTTCAGCTCTGGCCTCTTCTATTTCATAAAGGGCTTTCTGTGAACCCAATAAATGCTTTCATGTAATTTTATAATTATCATACCTAGAAACTGCCTTTGCCAGGGCTTGACACCTTCTTACTAATAAAACTGTTCTCCCTGTAATTTACTTTAATCAATTCAGTGCTAATCACAAAATTTCCTGGGAGGTGGGCTTGGCAAATTATGGGAGTCTTTATTATACTTTTGTCTTTGAAAAACCCTGAGAAAATGAGCAAAAACATGTATTTAATTTGGGAGTATTGAATTAGATGTTATAATAGACAAACTAAATTCTACATCCATATGTTGCAATAGGTTATGAACAGATTTATTGAATTAACCTAAACTTATTTAACAATGTATGAAAAATATTGTAAGGTTTTGTGTTAATAAACTTAGTGTATTATTTGTAAAAAAAAATGATTTAAAAAGAAAATAGGCAGTGAACATAAATGAGCGTAATGCCTAATATGTCCTCTGTGTTCCTTTCCTGAAAAACAACCCACACAATCCCTGAATGAGGCTAATTTCTTTTGCTATAAGGTGTAAACTTAATAAAATATACTTGAGATTTTCCTTTACTAATTACATTTATTATTTGACAATTTTACAGGTATGTAAGGAGTATTGTCTCTTTGCTTTTTTGAAACAAGTTTAATTCAAAAATTTCAAGGAGTTTCTAATAAAGGTCTTCAGTATTCAGGTATCATTCACCTGTAGGGAAATAGAAGAATTAATCTGCATACTCAATCAACATTGAGATACATTTAGATGAAGGTACATTGTGTATGATAGTTGGAGGTACAAACCTACTGAGGTACATGAAAAGATGTTTAAATTACATTTATGTTCTTACAAATGGGCACATTTATATATGCCCTGACCTCCTTTATCTAAGCAGATGGTAACATTGGAAAGAAGGTGTTGATTGCTTCCCTCATATTTTCATTCAATTTGGTGGAATATATTCCTGCATACTTCCTTTGGCCAGGTTCCCATTACCTTCAACTGACAGCAACAGGTTTTCCAGTGTGATTTTTCAATGATGCAAATTGTGTCCACTTTTTCTAAACAGGTATCTGCAAATGGAATTACTAAGAATAAAGCACAAAAAATGAATTACTGAAGTATAATAAAAAATAATGTCTTTACTTCAAGAATGATAGGGATAAAAGGTTGAGGGAAAGATACAAATGGTCCATGGTGTAATACATGACCACAGTGCCTAGCTGAATGACATAATAATTTGAGAGTACACAGAGGTATCACAAATTGCAGGAAATAAGGGTTACTGAAGACATGAGACCTTGGCAGAATTCCATACAAGAAGCCAGGTAAGTAACATGCTGACAAACATGAAAGAATTAAGGCAGAAACATAAGAAAACACTAAAGCAATAGAGAGCTATAGCTAGTTGAATTTTTGTTGAGATATGTAAAATTTCACCAAATCGATAGTGTATATATTTCTTTAATTGAATCTTGAAAATAGTTAAATTATGATAATTGTATACTTCAAATCCCATGATGTTGTGATTGAAGTAGAAAGGAGATGAAAATGAATTACTAGCATAGATTTCTTTTAAGCAGACGTTTTCCTTTTCTGTTTTGTTTTCAGACAAAAGCTTTCTGTGTTGCAGAGGTTGAACTTAAGCTCTCTATCATGCTGTCTTTACACCATATCTACGGGGATAAAGAGCATAAGTCACCATTGTCCAAATTTTCTAACATTACTGTGACATCAGTCATGTGCACACATATTATTATTTTGCAGTTACACTAATGCCTCTCCAACCCCATCAATTAGGGCATAAAATACACATTGTGGCCATGCTATCACACTCACTACATCTTTGCCATTTATCATTTCTTTCTGAAAATATACACATCATATATTTTTTTAGATTATAGCTGAGTTTATTTGAAGTTTTTTTATTTTCATGTTGAAATATCTATATTGTATCTCTGTGAGGACATGTGCACAAGAGTTCAGGTTTTCTTTGTGACCAGAGGAGATGATGCATCCCCTAGATGTGGTACTGTGGAAGGTTCTGATCTATAACAGGGTGCTAAAAACTGAACTCAGCTCTTCTACAAGAGCAGCAAATATTCTTAATCCCTAGTGATCTCTATAGTGTTTATGTTGAAGCCTAATTGTTAACTCATTCATTAATTTTTTTGTTTTGTTTTGTTTTGTTTTGTTTTGGTGTTTTGTTTTGTTTTGTTTTGTTTTGTTTTGTTTTGTGTTGTTTTGTTTTGATACAGGGTTTCTCCCTGTAGCCCTGGCTGTCCTGGAACTCACTCTGTAGAACAGACTGGCCTCGAAATTCAGAAATCTGCCTGTCTCTGCCTCCCAAGTTCTGGGATTAAAGGCATGCATCACCACTGCTCAGCTCATCAACCTTTTAATTCTCACAAATGATAGCTATTTGGGTCCCATATTTTTCTCCCATTTAATAAAAGCATAGAATATTTGTGGTCATGTTGCTACTAGGTTATCGATTTAACAAGTGAAAATATAAAGGAAAATATTTTGACAAATCTCACTGGCAAGCATGGTTTCGTCCAACCATGAGATGTGAAGTGAAAGATCCCAATTGCAGATGGGACTTAAAAATTATCTTTTCATTCCAATGTCCAAAGGAGTTAGTTTATGTGGGGAGATTGGAAACTATTCTCAAAATCTGCCCTCCTCTTTTAAAAAATCTGCACAAATGAGGCATGGATTGAATTCTCGGGTACATTATGGAGCTTTGTTCAAATGGTGAAAAACTTGGATAGTAAATAGTAGCAATAACAATTTGGAGTAAATATTAAAAGGTCACTATTTAACATTTATTTTTGGATTATTGTTAGGAGGAAGACACTGGAAACCTACTGAGTCATTTTAAGAATATGTGTAAAATATAAGAAGCTGCTAGGAAGTGAAAAATTAAAAAAAAAAAAAAACTTTAAAGACAGATAAGAACCTCAGAGAGGTAAGGATTAAAAATCTACTCAAAGTTTTAGTTAAAGAAATAAGACAACAAAAAGAGTTCAAGGGGAAACAAATGGGCAAAGAAGTTGTGTATCACTATTTACAGATGATATGATAGTATACATAAGCAACCCCCAAAATTCTACCAGAGAACTTCTACAGCTGATGAACAACTTCAGCAAAGTGGCCAGATAGAAATAACCTCAAACAAATCAGTAGTCTTCCTTTATTCAAATAATAAAGTGGGTGAGAATGAGAAAGAAATTAGGGAAACAACACCTTTCACAATAGTCACAAATAATATGAAATATCTTGGGGTAACTCTAACCAAACAAGTGAAAGATTCATATGACAAAAATTTTAAGTCTCTTAAGAAAGAATTCGAAGAAGACCACAGAAAATGAGGAGATTTACCTGTTCATGAATAGGTAGAATTAATACAGTAAAAATGGCCATCCTACCAAAAGCAATTTACAGATTCAGTACAATCCCCATCAAAATCTCCACCCATTTCTTCAAAACTATGGAAAGAGTAATACTCAATTTCATATTGAGAAACAAACAAACAAATGTTCCCATGATATCAAAAACAATTCTTAAAAATAAACCTGTTGGGGGAATTACCATCTCCTACCTCAAGCTATACTACAGAGTAATAGCGATAAAAACTGCATGGTATTGGTACAGAGACAGACATGTTGATCAGTGGAATAAAGTTGAAGACCCAGAAATAAAACCACACATTTATGGACACTTGATCCCTAACAAAGTCAAAAATATACAGTGAAAAAATGAAAGCATCTACAAAAAAATGGAGCTGGTCTGACAGTCTATATATAGAAAAAATAAAAATAGATCTATATTTATTGCCTTACACAAAACTCAAGTCCAAGTATATCAAGGACCTCAACATAAAACCAGATACACTGAATCCCATAAAAGAGAAAATGGGAAAGAGCCTTGAATTAATTGGCACAGGGAGAAATTTCCTCCAATGGCGTAGGCTCTAATATCAGCAATTGATAAATGGTACCTCATGAAATTGGAAAGCTTTGTCAATAGAACAAATTGGCAACCTACAGACTTGGAAAAAAAATCTTCACTAACCCCACATCCAATAGAGGACTAATATCCAAAATAGATAAAGAATTTAAGAAACTAACCTCCAAAGATCCAAACACCTCAATTAAAAAATAGGGTATAGAACTAAACTGAGAATTTCCAACAGAGGAATCTCTAATGGCTGAGAAGCACTTAATAAATGCTCAAAGTCCTTAGTCATCAGGAAAATGCAAATGAAACCGACCCTGAGATTTCACCTTACAGAAGTCAGAATGATTAAGATAAAAACAAAACAAAACAAAAAACAAAAACAACAACAAAAAAAAACTCAGGTGACAGCACATGTTGGCAAAAATGTAGAGAAAGAGGAACACTCCTCCATAGTTGTAGGGATTGCTAACTGGTACATGTACTCTGGAAATCAATCTGGAGGTTCATCAGAAAATTTGAAACAGATCTACCTAAAGACCCAGCTATACTACTCTCAGGCATATACCCAGAAGATACCCCAAAGAGCCACACTCCACTATGTTCATTTCTGCCTTATTTGTGATTTCCAGAAATGGAAAGAACAAGGATGTCCCATAATAGAAATATGGATACAGAAAATGTGGTTCACTTACACAATAGAATACTACTGAAAAGCTTCAGAAAAGAGATATGATGTTGCCACTTTTCACAAACACTCATCCTTTATTGTCATAACCACTACTGGCTGTCTTTGCAAGGTGCAGTTTGAACCACTGTGGTTTCTCATATAGCTCCTCAAGTCTCTTATCTGAACTTCTCCTTTGATTTCAATATGTTTGTAATGACATTCATAAGGCTCTGTGCCTCATAGGCTGTTGTTCTCTTGATTTCTTGATCATTATATAAAGTATGTTTCATTTTATACATTTTCCTCTCTCAAGAGCCCTTCATTTCCAAGGTACTGTGTGTGTCTACATTAACAGGCCCCAGTTTTCTGGAGAACAATTTTTGGAATTAAAGAAAAACCTTTTAGCATACAACTTCATTTGTATACTTCAATGTTGTCACATAACACTTTCCTTTTAGATCACTCTATCTTTAATAATTAAGGTCTATAATTCCTTAAGTCTTTATGAATCTTTCACTTTCAGTCCTCTCTATATATAACAGAACACCCAAGATTGAATAAATTATCATGAAATTAATTTACATTAAACCCCACACAATTCTGGAGTCTTGAAAATCCAAGGACAGAATATTGTCTTTGTTCTCTGATGAGATACCTGAAGCTTTTCAGATAATGTTGAGATTCAGAAATGCTGATGATTGGTCATAAGCAGAAGAGAAAAGAGACACACAGAGAGAAATCCTGTAGAAACCAACATCCATACTACAAACTTAAACCTCATTATGAGTTTGGGAAGACAGAAATTATACTGCAATCAAAAGTCTTCCCAAGCTTTCTTTCACAAAAATGATCACTTTTACTTAGGGTGTTTTCACAGCAATAAGACTTCACTTTTTCTCATGTTGGTATAGCCATGAGCAATCCACAAAGGACTCATCTATATAAATCTAACATAGTGACTTGTAGAAAATAGAATATAACTGGCCATATCAAAAGCTTTATTTTTAATATGTCCACTCATGCTTTGTCATTTATCATTCAATTTTCTGATGCAGTGGTAACTTTATAAACATGTTTATCTTTTTACATACCCCCGACACCCATGAATTCAATATGGATTTCTATAACTCTGAGGCTTAAAAATGTATGGGCTCTGTGGACTTTTAACCCTCCAGGTTGTAGAAATGTTCCACTGAGCTAAAAGCTTTAATTTTTCCCAAGAGCTTGATTTTGAAAGAAAATTTTCTCAGTTTCAAAATGTTTCTGAAACAGCTTGTACACTGACTAGTGAAAGAAATAGCAAGGCCAAGCAGGCCATTCTCCAGTGGCTCTCTACAAGTCTGTGATGCCACAATTGGGGTCACAGACCTTCATCTTTGCTATCATAGTTTTTATTGCCCTGGTGTGTTTTGATGCACTCCAAAGGGAACTGTCAACTTATCTCCTTTATTCCGCATTTTAGAAAAGAGATTTGCAGAGGATGCTAAAGGAAGTAAGGCAAGTAGAATTTCCATTTTACTCATTCTCAGACTATTTCTTGCATATGAGCATATAAGGTCCTTATTAATAAATTATTCATTTGTAAAGACAGGTAAACACAAAAATAATTAATTATGTCAATAACAATATTTAATTTATTTTTATGAGCTCATCTAAATTAATACTATGAAAGAAATATAGTAGACAATCATGATATAGAAGCAATATATTTACATGATAAATAAATAATTGAAACAACATCCTTTATTCCAATAAAGAAAATTCTTTCTATTTATAAACAGTACATAAATACATGTCTAAGGAAGTACATGACCAGGTTCTTTTCCATTGGATATTTTCTTTATTTACATTTCAAATATTATCCCCATTCTCAGGTTCCTTTCTGAAAACTCCTTATCCCCTGCTCACCAACCTATACATTCCTGCTTCCTGGCCCTGGCATTCTTCTATAATGGGGTATAGAGCCTTCACGGGACCAAGGGCTTCTCCTCCCATTGATGACCAACTCGGCCATCCTCTGCTACTTATGCATCTGTAGCTATGAGTCCCACCATGTGTATTCTTTGGTTGGTGCTTTAGTTCCTGGGAGCTATGGGGGTACTGGTTAGTTCATATTGTTGATCCTCCTATGGGGCTGCAAACTCATTCAACTCCTTGGGTACTTTCTCTAGCTCATTCATTGGGGACCCTGTGCTCAATCCAATGGATGGATGTGGGCATCCACTTCTGTATTTGTCAGGTACTGGCAGAGCCTCTCAGGAGACAGCTATATCAGGTTCTTGACAGCAAGCACTTGTTGGCATCCACAATAGTGTCTGGGTGGTACAATGTCCAAGCAAGTGAAAGATCTGTATAATAAGAACTTCAAGTCTCTAAAGAAAGAATTCAAAGAAGATTTCAGAAGATGGAAAGATCTCCATGTTTTTGGATTGGCAGGATTAATATAGTAAAAACAGCCATCTTTCTAAAAGCAATCTACAGACTCAGTGCAATCCCCATTAAAATTCCAACTCAATTCTTCACAAAGTTAGATAGGTCAATTTGCAAATTCATCTGGAATAACAAAAAACCTACCATAGCAAAAATTATTCTCAACAATAAAAGAACCTCTGGTGGAATCATCATCTCTGACCTCAAGTTGTACTACAATGCAATTGTAATAAAAAAAAAGCAAAAAACAAAAAAGAAGAATGATATTGGTACAGTGACAGGCAGGTAGATGAATGGAAGAGAACTGAAGACTCAGAAATGAACCCACACACCTATGGTCACTTGATCTTTGAAAAAGATGCTAAAACCATTCAGTGAAAAAAAGACAGCAGTTTCAACAAATGGTGTTGGCTCAACTGGCAATTATCATGTAGAAGAATTCAAATCAATCCATTTTATCTCTTTGTACAAAGCTCAAGTCCAAGTATCTCAAGGATGTCTACATAAAGCCAGATACACTGATACTTAGAGAGGAGAAAGTGGAGAAGAGCCTCAAACATATGGCACAGAACACCAATGGCTTATGCTGCAAGATCAAGAATGGACAAATAGGACCTTATAAAATTGTAAAGCTTCTCTAAAGCAAAGGACATTGTCAACGAGAAAAAACAAACAAAAAAACAAAAACAAAACAAAACAAAAAAACAACCAACAGATTGGGAAAAGATCTTTACCAATCCTATATCTGATAGAAGGATAATATCCAATATATACAAAGAACTCAAGAAGTTAGATTCCAGAGAACCAAATAAACCTAGTAAAAAATGGGGTATAGAGCTAAAAAAAAAAAAGAACTCTCAACTGAGGAATACAGAATGGCTAAGAACCACTGAAAGAAAAGTTCAGCATCCTTAGTTATCAGGGAAATGCAAATCAAAGCAATCCTGAGTTTCCACATTACACCAGTCAGAATGTGTTGTGCATTCTTACAGATTTTCTTATGGCCTATCTACTGCTGCTGACACATTGAAGCCTGTTACATACCTGATACCTGATGATTGTCTGAAATATAGGCAATTGGTCACTCAACCAGATACTGCTTGTCATTCTTTATTTCAGATGAATAAGACAGTAGGATATGAAACAACTAGTTCTTAAGGAGACAATGAGAGATTTAGGATTTCATGACTGAGGAAGATACACAAGCATATAAAAGACACTATTTTTCAAAATAATCTAGGAAAGATGGCTCAACTTGGGTTTAAGTTGTAAGATTAAATTATTATATCCTAATGTCATTCTGTCAGTATTTCACATGTAGTATTATTTGCAATCTCTGATTCATTTAAGGTTAATGCCTGATATGGTGGCTCATGCCTTTAATCCAAGCACTCGGGAGGCAGAGGCAGACAGATTTCTGAGTTTGAGGCCAGCCCAGTCTACAAAGTGAGTTCCAGGACAGCCAGGGCTATACAGAGAAACCCTGTCTCACAAAACAAAACAAAGCAAAACAAAACAAAACAAAACAAAACAAACAAAACAAACAAATAAAAAACCACCACCACCACCACCACCAACAACAACAACAACAACAAAAAAAGGTTATAATTCCAGAATGGTAAAAGAAAGAATGTTTCACATCTATTTAACAGATTCAAATAGATTTGGAATAAAAAAAAGATATTTTTGTCTTTTTGAAGTAACAAAGGAGGCTATAAAATATTTTCTTTGTTGTAAGTAAGATTAGCTGGCCAATTTCATTTGTACACCTAGAAAGATTGGTTCAAATGTAAAAAAAAAAGTCTGGGATATTTACATGTAACATCTTTATTTCTATTTTTGTTTCTGTTTTCAAAAATATGAAGGAAACCTACAGATCATTGTAAAAAGCAAGTTTGAATGGATTTATCTTATTTCAAATGGCTTCACCATTATCTTTCTCTTCTTGACCATAAAAAAAGCAAAAAACCAAAACAAACAAACAAATAAAAAATACAGGACAGCTGCATTTGCTGATGTTTCTATTTCATTAAACAATGACATTGTAAATATGGAGTACAATTTTAAGGTCCAAAAACTCAAGATAATTATTCATTGCAATAAAATTTGTACCTGTTTTTATTCTTATTCTTCCTGTTTGGAAAAACAATGGATGCACCTTTAATTCAAGATAAAGTAGGGAGAATCACATATAAACTAGTACCTTATTTTTATTTGTCATTTGAGTGAAAATTTGTTGCACTTGATTACTTTAATTGTCAAATATTTAGTCACACTATTTCTTTCTAACTTTTAGAAAATATTTGTTTTAATTTCCCTAGGTATTGGATTTCTTTTAATTTATTATTATTACTATTGTTGTTGTTGTCATTATTAATTGTTTTATTTCTTTACTACTAAATATTTCCTCTCCTCCCAGAGAATTTATGGAGTTCTTCCCCAATTGCCCTTCCTCTTTGCATCTGAAAGGACACCACCCCTATGGTATCTACCCTCCCTGGGGCATCAAACCTCTACAGGATTAGACACATTCCCTCCTATTGAGACAAAGCAGTCCTCTGCTACATATATACTGGGACCTAGCACCAGCCCCTGTATGTTCTTTGGTTGGTGGCTCAGACATTGGGAGGTCTTAGGGGTCCAGGTTAGTTTACATTGTTGGTTTTCCTGTGGTGTTGCCAACCCCATTCAGTTCCTCTAGTTATTCCTCTAACTCTACTATAGGGGTCCCTGATCTCAGTCCAGTGATTGGCTGTAAATATCTGTATCTGTCTCAGTCAGCAGCTGGAAGAGCCTCTCTGAGGATAACGATGCTAAGCTCTTGTCTGCAAATGTAACAGCATCAGTAATAGTGTCAGGTTTGGTGATTGTCCATGGGATAGATTCCAAGTTGGGTCAGTAACTGGTCTGTCACCTACGTTGAATCCTGGGAGCCTTCCACGTGGCAGGTCTCTAGAACTTTCTAAAGGTACTCGTCCCAAATCCCCAGCACTTGCATATTTCCGTTAATTCTTCTGGCCCTTTGGGATTCTCTCCTCTCCTCTTCATATGTGATCCTTCTTCCTTTTCCCTTCCTTATCCACTTTCCCACCTATGTACCTCCCTCCCTTTTTCTCCCATGAATATTTTGTTCTTTCTAAGGGGAATGTAAGCATTCTCACTTGGGTCTTCCTTTTTGTTCAACATCATAGGGTTTGTAGCATATTCTGAGCATTTAGGCTAATATCCACTTATCAGTGAGTACATACCAGGCATGTTCTTTTGGGTCTGGGTTACCTCACTCTGGATGATATTTTATGTCTCTCCATTTGCCTGCAAAGTTCATGACGTCTTGTTTTTAATAGCTGAATAATATACCACTGAGTAATGAACCACATTTCCTACATCTACTGTTCTGTTGAGGGACATCTGGGTTGCTTTAATTTTCTGGCTATTTTGAATAAGCTTCTAAGAACAGAATGGAACACATGTCCTTGTGATATTGTGGAGTGTCTTTTGGGTATATGCCCAGGATCAGTATAGCCAGGTTTTCAGGTAGAACTATGTCTTATTTTCTAAGGAACTGCCAGATTGATTTCAAGAGTGGTTGTAACAGATTGCAATCCTACCAGCTACGGAGACGTGTTTTCCTTTCTCCACATCCTTGCTAGCATGTAGTATAGTCTGAGTTTTTTAATCTTAGCCATTCTGATCAGTTTAAGGTCTCAGGGCCATTTTGATTTGCTTTTCCCAGATGACTAAGGATGGTGAACATTTCTTTAAGGGCTTCTCAGCCATTCAAGATTCCTCTTATGAGACTTCTCAGTTTAGCTCTGTACTCCATTTTTTTTTTAAAATTTGGTAGCCTTTCTTCATACAAATGATAAATGCAGTAAGAAAGAAAGTAGGGATACAACACCCTTTACAATAGCCACAAAAAATATAAAATATCTTGCTGTAATTCTAAAAAATCAAAGCAATATATAGATTGGTATAACAAGAAAGTCATGTCCCTGAAGAAAAAAAATTGATGAAGAACACAGAAGATGGAAAGACCTTCCTTACTCGAGATTAGTACAATTAACCTAGTAAAAATGATCATGTTACCAAAACCAATCTACAGATTTAAAGGAATTCCCATCAACATTCCAACAGAATTCTTTACAGTCAGGAAAGGAGAAATTCCCACCTTCATATGGAAAAATACAAGACCCAGGAAAGCCAAAAACATTCTGAATAATAAAAGAACTTCAAGAGGAATCATGATTCCTGACATCAAGCTGTACTACACAATACTAGTGATAAAAAAATAAGGATGGTATTGGTACAGAGACAGGTCAATCAATGGAACAAAATCAAAGAATCATAAATGAACTCACACACCTATGGACACTTGAACTTTGACTTAGAAGCCAAACCCACACTCAGGATGATACCCTCCAGGTCCATCCATTTGCCTAGGAATTTCATAAATTCATTGTTTTTCATAGTACTCCATTGTGTAAATGTACCACATTTTCTGTATCCATTCCTCTGTAAGGGGCATCGAGGTTCTTTCCAGCTTCTGGCTATTATAAATAAGGCTGCTATGAACATAGTGGAGCATGTGTCCTTATTACCAGTTGGGACATCTTCTGGATATATGCCCAGGAGAGGTGTTGCTGGATTCTCCCATAGTACTATGTCCAATTGTCTGAGGAACTGCCAGACTGATTTCCAGAGTGGTTGTACAAGCTTGCACTCCCACCAACAATGGAGAGTGTTCCTCTTTTTCTACATCCTCGCCAGCATCTGCTGTCACCTGAATTTTTTATCTTAGCCATTCTGACTGGTGTGAGGTGGAATCTCAGGGTTGTTTTGATTTGCATTTCCCTGATGATTAAGGATGTTGAACATTTTTTCAGGTGCTTCTCAGCCATTCTGTATTCCTCAGTTGAGAATTCTTTGTTTAGCCCTGAGCCCCATTTTTAGTGGGGTTATTTGATTTTCTGGAGGTAACCCAATCAAGAAAAAACTCACATGATATGTACTCACTAATAAGTGGATATTAGCCCAGAAACTTAGAATACTCAAGATACAATTTGCAAAACACATGAAACTCAAGAAGAACGAAGACCAAAGTGTGGACACTTTGCCCCTTCTTAGTATTGGGAACAAAACACCCATGGAAGGAGTTACAGAGACAAAGTTTGGAGCTGAGATGAAAGGATGGACTATCTAGAGACTGCTGCACCCAGGGATCCATCCCATAATCAGCCTCCAAATGCAGACACCATTGCATACGCCAGCCAGGTTTTGCTGAAAAGACCCTGATATAGCTGTCACTTGTGAAGCTATGCCGGTGCCTAGCAAACACAGAAGTGGATGCTCACAGTCAGCTATTGGATGCAACACAGGGCCCCCAATGGAGGATCTAGAGAAAGTACCCAAGGAGCTAAAGGGGTCTGCAAGTCTATAGGTAGAACAACAATATGAACTAACCAGTACCCCCACAGCTCTTTTCTCTAGCTGCATATGTAGCAGAAGATGGCCTAGTTGGCCATCATTGGTAAGAGAGGCCCCTTGGTCTTGCAAACTCTATATGCCCCAGTATAGGGAAACAGCAGGGACAAGAAGTGGGAGTGGGTGGGTAGGGGAGCAGGCCAGGTGGAGGGTATAGTGAATGTTCGGGATAGCATTTGAAATGTATATAAAGAAAATAATAAAAAAAAAAGAAGCCAAAACCATACAGAACAAAATTTAAAAAAAGAAAAAGAAAAAAAATCATCAACAAATTGTGCTGTCCTGACTAGATGTCTACTTGTAGAAGAGCACAAACCTTGTAGTCCAAGTGGATCAAGGACCTCAACATAAAACCAGATAAACTGAACCTAATAAAAGGGAAAGTTAAAAATAATCTTGAACACATTGGCACAGGGAGAAATTTTCTTTTTTAAAAATTGGATATTTTTTATTTGCATTTAAAATATTATTCCCTTTCCGGGTTTCCCCTCTGGAAACCTCCTATCCCTTCCCCCCTACCCCTCTATGAGAGTGCTCCCCTACCTGCCCACCCACTCCCACTTCACCACCCTAGCATTCTCCTATACTGAGGCACCTAGTTTTCACAGGACCAAGGGCCTCTTCTCCCAATGATGCCTGTGACAAGGCCATCCTCTGCTACATATGCAGCTGGGGCCATGGGTCCCACCATGTGTTTTCTTTGGTTGGTGGTTTAGTCCTTGGAAGCTCTAGGGAGTCTAGTTGGTGGATATTGTTGGTTCTTCCTATGGGGTTATAAACCCTTTCAATTCCATCAGTCCTTCTTCTAATTCCTCCATTAGGGACCCCGTGCTCTGTCCAATGGTTGGCTGCAATCGTCTGCCTCTGTATTTGTCAGACTCTGGCAAAGCCTCTTAGTAGACAGCTATATCAGGCTCCTGTTAGCAAGCATTTCTAGGCATCTGCAATAGTGTCTGGGTTTGGTGTCTTTATATTTGATGAATCCCCATGTGGGGCAGTCTCTGAATAGCCTTTCTTTCAGTCTCTGCTCCACACTTTTCTCTGTATTTCCTTTAGACAGTAGTAATTCTGGGCTAAATATTTGGAGATGAGTGGGTAGCCCCATCCCCCAACTGGGGACCTTGCCTCTCCTCTGGATATTGTCTCTACAGTTTCTCCCTCCTCTTTCATGGCACTTTAGCTCATTTCATCCTCATTGGATCCTGGGAGCCTCTTGTTTTCCTGTCATCTGGGACTTGCTGGTAGCTACCCCCAGTTCCCGATTCCCCATTGCTACACACCTCTGTTCAAATTCTTGACCCTCGGTACATCATCCCTTTCTCCTCTCATACCTGATCCTGCCCCCTTTTCTCCTTGCCTTCCTTTCTTCCTCTGAAGTCCCTAGCACTTTCTACCTCAAGTGATTATTTTGATTTTCTTTCTCAGAAGGACTGAAGCATCCACCACTTGTTCTTCCTTCTTCTTGAGCTTTATATGATCTGTGAATTGTATCATGGGCATTCCAACCTTTGGGGCTAATATCCACTTATCAGTGAGTGTATACCATGTGTGTTCTTTTGTGACTGGGTTAACACATTCAGGATGATGTTTTCTACTTCCACCTATTTGCCTAATAATTTCATAAAATCATTATTTTTAATAACTAAGTACTACTCCATTTTGTAAATGTACCATATTTTCTGTATTCATCCCTCTGTTGAAGGACATCTGGTTAACATAACATCAATGGCTCATGCTCTAAAATCAACAATTGATAAATGAGACCTCTTGAAATTGAACTGCTTCAGTAACACAAAGGACTCTGTCAATAGGACAAAACAACTGCTTAAAGATTGGGAAAAGTTCTTCACTAAGCTTATACCTGATAGAGGGTTAATATTCAAAATATACACGCCTTTAATCCCAGCACTCGGGAGGCAGAGGCAGGCGGATTTCTGAGTTCGAGGCCAGCCTGGTATACAAAGTGAGTTCCAGGACAGCCAGGGCTATACAGAGAAACCCTGTCTCGAAAAACCAAAAAAAAAAAAAAAAAAAATACAAAGAACTCAAAATATTAGACTACAAAATACCAAGTAACCCAATTAGAAAAAAATTTTTAATTTATGTATTTTTTTATCCTGATCATGTCCTCTCTCCCTCCTCTCTTCCAAGTTCCTCACACCCCTCCCCCATCGCTTTCTTCCCTCTTTTGGTGGTTTGAATATGCTTGGCACAGACAGTGACACTATTAGGAGGTGTGGCATTTTTGGAGTAGGTGTGGCCTTGTTAAAGCAAATGTGCCATTGTGGGGGTGAGACTTGAGACTCTCCCCCTAGCTGCCTGGGAGAGAGTGGTCTCCTGGCTGCAGTTGGAACACAATGGAGCACTTTCATCTCTCCGGTGCCATGTCTGCCTGGATGCTGCCATGTTCCCAGTCTTGAGGATAATGGACTTAACCTCTGAAACTATAAGCCAGCTACAACTAAATATTGTCCTTTATAAGAGTTGTCTTGGTCATGGTTTCTATTCACAGCAATGGAAACCATAAGATGCCTCTCCTCAAAGAAGAGGAGACCCCCACATGAGTACTAACCTACACTGGCACATCAAGGTGCAGAAAAACTAAGTGCATCCTCTCTCAATGAAGCAGGGCAAGGCAGCCCAACTAGGGGGGAAAGATCCAAAGGCAGGCAACAGAATTTGAGATAGCTCCCACTTCAATGGTTAAGAGACATATATGATGACCAAAGTGCATAACAGTTACAAATGTGTAGGGGCACTAAATCCAGCATATGCATGCTTTTGGTTGGTGGTCCAGTCTTTGCCAGCCTTTATGGGCCCAGGTTAGTTTGCTGTGTAGGTCTTTTTATGATGTCCTTGACACCTCTGGATCCCTCACTATTTCCCTTAGCTTTTCTTTTTTTTTTTTTTCTTTTATTTTTTTTCCACTGTTTTTTTTTATTACATATTTTCCTCAATTACATTTCCAATGCTATCCCAAAAGTCCCCCATACCGCCCCCCACTTCCCTACCCTCCCATTCCCATTCTTTTGGCCCTGGCATTCCCCTATATTGGGGCATATAAAGTTTGCAAGTCCAATGGGCCTCTCTTTCCAGTGATGGCCGACTAGGCCATCTTTCGATACATATGCAGCTAGAGACAAGAGCTCCCGGGTACTGGTTAGTTCATCATGTTGTTCCAACTATAGGGTTGCAGATCCCTTTAGCTCCTTGGGTACTTTCTCTAGCTTCTCCATTGGGAGCCCTGTGATACATCCAATAGCTGACTGTGAGCATCCACTCCTGTGTTTGCTAGGCCCCTGCATAGTCTCACAAGAGACAGCTATCTTTGGGTCCTTTCAGCAAAATCTTGCTAGTGTATGCAATGGTGTCAGCGTTTAGAAGCTGATTATGGGATGGATCCCTGGATACAGCAGTCTCTAGATGGTCCATCCTTTCATCACAGCTCTGAACTTTGTCTCTGTAACTCCTTCCCTGGGTGTTTTGTTCCCAATTCTAAGAAGGGGCACAGTGTCCACATTTTGGTCTTCATTCTTCTTGAGTTTCATGCATTTAGCAAATTGTATCTTATATCTTGGGTATCCTAAGTTTTGGGCTAATATTCACTTATCAGTGAATACATATTGTGTGAGTTCCTTTGTGATTGTGTTACCTCACTCAAGATGATGCCCTCCAGGTCCATCCATTTGGCTAGGAATTTCATAAATTCATTCTTTTTAATAGCTGAGTAGTACTCCATTGTGTAAATGTACCATAATTTCTGTATCCATTCCTCTGTTGAGGGACATCTGGGTTCTTTCCAGCTTCTGGCTATTATAAATAGGGCTGCTATGAACATAGTGGAGTATGTGTCCTTCTTACCGGTTGGGACATCTTCTGGATATATACCCAGAAGAGGTATTGCTGGATCCTCTGGTAGTACTATGTCCAATTTTCTGAGGAATCGCCAGACTGATTTCCAGAGTGGTTGTACAAGCTTGCAATCCCACCAACAATGGAGGAGTGTTCCTCTTTCTCCACATCCCCGCCAGCATCTGCTGTCACCTGAATTTTTGATCTTAGCCATTCTGACTGGTGTGAGGTGGAATCTCAGGGTTGTTTTGATTTGCATTTCCCTGATGATTAAGGATGTTGAACATTTTTTCAGGTGCTTCTCTGCCATTTGGTATTCTTCAGGTGAGAATTCTTTGTTCAATTCTGAGCCCCATTTTTTAATGGGGTTATTTGACTTTCTGGAGTCCACCTTCTTGAGTTCCTTATATATATTGGATATTAGACCCTTATCTGATTTAGGATAGGTAAAGATCCTTTCCCAATCTGTTGGTGGTTTTTTTGTCTTATTGATGGTGTCTTTTGCCTTGCAGAAGCTTTGCAGTTTCATGAGGTCCCACTTGTCAATTCTCGATCTTACAGCACAAGCCATTGCTTTTCAATTCAAGAATTTTTCCCCTGTGCCCATATCTTCAAGGCTTTTTCCCACTTTCTCCTCTATAAGTATCAGTGTCTCTGGTTTTATGTGAAGTTCCTTGATCCACTTAGACTTGACCTTAGTACAAGGAGATAGGAATGGATCGATTCACATTCTTCTACATGATAACAACCAGTTGTGCCAGCACCATTTGTTGAAAATGCTGTCTTTCTTCCACTGGATGTTTTTAGCTCCCTTGTCAAAGATCAAGTGACCATAGGTGTGTGGGTTCATTTCTGGGTCTTCAATTCTATTCCATTGGTCTATTTGTCTGTCACTATACCAGTACCATGCAGTTTTTATCACAATTGCTCTGTAGTAAAGCTTTAGGTCTGGCATGATGATTCCACCAGAGGTTCTTTTATCCTTGAGAAGAGTTTTTGCTATCCTAGGTTTTTTGTTATTCCAGATGAATTTGCAGATTGCACTTTCTAATTCGTTGAAGAATTGAGTTGGAATTTTGATGGGGATTGCATTGAATCTGTAGATTGCTTTTGGCAAGATAGCCATTTTTACAATGTTGATCCTGCCAATCCATGAGCATGGAAGATCTTTCCATCTTCTGAGATCTTCTAGAATTTCTTTCTTCAGAGACTTGAAGTTCTTATTATACAGATCTTTCACTTCCTTAGTTAGAGTCACGCCAAGATATTTTATATTATTTGTGACTATTGAGAAGGGTGTTGTTTCCCTAATTTCTTTCTCAGCCTGTTTATTCTTTGTGTAGAGAAAGGCCATTGACTTGTTTGAGTTAATTTTATATCCAGCTACTTCACCGAAGCTGTTTATCAGGCTTAGGAGTTCTCTGGTGGAATTTTTAGGGTCACTTATATATACTATCATATCATCTGCAAAAAGTGATATTTTGACTTCATCTTTTCCAATTTGTATCCCTTTGATCTCCTTTTGTTGTCGAATTGCTCTGGCTAGGACTTCAAGTACAATGTTGAATAGGAATGGAGAAAGTGGACAGCCTTGTCTAGTCCCTGATTTTAGAGGGATTGCTTCAAGCTTCTCACCATTTACTTTGATGTTGGCTACTGGTTTGCTGTAGATTGCTTTTATCATGTTTAGGTATGGGCCTTGAATTCCTGATCTTTCCAAGACTTTTATCATGAATGGGTGTTGGATCTTGTCAAATGCTTTTTCCGCATCTAATGAGATGACCATGTGGTTTTTGTCTTTGAGTTTGTTTATATACTGGATTACGTTGATGGATTTCCATATATTGAACCATCCCTGCATCCCTGGGATGAAACCTACTTGGTCACGATGGATGATTGTTTTGATGTGTTCTTGGTTTCGGTTAGCAAGAACTTTATTGAGTATTTTTGCATCAATATTCATAAGGGATATTGGTCTGAAGTTTTCTATCTTTGTTGGGTCTTTTTGTGGTTTAGGTATCAGAGTAATTGTGGCTTCATAGAATGAGTTGGGTAGAGTACCTTCTGTTTCTATTTTGTGGAATAGTTTGTGAAGAACTGGGATTAGATCTTCTTTGAAGGTCTGATAGAACTCTGCACTAAACCCATCTGGTCCCGGGCTTTTTTTGGTTGGGAGACTATCAATGACTGCCTCTATTTCTTTGGGGGATATAGGGTTGTTTAGATCATTAACCTGATCTTGGTTCAACTTTGGTACCTGGTATCTGTCCAGGAACTTCTCCATTTCATCCAGGTTCTTCAGTTTTGTTGAGTATAGCCTTTGGTAGAAGGATCTGATGGTGTTTTGGATGTCTTCAGGATCTGTTGTTATGTCTCCTTTTTCATTTCTGATTTTGTTAATTAGAATACTTTCCCTGTGCCCTCTAGTTAGTCTGGCTAAGGGTTTATCTATCTTGTTGATTTTCTCAAAGAACCAGCTCCTTGATTGGTTGATTCTTTGAATAGTTCTTCTTGTTTCCACTTGATTGATTTTGCCCCTGATTTTGATTATTTCCTGCCTTCTACTCCTCTTGGGTGAATTTGCTTCCTTTTGTTCTAGTGCTTTTAGGTGTGTTGTCAAGCTGCTAATGTGTGCTCTTTCTTGTTTCTTTTTGGAGGCACTCAGAGCTATGAGTTTTCCTCTTAGAAATGCTTTCATTGCGTCCCATAAGTTTGGGTATGTTGTGGCTTCATTTTCATTGAACTCTAAAAAGTCCTTGATTTCTTTCTTTATTCCTTCCTTGACCAAGGTATCATTGAGAAGAGTGTTGTTCAGTTTCCACGTGAAGGTTGGCTTTCTATTATTTATTTTGTTATTGATGATCAGCCTTAGTCCATGGTGATCTGATAGGATGCATGGGACAATTTCAATGTTTTTGTATCTGTTGAGTCCTGTTTTGTGCCCAATTATGTGGTCAATTTTGGAGAAGGTACCATGAGGTGCTGAGAAGAAGGTGTATCCTTTTGTTTTAGGGTAAAATGTTCTGTAGATATCTGCCAGATCCATTTGATCCATAACTTCTGTTAGTTTCACTGTGTCCCTGTTTAGTTTCTGTTTCCATGATCTGTCCATTGGTGAAAGTGGTGTGTTGAAGTCTCCCACTATTATTGTATGAGGTGCAATGTGTGCTTTGAGATTTACTAAAGTTTCTTTAATGAATGAGGCTGCCTTTGTATTTGGAGCATAGATATTCAGGATTGATAGTTCCTCTTGGAGGATTTTACCTTTGATGAGTATGAAGTGCCCCTCCCTGTCTTTTTTGATGACTTTGGGTTGTAAGTCAATCTTATCTGATATTAGAATGGCTACTCCAGCTTGTTTCTTCATACCATTTGCTTGGAAAATTGTTTTCCAGCCTTTCATTCTGAGGTAGTGTCTATCTTTTTCTCTGAGATGAGTTTCTTGTAAGCGGAAAAATGTTGGGTCTTGTTAGTGTAGCCAGTTTGTTAATCTATGTCTTTTTATCGGGGAGTTGAGTCCATTGATATTAAGAGATATTAAGGAAAAGTAATTGTTGTTTCCTGTTATTTTTGTTGTTAAAGTTGGCATTCTGTTCTTGTGGCTGTCTTCTTTTAGGTTTGTTGAGGGATTACCTTCTTGTTGTTTCTAGGGCGTGGTTCCTGTCCTTGTATTGGTTTTTTTTCTGTTATTATCCTTTGAAGGGCTGGATTCCTGGAGAGATAATGTGTGAATTTGGTTTTGTCGTGGAATACTTTGGTTTCTCCATCTATGTTAATTGAGAGTTTGGCTGGGTATAGTAGCCTGGGCTGGAATTTGTGTTATTTTAGTGTCTGTATAACATCTGTCCAGGATCTTCTGGCTTTCATATTCTCTGGTGAAAAATCTGGTGTAATTCTGATAGGCTTGCCTTTATATGTTACTTGGCCTTTTTCTCTTACTGCTTTTAGTATTCTATCTTTATTTAGTGCATTTGTTGTTCTGATTATTATGTGTCGGGAGGTATTTCTTTTCTGGTCCAGCCTATTTGGAGTTCTGTAGGCTTCTTGTATGTTCATGGGCATCTCTTTCTTTAGATTTGGGAAGTTTTCTTCTATAATTTTGTTGAAGATGTTTGCTGGTCCTTTGAGTTGAAAATCTTCATTCTCATCCACTCCTATTATCCGTAGGTTTGGTCTTCTCATTGTGTCCTGTATTTCCTGGATGTTTTGAGTTAGGATCTTTTTGCATTTTCCATTTTCCTTGATTGTTGTGCCGATGTTCTGTATGGAATCTTCTGCACCTGAGATCCTCTCTTCCATCTCTTGTATTCTGTTGCTGATGCTGGTATCTATGGTTCCAGATTTCTTTCCTAGGGTTTCTATCTCCAGTGTTGCCTCATTTTGGGTTTTCTTTATTGTGTCTACTTCCCTTTTTAGGTCTAGTATGGTTTTGTTCATTTCCATCATCTGATTGGATGTGTTTTCCTGTTTCTCTTTAAGGACTTCTACCAGTTTGGTTGTGTTTTCCTGTTTTTCTTTAAGGACTTGTAACTCTTTAGCCATGTTCTCCTGTAGTTCTTTAAAGTCCTTCTTGATGTCCTCTACCATCATCATGAGATATGCTTTTAAATCCAGGTCTAGTTTTTCAGGTGTGTTGGGGTGCCCTGGACTGGGCGAAGTGGGAGTGCTGGGTCCTGATGATGGTGAGTGGTCTTGGTTTCTGTTAGTAAGATTCTTACCTTTACCTCTTGCCATCTGGTAAGCTCTGGAGTTGTTATAGTTGTCTCTGTTCAGAGGTTGTTCTTCTGGTGATTCTGAGTATCCTCTGTCAGTAGACCTGGGAGACAGGCTCTCTCCTCTGAGTTTCAGTGGTTAGAGCACTCCCTGCTGAAAAGCTTTCCTCTTAAAGGGAAGGTGTACAGATATCTGGCGTTTGGACCTCCTCCTGGCCGAAGAAGAAGGCGGAAAACAGGACCTTTCCTAGATGCTGTTTTGCTTTGGCAGGTCACAGAAGCTGTAGGCTTCTGTGGTACACACTCTCAGCTGTGCAGACTAAGTTCCTAAGTTCAGTGGAGTCCTGGATCCAAGATGTGCTCCCTGCTCGTGAGGCAGAGGGCTCCTGTGCAGGGCAGACCACTGTCTTCCATCTAGGAGGATGCAGGATGTCTGTGGCCCCAAAAGGGTGCTGCCTCAGTGGCTCTGTGGCTCCCGCCTGTCCCAGAAGCTGTCTGCCTTTGTGGTCCTCACTCTGACCTGTACAGACTAAGTTCTGCGGAGTCCCGGAGCCAAGATGGCGCTCCCTGCAGGGCAGGTCACTGTCCTCGAGCTGGGAGGGTGCCGGATGTCTGCGGCCCCAAAAGGGTGCTGCCTCAATGGCTCTGTGGCTCCCGCCTGTCCCAGAAGCTGTCTGCCTCTGTGGTCCTCACTCTGACCTGTACAGACTAAGTTCGGCGGAGTCCCGGAGCCAAGATGGCGCTCCCTGCAGGGCAGGTCACTGTCCTCCGACTGGGAGGGTGCTGGATCTCCCTTAGCTTTTCTACAAGACTCCTGGAACTCCACCTATTATTTGGTAATGGGTGGTATCCATTTCCATCAACTGCTGGATGAAGCCTCTGAGAAGACAGCTATGCTCAGCTTCTTTCCACAGAGTATAGAGTCTGTGATTGGCTTTCTCCCATGTCATGTGTCTCAAGTTAGGCCAGTCATTGAATGTCCATAATCTTCACTGAATATCCATAATCTCTCTTCTATCTTTACCCCAGTATATCTTGTAGACAGGAACAATTTTATGTCAATGTTTTTGTGGGTGGGTTGTTTACCTTTGCCTCCACAATAGAAGTGTGGCTGGCTACAAATAGGCCATTTCAGGCTCTATGTTCACTGTTGCTAGGAGTCTCAGCTAGGGTTGTCCCCATAGACTTTTGGAAGCCTCCCAATCCCAAAGAAAAACATGCTTTATACAGTGTCACATTATCAAATTTAAATTATTTGAACATAAAATATAACATAAAATTATTTGTCAATATATAAATTATATGTACTCTCAGTGTTTAGTTTACTTTCTGTTACTATATAATTCATTATTCTGGTCAAAACAACTTGAGGGAGAAAGGTTTTATTAGGATACAGTCTATAATGATATAGCAGGTGTGGCATTAGGACTCTGAAGCCAACCAACCTGACTGTCAGGAAGCAGAGTGAGAATAAACAAACAAACCAACTCCTTGCACAGCTCCTCCTCCAACAAGGTTCAACCTTCTGAAGGTTGCATAACTTTCTGCTCCAGTGCCATCAGATGGGGATCAAGTGTTCAAGCACATGAGCTTGTGAAAGTATTACAGAGTTGAAACATGACATTAAGGATCTATTTCCAACAAACCTTAGTGCCTTCTTATCTTCAATGGCAAATCAAAAGTCTCTAAATATTTTTATGACAGCTCTCTTCCTGGTAGAACATTAAGCATCAGCTCCTCTGGAAGAGCTTTGATTAAGAGTAATCCATAAGAAGCCGGAGAGAATCGTTGTTTCGTAGGGACATGTATTAGAATTACAATTTAATGACATATAAGGGGCTGAATCATTAGAGCGACTTTGACCCCATGACCACAGGAATGATCAAAGATGCAGTAGATGAAGGACACAAACAGCTCATCCATCTTGGAGGACTGAACTTTCACAGATGCCAAGAACATGCTCCCTACTCTTAAGTAGCTTTAAAACTGTTGAGGGACATGGTTACCTACACCTCTAAAACATCAAAACCCAAGCCAGTGTGCAAAGCAAATGCATTTTAAAAGAAAACAGTAGTGTTTTGAATATGAGTGGCACCAAACAATGCAGAATAAAATAGCATCTATTAAAATAAAAGTCATGTCTCATATAATTTTAAATTTTGTGTTCTTTGCATATTTGCTAAAATAAAATTCCTCTAGATGCTTTAGCATTCTCTATTAAGTTTTCAACATTACTTGTTTATTTTCTTTTCAATTTACCAAGGCTTGTCTAGTCATGCTGCATTTAAAGGGGAAATGAGTAGATGATTATGATTATTGGAACACACCACAGTGATGAAGGATGACTAATGACATGAAAGAATTGTCTATTTGATGTTTATTTCCATTCTTCAAATGTTGTTTTATATGTAATTATTTTCTATAGTGTAAGTCTATTCATTTAGGAAACAATTTGATAAGACGTGTGCTTAAAATTGATTTAACCATACACATAGGAAAGGGAAAATAACAATTTAAAATGAATAAAAAAGAATAAAAGCAGAAGAGACAGTGAAGGCCATAAGAAACATTTTTTAAACTAAGCTGTATCATAAATTCTTTTTCAAAACCTTTAAATTCATGTTTAAACTATGGACAAAAATGATGGGTATGTGTACTGCAGGCAGTATAGAATGAGACATGACATATATTCTCTGTTTAATATTCTTGATCCCATAGTTATTTGCATTGATGTTTTCCTTTAACTAACTCTCAATAAAACCTAAGTTCCATGTGCCATTAATTTTACTGAGTGGTAATATTAAAAAAAAAAAAAAGAAGACAAGTACAAAGAATAAACATACAATATGAGCAAATTTTATTCTAATATGTCACACCACTATTAATTATTATCAAATTCATTTACATGTTTAAGCTAACTTAAAATTTTTAATTTACTTGTTAAAAATTACCAAATAACACTTTTAAAGCATTCTTAAGATTTCTTTCTATAACATTCACTTTTATTATTGTTTCCTTCAGTCTTTCTCTCTCAGAAGTGCACATACACACATACACAATGAGAGATAGAGAATGATTGTGAGAGAGAGAGAGAAGAAAATGCATAGACTTATATTTTGCTTTATGTAATCCAATAAACTTGATGATTTTTTCTGTCTGTATAAATGACAAAGGAACACATTACTTAAGTGTGCTAAGTACACGATTTTTGTCACTCTTCATACTACTCTTATTTGTAAAGATAAAGCGAGTATTTTTTAGAATAGTCTTCACTGTAGTATTTACATGGCTAAATACTCAGTGGCCACTGCTCTGTGCTCCTTTTTACTATATTTTGACAGCAAAACATTATATATAGAAATAATTGTTTCTAATTCCTTACCCTTTCTCCAACTTCTATAACTAAATAACCTTTTTAAATAAAATATTGCACCAGTCCTGCATCTTAAAGATGAAAGTGTTATTTCTAAAAGGTCAATTCAATCTAGGAAGTGTTTTCTGGTTTAGACATACATTATAACTGTAGAAACCTGTGGCAATTTTCAGCCCCACTAACAACGGGAAGTAAATTTCAGCCATTCACAGTAAGATGGCAATGTGGTGACATTTGAAGTCTGGATGTGGTTCTTGCATTCATTGTAGGTGACTGACTGCTGTGCAGCGTGCAGCGGAGGTCTTTTCCCAACTGCCAGATGAATTTTAGATATGACTGAAAAAAAGATACTCAAAATGTTGCATGAAATAAGTGAGACTTCGTCATCTGAGTGACAACCGTATTCTTTTACAATGGGTTGGGATTAAAATACATCAAATTAATAAATCCCTGGGAAACCAATAATCTCACATTTGTGGAACAATTGTAACTTAAGGTAGCCATGATTTTTGAATTGCAGTAAGATACTACCTTGGTTGTATTTCACAGAAATATGTCCTTGTCCATCGAAAACAATGGCAGTTGCACCACACAGCCAAGCAATAAATTCACAAAACATCCCTCGGATGTGAATCACTGTTCCATAATCCTGATTTTGTATCTTTATTTCCTTTAAAACATATGGAGCTGTCAGCATAGAGGTCATAAAACTACAGTACATTCCTCTTTTTCCTGATAGTGATTTTACTTAATGTGAAAAATAAACTGCAGTACCAAGGGGACAATGAGGTAAAGGATATACAGAGTCACAATGGCCTGAAACAATAACCCAACAATTACAGCTGTCCCATCAGAAGGACTGTCATACCAAATCATGAAAAGTTTATCTCCGTATCTCATAAAGGTAAAACAGAATGTGTCCGATATCTCAGAAATGTACAATGACACAAATTTATTTTTATTTATATCTTCCATATGATACATTTTGATTGTATTCTTTTCCCTCAACTTCCCTCAACCCAACTTCTTCCAAATCCTCCCTATGCAATGTCATGTTCTTCACCTATCTCACAAAGAAAAGAATCAAATACATCAAAAGTAAAAATTCAAGCAAAAAATTTAAAAATGTACAAAATAACAACAAAAATTCACACAAAGACATCAATGCATGTTTTAATTGAAAAAAATACATTTTTCTCATACCTTACAGGTAAACCATTGTTTCCCTCTCTCCATTCCTCCCATCTGCCTTCACTCCCTTCTTCCCCAGTGCTACTCCCCTTCATTTCCCTTCAGAAAAAAAAAAAAAAAAAAAAACAAAAAACAGGTGTCCAAAAGACAACAATCAAACATGGCAAAGGAAAAACAATAAGACAGAGCAAACCCCTTCATAGAGAGGATGGTCAAGACAAACCAAGAGAAGGAGAAAAGTTGCAAAACCAGACAAAAAAAAAAACAAAAAAAAACAAAAAAAAACAAAGAACACACAGTCACACTGAGGAGTCCCTCAAATACACCAAGCTAACAGCCATAACATAAATGCAGATGACACATGAACACTGCCATGCTTGCTGCTTGCTTCTGTCAGTTGGCTCAGTGGGCCATATTCTTCTGGTGCCCTCCATTTCCATCAGAGAGGCTTCCTCAGGAATCAGATGGGATCAAATGCAGAAACCCACAGCCAGATATTATGCAGAGAAAAAGTCTAAATTTAAGTTCTTTGTTAGGTCTTTCTCTTAGAATTTTTGGAAGACTGTGGAAGAGTAAGAAGAAATATTTTAGGAATCAAGTTCCTTTTCTTCTTCCTGTTAGGCAGCTACACCTGAGTTTAGGGTTTGTCCTGGAATATGGCTGATATACGTATGGATATTCCATTCGAAAAATTGGCTTTCCCTCTCTCAGAAGGTATCAATTACTAAAAGCTTCCTGGTTAGGCTTGGGACTTTGTGTATATTTCCCTGTGGTTATAATTGGATTTTGTCTGGATAAAATTGTGCAGATCTTGGTCTTACTCTCATAATCTTTGTATGTTCAAGTATGTATGAGTCCTGTTGTGTCTGGGTGATACTGTTTCTTTAGAGTTATCACCAATCTCTGCTCTTACAATCTTCCTGCCTCCATTTTATATAGATGCCCAAGCCTTGAGAAGAGAGGTTTAAAATTTTTATTTAGTAGTCATTTTCAAACAGAGCTGCTTCCATCTACAAACTAACTTTGCCTTTATTGTTTGGGATTAAAGGTATATAGAAAGGGAATGTCTGTACAGAGATTAAAGGGTTTTCATTCCAGCATGATCCAGCAAAGACCTAGGTCATTGCATCATTCCTTTTTCAGAGTATCTATGTTGCTGGATTAAAATTCCTCTACAGAAAAATATATCTTATTTATGGATGAGTGCTCCAAATTCTTTCACCATCGTACTCTGTCCAGTTTGGGGTTCTGTGGTAATTCCACTGATTGCAAGAAAAAGAAACTTTTCTGATGAGGGCTGAGTGATGTACCGTTCTATGTATTACAATACAGGAATCAAAATAATTTTATTGCTGTATTATTTTAGCTGGAAAATATTAGTAGTTTTCTCTAGGGCCCATGAACTATGTACTATCAGATTCCTAGACACTTTTGCAGTGTCAGACCTGGATTCTATCTCATGGCATGGGCTTTAAATCCAATAAAAAAGTTATTGTTTATTTCTATATTTGTAGCACTACTGCACTAGTATATAGAACAGGCATGCTATTATTGTGGGGTTAGCTTTGTAGCTGAATAATATTGAAAACTACTATTCTCATCCAATAGCAGGAAAAGTTCTGTTCCGTCTCATGAATGTTAGTTCATAGTAGAAAAGCCTCTATTTGTACCCCAGGTCAACTTTTCCTTGTTTGATGAACTGTTGAGTATTTTTCAGCAATAAGGATTTACAATCATTTTGTGGAGAGCAACAATAGCCTTGGCAATCATCTGTGATACAGGGAGAAATCATGCACAAGAATCTGAAATTGTCAGTCTGTCTTCTCCCTGTAAACTAAAAACACTGTGTATAGCTGTTGGGAAAGAAATCAATTTATTAATCCATATATTCTTGAAGAACAGTAAATTCTCATTGGATATCACAGATATTAGATAAAATTGTTAATTTCACAACTGATATGTAAAACTATGAGAAATGAATATAAGAATTGCAAATTTTTGAAAATATTTTCTTGCCTACAGCAATCTACAGATTCAATACAATCCCTATCAAAATTTCAACTTGATATGGTTGAAAGTATAATTCTTAAATTCATTTGGAATAAAAAAAAAACAGGATAGTGAAAATTATTCTCAACAATAAAAGTATATCTGGAGGAATCACCATACCTGACCTCAAGCTATACTAGAGTAGTAGTGATAAAAAAACAAAAAAACAACAAAACAACAAAAAACTGCATCATATAGGCATAGTGACAGGCAGGTAGTTCAATGGAATAGAATTGAAGACTCAGAAATGAACCCACACACCTATGGTCATTTGATGTTTGACAAGGAAGCTAAAACCATTCAATGAAAAAAGACAGCATTTCCAAGAAATGGTTGTGGTTCAACTTGGTGGGGGAGGTCAAAATGTAGAAGAATGCAAATTGATCCATTCTTAACTCCTTGTATAAAGTGCAATTCCAAGTGGATCAAGGACCTCCACATAAAACCAGGCATCTAATAGAAGAGAAAGTGGGAAAAAGCCTCGGACACATACGCACAGAGGAAAACTTACTAAACAGGACACTAATGACTTATTCCTTAAGATAAAGAATCCACAAATGGGACCTCATAAAATTGCCAAGCTTCTTTAAGGCAAATGACACTGTCAGTGGGACAAAATGGCAACCAACAGATTGGGCAAAGATCTTTATCGATCCTACATCTGATAGAGGGCTAATATCGAAAGAACTCAAGAAGTTAGACTGCATAGAACCAAAGAATCCTATTTAAAAAAAAGGGGGGGAGCAGAGTTAAACAAAATTCTCAGCTGAGGAAACCCTAATGGCCAAGAAGCACCTAAAGAAATGTTTAACATCCTTGGTCATCAGGGAAATGCAAATCAAAACAACCCTGAGATTCCACTTCACACCAGTCAGAAAGAAGACTAAGGTAAAAAACTCAGGTAACAGCAGATATTGGAGAGGTTGTGGAGAAAGAGGAACACTCCTCCATTCCTAACAGGATTGCATGCTGGTACAACCACTCTGGAAATTAGTCTGACGGTTCCTCAGAAAATTGGACATTGTACTACAAGAGGACCCAACTATACCACTCCTGGGCATATACCCAGAAGATGTTCCAACATGTAATAAGGATACATGTTCCACCATGTTCATACCAGCCATATTTATAATAGACAGTAGCTGGAAACCACCCAGATGTCCCTCAACAGGGGAATGGATACAGAAAATGTGGCACATTTACACAATGGAACACTAATCATCTATTAAAAACAATAACTTCATGAAATTCGCAGGCAAATGGATGTATCACCCTGAGTGAGGTATCTCAGTCACAAAAGAACCCCACATGGTGTGTACTCACTGATAAGCCTAAGCAAAGAATGTGGAATGCTATGATATAACTCATGGACCTCATGAAGCTCAAGAGGAAGGAAAACCAAAGTGTGGATATTTCAGTCCTACTTAGAAGGCAGAGGAAAATAATTAAGGGAAGTAGAGGTTGGCAGGGATGTGAGAGTAAGAGAAGACCAGAAGGGGAAAAGATAGGGAAGCATCGGGAATGGGAGGAGATCGAGGAGATTTACAGAGAGTCAGGAAATTGAACAGAGGTGTGTAGCAATGCGGGGTGTGGAACTGGGGGTAGCAACCAGAAAGTCCCAGACGCCAGGAAATCAAGAGCCTATCAAGAACTCATGGGATGACAGCTGAAATACCCCACAAAGGGGAGGAAGAACCTGTTAAGAGGTTATGCATAGCCCCCCAGTTGAGAGATAAAACCATGTATGTACCCATCTCCAAAAATTTAACCCAGAATTACTCTGATCTAAAGCAAATACAGGGACAAATAGTGGAGCAGAGAGACTGAAGGAAAGACCATCCAGAGACTGTCCCACTTAGGAATTCATCCCACATGCAGATACCAAACCCAGACACTATTGCTGATGCCAAGTGCTTGCTGAGAGGAGGCTAATATAGCTGTCTCCTGAGAGGCTCTGCCAGTGCCTGACCAATACAGGTGAAGATGTACACAGCCAAACATTGGACTGTGTGCAGGGACCCCAGTGGGGAAGTTAGGGCAAGGACTAGAGCTGAAGGGTTTTGCAACCTCATGGGAAGAACAACAGTACCAATCAACTAGACCACCCAAAGCTCCCAGGGACTAAACTACCAACCAAAGAGTTCACAGGATGTATCCATGGCTCTAGCTGGATATATAGCAGAGAATTGCCTTATCTGGCATCACTGGGAGGGGATCCCTTTGCCCAGTGGATGCCTGATGATCCAGGATAGAGGACTATTAGGCTGCTGAAGAATGAGTGGATGGGGGAACAACCTCATAGATGCAGATAGAGGGAGGAGGTGATAGGGCACTTGTGGAGGGGAAACTGGGAAGGTGGATTATATTTTAAATGTAAATAAATTAAATAACCAATAAAAATGAAATAAAAATTATCTACAATTCTCATTTCCTTCTCTAGCATCATACCTGTCAGCATACTACCATGTTTCTCACCAAAGTGATTATATAAAATAATCTTTGAAGCTATTAGCCAGTCCTAAATTAAGTATTTTCTTTTATAAGAGTTGCCAGGATCATGTTGTATTTTCATAGCAGCAAAATCTCTAAGACATATACTAATAGCTCCATAGACTTTCTTTATTATTATTTATTCTTTTTTTGTCTCTATATACAGATTTTCAAGTAACCTTCTATTTTCAAGCACATTAATTCCCTTATCTGTTTAATCTATTTGGTTTTTGAGTGTTCTATAATACTTTCAATCTTGCTTCTTGTGTATTTTTCAGCTCAGTGATTTCATTTGATCTCTTAAGTTTGTTTCCATTTCTCCACTGAGTTTCTCTGTTGGATTACTGACTCATGTCTCAATGTTTTCTTTATACTCATTGATTTTCCTTAAAACAACTCTTTTATACCCTCCAACAATACTTCTCACTGTTTGGTCATTTTATGACACCCTATATTGATGGTTGCTTTATGTTTGTCCTTACACCTGAATTGCTTTATGTATAGGGTTGTTAAATTTGTCTGAGCCCTGCAAATTTAGGCACCTACTGAATTCTTCATTGACTGACTGACTCATGCCTGTCTTTCCAGAAATTCAAGTAGGTTGCTTACTTTCTTTGAATTGTTAAGACTTTCTACAAATCAATCTTAGTATATTTCTGTTGTTTCAGAACTATAGGGCTATGCAATAATTGATATATCCCAAACCCCTACTATTATGTTGCTGGGGGCAAATGGATTGTTATCCATAAAAAATGGGAAACCCATTCTCCTGACATTCCTTATTAGGATCCAGGGAAATCTAAAGAACTAATCTACAGAAATTAATGAGTACATCCTGGCTCTTGGCCTACTGCCTGTGAAACTCCTGTGGCTACAGACATTACACACATCACATAGTCAACCCATATTTAAATGAAAGAGCAACATTTAGAAGGTCCAATTTAACTAGTAGCAACTACAGTTAGTCACAAAGGTAACTAAATACTCACATAGTAGTTATTTCACAATCACTTCTCGGCCTTTTGGCTAAGATCATGAGTAGTTATTTCACTCAATGTATGATAATACATATTTGGAACATTGATAGTAGACATAATTGTTGACCAATTCAAGTTTACTATGTTATCAAATGATTTAACCACATTTTATTCTTCAGACAATGAATATCAGACATTTTTTAGTCTCTGTGGTCAATATATATATATATGTATATTTCACGTACCTTTTTATTTCTAAAGTTTGATCATTTTGAAACACAGAAAAGTCCCACTACCAGCACATTTTTTCTTTACACACTTTATAGAAGCATTTTAGTTATCACAGTGAAGAACAATCAGAACATTGGCATAAAACTAAGACAAACAAAAAGAACATCAATGGAATATGTCCTATGTTCTAGGTGTCATTGATATAATGGTCCGAGTATTCACCTGCTGCTTTATTTTTTATATGTTTTTAAAAGGCAAGCATTGAGGTATAAGAAGAAAACAGGAACTGCATTTATGTCTCAGACTCTAACCAAATTTCACTCATCATGGAAGACTACTGGATGTTATCTTTTCTGAATGAGTATTTCATTCATTTCTTAAAAAAAAAAAATCTTTCTAGAAATTCCTCCAAAGATAAAAGGGATGCTGTAGGAAAACAAGGTCAAGCTTCGCATGCAATGAGTTTGTGGATTCAATCGGAAAGAAATAATTCAGAAAAAGAGGAAGAAAGAGAAGTGAATATGAAGAATGCACTTTAATTTGTGTTCTATTATGCAGAATAGAAGTATAGTTTTATGGAGTTTTTGCTAATTCTTTTATTTTTGCCATCATAGTTATATTATTCTCCCATATTCTCTCTCTAAAATATTGAGTATACCACTCTTTCTTTCAATTTTATTATTATTATTAATTGTTACATGTAAATTATTTTCTAAATATAATGTTTAGTCCACATAATGCTGCTTGTATACTCTCAGGAATGATCAGTTGGTCATTGAAATTATGATTCTTGTCGATGAACCTGAAACTCTACTAATCCTGCACTCAGTTTTTCTTATATCTCAGAGAGGGAGGTCACTGTGCATTTTCTCCACTGACTAGAGTTCTATCTCAAAGTCTTATTCAACTGATTAATATTTTTCATGATAATTTATTGAATATTTGGGAATTTCAAAGCTATGAACCCCCTGATCTACTTACTTCCTAATCCTCCCAGGTCAGCCCCAAATCTTATGGTCTCCTCCTACCCTACAAAAGAAGAAGAAGAAGAAGAAGAAGAAGAAGAAGAAGAAGAAGAAGAAGAAGAAGAAGAAGAAGAAGAAGAAGAAGAAGAAGAAGAAGAAGAAGAAGAAAAATTTAGAGGAGGAGGAGAAAGAAGAGGAAACCAAAAAATCAGGTGCAATTGGTGATGCCCACATACTCACTGGAGTATGGTCAAACAGTCAGGGGTCAGTCCCTTAAGCAAAACTGAGTCATCACCCCACCCCCCACCTCCATACACCACCTTCCTCACCACCAGAAGCCAGCAAATATAGAGAGCAACTTTTCACAAAGTTTTTATTTTAAGAAACTATGGCCTTTATTTATGACAAAAACAAGAACTACTTACACAGTAGAAGTGGTCCCTTCTGAATATACACAAATACATATATACATAATTTTTAAGAGTGTTTTTTGATTGCTTTCTGTTCAAGCTGTTAGACTGTTACTTTTTTAGGGCAAAGGAGTGGTTAGTGGGGAACAGATGTTATCACAAATGTTTTCTCAGTTCCTTTTTCTCAACTGTGAGTCTTCAGTAATCAATAAGACTATAAAAGTAGCTTTCTTGCCCTTTGTAGTCATCGGGGGCATGGATCTGGACTTCCACATGGTTACTTTCAACAGCACAGGCCACTCCCATCAACATGGCCCACAGCAACACCATGGCCTTCGAACATTGTTGTTTATATCCACAAAGCCTTCAGAGGTAACACAGGGTATGTATAACAATGTGGCTCTCCAGTTAAAATAGAACCATGAAGGATCTGAACATGGTCACTGGGCATCATCATGACCTCTAGTAGATGGACAGGCACTCACATCAATATGGGACCCATGACTGCTTGGCCCTGGAACATCCACATGGCTACAGGCAGCAGTATACCACCTTCAGTGGTAACACAGGTCTCAGACCTCAACAAGACCACTAACTAGGTTTGAAAGAAGTGGCAAAAAGAAAATAAAGCAGGAAGAAGTAACAGATCTTTAATTCCAGAGGAAAGTGTTCATGGCCACCAAATTTCAGGAATTCAGTAAAAATCTTCTGTACCAAGAATTGCTTTACTGCTAGATTTACATATTTGTGATAAGTCAAATTTGTGAGGTCAAAAGGATTTGAGTCCCTATTACTACATACAAACTCTGTTATATTTGATAGAAAAAGACTTACATTTAATATTTCTTACAATAATAAGTCAATCAAACACATGGCATGGACCCCTGAACACATACAAAAGTGAGAGTCCATAAAAGTGAAAGTATTGAGAATAATTAAAATACAGAAAGAAAAAAATTGTAAGAAGTTGTGACATTTTTTTCAGTATCGTGCTGTTCTCCAAAAAACCAGAATGATTGGTGCTTTTGATTTTTACAAAGAGAATAATAAATGCACATGCAAAATATGGAAGTTTCTTAAGTAAAAATTACAAAAAAATTTACATTTCAAATTTCATCAGTAGTTATTGCCTGGATATGTCTTATAAAAAATGAATGGCTCTATGTCTCCTTTTAGAACAAAATATGCTCACATTTTTTCTACAATCTGAAACTACAGGAAATAACTTTTTTAAATGCAAAACTTGTCACAATGTATTAAATTGCACTATTTTACTTAAGTAGGTTAGCCTTCACATACCCAGTTTGACCACAAATAAATATTACTACAGTTTAAGAATTCTTCATCTTAGTACATTATAAGTTGAAAATGGGGCACATATTGCAGCTGTAAATATGCATTAAAAGGAAACAAATATTCACTAGGTACCTTTTTACAAAATAGAAATTGCTTTTTAAAAATCTGTATTGTATTTTCTGGGGGAAAAAACTGTAAATTTGGCAAACATGTTGTACGATGTCTAATTGACTTCATAACTAAGTTTTCAAATGTTTAATATGAGTCTTTATTTGAGGTCAAATAAAGTCATTGGCTCAGAATTTCTTGGGAACCTTCAGAAATGATTTGATACCAGATGCATTTTGTATGATAAAAGTGAGGAAACTATAATTTTGAACTGAGCTTGTACATTAGGACCAATCCAAGAGTGAAGTCGGTCATTAAGAGTGCCTCATAATAAATAACAGAAGCAATCAAAGAATAAAAATAAACAAACAGGAGCAAAAACCCAAACCAACAGAACCCAGGCTGGCAGTCTGGCATGGCCTTGCAGGGGTGGAATGGTATGGTTTCTGCCTCTGGAACAGGGCCAAGAGGACACAGGCCACCACCACCAAAGTTGATGGCTACTGTGAGTCTAAGGCTTGTTTGTATAAGAATAGCAGGAGTGGGTGGGTTAGGGAGCAGGGGGAGGGAGAAGAGGATAGAGGATTTTCAGAGAGTAAACTAGGAATTTGATATGTAAATAAAGAAAATATCTAATAAAAAAGAATATAAATATTTTAATGTTTCTCCTTCAAGGAATGTACTTATTAATGTCCATGATAATCAGGGACAGCAAGAGTCTGGGAAGCAGAGGTAGGACTAATGTCTCAGCAAAATGATAAATACTGGGAACTTCAGGACAGTCCTTAAAGTTGTGGAAAAGAACCTTTAATACCTGAGTTTAAAAATATGCTATTTCTCAACTACTCAAAAATATAAGAATGCAATATGTGTTGTGTAATGAGCTTCACAGATCTAAGGGATCATAGGCAGCTACACCTTGGGCCAGCTTGTCAGAAAGACACAAAGAGGGAAGATACAAATTCAGACAGATTCCTTAGTTCAAGGTCCTGGGGTGGTTGGAATGGCAGTTTTAGGGAAGGACTGTGAAGGTCGGAAGGGAGCCTGGAATAAATAAAGGAATTGATATGTAAATAAAAAACTAGGTTTTGGTCTACATGAGATGCATTAGCAAAAAGCAATAACAGTTGTTCTTTAGAATGCTTTCTAGCAAGAGGTGAGCTGTTTGAAGATCCCTGGAGAGCAAACACAGCTATTCAGGAATTTTTTCCTAACAGTATTTGATTATGGTCAGAAAGTATACAGAGAGTGAACACAGCTCTTTTAGAATTTTTCATGGCTCTTTTAGAATTTTTAAAATATGATTCCTGACCTTGGTTGGGAACCCCAAGAATTATATAGCAAGAGAACACAGCTCTTTTAGAATGTTTTCTTGCTTTCTGATTTTGATTGACAAACCCAAGAATTACTTTTAGAACTTTTTAAAAATGGTTTTCTGACTTGGTAAAAAAAAAAATCTAAGAGCTTTTGGTAGCAGCTTTTCTGATTTGGTCAGAAAGTCCATGATCTATCTAGAGAGCTTTTTAGAATCTTTACTAGCAGAGAGACAGCTGTCTCAACCAGAGAGAACTGTCCTTAGCAGACTACAAAGCCTAGAGCTATCTACAGAGAGCTGTCTAAGGAACCATACAGAGCAGAACCTAGGATGCCAACTTGCAATCCATGAATTGATTTTGAGTCATTTGTTTCGCTGCTGCTTCTGGACACCCTTTCTCCCAGAACCCCTCTCTAAGCCCTGGCTAGTCCTTGGTACTGGGTGATTCACTGGGAAGAACCCATGGCACTGGAAGTTAAGAGGGTAAGAAAGTCCTTTGTGCCTAAACCTCTATGTTAAAAGATCCCTGAGATTGTGTACCTGGCTCTGTGCAAGCTACCATGAAAAAGCTTTGCCACAGTAGAAATTATTTTGATTACAGACAAAGCATATATTTTTTTAAATTTTTAATATTTTTATTACATATTTTCCTCAGTTACATTTCCAATGCTATCCCAAAAGTCCCCCATAGCGCCCCCACTTCCCTACCCACCCATTCCCATTCTTTTGGCCCTGGCATTCCCCTATATTGGGGCATATAAAGTTTGCAAGTCCAATGGGCCTCTCTTTCCAATGATGGCCGAATAGGCCATCTTTCGATAAATATGCAGCTAGAGACAAGAGCTCCAGGGTTCTGGTTAGTACATCATGTTGTTCCAACAATAGGGTTGCAGATCCCTTTAGCTCCTTGGGTACTTTCTCTAGCTTCTCAATTGGGAGCCCTGTGATACATCCAATAGCTGACTGTGAACATCCACTCCTGTGTTTGCTAGGCCCCGGCATCATCTCACAAGAGACAGCTATATTTGGGTCCTTTCAGCAAAATCTTGCTAGTGTATGCAATGGTGTCAGCGTTTAGAAGCTGCTTATGGGAAGGATCCCTGGATACTGCAGTCTCTAAATGGTCCATCCTTTCATCACAGCTACGAACTTTGTCTCTGTAACTCCTTCCCTAGGTGTTTTGTTCCTAATTCTAAGAAGGGGCACAGTGTCCACACTTTGGTCTTCATTCTTCTTGAGTTTCATGCGTTTAGTAAATTATATCTTATATCTTGGGTATCTTACGTTTTGGGCTAATATCCACTTATCAGTGAATACATATTGTGTGAGTTCTTTTGTGATTGTGTCACTTCACTCAAGATGATGCCCTCCAGGTCCATCCATTTGGCTAGGAATTTCATAAATTCATTCTTTTTAATAGCTGAGTAGTACTCCATTGTGTAAATGTACCATAATTTCTGTATCCATTCCTCTGTTGAGGGACATCTGGGTTCTTTCCAGCTTCTGGCTATTATAAATAGGGCTGCTATGAACATAGTGGAGCATGTGTCCTATTTACCGGTTGGGACATCTTCTGGATATATGCCCAGGAGAGGTATTGCTGGATCCTCCGGTAGTACTATGTCCAATTTTCTGAGGAACCACCAGACTGATTTCCAGAGTGGTTGTACAAGCTTGCAATCCCACCAACAATGGAGGAGTTTTCCTCTTTCTCCACATCCTCGCCAGCATCTGCTGTCACCTGAATTTTTTATCTTAGCCATTCTGCCTGCTGTGAGGTGGAATCTCAGGGTTGTTTTGATTTGCATTTCCCTGATGATTAAGGATGTTGAACATTTTTTCAGGTGCTTCTCTGCCATTCGGTATTCCTCAGGTGAGAATTCTTTGTTCAGTTCTGAGCCCCATTTTTTAATGGGGTTATTTGACTTTCTGGAGTCCACCTTCTTGAGTTCTTTATATATATTGGATATTAGTCCCTTATCTGATTTAGGATAGGTGAAGATCCTTTCCCAATCTGTTGGTGGTTTTTTTGTCTTATTGATGGTGTCTTTAGCCTTGCAGAAACTTTGCAGTTTCATGAGGTCCCACTTGTCAATTCTCGATCTTACAGCACAAGCCATTACTGTTCTATTCAAGAATTTTTCCCCTGTGCCCATATCTTCAAGGCTTTTCCCCACTTTCTCCTCTATAAGTTTCAGTGTCTCTGGTTTTATGTGAAGTTCCTTGATCCACTTAGACTTGACCTTAGTACAAGGAGATAGGAATGGATCGATTCACATTCTTCTACATGTTAACAACCAGTTGTGCCAGCACCATTTGTTGAAAATGCTGTCTTTCTTCCACTGGATGGTTTTAGCTCCCTTGTTGAATATCAAGTGACCGTAGGTGTGTGGGTTCATTTCTGGGACTTCAATTCTATTCCATTGGTCTATTTGTCTGTCACTATACCAGTACCATGCAGTTTTTATCACAATTGCTCTGTAGTAAAGCTTTAGGTCCGGCATGGTGATTCCACCAGAGGTTCTTTTATCCTTGAGAAGAGTTTTTGCTATCCTAGGTTTTTTGTTATTCCAGATGAATTTGCAGATTGCACTTTCTAATTCGTTGAAGAATTGATTTGGAATTTTGATGGGGATTGCATTGAATCTGTAGATTGCTTTTGGCAAGATAGCCATTTTTACAATGTTCATCCGGCCAATCCATGAGCATGGGAGATCTTTCCATCTTCTGAGATCTTCTAGAATTTCTTTCTTCAGAGACTTGAAGTTCTTATTATACGGATCTTTCACTTCCTTAGTTAGAGTCACGCCAAGATATTTTATGTTATTTGTGACTATTGAGAAGGGTGTTGCTTCCCTAATTTCTTTCTCAGCCTGTTTATTCTTTGTGTAGAGAAAGGCCATTGATTTGTTTGAGTTAATTTTACATCCAGGTACTTCACAGAAGCTGTTTATCAGGCTTAGGAGTTCTCTGGTGGAATTTTTAGGGTCACTTATATATACTATCATATCATCTGCACAAAGTGATATCTTGACTTCATCTTTTCCAATTTGTATCCCTTTGATCTCCTTTTGTTGTCAAATTGCTCTGGCTAGGACTTCAAGTACAATGTTGAATAGGTATGGAGAAAGTGGACAGCCTTGTCTAGTCCCTGATTTTAGAGGGATTGCTTCAAGCTTCTCACCATTTACTTTGATGTTGGCTACTGGTTTGCTGTAGATTGCTTTTATCATGTTTAGGTATGGGCCTTGAATTCCTGATCTTTCCAAGACTTTTATCATGAATGGGTGTTGGATCTTGTCAAATGCTTTTTCCGCATCTAACGAGATGACCATGTGGTTTTTGTCTTTGAGTTTGTTTATATACTGGATTACGTTGATGGATTTCCATATATTGAACCATCCCTGCATCCCTGGGATGAAACCTACTTGGTCAGGATGGATGATTGTTTTGATGTGTTCTTGGATTCGGTTAGCAAGAACTTTATTGAGTATTTTTGCATCAATATTCATAAGGGATATTGGTCTGAAGATTTCTATCTTTGTTGGGTCTTTTTGTGGTTTAGGTATCAGAGTAATTGTGGCTTCATAGAATGAGTTGGGTAGAGTACCTTCTGTTTCTATTTTGTGGAATAGTTTGTGAAGAACTGGGATTAGTTCTTCTTTGAAGGTCTGATAGAACTCTGCACTAAACCCATCTTGTCCTGGGCATTTTTTAGTTGGGAGACTATTAATGACTGCTTCTATTTCTTTGGGGGATATAGGGCTGTTTAGATCATTAACCTGATCTTGATTCAACTTTGGTACCTGGTATCTGTCTAGGAACTTCTCCATTTCATCCAGGTTCTCCAGTTTTGTTGAGTATAGCCTTTGGTAGAACGATCTGATGGTGTTTTGAATGTCTTCAGGATCTGTTGTTATGTCTCCTTTTTCATTTCTGATTTTGTTAATTAGGATGCTTTCCCCGTGCCCTCTAGTTAGTCTGGCTAAGGGTTTATCTATCTTGTTGATTTTCTCAAAGAACCAGCTCCTTGATTGGTTGATTCTTTGAATAGTTCTTCTTGTTTCCACTTGGTTGATTTCACCCCTGAGTTTGATCATTTCCTGCCATCTACTCCTCTTGGGTGAATTTGCTTCCTTTTGTTCTAGTGCTTTTAGGTATGTTGTCAAGCTGCTAATGTGTGCTCTCTCTAGTTTCCTTTTGGAGGCACTCAGAGCTATGAGTTTTCCTCTTAGAAATGCTTTCATTGCGTCCCATAAGTTTAGGTATGTTGTGGCTTCATTTTCATTGAACTCTAAAAAGTCCTTAATTTCTTTCTTTATTCCTTCCTTGACCAAAGTATCATTGAGAAGAGTGTTGTTCAGTTTCCACGTGAAGGTTGGCTTTCTATTATTTATTTTGTTATTGAAGATCAGCCTTAGTCCATGGTGATCTGATAGGATGCATGGGACAATATCAATATTTTTGTATCTGTTGAGGCCTGTTGTGTGACCAATTATGTGGACAATTTTGGAGAAGGTACCATCAGGTGCTGAAAAGAAGGTATATCCTTTTGTTTTAGGATAGAATGTTCTGTAGACATCTGCCAGATCCATTTGATTCATAATTTCTGTTAGTTTCACTGTGTCCCTGTTTAGTTTCTGTTTCCATGATCTGTCCATTGGTGAAAGTGGTGTGTTGAAGTCTCCCACTATTATTGTATGAGGTGCAATGTGTGCTTTGAGATTTACTAAAGTTTCTTTAATGAATGTGGCTGCCTTTGTATTTGGAGCATAGATATTCAGGATTGATATTTCCTCTTGGAGGATTTTACCTTTGATGAGTATGAAGTGTCCCTCCCTGTCTTTTTTAATGACTTTGGGTTGGAAGTCACTCTTATCAGATATTAGAATGGCTACTCCAGCTTGTTTCTTCATACCATTTGCTTGGAAAATTGTTTTCCAGCCTTTCATTCTGAGGTAGTGTCTGTCTTTTTCTCTGAGATGAGTTTCCTGTAAGCAGTAATATGTTGGGTCTTGTTTGTGTAGCCAGTTTGTTAGTCTATGTCTTTTTATCGGGGAGTTGAGTCCATTGATATTAAGAGATATTAAGGAAAAGTAATTGTTGTTTCCTGTTATTTTTGTTGTTAAAGTTGGCATTCTGTTCTTGTGGCTGTCTTCTTTTAGGTTTGTTGAGGGATTACCTTCTTGTTGTTTCTAGGGCATGGTTCCTGTCCTTGTATTGGTTTTTTTCTGTTATTATCCTTTGAAGGGCTGGATTCGTGGAGAGATAATGTGTGAATTTGGTTTTGTCGTGGAATACTTTGGTTTCTCCATCTATGTTAATTGAGAGTTTGGCTGGGTATAGTAGCCTGGGCTGGAGTTTGTGTTCTTTTAGTGTCTGTATAACATCCGTCCAGGATCTTCTGGCTTTCATAGTCTCTGGTGAGAAATCTGGTGTAATTCTGATAGGCTTGCCTTTATATGTTACTTGGCCTTTTTCTCTTACTGCTTTTAGTATTCTGTCTTTATTTAGAGCATTTGTTGTTCTGATTATTATGTGTCAGGAGGTATTTCTTTTCTGGTCCAGTCTATTTCGAGTTCTGTAGGCTTCTTGTATGTTCATGGGCATCTCTTTCTTTAGATTTGGGAAGTTTTCTTCTATAATTTTGTTGAAGATGTTTGCTGGTCCTTTGAGTTGAAAATCTTCATTCTCATCCACTCCTATTATCCGTAGGTTTGGTCTTCTCATTGTGTCCTGTATTTCCTGGATGTTTTGAGTTAGGATCTTTTTGCATTTTCCATTTTCCTTGATTGTTGTGCCGATGTTCTGTATGGAATCTTCTGCACCTGAGATCCTCTCTTCCATCTCTTGTATTCTGTTGCTGATGCTGGTATCTATGGTTCCAGATTTCTTTCCTAGGGTTTCTATCTCCAGTGTTGCCTCCTTTTGGGTTTTCTTTATTGTGTCTACTTCCCTTTTTAGGTCTAGTATGGTTTTGTTCAATTCCATCATCTGTTTGGATGTGTTTTCCTGTTTTTCTGTAAGGAATTCTACCCGTTTTTTTATGTTATCCTGTTTTTCTTTAAGGATTTGTAACTCTTTAGCAGTGTTCTCCTGCAATTCTTTAAGGGATTTTTGTGCTTCCTCTTTACTGTCTTCTACCTGTTTACCTGTGTTCCTTTGTATTTCTTTAAGTGTGTTATTAAAGTCCTTCTTGAAGTCCTCTACCATCATCATGAGATATGCTTTCAGATCCGTGTCTAGCTTTTCCAGTGTGTTGGGGTGCCCTGGACTGGGCGAAGTGGGAGTGCTGGGTTCTGATGATGGTGAGTGGTCTTGGTTTCTGTTAGTAAGATTATTACGTTTACCTTTTGCCGTCTGGTAATCTCTAGGGTTAGTTGTTGTAGTTGTCACTGTTTAAAGATTGGAGCAGAAGCTGTGTTCCACTCACCAGCAGTCTCAAAATCCTGTGGCAGGGGTCGTGGGTAGCTGGCGGGTGTCAGCCGACCCTGAGCTCTAGCTACCCCGGTGCTGGTCCGGCCGGAAGAGGCCTGTGGTCCTACTCAGGCCGGTTTTCTGCTTCCCTAACTAATGCAGTCTCAGGTCCCTCGCGCAATTGGATTGGAGCAGAAGCTGTGTTCCACTCACCAGAAGTCTTAAGATCCTGTGGCGGGTGTTGTGGGTAGCTGGCGAGTGTCAGCCGAGTCTGCGCCCTAGCTACCCCGGCGCTTTTCTGACTGGAGAGGCTTGTGGCCCTACTGAGGCCGGATTTCTGCCTCCCCAACCAAAGCAGTCTCAGGTCCTGCGTGATTGGACTGGAGCAGAAGCTGTGTTCCACTCACCAGCAGTCTCAAAATCCTGTGGCTGGGGTTGTGGGTAGCTGGGGGGTGTCAGCTAACCCTGCGCTCTAGCTACCCTGGTGCTGGTCTGGCCGGAAGAGTGCATATATTTTTTTTAAATTTACAATAATTAAGTTTCTGAAGCAATTCAAGTCGCTTTGTTAAATTTATTCTCTTTGAGGCTCGCAGTGTCACATGCCTGTAATCTCAGTAGAGGGTGACAAATGCTGCCACATTTCTGTGACTTTGAAACAATCTTGGATTACATAGAGAGTTACAGGACAGGGAGAGCTACACAAGGAGACATATCTCAAGAAAAAGGAAAGAAAAAAAAGAAAAAGGAAAAGAAAGAAAAGAAAGTCCATTGTTTGACAACCTCAGCAGATGCTTTGGATACAAGAGCTTGGCACAACAGACATTTCTGCAATATTTCGTGAAGCCTAAGCCAGTGATATTGTAAATTCAATGCCTCTATGCAATACAATGTAAGTTTAAATTAAGCTTTCCCAAGTTATTGAGGCCTTTACTCAAATCCAAGGTAAAATTAAGGGCTGGAGATGACATTTTCCTAGCATGTTCAAGACCTGGGTTGGATCCCATGCACTGCAGAAAGAGAACAGAATTTTACCCCCAATACCTTTACTGTGTGAAGTGTATAGGATTAGCAAGTGGTTTTACAGAAAATGTATTAAGGACATTCGTTTTGGTAATAAGTATTTGAGTATAACTATACTAATACAGAAGAAAGACAACTAGAAAGTTATAAGTCTGTTTATATGTTGACCTTTTCTTTCTTGCTTGCTTTCTTTCTCTCTTTCTTTTTCTTTTTTTTTCATTTCTGTTCTCCTTTAACAGTTGTATTATCTGTACCATAAATCAAATTTAAACATTTTGTTGTTGTTTTTAATAGTTAAATGCCTGTTTCTTCTGTACTGTAAATACGTTTAAAAAAAAATCAGTGAAGACATTTTTTTTGTTCAATGCCAGAATCCAGAGGTGAGCATGTTTAAGCACAAAAATATTAAAAGCAAATGAGCTCATACAAAACAATTTTACAGGCCCTAGAAATCCTACAGAAAAAGGAAACAAAACAAAATAATAACAAATGAAGATGAAAAACTCACCATGTTCAATGCTTATTTAATACAGAAAACAAACACCCCTCAGGTCCCACCAGGTGTGAGTAGGCCTGTGATCTAAGCTCCCCAACTCCTATCTCAGTGGCTCCAGGTAGAGTTCTGACACTAAGAAATTGTTTTAGTTCAAAGGAAACTCTGAGGATTAGGAACTTGGCAGTCAAGTGACACAGGTTTGACCTTTGTGGAGGATGAAAAACTGCTGTCACTGTCATCATATCTGGACAGCTTGATAGTGAAGGGACATCAACCCCTCAAAAGACTGCGGTCCACCAGCATTGGAGTGAGACCCTATTGAAGGAAGTAGACACTTCAGAACATTGTAGAAAGGCCTACCAAGTCCTCCACATATCTCTGAAGAGCGGATAGGTATATAGTGCACACAGCAAGACCAAGTGAAACCAGGGAAAGTGAAAGCTGACCCTCAGTGGACTGAATTAGCTTTCAGTGATTTCTCCAAACTACAAAAAGATGACCAGAAACTGGAAGGCTTGATAATCTGATGGTTTTCTCTCATACTCGTTGTCCAACACCGTGGTTTATCATCAAACTATACAGAAATTACAAGAACTGATGAAAGAATATGTTAGAGTAGAAAATAACCTTACTTTTTTCAAAAGAAGAAATCAGCACAATTGTTTCCATGCAAGTATTAAACAAATAGTAAGAAATACCATGTGCATATCGGGAAAAAGAAACGTTTATGTACTGTTTTCAAAACTGTAAACTTGTAACTGATAATCAAATCCTGCTGAATTTAACCAAAAATTTATAGAGCTGCCAGACTGCACAGCTAAATTGCATATAGGTATATAACATCACCATGGAGATGCTTGCCTATGCATATCCATTATTGCAAGTAAATTGAAGCAACCTAGATGTCCATCAAAATGAGAATGTATAAGGAAAACACAGTACACACACAGCAGGATTGCATTCATCTGTAAAGCCATGTGAAATTTTTAAGAAAATTGGGCAAGATAACCCAGGCTCTGAATGACAAACATCACACTTTCATATTAAGGATATGTGGGGAAACGTGTGCATAGAGATCATAACAGATGAAAAGAGACCCATGAGAAGGGAAATGAAATGGATGAAGGAATGCAGGCAAATAATGCAACTTAGAGCATCTAATGTGAAAGCTGAGATGGATATATGGAGCATGTGGATTTATGCAGAGAAGGAATAGAAGACTATGAGAGAAGATGGGGAGAGGGGGCAGAATAACATTCACTGGCTATATATAAAAATGGCATAAAGGAAACTGTTGCTAGTTGTACTGGCTAGATTTGTGTTTGTCACTGGAATAAACACCCTAACTATGAAGATAGTTATGTTAATTATAAAATAAAATTTCTAAAAGCATATGTTGTTAAGATAAAATAAAGTAGATATTTTAAAAGACAAAGACACCAATGGATGTGCTAACTTAGACAGAGCGAAGTTCTACCCTCAAAAAGGAGCTACAGACAACTGGTAAGTCCCTGGAGTGGGGGGAGACAGAGAATTCCCCTAGGGAGAGTATCTCAATTTCTTATCAGACCTGAAACCATACATTTACAAGAAACATATATGTTAGAAACAGCATAGATTTAGGACCAAACACTGGATGTGTACTAACATGTCTGCCTTGAAATACTAAACGTTTTTTCTTTGTTAGAAAGAATATTATTGACAGAGCAATAGCTATACTTCAAAACATTGTTTTCCCATAGATGTACATAATATTGAAGGGATGATGTGATTGCTGTCATCTGCTTATGTTTTTTTCATTTGTCTGGTATTCTGGAAGATTATCATCATCCATTAAAGTCCAACTCCAGAACACACATGGTGATGGGAATTCTTATATTGATACATTTTGAAGGAGACCACAGTATTTTCAGCCATTAAGAATAGCATTGATCATTAAAGTTCCTTCAAACATGTAGTATTTTCTCTAAGTTATGTTTTGCTTATACCTTGAAGTTCCACTGGCCACTCCTGGGTTGATAATTTTTCTGATTGAAACATAAATGGAATAGTTCTTCTATTAATTAAGTAAATTCTTCATCCATTCATAAATGTGGGAATGCTAAAAGAATACCAGAATGGTGAACCAACAAGAATCCTGTGTTTCTTGTCTAATGTACAAATGTTGGTCTCCACACTCTGTTTGGAGAGTGTTGTTAGCATATTAGGGTCCAAGTTTGCAGAGTCTTTTTAATAATTCTTTTATCCAGGAGTCTTGATATCTTGTTTTGCTTAGTGAAATATGAAAATGAACTGACACTAAGCCTCAAGGAACAGCCTATGTGTATTAATCTCATATGTTTTAGGTATGGAGAAAGTGCTTCAGTGTATCCAGCTCTTTGTCTTAATTCTGGTGTTACCACAATCTGTTAGTCACTGCAATACATCTCTATATGAACATGTATAAAATGTCTGTACTTGTTTTGGACTCAATTCTTATTATAAGGATTAGGTTCACAGGTCTCTTATGGTTAAGTGGTAGAGATATTTAAAAAATATTTTAAGTTCTTTTTCTAGAATATAAAATTTTAGCTTCCAAAGGTCACTTATCACTGTGCTTTTTGCTGTTGCTGTTTTGTTTGTTTTACTATGTACTAGAATTTCAAAAGGCTAAGGTAAGCATTCATGTAAGCATTCTTGGTTCTTGCATGACAAATAAACACTAGCACTCTCAGATTTTATAGCACTTACACTGCCAATAAACACACATGTAGACTTAGGATATAGCCTACAAAATTGTAGGTTACTGACACTTCGTTTCTGAAAAGCATCTCAACATATATTCTGACCATGGTAGACACCTGTTCTAAAACCTTGACTAGACTACTGAATACTGAATATTCACAGGCCCTCATATGTTTAAAATATTATCTAAATACATTCAAAAATTTCCTGTCTTTTCTTGAACAACCCCTGTTGTTATATTACAACTTTTCCCATGTGTTTTTTAGATTGGCTTTAACCATATAAGCTATTTTTATGTTTACTATGTAAACATGATGCGATGGCTATCAGATTAGATACTAAAGATGTGGAAATCTAAAGACAATAAAGACAATAGAAACCAATTTGTGGTCTCATCCCTTTTTTTTTTTTTTTTTTTTTTTGATGATCATATCAATAGATACAGAAAGGCAGCTGATAGAATTTAGTGTCTTCGTTAAGATAAAAATTCCCAACCAATTAACTATACAAAGGATATGCATCAGTATAATAAAGGCCATTTACAAGAGTACCAAATTTTACATTATGGTTAATGACAAAAAGTTGAAAGTTTGTTTTCTAAGCTCAAAACAAAACAGTGTTCACATACTTGGAAATTGCATTAATTAATTAATTTCTAAAAAACTGTGTAGACAACAAGAAGAAATAAAGTCACCCAAATCACAAAGAAAGATGTTGTATTGTTCCAGTTTGCAAATGATATGGTCTTTTTTTTTTTTTTTTTTTTGAGGCCTGTTTTCTTTCTTTCTTTTTTTTTTAACATATAAAACTATTTTTTTTATTACATCTTTTCCTCAATTACATTTCCAATGCTATCCCAAAAGTCCCCCATACCCTACCCCGTACTTCCCTACCCACCCTTTCCCATTTTTTTGGCCCTGGCGTTTCCCTGTACTGGGGCATATAAAGTTTGCAAGCCCAATGGGCCTCTCTTTCCAGTGATGGCCGACCAGGCCATCTTTTGATACGTATGCAGCTAGAGTCAAGAGCTCCGGGGTACTGGTTAGTTCATAATGTTGTTCCACCCATAGGGTTGCAGATCCCTTCAGCTCCTCCATTGGGGGCCCTGTGATCCATTCACTAGCTGACTGTGAGCATCCACTTCTGTGTTTCCCAGGCCCCGGCATAGTCTCACAAGAGACAGCTATATATGGGTCCTTTCAGCAAAATCTTGCTAATGAATGCAATGGTGTCAGCGTTTGGATGCTGATCATGGGATGGATCTCTGGATATGGCAGTCTCTAGATGGTCCATACTTTCGTCACAGCTCCAAACTTTGTCTCTGTAACTCCTTCCATGGGTGTTCTGTTCCCAATTCTAAGGAGGGGCATAGTGTCCACACTTCAGTCTTCATTCTTCTTGAGTTTCATACGTTTAGCAAACTGTATCTTATATCTTGGGTATCCTAAGTTTTGGGCTAATATCCACTTATCAGTGAGTACATATTGTGTGAGTTCCTTTGTGATTGTGTTACCTCACTCAGGATGATGCCCTCCAGGTCCATCCATTTGGCTATGAATTTCATAAATTCATTCTTTTTAATAGCTGAGTAGTACTCCATTGTGTAAATGTACCATAATTTCTGTATCCATTCCTCTGTTGAGGGGCATCTGGGTTCTTTCCAGCTTCTGGCTATTATAAATAAGGCTGCTATGAACATAGTGGAGCATGTGTCCTTCTTACTGGTTGGGACATCTTCTGGATATATGCCCAGGAGAGGTATTGCTGGATCCTCTGGTAGTACTATGTCCAATTTTCTAAGGAACCACCAGACTGATTTCCAGAGTGGTTGTACAAGCTTGCAATCCCACCAACAATGTAGGAGTGTGATATGGTCTTACATACACATTTTTTAAAAATTGGATATGTTATTTATTTGCATTTCAAATCTTATCTCCTTTCCAGGTTTCCCCTCTGCAAACCTCCTATCCCATCTCTCCTTACAGTGCTTCTATGAGGGTGCTCCCCCATCCATCTCACCTACTTGCAGATGTCAAGATGTGCTTTCTGACAGGAGCCTGATACAGCTGTCTCCTGAGAGGCTCTGCAAGACCCTGAAAAGTACAGATGCGAATGCTCAAAGTGAACCATTGGATTGAGCACAGGAACCCCAATGGAGGAGTTAGAGAAGGGCTGAAGGAGCAGAGGGGGCCTTATATGGCATCAATGAGAGGGGAGGCCCTTGGTCCTGTGAAGGCTCGATGCCCCAGCATAGAAGAATGCTAGGGCAGTGAGGAGGGAATCTTCTCATACTTTTGAAAAGAAAGAAACTGTAGTCTAATTAGAAGATAACTTTTTCTGCTCCTCTTGAAGATTCAATTGATTTGAGGATTTTAGTGTTCTCACTCTTGGTCATTCTGTTAGTTCATTTTTAGATCTCAGATATTTCCTTTCCATTCTACTAGAACCAGGTCTTATATATTACAGCCTTTTCAACTTTGTAACCACACTTTAATCATAATCTGGCTCCCACATGCGAAGAGTATTTTTGAAAGTCTTACAATTTTCATAATATATCTTACCTGAACACATTCATTTCTGAACTAGAGAATTTTTTTTATGTTATCTAAATAGGAAGATAAGAACAGAGCACATTTTTACTAACTTAGCAGTCTTTCTTATTAACAATACACAATTATATTTTATATATTACCTAACTTAATGCAAAAGTAATGTAATCATCATAATTAACTTTCAATGAAATCAGAGTAACTACGATGTTATTGCCTATTAGAATTTACAAGAGTCCCATGGACTACTTGAATTTAAGTGTTTGTTGTTTTTATGGTTGCTTTTTTCCCCAACATATTGGTATTCAGTATAAGTAAAGGCTCAGCTACTCCTACCAAAGGTTCTCAGTGCATCTCCTCACTCCAATAGGCAAATGAAAAATAAAACATGCAAAGAAGGATGTAAAGCAAAAATTGTCAATTAGACATTATATAAATCACATCCCAACTCCTAGGGTAGTGAAACAGGGATATAGAGACAGAACTTATATGAAGTGTTACAAAAGTTGCATTAAGTTAGGTAATATATAAAACTATATATTTGTGTATATTTGAGTTTGGTAAAATTTATAATATATTGTCCCTGGGTAAACAGTTACATGAAATTTTAAATACTTTAGAGGTATTGAAATTTATTGAACATATTATTATTATTTGTTTCTACCACACTGATTGTATTATAACACCATTACTATTATTACCATTAAAAGTATTCCTGCATTGAATTAAATGCATTCAATGACTCAATAGGGAGCACTATTTATATATAAATTAGAGGCAAAAAAAGGTTTTCAACATTGGAAGATTTTATTGCAAGTGTATTTTTCCAGAATGCATATAGTTCAAATCTAGAGAGACACAAATGCAAGTTTTATGTATTCCAGAATAATGGTTTTAAGGCTGCCCATTTCTCACTTAATGTTGATATTTTTTCAGTGCTAAAAGAAAAGAATCATTATAATGTTAGAAGAATAAAAAACATGAAATTTGCAAAGGAGACATTATTATCAGAGTTCTCTAGAGGAATATAAATACAACCATACACACACATATCTCTATCTATCTATCTATCTATCTATCTATCTATCTATCTATCTATCTATCTATCTGTCTGTCTGTCTGTCTATCAATCATCTACATATGTATGTTACATATCATCTCTCTCTTTCTCTCTATATATGTGGATTTTAGATAATTTCAGGCGTATTCTAGTTCATGACCTAGAATAGCCATTACAACTCTATCCTTGTGAACTTGAGACTCAATAATTTTTGTGCCATATATAATTTTAAATGAAAACAATAAATATCTCATAATTATTCCCAGCATTATATAACTATCCCATACACAACTGCAATTTCATTATAAATTTTACAATATAAAATAATGTCCATTGGAGGACATTCTTTTAGTATCTCAGAACTTAAATATAAACAACTAATATTAGTTTTAATTGGTTTTATAGTACATTATATAGAAACTAAGAAATTAAAACACAAATATCTATATGAAAAGATTCTTAACAAAATATGACAGAAACATTTAAGAGAATTATAATACTTAATTCTGTACCAGGTCATGTGGCCTTAGCTAGTATTTATAACTATCTTCCTATACTACCTATTCTGTATTTCTTCTATCTTAGTAATTACTTCAGCCAGTCATGGATATTTTCTTGGAGATATAATTCACATCTTCAATCCTGAGGCATCTGTGTTCTTTCTCATTAGGTTGTTATAGTTTCTGATTGTCTTTATCACAGAATACAGTAGCAAGAAGACTCTTATAGGATTGCTTACAATTTAGAAATAAACTTTCTTAGCTCATTGTGGGGAAGCAATCCAATTTCCCATGGTAATTTAGGTCTATCACCTCTCCAAACACTAATTTTTTTCTTAGCCTGTTGGTTTAAATGTATCAGAAGCCCAAAATGGCTAATAGGAGTGTTAACAATCTAGTTAATGGAATGCTTTTTGTTGTCTCCTGGCAAAACACTTCTATCTCTGGAACCAAATTACCTATGCTAACAGAGTTTAAGATGACAGGAACAGAGGAATGGGAAGCATATTGTTCCTTAGTGTGTCATCAGTGGTCATAGTGTGCAGAACTATTCCTTTTTCACCCCTTGATTCCTGGGTCCCCTTGGGTCCCCATTTATCCTTGGTATGGGGGGTAACTATATCTCATATTGTATACTTATTCAAAACATAGTCTGCTTTGTAGACATATCTCCTCCAGCTCTTCAAATCTTCTTCACCCTAATTGGCACTGTAATGGTGTCTTCAAAAGTCATTCCATCTTTCTATTAGCTACTGAAGGATGGGGGCAAACATGTTAAGATCAATGGATTTGATGATTGTGGGCTCACCATGTCACTTCGCTGGCTGTGAGGTAATTTCTTGTGAGAGAAGCAATACTTTGTGGAAATACCATGACAGTGGATAAGACATTCTACAAATCCACAGCTCATAGTTTTGACAGAAACATTATATTCAGAAAAGACCAATTTATGACCAGAATGAGTATCTACTCCAATAAGGATTAAATATCGTTCTTTTAATAGGCAATTCCACTCCCCGATGACTAAGCAATCATATATATGAGCCTAATGGGTCAATCTTATTCAGACCACAGAGAATATTAACTATAATGGTCAATGTGATTTCACAGGAAAAATGTCTATTCTCCTCTAAAGGACAACTTCTCACTTTGGTATTACAGCAGAAAACCTGGCTACTCAGTGAGGCAGAAGCAGGGGAAAATGTTAAGGATATTACCTATGTAAAATATGCTTCATCTGAAATTCCAAGTGGTCATCATTTATAAGTAACATTCATGTTACCGCTTTGCATACCTCTATGTATCTTCTTGATGCCTTTATCTTCAGTTGGATATGAGAAGCAATATGCTCATTTTCCGTTTAAAATGGCATGCCTATAATTTATATACACTGAAAATTAACAAATATGTTTGGTGTCAAATAAGACCTGAATGCGAACACCTGACATTTTGATTAATTATCAGAAGAGGTCAGGAACCACTAAGGGGTTCAATTTAGTGACCAGAGACTAAGCAACCAACAAAAGATCATACACAGGCTGGCCTGAGGCCCCCAACACAAATGTAGCTGAGGGTTGCACTGTCTGGCCTCAGTGGAAGCGGATGTGTCTAATCCTGCCTGTAGAGACTAGATGCCCAATGTTGGGGCATACTTGGGGATACTCTCAGAAGTCAAGAAGAAAAGAGATGGAGGCAAGAATTCTGTGAGGGGAGACCAGAAAAGCAACTTTTGTTTTGTAAATAAATAACTTACATCCAGGACCACACAGTAAAGAAAAATACTAAGAAATATCAAAGAAGTCTACTAGATGCTGTTCTACCAAGAACATACCTAAAGTTAACTTTGCTTACCCAAAAGAAGTCTGAACCAAAAATATTTATATCCACTATAATAAGGCAAAATAGAATCTAATGTTAGAACTGAAAGTCTATTACAAAATCTAAAGTTATTATTATTTCACACTTGAGTTAATATAAATATCAAATTCATATTTGCTACATTAAGTAAGATGTCAACTATGAAAATACAATTGCATGATAAGATATATGAGAAAATATAATTAAAATAATGAGGTTGCTAGGAATTTGCTTTCATTTTTCTCTGAAATGTTAAAAAGCCTGAGGAATTTGTAGCACTTACAGACTTATTTTTATATTGTTTCTACATAAAATACCTAACATGTTAGGACAGAAATAAGTTAAACTTTATGTAACTCCAGAGCCTAGTATCATGCAAAATTTACTAGGCAAGGCCATGGAAGTCCCCAGAGGCATTCTGGGTTTTGTAATGATGTAACACTTAATGAATTATAGTCCTAGTTAACAAAATTTCAATAAGGAATTCCTTGGTAAGTATTGTCCTTAATTGTCTCATGTGAATTGCCTTGGGCATGCATGTCTGGTATAAAATTATTAAACATAACATTTCTTTCTGTGTCAATCATACAGTGGTATTAAAGTTCCCAAAATGAATGAAGCAAACTTTATTTTCTCTGAACACATTTACCAATATGAAGGATTGTTTAGATTGAAAATAGATGTGTGTTCCAAGAATGCTTTGTTTCAACCTTTAATGGCCTAGACTTCTTACCACAGATATACTATATAGCATCATCTATTCCTTATCATAAATGGAAAGAGAAACCCCCATGTTGTGCACTTCACATGTACTAACAATTTGGTTTGGAACATTCGTTTTTCTTTAGTTTCTTATATTATCTTATCTTTAAAAATATACCCTTTCATTTCCTCTCTCGAAATACTCTTCTCGTCTATAAATTCATGGACTCCATTTTTATTACTTGTGATATATATCCATCCCTAAATATAACATTCTCAATCTGTACAATGCTACTTGTTATGTATATTTGTATGTCTGACCATTTGGCATTAGTAACCAATTATAAGAGCTAAAGAAACAGATTTCCTGTGTGATTCCACCTCCTAGGAATGTCAGAAGCTAAATTCATGAATCCAAATAATATGACTTCCTGGGAGGTGATGGGAGAAATTCCAAGAGGCCCACAACTTTCACAAGGAGTTTCCAGCAAGTAGGACTTGCCATAGATCTGGGATGAGAGAGACTCCAGGGAGTCTATGAGGGTGACTCAAACAGAGACTCCTAGACTATGTGTGATATTCTGTTATGCTTTTAGACAGAAGTCTAGTCTAACTGTCCTCTGAGAGGCTTCTCCCCACAGATGACTGAAGCAGATGCAAAGAGCAACAGCCAAACATTAGATGGAGCTAAGGTTTTGTGGAGGAGCTCAGAAGTCCTGAGGAAGAGTTGCTGAGAAGGATTGAGGGACCCAAAGTGGATAGGGACTCCACAAGAAGACTAACAGTGTCAACTAACGTAAACCTTTGGGAGATCATAGGGGATGAATCACCAACCAAAGAGCATACACCCACTGAACCTAGGCTCCCAGCACACAGGTAACAGATAAAGAGCTTGGGCTTCATGCAGGTCCCCCAACAACTGGAGCAGGGGCTGTTCCTGACAGTGAATGTGTTTCCCTATCTGGGCTGCCTTTACTAGCCTTAGTAGGAGTGGTTGTTTCTCGTCCTTCAGTGACATGATGTGCATGATAGGATGGTACCAGACATGGACCTCCCCCTTCTCAGAGGAAATGGACAGGAGGTATGGGGGAAGCTATATGAGGGGCAACTGGAAGGAGGGGGGCTGCAATCAGAATGTAAGTGAATAAATAAATAAATATTGAAAAAAGTTAATGCTGAGAATGAAAGAAACATCACACCAGTTCCTTAACTCCATTCCAATTAGGCATTTACTACTTTAAAGTTAGATAATACCATCTCTTTGAAAGCCTTCATGTTAATTGCAGCTGAGAAAAAAAAAACCTCTAAAATAATTTATAACACATTTTCAAATTTCTGCCAATGACAAGAGTGTTAATGGGAGAGAAATCCAAGAACTGTCCACAACTATTGTCTGCACCATCAGGAAGACTATGAGATTTTACCTTTGAAATCCATTCTCATCTGAGTTACAGTGTGGCTCTACTGACGTTTCTTAGTTTCTGTGCTAGTCCTCTACTGTATTTCTTTAATTAGCCAATTTACTTTATCATAATTGATAAATGATATATTGATAATTGATAAATGATATCAAATGTACTTTTTCATTAGAATTGTTGCCTTGGTTAATGTCTCTAATCTAATTAATGTTTTTCAGATTTAAAGAAAAATATAAAATACTCATCCCAACACACCACCTTACTTATCTTGTGTTTTTTACTTCCTTCATTCTGCTTTATCAAACTCCATTTTGATTGTGAAGAAGTAAGTTTACCATGTGCAATTATTTAACTGCAAACATCGATTATGCACCAAATTATCAGGTTACACCCTTAACTGTACTATTTCAATTCCCTTATCTTATCCATGAAGATTATAACTATGGAAAAAAAGGTTTTCAACTTCCATTTGTTAAAAAGAGAAACACAATATTTTATTGAACGACTTCAGGACATTTTATATGCTGAAGAATCTACTTTTGGTACCAACATGATAGCTATCTGGACTTTTCTTTGGTGTGTGTGGGGGGGAGTCAGTTACTGCTATTAACATGAATTCAAAGATTAATACCTTTATTCTTTACAGTAAATACATTGAAAATAAACAAAAGGTCTAGGTACACATTAAAAGCAACCCTGTTACATGAGTAGCAATTTGTGGTTGGTTTCCACTGTGAAGACACAAATAATTAATTATCAATATTTAGTTTAGTTTTTTTTTATTTATCCATTAGCAAGTTCCATTGCATATAGTTTGTTTGTATGCACTTGTTAACGGTTTTATTTTGACTCGTAAGATGACGCTGTCTCCCAAGGTGTTACCTATTTCTCCTACGTTGATATAATCAACACTTTGCCAGCTTATACTTTTTATGGAATCTTGTTACACTAAACAAGAAAGTGAGAAAACTGAAAAAAAGTCCCGAAATATCAGAAATATATTTGATCCTAAAATGTACATAATTTTCAATACCGTTCCTTTAAGGTTGATTTTAAAAAAGAATCTCAATAATATTGACACAGAAATTAATTTAACAGATTATCTGGGGATGATTCTAAGGATGAGAAAACAGTGAAACACCGTCAAGTGTCCTGGAAGTAGGAGAAAAGAATAATTAAAATAAGTGTTCTAACTGTGTTACAGGAATATGGCCTGAGTGTACCAAATTGATTAGTTTTTAAAGAAAACATGTATTTTAAAGAAACACATTAATAGTGCCCTGATTATGCTGATAATTATGAGACACTCATGATGATATAAGTTTTCAAATTTAAAAACAAACTAGGATTAGATAGAGAGAAAGAAAAGCCACAGATTGTGTGATATTGGTCATGTAAATTTTGTTTGAAAGTTATAATTAGACAAAGAAATTCAGAAACTCAAAATATACAAATGTAATTATATAAAAAGTAGCACACTTTATTGTGTGGTAAAACTATTAACCTGCTCCCTAAAATATATAATGTGGACAGTTTTCAAATGAAGCAATAGGAATACCTGTTTTCCTATAAACAATAGCTAGGTGGATAACATAAATCCTAAACTTGTCACCTATATGAGATAAAAGTGCTTAAATCTATTAAGGTAATAAAGGTGTGGAAACACATTAAAGATGTCTTGATTATGTTAATATAGATAATATTTTATATACTTACATTCCACTGGAAAAGAGACTTTTAAAAGTTGGATACATTTATAGACATATAGCATAACAAAGTTAGGATGAAGTAAATATTTTAAATGTAGTGATAACTCATTTTACTAATTTTTGAGTATTTTAATACTGCATGCTTGACACAGAAAGAAATTTTAGGCTTAACAATTTTATGAAAGATATGCCCAAAACAATTCTTATAAGAAAATGACAATACATGCAAAGGAATTCCTTATTGAAATTTTGTTAAGTAGGACTATAATTCATTAAGTGTTACATCCTTATGAAGCCCAGAATGGCTCTGTGGATTTCCATGGCCTTGTCTAGCAAATTTTGCACAGCATTATGCTCGAGGGTTGTATAAAGTCAAACTTATTTCTATCCTAAAATGTTTGGTGCTCTATGTAGAAACCATTCAATTATCGTAAAGCCTGTAACTGCTCAAATTCCGCAGGATATTTAATAGTTCAGAAAAAAATGAAAGCATATTCAAATATTCTTTGCTTTATTTTAGTTGATGTTATTCATTTCTTTTTTCTTTCTTTTTGTGTTGTTAAAGGTTTATTTATATGAGTACACTGTAGCTGCCTTCAGGCACACCAGAAGAAGGCATCAAGTCCCATTACAGATGGTTGTGAGACACATATGTGGTTGATGGGAATTGAACTCAGAACCTCTGGAAGAGCAGTCAGTGCTCTTAACCATTAAGCCATCTCTCCAGCCACAGTGTTGTTCCTTTCTATTGTGGTAGGACAGTTTTTAAATATTTCCAACCAAAAATGAAAAACTAAAAAAAAAAACATGGTTTCATAGATTGAACATGAAATTCTACCAAACCTTCAAAGAATAACTAACACTAAATATTTCACAAATTGGTCATGAGGAACAGGTAGAAATTCATTTTATAACTCTGGTATCAAACATAATTCAAAAAGCCAATTAAAGTGAGAAATCATAGGCCAATTATCTGTGATGAACATAGATGAAAAATGAATTTCTAAATAGAGTACTTAGAAAAAATTTTAAAACATATCATACACTAGTTACCATGATGAGTTTTATTTTTCCCAGAGATCAATGATGAACCAAAACATGTAAATCAAAATACATAATCAGCCCCATGAAAGACTCAAGAATAGAATCAATATTATCATCTTATGAGTTACATATCGGCATCTGACAATCAAACATGCCTTTATGATAATACCTCAAGATAGTCTAGGAATACATAAGTCACATGTCAATGTAATCTAGAGTTCATAATTCAGATATCAATGAAATCAATAAACAGACTACATCCAATTGAGTTTTTTACCAAATACGCTCTATGTAAACCAAGAAACTAAAGCTACTGCCATGGGTGTTGGTTGCTTTTCCCAAACACAAACCAGCTACAAAAGCCTCTCTCTACAACACTAATCTGCCTGCATGATACACTGGTACAAGAGGGGCATAATTATTTTAACAATAACAGAATACGGTTTGATTAAATTTAAAGAGCACTGCATGACGTGGAACTCATGCTTGACGCTTCTTGGTTGGCCAAGAAACTAAGATAATTAAAAGTAGGCACCATACCCAATACCCACTCAGTAGTAGAAAAACAATACTAAATGAACTCAGTGGTATTTTTGTAATTTTTGTTTCAAATTGATTTGCATGGTCATTCTTTAAAAATTAACCAGACTTTGGTTGTATAATATACTTTCTGATTTGTGTTTTTATGTGGTATGTGATTATATATGGTGTGTGTGTGTGTGTGTGTGTGTGTGTGTGTGTGTGTGTGTGTATGTGTGTGTGTGTGAATGCTTTTGTGAACCTGTGTATATTTCTCCTACATTTTTAGTTGTATTTTTGTTGTTTTATTTATTTCTGTTCACCTTTTAAAAATGCTTGTTTGGTTTCTTAGTAGATAAAGACATGGAGTTGAAAGGGTGGAGAGGTGAGGAAGATATGCAAGAAATTGAGAGAGGGAAAACATAGTATATGAAATATATTTTCATTTAAAATAGGTCCACAAGCACTATCTTCTTAAGTGAAGAAAATTGCAAAGACTTTCCACTAAAATCAGGAGGAGGGCAATGTTATTAACACCACTGCCCTCCTGTTTAATGAAATACTGGAAAGTTATCTAGGATTAGAAAGAAAAGATGATAAAATGGTATATTATTAGGAAACAAAGAAGTTGGATTAATGTTATTTGCAGATGATAGGATCTTATACATAAAAGAGACCAAAGATTCTGCTAAAATTCCCTAAGGCTGATAAACATTTAAAACAAAGAACTGTAGCATGTGGAAATAACCAACCATATTCTAATTGGCTTTAGGTACTATTCCATAATTGGAAACCTAAACCTAGCCACTTTATTAGCCCAAGAACTTGTGACTAGTCAAAAAAGCAGCCTCTAGACATGATCATAATAAATTAGTTTGTAAATACACTTAACATAATAAATAAACTAATTCCTAATAACTTATCATAGATTAATATTTGTAAACCTTCATCTAAAGAACTCTTATAAATAGATGGTGATTAATTCAGAGACCCACATTGTTCAGGTGAAGAGAATTAGAGCTGTACAAGATCAATCTTAAACAGAATATCTATATTATAATACATTCTCCTTGCTAAAACCAGAGTTCAAAGTAAAAGAGGTGACAAAGAAGATTATAAGAAAATATGAAGTGGATGACTACAAGAACACATTAATGGTATTCACTTATGAATTCACAATAGTGGATATTACACGTAAAAGATATCCACAAGCACAAGCCAAGTACATTTCGTGCAAGAGAGAGAAGATATAAATGAAATTCCACCCCTAACTAAATAGATATTTGCTTTCAATTGTTAATTGGAAAGTAAGAATCAGTATTCTTTAAGGAAGGCCCCTGAGCTAGACTTCCTTCCAGTAAAGGACCTGCATTTTTGTTATATGTACAAAACAAACTTTACTTGGTATGGAAAAATATGAAGACAGTTGAATAAGTAGAGTATAGGGAATTGATTTGGAGTGAGTAGAGGATTATGATTGAAATCAATTTTGCAGGAAAATGGATGGAAATAGAGAATATCCTGAGTGAGGTTAAGCAGACCCAAAAGGACATGGATGGCATATACTCACTGATAAGTGCATATTATCCATAAAGTACAGAATACCAAGAATATTCCCTACAGACCCAAAGCAGTTAAACAAGAAAGAAGTCCCCAGTGAAGATGCTGGAATCACGCTTAGAAGGGGGAATAAAGTAGTTTTAGGAGGCAGAGAGAGGGACAGAAGTGGGTGGAAGAGGGGAGGGAAGAATAGGGTCAGGATGAGGTGTGCTGAGAGACAGGAGAGAGACCCAGAATGATAATCTGCTGTTGTGGGGGTGAGCAAAGGGGAATCTTCAGGAAGTGCAAGATACTTGAGATGGGGGAGGCTCTCAGGAGTCAATGCAAGTGACCCTAGCCAAGATGGCTAACAGTGGGAGCATAGTACCTGAAGAGACCACCTCCTAGGAATAAGGACACCAAGCTACCCACAAAACTCCTCACTCAAAATTTGTCCTTTCTAAAAGAAATACAAGGACAAAGATGAAGGAATATTGAAAGAATGGCCATCAAATAACCAGCCCAACTGAGACCCATCCTATTAGCAAACACCAATCCCTGACATTTTTAATGATACTCTGTCATGCTTGCAGATGGGAGCCCTGCATAACTGTCATCTGAGAGGCTCTACCCAGCAGATAACTGAAACAGATATACATACCCACAGTCAAATGTTAGACAGTAGTTGGGACTCTTATGGAGGAGTTGAGAGAAGGGTTGAAGTCCCTGAAGGAGACTGAGATCCATGGGAAGACCAATATAGTCAACTAACCTCGACCATGGGGAACTCTCAGAGACTTAGTCACCAACTAAAGAACACATGGGGGCTTGAACAAAGCCTGTGGCACATATGTAGCAGAAATTCATCTCAATATGTATGTGGGTCCCACAACAACTAGAGCAGAGGCTCCCCCCATAAAGTTGCAACCTGACTTTAATACCTGTTTCCCAACATGAATGCCTTGTGTGACCTCAGTGGAAGAGGATATATCTACCCTGGCAGACACAACATACCAGGATCTGAGGATACCTGGGGCAGGAGACTACCCTCAAAGCAGAGAAGGGAAAGGGGGAGGAGTAGCTGTTATCTGAGAGGCAGGGACTGTGAGGGGAACAACGTTTGAGGTAAAAAGATTAATTAGTTAATAAAATAAATTGTAAATTATTCTCAAAGAAATAATAAAAATGAAAAGCATCCTTGAAGTGGATATTGGAGCAAACATATTCATTATGGGAACATCATACCAATAAAATAGTGCCTCTCAGTTCTCATGAGAAAAGTTTCTTGAAGTAGATGGTTATTTTTTTTTTTCCTTTTCTTTTTTGGTTTTACAAGACAGGGTTTCTCTATGTAGCCCTGGCTGTCCTGGAACTCACGCTGTAAACCAGGCTGGCCTTGAACTCAGAACTCTGCCTGCCTCTGCCTTCCAAGTGCTGGGATTAAAGGTGTGTGCCACCAAGCCTGGCCAAAGTAGATGGTTATTAACACAGAGAGCCACAATAGGTAAAGTTAATACGTCACATCAATATTCTTAATCCACAATAGGTTAAGTGTGTGAATAAGTTATTTTAGTAAGTTCAACCATAAGCTATTGTGCTTATTTCTCCAATACTCATGGATTATCATAAAACTGAGTTCAGAAAAAATGTAAGAGCAAGGAGGAATGGAGTACTACAGTAAAACTCATTTTAAGTCACAACATAGCAGCTGTACATATGACTCATGCAGTTTATTACTAGATTAAAAAAATCTAATATATTTAATAGAACACAGGAAAAGGGTTTTGTTTTATTTTGTTCTGTTCTGTTTTTGTTTTGTTTTTGTTTTTTTGTTTGTTTGTTTGTTTGTTTTTGTTTTTTGGGAAAATGTAACTCTTAGTAAGTTGACCTTTCTCTGTTGAATGGCCTCACACCAGAATATTTGAGAAACAAATTTGGACTCAGTGGGCTTTGGAAAAGAGAAAGAAGACACAAAGTTGGTTTAATCGAAGGTGAGTTTGAATTTTGACAGAGTTGCAGGGTAGTGTAGGAGTAAGATCAAAATTCACTGTCGTGAATTCTCAAGGAATTAATAAAATACTAATCAAACTATGTAAAGTATAGATGCACTCAAAGGCATGATATGCATTAGTGTCCTTGTTTCTGATTGCCAAAGGGTTCAAAGATAATAGAGGAATTTATATTCATCATGTGCTGATCAATATACAAATTATACTCAGCTTACTGTTGGCACTTACTGGACTTTCATTTATTTGTTTATACATTGTCTTCACACTGTTAGTCTTCCTTTTTTCTCTTCTGAACATTCTTTCTGTTATTATTTATCCTTCTGGAATCTTTCATTTTTAAAGTAAGGCATTATTTGTTATCTTCTTTGTGCAAACGTATCATCTTTACTTCCTCAATTCCCATCAAAAATCTTAATTGTAATTATTTCAGTAGCATTGAAATCCCGTGTATTTCCAGAGACACACTCTTTCCAATCTTGCTTGGCTTCCTGTGGATATCTAGGTTAACTGATCGCTTCATTTATGTGCAATGATTCCTTTCTTGGTCTGAAATGCCCCATTTTAGCTTTTAGCTTAAGAAGTGGCACGTGAAGGATTTTGTCAAAGGTTTGAAAAATTATACCTCTAAAAATTTTGTCTCTGACTTCCAAATCATGTTGTTAATCAAAATACTAATATGCAAAGATGTACACACGAATGTGCAAACGCAAGTTATGCACACTAAAATACAACACTTTTCATGGTCTACTCATTCCTCACTGGAGAAAACTAATAATCCACACTATACAAAATGATGTCTAATGAAAAATTCTGTTATAAACAAGTTTGTAGAAAGCTGATTTAAGCAAGTATAAACATATCTTTTTTACTTCAAGTTGAAGCTGAGTCTTTAGTATGCAAATATACAACTTACTATTCAGCTTCTTTTTCAAACTAATTTGAAAGCACAATCCCTTACTGCCTGGAACACACTGTAATCACTCAGCTAGTAATGACCCAGGAAACCATGTTTTGCAAACATTGATCTTGAATAAAGAGGGAATCTTGTATACATGAGTTCATATTCTAACCTCATATTATTTCCCTGATATTTTATTTGTCTCCAGATATTATAACTGCTCAGAATTCCAGGCTATTTATCTCAAAAGGAATACTAATAAAGGGTTGCTTGAAAGATAGTTCTGAGTGTTACATTTGTTAACATAATGAGATGATATTTACAGTACAATATATTAGAATGTTGCCTTCTGCTCCTGAGTTTACAAAATGGAAATCACTTAAAAATAATGAAGGTACTGGTTAGTTCATAATGTTGTTCCACCTATAGGGTTGCAGATCCCTTTAGCTCCTTGGGTACTTTCTCTAGCTCCTCCATTGGGAGCCCTGTGATACATCCAATAGCTGACTGTGAGCATCCACTTCTGTGTTTGCTAGGCCCCGGCATAGTCTCACAAGAGACAGCTATATCTGGGTCCTTTCAGCAAAATCTTGCTAGTGTCTGCAATGGTGTCAGGGTTTGGAAGCTGATTATAGGGTGGATCCCTGGATATGGCAGTCTCTAGATGGTCTATCCTTTTGTCACAGCTCCAAACTTTGTCTCTGTAACTCCTTCCATGGGTGTTTTGTTCCCAATTCTATGAAGGGGCTCAGTGTCCACACTTTGCGGAGCTCTTCACTCTAGCTGCATATGTATCAAAAGATGGCCTAGTAGGCCATCACTGGCAAGAGAGGCTCATTGGACATGCAAACTTTATATGCCCCAGTACAGGGGAACGCCAGGGCCAAAAAATGGGAATGGGTGGGTAGGGAAGTGGGGGGGAGGGTATGGGGGACTTTTGGGATAGCATTGGAAATGTAATTTAGGAAAATACATAATAAAAAATAAAAAAAATAATGAAGGTAAGTGATAATTTTGATAAGGATTAATTCACTTTATTTCATTCTCCTTAATTTTTTCTATGATATATATGTTTCCAGTTATGAGCATGTAGTGTTGTATAGCCTACACATCAATAAAATTAAAATAGAGTTTTTGTCTAGGCTTATGAATGATACAATATTTTTCAATTTATTAAGACAATTCTTTTATATCTTTCATGATTTTATATAGACGTTGATGGGCAAAAATTTGAGCTAAAGAATACAGAAGTAAATTAATCCTCAAAATGTTAGACATAGTGATCAAATACAAAAATTACATATTAATTTTCCATGAACAAATAATCAAACAGAACAGGGTTATAAAGAAAAGGAACAGATTTTGTAGAGCAATAGAAAAAATATCACCATTCTCACATTCATGAAAAACTCTTATGCTATTCTCCATAATCAATGTAATAATTTTGAAGGATAGAATCTTCTACCAACAAGAGTCTTTTTGTTCCATGTACAGAAAGGAATAGTCTCATTAGAACACCAATATAACTCCTACACAGTTGTTACATATTGAACCTGGAATAGTCAACACATTTTTGGGTTTTGAGTACTTTGAACCTGGCTTATAATATTGTTTTCAGAGAACATGGAACCTATGGTGTATGGAGACTAATGGGAACATAAAGTTCACTGAGAGTGATCACTCATAATGCTCAGGTTACAACCTCCCACTTTGCTTCCTCTCTGTCTCTTCAATATGGCCAGCTTTTTCATACTCAGAACTTTCATGTCTTCTCATCATGATGGACTATTCTCTCTGAAAGCATGAGTCAAAATTAAATTTTTCTTCCTTAAGTTGTTCTGACAGCAGGTCCATTACTATAAAGAGAAAAGTAAACAAGACTTCAGGCATGATTGCTTTCTCAGTTTGTTGTATAATGACTCAAACGATAAAGTGATAAAGTTTGCCACCCATGGCTCTAAGGATGCTTTCACAACCATGTTTCAGTCTACGTGATTATCTTTGTATAACTCTCTTTTTTTCCAAGGTTTCTAAAGGCAGGATGCTATGGTATCTTCGGTACAGTATAGGACCATTATTTCCTCCAGGCCATCTAGCTTTTGTAGGACCAGAAGATTATATGCAAGCTGACTAGGCAGAAAAGTCATCACCAGTGTACCCCAACTGTGATCCCTGAAAGGTAGAGTAATGACTACATTGGCAAAATAGGCTCCTGTGTACAGCTGGAACAGGAATGTGCTTGCTAATGGAAGTAACTCATCAATTTCTTATTCCATTTAAAGCCTAATCTATAGAAGAAAATGAATGCTTGGCACTGTAATCTGGACCAAGAAGCTGTAGATGGAGGTTACATAGGCTCTAGAGTTGAACCCACTTATATTTTTGCAAAATGAGCATAGTATCAAATACATATCTTTATACCCATAGATACATGTCCATTTCAGTTCTATTCAGAGAAGTATCTTTACTAAAGGGACATGTATGTAGTCAATATTGACTAAAGTATTTTGCAAACATAATCATTTTTGAATTACAAAGTTGAATATATAATGTTCATCCTTTCATTGATAATTAGTTACTAATTGTTTAAACATATTATGCTTTGGTTCTACATTGTTTCCTTAATGGGCATCTACATTCTTACTTAGTGAAATGTACAGCAATTTTTATCTGATAATAAAGTATAATGAAGTCCTTTAAAATTACTTTAATTCCATATACGTCTAATCTTTTCTATTTTTTACCTTTTTTGGGGTTATTTTAAATATAACTTTATTTATTTAGTTGACTTAATTATATGTATTGTGTTGTTTTAATAGTTATTTTTATACATATAGTATACTTCGTATCAGAGTTGGTTTTAAAGTGATATATTATGTGACTTTTCTATAGTTTAATTACTCTACATAAATATGCTCTGGTTGTTTTACTTTCATATTTTAAATCTTTTTATTCACTATATTTCAGCATATTTTAAAAGAAACACTACATTTTATCTTTGTTGAATTTAAAAATATTATACTTTCATATAGATTTTGTGAAAGAGAATAGAGTAATTGTGATTATCGTTATGATATCCATTGTTTTTTATTTTCAAGTATTTACTATTATTTGTGCATGTGTGTGTGCATGCACATGTGTGTGAGTCTGAATACGAAATAAGTAGATATTAATAATGTGTGTTTAACAGTTCAATAAGACAAGAAGTGGATATCAGACTCTTCGGAATTTGAGTTACAGGTTTTTGAGAGCTGCTATTTAGATAAGGAGGAACCTAATCTAGGTACTATGAAAGAGCAATAAACATTCTTAATCACATAACCACAAAGCCTTCAATGTTTTTTTTTTTTTCTCTTTGCATAGATACAGATTTGTATTTGTTACAGTTTTTTCTTCTGGTTGAATGTCCCACAGGTTCATAAATCTGGCTTTGAATGTGTGCAAAAGTCACTCACATTTCTGCATGGTAAAAATAAAATAGATTGATATGATATTTGAAAGACTGACTTTTGTTGATTTTGTGTTTAGGTTTTTTGAGACAGGAAAATACCATTTTGCTATGACTGGTTTCAAACATTTTTTAATATCTCAGTCTGACCTGCAATTTGCCATTCTCCTCCTTCAACGTCCTGACAACATTGTCAATGGTATCAGAGCCATACACCAACATGATTCTACTCCTTAGTACAATGAAACTATTGTTCTGTGCTTCAGGTCACATTATTTTAGAGAAGAAACATTTTCATTTGTGTTTTTTACAGTTTTATAAAAGGTGTATTCTATTCTGTTCACAATAAAACATTTGGTTTGAATCAATGACGTAACAGTAGGTTTGTATACTTTTTTCTTTTCATTCTTGTAGCTTGAGTTAGTGAAATTCCTTGAATTTAATTGCTGTTTTCCTTAAAATTGAAAAATTTTAGCAATTTTTAAAGCTATCTTCATTTTTCTGCATTCATTTAAAATATGGTTCTTTTTGTTTTTCTTATTCTTTATTATCCCCTTGAAAGTTTCATACAAAGTATTTTGGTTATATTTACCCTCTACCCCAACTCTTACCAGATCGATGCTTATATTCCAACCAAATCAATTTCTTTATTTTCTGCAAAAAAGAAACCAACAAGCAAAACAATTCAACAAATCAAAATAAAGCTAAAGATAAGAAAAAAAGAAATAAAATCCACCTAGGTGTGAAGCTTATGAACCCTAACAGTGATCACTTTGCGAATATATCTCTTATAGTGTAGTAGAAGCTCGCACAGCTTGGCCATAACTAGCAGCTGTTTATATGGACTTCAGAGATAACCAACAGGAAGATAATTGTGACTGATATTTGAAATCTAGTTAACTATCTATGGCTCGTGGGGTCCCAGGTTTCATATGAAAATCTGTTACTGCCACTTTACTGAACCCAGATAACTACTAATTAAATTCTAAGCATTTATTCCTTATACTCATAGATAAGTGTAGTTCTAAAGTTGCAACAGAAAATCTCCTTTTTGCTATAATGACCATTAGAGAAAATCCATAAAATATAAATTATTGAGAACAACTAACTGTTTGTGGGTACCCAGCTCCTATGAACAGATCTCCAAAACAGCTCCTCTAGCTTAGGCTCTGAAAACATTGCTGAACAGTGGGGCAGAAGGATTATAAAAGCTAGATAACCTGAAAACCTGATGTGAGATTTCATCTTCTAGAGAAGACCAGAAGGTGTCACCCATAATACCTCAACATTAAGATTAACTAAACAGGACCTGAGCCAATGACACTACTGATAAACATGGTAATAAAAGGGAATCTCATGCAGCCCTAAACAGAGAACTATAGGCAACTAAGAGATGCTGAGAGCAGGGAAAGTAGTCTTGTCCCAGACAGAAGCCCCTGAAATGACTATCCAATACCAAGTGAACAGATCTGAAATTATATACACGAAAGCAACATTGAATGTACTCAAGCAAGTTGTATTGATATATATTTGTGTGTGTGTGAGTGTGTGTGTGAGTGTGTGTGTGTGAGTGTGTGTGTGTGTGTGTGTGTGTGTGTGTGTGTGTATTTTGTAAAAATAATAAAGAAAGGGATGTAAGGGATTAGACAGAAAGCAAGACAAGTGGGAGATGGGAGGGGATAAAAAGGAAAAAAAATAACCTTCAAATCCAATTAGTACTGCCTATGTACTTTGGGGCTTTTAGCCACTCAATGAGACATGGTTGACCTAGGAGGTACCATACACTTAAAGAAAAATGTTTCTCCCTCACCTAGCAATAACCAATTGACAATAGCTACATGACTGTAGATGGGACCTCATACCTACATTCCCTTTGTAACTTCAGATTTTTTTTTTTTTTTTGGCTTGAGTCCTATGCACTAATACTAAGATTTCTGTAGTCTCTCATTCTCTGTTCTTTGACATATCTCCTTGTTAATAGCTAGCTTATGTTAAAAAATACTAAAATTAAGAACATATATGAGGTTCCTTATTGTGACCAAAACCAGTATGTAGATAGGTTGTAAGCCCTAGAGAGGAACCAACTCATAATCCTACTAAATGGGGGTATTACTCAACTGACCCCTAATGACTTATACAAGTCATTCAAGGAAGCTTCTTGAAGTTATTACATAGTTCACAAAAGGTTTACCCATTCATTCATTCATTCATTCATTCTTTCATTCATTTTGTGTGATGTTTTGGATGGGCTCTGTAAGTTTCTCTTTACTTTACTTGATGTTTTATTTATAAATATCTCAGGCATTATACATTATAGTTCTTTATATTCCTTAGGTACATAATTTGAATGTGTATATCTAGTGACTTTCATGTTTCAGCTTGTAATGTTTTCTTAACTTTAAAAATCTGAGAAATAAACCGGGCATGGTGGCGCACACCTTTAATCCCAGAACTCGGGAGACAGAGGCAGGTGGATCTCTGAGTTCAAGGCCAGCCTGGTCTACAAAGTGAGTTCCAGGACAGGCAGTGCTACACAGAGAAACTCCATCTCGAAAAAACAAAACAAAACAACAACAACAAAAAAATCTGAGAAATAATGAGAATGAACATGTTAATGTAAATGCATCCAAATGTATTAATGCTAAAACAGAAAAAGATAGATGGAATTGTTTCTACTTTTCTTATTATTTTGCCTATTTGTCTATCTCTCATTCTCTTCCCGTAATTTTGTTCTTGCTTTTCTGGGCACCATACTTTAAATCAAACTTTGTCTCTGCCTCTGTCTCTGTCTCTGTCTCTGTGTCACTCTGCTTCCATGTGTATGGATTTGTGTATTCTATTCTGTGATAGGATCTAATCAATCCTTTTAATGACATTTTAAAACTGTAAACAATTTTTTTTTCTGAAAAAAATTCCACTCTATTTTAACAGAATAGTCCTGAAGATCCATCTATTCAGCAAGTGTGAGAATTTGCATTCTTGATAGACAAAATCTATGATGCTCACCCCAGGTTTGTAAAGATGTCAAAGATTATGATTATAAATCTTTCCAGGAATTCTGATAGCCATTTCACAAGCATTGATTTGATTTTCTCTTCAGGTAGTGATCATTCTATTAAATAATCAAAGAATTTTCTTGATGTTTTCAGGACTTTCTTACATATACAGTACTCCGTCCAAAGAAGTGTCACCTCAGCTTTCCACTGTGCATTTATTTCTATCTTACAGATGCACAGGACATAGTGAATGCCTTGGTTCCTCTTTGCTCCAGTGCAGCCTAGTATTATACATCAAGTTCTAGTAACTAGTGACTTCACTGCAGGGGATTTTGTTTTCAAAAATCATAGAAGCTTTCTTTTCTCCATTTATTTTACATTTATTTCAGTTTCCCAGATTAGACAATAAATAATTTCAGTATCTGTAAATACAGTTAATCTACAAAGTGCTAGTCTTTATCATTTAAGAGCTCCTTAAAAGAAAAATAATTCTAGCCTGCATCTAAAGAACACTGGAGTCCTGCTTATAGCCACAGGCTTCGTAATTCTTGGCTTGATTAAGAATTTGTGATTTTCTGTGCCTAATCAATTCCAACTTAATTTCCAAACTGTTCTGTTCTCTGATGAGATTCTTTCGATGGTCCCAAGCATACTCCTGGTTCTCTGTTGCTCTTGCTCACAGAGCACTTTAATTATCACTTTATTATTGTCTCCAGGGCAATTTTATAATTATTTAGTGTTTTTTTAAAACTCAACTAAGTGGTGTTTTACTACCTTGCATATCCAGTGTACAAACAATTTCTGGCTTATTATATGAACCTAATACAATTTGTTAATATTAACCTCAAAACAACATCTCTCATTTGTGATGGGGAAAGGAGTTGGCTGTAATAAAGTGTTGAGATATATTGGTAATAGAAAATAATGACTTTAGAGACCTTTAATTTTCAAATAAAATCTTCAGTTGATAAATACTTAAGATATACTTACATACTCATTACAAAAGCAATATTTTCTCATTCATGACAGAGTATTTTTGTCATTTTCATATATTTCCTAATTTTAGCAATGGGTTATTTTTCATAATTTTGTAAAATTATACATAATTTAGTCATATGGATTATTAAGTCTATATTAAGATTTATATAGAATACTGTGATTTATTGTACTGTATTATATTAAATATTTATTAAATAATATATGGAGATTAAAGATATATGTTAGGTGATGTAAAGGTAACTTTGAAATTCATAGTATAACTACCATCAAAACTAAAGACAGGAGAGCTATATAATAAATATCTTACAAAAAGAAAAACAAATTTGGCCTGTATTTCTGCTTTTAGCAAATTTTATAACAATAAGCTATATTATGTAAAAACATTAATTACGTTATGCCTTTACTTATATTACAATTAGAAATAATTAACTTTGCTTTGCTATTATGTATGAAAGAAGTATTTTTTAAAATATTTACAGAACCTTAAACATATTGGAATCACAGGACTTATTCCTATCTCCAATGTATTTAGAAGCCTGTTTGTGAGATTGCAAAGTTATTCTCAAAAGCACTCTAAACAAATCTGGTAGAGTTCTGCTGGAGATAGGTGTTGAATATCGTAACTTCAGGTCACTCTGAGTAAGTGGGAGTGGGTTTTACATTACAGCATTCTTAGGATTTATTTTCTGAGAAAAGTCAAGAATTTTTGTCTTAGCTTCCATAAATCAATAAGCTACTGTGCCTTTACTCGCACCTTCTTGTCTACTTCTCTGTCACCTAATATTTTTATGTATGTTTTATATATCTCTAGAAATGTGATAGTTTAGTCTTGGGCCTTGTTTTACTCAAGGGAAACAACAGAAGTATTTTGAAGGATATCATGCGTAGATAACCTACTCCATGACACTTGAACTCAATCATAGAAACAAAATAAAAATTATAAAAAGAGAATTTATGAAAAATTAAATTTATCTATTATGAAATTATTTTTAATCTGTAATAACAATTAGCTTGATTTTAGCCAATATATAATAATTATATAATTATATAATTTATGGCAAACCTATACCATGATAGAAAATAGTAGGTATCTTTTCCCATGGTAGATTTGGCTTTTCTATAAGGTAAATTTGCCTCAAAGAAGAGTCACTTCCCCCACCCCTCTCAGTTTGTGCTTGCTCCATTCTTACTACCCCTTCATTTCTTTCTCATATCTAAATCTCCATATTCTGATGTCTTCATTTGCTCACTGTCAATGTCAGTCATCAAAATGTTTTGATACCAAATCAGATTCTCTAGCTTTAATCTTTTCAAGTCTTCAAATATTAGTTAGACTTATGCCTAATTTAATTCCATCCAAGATTAAGATTTATTATAAAACTAACTTCTAGTGAGGTGAATATATGTAAGATTTACTTCTGCATGGATATAGTGATTACAACAGCAGAAAGTATTTTTGGCATTTCCAAAAGTTATTCTCCCAACAATATGGCAACTAACTGCTGTGTTGAATTGTTTCTAAGAAATTATTTAAAATTCCAATATTGACTAGACTATTAATTGTCAAAAATATCACAGAATTGTCAAATATAAGGGTGGGATACTACTTTAATTCAAGCACTCAGTAGACAAAGGAAGATGGATCTCTATGTTTTGGAAGCCAGTAATGTCCATTTATCAAGTTCCAGGAGAGCCAGAGATATGTGCAGAGTGTATGTCACAATCAGTATATATATGGTATACATACTCTCTCTACATATGTGTATATAAATGTATGTAAGTATACATATAAAAGTGTGTGTGTTTATTACATATATATATATACACACATATATACACACATGTGCATATATTAATATGTCTATATATGGTGTATATTTATGTATGTGTATGTATATGTATATATGTATATATATGTGAATATATCTATGTATATGGTGTGTATATATATATATGTATGTATGTATATATATATGTGTGTGTGTGTGTGTGTGTATGTGTACACACATATACATATATTATATTAATGGGAATTCTACAAGATTCTTGCTATATTAGACTCTGGTTAGCAAGCACTTCTTGGCATCCAGAATAGTGTCTGGGTTTGGACTGAATTTATTTCCTTCAACAAACATAATTGTATATTTATATGCGTGTGAAGATTGTAATACCTTTTATTTCCAGAAAAAAAATATTTCAGGTATAGAAATGGGCTCTATATAAATAGAATATCTTTAGTTAAAATATGGATATGAAATAAGATAAAATATTTAGAGTGTGGGAAGGAGGGAAGAAAGTTGAGAATAAATCATTCTTTGAATTTTCTTTTTTTTAATTTTTAATATTTTTTATTACGTATTTTCCTCAATTACATTTCCAATGTTATCCCAAAAGTCCCCCATACCCTCCCCCCCACTTGCCTACCCACCCATTCCCATTTTTTTGGCTCTGGCATTCTCCTGTACTGGGGCATAGAAAGTTTGCATGTCCAATGGGCCTCTCTTTCCAGTGATGGCCTACTAGGCCATCTTTTGATACATATGCAGCTAGAGTCAAGAGCTCCGGGGTACTGGTTAGTTCATAATGTTGTTCCACCTATAGGGTAGCAGATACCTTTAGCTCCTTAGGTACTTTCTCTAGCTCCTCCATTAGGAGCCCTGTGATCCATCCAATAGCTGACTGTGAGCATCCACTTCTGAGTTTGTTAGGCCCCGGCAAAGTCTCCCAAGAGACAGCTATATCAGGGTCCTTTCAGCAAAATCTTGTTAGTGTATGCAATGGTGTCAGCGTTTGGAAGCTGATTATGGGATGGATCCCTGGATATGGCAGTCTCTAGATGGTCCATCCTTTTGTCACAGCTCCAAACTTTGTCTCTGTAACTCCTTCCATGGGTGTTTTGTTCCCAATTCTAAGAAGGGGCACAGTGTCCACATTTTGGTCTTCATTCTTCTTGAGTTTCATACGTTTAGCAAATTGTATCTTATATCTTGGGTATCCTAAGTTTTGGGCTAATATCCACTTATCAGTGAGTACATTTTGTGTGAGTTCCTTTGTGATTGTGTTACCTCACTCAGCATGATGCCCTCCAGGTCCATCCATTTGCTTAGGAATTTCATAAATTCATTTTTTTTAATAGCTGAGTAGTACTCCATTGTGTAAATGTACCATATTTTCTGTATCCATTCCTCTGTTGAGGGGCATCTGGGTTCTTTCCAGCTTCTGGCTATTATAAATAAGGCTGCTATGAACATAGTGGAGCATGTGTCTTTCTTACCGGTTGGGACATCTTCTGGATATATGCCCAGGAGAGGTATTGCGGGATCCTCTGGTAGTACTATGTCCAATTTTCTAAGGAACCGCCAGACTGATTTCCAGAGTGGTTGTACAAGCTTGCAATCCCACCAACAATGGAGGAGTGTTCCTCTTTCTCCACATCCTCACCAGCATCTGCTGTCACCTGAATTTTTTATCTTAGCCATTCTGCCTGCTGTAAGGTGGAATCTCAGGGTTGTTTTGATTTGCATTTAAGGGACATCAAGAACATATAATTGAAAACAAAATAGTGAGTTACAAAATATACCTGATTATTCAATGTTTATCTTGATATCTTGTGTGTCCTACTGAGTCAAGAGAAGTAATTTGATGTACAAATTGAAGTTCCCATCTTGTTTCCTGTGTGTATTTTTTGACATTTTTGTAAAATGTAAGACAGCTAAAATTGTGTATTCTTATATCTGAGTCTTCTACATTTTTACTGATTGACATTTTGTTCTATGCCACTAAAATGTGTAATTTTTCTACTATAAGTTTGTAACAACTCTCAAGATTTGGAAAGATAATTCCTATAGAACAGTTCCATGGTTGGATCAGCTATAAGTTTTATTAGTAGTCCTTTTATTTTACTTTTACTTATTAATTTTGTTTTTTTGTTGTTGTTGTTGTTTTGTGGTAATATGAATTTTAGGATGTTTTTGTGTTTCTCAGTTTGGATTTTAATTGGAATGACACTGGCTCTGTGAACAGCTTTCAGTAGAATGGTGATTCTCATGATATCATTTCTATTTATCTGTGAGCATGTGTGAATTTTCCATGTTAGCATGTCTTCCTCAATGTCTCTTTTAAGATTTAATTTTTACATTGCAGAGCTCTTTCACTTCCTTTCTAGGTTAACTCCTAGATTTTTTTTTTTTGAGGTTCTTGTGAATGAAAGTGTATTCAAAATCATCATTTCAAAGTGTTGATAATTATTTAATGGATAGATTTTTTATTTATATTTCAAATGTAATCCACTTTCCCAGTTCCCCTCCTGAAATCCCTATCCCATCCTCCATCTCCCTGCTTTTATTGAGGGTGCTCCCCCACTCTCCTACTCACTCCTGCCTCCTTGCCTTACAATTGCCCTACACTGGGGCATTGAGTCTTCGCAGGACCAAGGGCCTCCCACTGATGTCCTACAAGGCCATCCTCTGCTAAATATGTGGCTGGAGCCATAGGTCCCTCCATGTATACTCTTTGGTTTGTGGTTCAATGTGTGGGAGCTCTGGGGTGGGGTTGTTTGATTGATATTGTTGTTCTTCCTGTGGTAGCAAGTCCCTTCAGCTACTTCAGTCCTTTCTCTAACTCCTCCATTGGGGAACCCATGATCAGTCCAATGGTTGGCTGAAAGCATCCACCTCTGTATCTGTCAGACTCTGGCAGAGCCTCAGAGGAGACAGCTAGCTATATTAGACTCCTGTTAGCAAGCACTTCTTGGCATCCAGAATAGTGTCTGGGTTTGGTGACTATATATGGGATGGTTCCCCAAGTGGGGCAGTCTCTAGTTGGCCTTTCCTTCAGTCTCTGCTCCTCTCATTGTCCCTGTATTTCTTTCTTGAGTATTTTGTTCCCCCTTCGAAGAAGGACTGAAGTATCTACACTTTGGTCTTCCTTATTCTTGAGCTTTCACATGATCTGTGAATTGTATCTTGGACAATTCCAGATTTGGGGCTAATAGCCACTTATCAGTGAGTACACACCATGTACATTCTTTTCTGACTGAGTTACCTCATTCAGGATGATATTTTCTAGTTCCATCCCTTTACCTAAGAATTTCATGAATTCATTGTTTTTAATAGCTGAGTAGTATTCCATTGTGTAAATGTACCACATTTTCTATATCCATTCCTCTGCTGAAGGACATCTGGGTTCTTCAAGCTTCTGGCTACTATAAATTAGGCTTCTATGAACATATTGGAGAACGTGTCCTTGTTATGTTGGACCATCTTTTGCATATATGCCCAGAAATTGCACAACTGCGTCCTCAGGTAATATTATGTCCAATTTTCTAAGGAACAGCCAGACTGGTTTCCACAGTGGTTGTACCAAATTGTAATCCCACCAGCAATGGAGGAGTGTTCCTCTTTCTCCACATCCTTGCCAGCATCAGATGTCACCTGAGTTTTTTATTTCAGCCATTCTGACTGTTGTGAGGTAGAATTTCAGGGTTGTTTTGATTTGCATTTCCCTGATGAATAAGGATGTAGAATACTTCTTTAGGTGCTTCTCAGCAATTTGGTATTCCTCAGTTGAGAATTCTTTGTTTAGCTCTGTACCCCATTTTTAATAGGGTTATTTGGTTCTCTGGAGTCAAACTGCTTGAGTTCTTTATATATATTGAATATTAGCACTCTATCAGATGTAAGATTGGTAAAGATCTCTTTCCAATCTGTTGGTTGCCATTTTGGCCTATTGACAGTAGTCTTTGCCACACAGAAACTTTGAATTTTATGATGTCCCATTTATCTGTTGTAGATCTTAGAGAATAAGCCATTGGTGTTATGTTCAGGAAAATTTCCACTGTGCCCATGTGTTTGAGGCTCTTCCCCACTTTCTCTTCTGTTAGTTTCAGTGTATATGGTTTTATGTGGAGGCCCTTGATGTATTTACACTTGAACTGTGTACAAGGAGATAAAAATGTATCAATTTGCATTTTTCCACATGGTGACTTCCAGTTGAACCAGCACCATTTGTTGAAAGTGCTGTCTTTTTTCCACTAGATGGTTTAGTTTCTTTGTCAAACATCAAGTGACCATAGGTATGTAGGTTCATTTCTGATTCTTCAATTCTGTTCCATTGATCTGCCTGCCTGTTTCTGTACCAATACCATGTAATTTGATCACTATTTCTCTGTAATACAGCTTTAAGTCAGGGATGGTGATTCTCTGCAAGTTCTTTATTGTTGAGAATTGTTTTTGCTATCCTGAATTTTTTGTTATTCCCAATGAATTCACAACCAGTAGCAAACATCAAACTAAGTGGAGAGAAATTTGAAGTTATCCTTCTAAAATCAGGAACTAGACAAAGTTGCCCACTCTCTCCCTACCTATTCAACATAGTACTCAAATGTCCTAGCCAGAGCAATTAGACAACAAAAGGAGGTCAAACGGATATAATTTGGAAAGGAAGAAATCAAAATATGACTATTTGCAGATGGTATGATAGTATACTTAAGTGACTCCAAAAATTCCACCAGAGAACTCTTACACCTGATAAACAACTTCAGTGAAGTGGTTGGATATAAAATTAACTCAAACAAATCAATTGCCTTCCTCTACTCAAAGAATTAACAAGCTGAGAAAGAAATAAGGGAAATGACACCATTCACCATAGTCACAAATAATATAAAATACCATGGTGTGACTTTAACCAAGTAAGTGAAAGATCTGTATGACAAGAACTTTATGTCTCTGAAGGAAGAAATCGAGGATCAGCCATATTCATGGGTAGACAGGTTTAATGCAATCTACAGATTCCATGCAATCCCCATCAAAATTCCAAATCAATTCCTCATAGAGTTAGAAAGTGTTGATAATATTTTTAGTTGGTTTTTTATTCCGATACTTTGCTGTAATTGTGCATTGAGGAGTCTCTCAGTGGAATTTGGGGGAACTGATGTATGCTATTGTATCATTTGCAACTGAGAATAATTTGAATTATTTTCCAACTTGTATCCTTTAGTTTCCATCTCGTGTCTAATTGCTCTGGCTTATGTTGTAAGAATTCTGTTGAAAAAGTTTGGGAAGTAGATAGCTCCTCATGTAGTAATTGAGGACATCCTTAAATGCATTATTTATTGATTTAATTACTAACTTACTTTATTTTTCGGAGGCTAATGCTAAATATAAAAGCAATGCTATCAGATTTCATAGTTTCTTCCTTTTTAATGTGAAGGATTTAGCACCATATATTTCTAAATGCTTATGCTGTTAACAATTATATGTGGTGTACTGATTTTTCTTGCAGGTATGACTGAAAATTAGCATATGAAACTACAGCAAGTTTAGGGCATATCATGTGGTTCTGAATGCAAGAGCTAACTAAAATCTAGAAGAATTAGTAATTTTATAGGAGCTGAGTCTAGAGTGACAAGTGCCAACATGAAGGCATTAACTACAGCTGTGGTCTATTTAGCAGCACACAGTTAATGGGGGAATTTTGTATTGAAAAGCCCATAACCAGGTCCCAGAAGTTTATTTGTCATTACTTTACAATATAAGTTTAAAGTTAACTAATGTCTTCTGGCATAGTTTTCTTCAACTGAAAGTTTACTGTATTGCACTAGATTGTAACTAATGCCTGTGCACAATCTAAAACCACATTTTTTGGCACTGTGAATTTAGAGCCATATTTAGTTTCTGCTTTTGTGTCTACATTGGAAAGCCTACGTAGTTAATTCAGTACAAGCAGCCAAATCTTGTACACACAGCTGGAATGTGATGGCAAATCCAGGAATGTATTTTGATAACCTTGGCTTGACTGTATATATAATGAGATAATGCAAGACTTCTAATTAAAATACTCAGATAGGAAGATACAAATGAAACATATTGTGACCTTGTAAGATAAATAAGTTGAAAAATAAATGATCATGACTCTAAGAGGTCAGAAGTCACACAGAGTCTTTTTATGCAATGACCATTGAAAATTACTAGTCAGAGCTCACACTGTAATTGAGCAGTTTTCAACATAATGTCTAGAGATTTGAAATGGAAATGGTCCCATCTTATATATGTGTATTAGCTATGCCAACATTTCACATGAATAACAGTGTTTTCTTATGCTGTTTGTGGGAACAGTCAACATTGATTTTTATTTGTTTTCAAATTATTTCTGCATGACTAAATTGTTGCTATTAGCTAGTACACTGTGAGCAATAAGACCTAACTGCTATATTCAAATAGAAGTCATCTGTGTTTATTATATACCTCAATAGCAAGAATGCCAACATGCTTGATTTCTTTCCTAACCTATGGAATAATACATTAGTTGATTTACACAACAGCAGTTGCACATTTTTTCCCTTAACAGCCTACAAGTGGGTACTAAAATATAGCATTATATGGTCCCATCTTCTTTTTAAGTTATACCATGTATCTAATAAGGTCATGGGATATGTTGTGGTAATATAGATAAGAAATTAGATAAATATTTTTGAAATACAGATATATATCACCAATATTAAAAGATATAGACAAAATTTAAGCACTGAAGTCATAATGATATTTAAATTATTCTGTTTGCATTTCTCAACCACATGCACAGACACCCAGGCACAACACACACACACACACACACACACACACACACACACACACTCATCAGAAATATACAATAAAAATAGAAAGGTGTTAATAGGATTTGCAATTCAGAATTTGGTACTGTTATTTATCAGGTAACCATGAAACAGTCATGCTATTCATACATTTTTAACATTTTACAGTGACTTCACCTCATAATCTCAACACCTGTGCCCTTATATGGCTGTGAAGATTAAAATCAATAGCATCCCTTATAGTGGTTGAAGGTGGTCACTCTTCTTTCTTGGTAGCAGTTCTCATACATATGTTTCAGATAGAAATTTTTTAAATGTGTGATCATATTAGCTTAGATTATTTATTAGATTATATGCATCAATCATGTTTAGAATTTTAATCTAAATACTCAAGAATATTAAAAGAAACTAGTGTAGAATGAAAGAAAGCTAATTAAAAAACCAGAAACATTGTTTAAATCAGTACCTGGCATTGTGAATATTTTTATAGGAAACATAGAATCATCCCTGGAGAAATCACTAGAATGAAATCTTGAATAAACAAATATAATTATAGAAATTGAATCTTAGGACCAGGTAGCTCCTCCAAAATGAGAACGTTTCAGACATACTTTCTTCACTAGCCTCACCAACCAACTACATGGACTCCAATCCAAAACTCTCAGTGCATAAATTCTACTCCATATCTCATCTCTTGAAAGAAGCCACACAGATCTTTTCTTCTTTCCTTCCTAGCTCCTTTATGATTGATTATTTCTGATTCTGAAGCAAATTGTACTAATAACACCCTTAATATTTCAACTTATACTTTGTTTTACTAAATCACTTGACTTTTTACAGACAAGAATATAATTATGCCTCTATTAGGTGATTCATAGCACATAGTCAATCATCAGTATGTGGAAAACAAACAAATATACAAAAAACCCATCACCTCAGCTCTGTCCTGAATTAAACTGGGATTAGTTGGCACTGTGTGCTAAGATCCTAGAATTTTAGTAGTCTAATGGGATTCTTGTCACAGTCATACAATTCCTTGAATTAATGTTAATATATTTTGCGTTTTACTTTTGAAATCTGCTATCACAGCCAATATCCTCTGCCTCATCACATGCACATCATAGTGTAAAGTAGTTTTTATGATCCGTATAGCAATGCCGCCATATCCTCATATGTGTGAAAGCTGGCTTCCCATTGGTAGAACTGTTTGGGAAGGATTAAGACTCTTGGCTTTATTGGAGGATATAGGTCACTAAAAGAGGTGGTTTGAGGTTTCAAAAGCCAAGTAAGGCCCAGGATTCTCGTTTTTCCTCTGCCTAATTCATGTGGATTATAAAGTAGCTCTATGCTATTTCTCCAGCACCATCATTGCCTACGAGCTGCCATGATTCCCATCATGATAATAACAGATTAACCCTCTGAAGCTGTGAGCTAGATTCAAATTACACATTTCCTTTTATGTTTGTCTTAGTCACAGCAGTAAAACAGTCACTAATTCAGTGGCAAAACATATAAAATAAAGATAGAACTAAGCACTCAAGCTCATGAACCTGTTATGTAAATACTGTACCAGAATTTCCAGAAATCTTTAAAATTGTTTTCTGGACCTGAATCTAAGAAACATACTTTGTCACTTCTATGATACTATTTGAAACTCAATCTACAGATATGAATTTCATATATGCCATCATTTCAGGTGATATGAACTGAAAACACATTGAGAAAAAAAAGCTTACAAGGAGAAACCATACCAAATTTCTCAAGGGGATTTTTTTTTCTGTATCATCTTGCTTCATGTTAAATGCATTACATTTGACAGAATAAATAATTAACATTTTCATTCATACACTGTCTCTCTTAATAGAATAAAATCATGTCTCTTTGATGCATGCAAATAAGCACAATTGAATACTTCAGAAAGAGCTCATGAACAGTGACCTGGCAAATGTAATTTCCCTCCTGAACAATACAGTCTTCATGTATCTAATGGTAGCCATCAATAATGTTATGGTTTTCAGTTGTTGTTACCTGTTAGAAATAAAAAAATAACCATGGAAAATAACTATTGATTTATTAAAATATGTATCTATATGTTAACATATAATGAACATCTACAACTATCTTTTCTCTACCATCTCTCTATCATTTATCCACTGCCTACATATAAATCACTACTTGAAACATAGTGAAAACATTAAAACTCACATAAGAAATTATGCCTTTTTTTTTTTTTCCGACAGGGTTTCTCTGTATAGCTCTGGCTGTCCTGGAACTCACTTTGTAGACCAGGCTGGCCTGGAACTCAGAAATCTGCCTGCCTCTGCCTCCCGAGTGCTGGGTTTAAAGTCATGCACCACCATGCCCAACTGACAGTATGTCTTTTAAAGGAATTGTTATAAATAACATTTTGTATTATTTCTAATAATGATTATTTTAAATACCATTATCAGCAATGATATAATCATATTGCATTATTTTCTAAGGCAAGTTGGAATGTATTTACTAATCGATAAAATAATCTTTCTCTTAAATAAGTAAATAATATTAAAGTTGTGGCATTGATCTCTGCTGTACACTGCAGTAAATATTAGAGATGGGTGACTAATAAGTCTATGAGATGATATTTCATTTAATTAACATACATTTAGAATATAAAATTAATCCTTCAGTTCAGATGCTAGAAAAGTTTTAAATATTTGAAATAAATATTCAGCATATGAATTCATTTGAATTGCTAATAGTATAAAATCTATGCACAATGCAAAGATTTCCAAAGAAATCAGTCATGATCAAGTTGAAATTTGTTGTAAAGCATAACCCATATATCACCACAAATATATTAAACAGTTCATTTATAAGTTTATATTCATCAGATAACAATGTATCAGATAAATGAAGATAATTAAAATATTTTATTAAAATTACTTCTGTATACTGATTAGCTTTTTGGTCAACTTGACACCAGCCAGAATAATATTGAATGAGAGAACTCCAATTAAGAAATACCTCCCTTATAATGGACTGTTGGAATGCATATAGGACACTTTTTTGATTAATATTTGATATAGAATGTTCCTCCCAACTGTTTTGTGCCATATTAGGCAAGTGGTCCTGAATTATGTAACAAAACAAATTGTTCTTTTTGACTGTCCAGTGAAATTCTGCACTAAAACTATCTGGCCCTGTGTTTTTGTTTGGTTTGGAAACTTGACAACTGCTTCTACTTCTTTAGGATTTATAGGACTGTTAAACTAGTAAATATGATTTTGATTTTATTTTGATAAGTGGTATATGTCTAGAAAATCATACATTTTGTTAATACTTTTCAATATTGTGGAGTATATGCTTTTGAAGCAAGACCCCGTGATCCTTAGAACTCCTACAGCTAAAAAACACCTTCAGCAAAGAGACTGGATACAAAATTAACTCAAAAAAAAACAAAAAGAAACAAAAAAAACCAAAACCAACCCATCAGTAGTACTCCTTTATACAAATGATAATTGGGCCAAGAAAGAAATTAGGGACAATGCTCTTTATAATAGTTGCAAATAATTTAAAATGTCCTGGTTTAATGCTAACCAAGCAAGTGAAAGACTTATATGACAAGAACTTCAAGTCACTAAAGAAAGAATTGAGGAAGATATCAGGAAATGGAAATATCTTTCATGCTCAGGTATCACTAGGATTAACATAGTTAAAATAGTCATTTTACCAGAAGCAGTTTACAAATGCAATACAATTCCAATCAAAATTCCAAGATCACTCTTTGCAGATCTTGAAAGAGCAATTCTAGACTTCATATAGAAAAACAAAACAAAACAAAACAAAACAAAATAAAACAGAAAAGCTGAAAAAATCCTGAACAATAAATGAACAACTGCTGGAATCACCACCTCTGACCTCAAGTTGTTCTACAGAGAAATAGTAATAAAAACTGCATGGTGTTGGTACAGAAACATCATGTTAATCAATAGAATTGAATTGAACATCCTGAAATAAACTGACACACCTATGGAATTTGATTTTTTTTTTTCTGAAGAAGTAAACACAATACTGTACTAGGAATGGAAGGGCTGCCTCTATGTAAACTCTGGGAGCTGTGCAGCTGGAGAAGCAGCCCTTGCAGGAGGACATAAATGAGGACTGCCTGAGAAAACCAGGAGTGCTGGTGCAAATAATGTCAGCCAATTAGGAACTTAGAATAGATACTTTTTAGAATAGATACTTTCTTGGGACCAATGGGTGCGTGGGTAGAGGGTAGGGTAGACCAATGGGTGCTAAAGGAGCTTTCAGCAGTGCTCAGATGAGCTTGCTGAGGGATTTCTCACCTGCTCCCAGAGTCTGCTTAATTGACTCTGGGCCAATGTGCTCACAACACCCAAGGGCAGGTAGGATCTGGTGGAGAGCTGTTCAGGGTGCAGGCAACACAATAAAATGGAAAAAAGAAAGCATCTTCAGGAAATGTTGGTGGTCTAACTAGATGTCTGCATGTAGAAGAATAGAAATAGATCCATTTTTATCACCTTGCACAAAACTCAAGCCCAGGTAGGTCAAAGACTTCAACATAAAACTGTAGCCTACAGATTGGGAAAGGACTGTCACTATCCTTGCATCTCACAGAGGGATAATGTCCAAAATTTATAAAGAACACCACAATCCCAAATAACACAATTACAAAATGGTACAAAACTGAAGAGAGAATTCTCAACAGAGGAATCTTGAATGGCTGAGAAACACTTAGAGATATGTTCAAGGTCTTTAGTCATCAGGCAAGTGCAAATTAAAAGAGTTCAGAGATTCTCTCTTACACTGATCAGAATGGCTAAGATCAAAAGTGATAGCACATGCTGGTGAGGATGTGAAGCAAGGGTAACACTTCTCCACTGCAGGTGGGAGTACAAACTTGTGCAACCACACAGGAAAGGAATTGGGTAATTTCTCAGAAAACTGGGAATAGTTCTATCTCTAGACCCAGCTATAGCACTCATGGGAATATACTCGAAATATACTTTACTATTGTATGAGGACACCTGTTCAACTATGTTCACAGCAGCTTAATTCCGAACAGCCAGAAACTAGAAAAAAAAAAAGAAAACTAGATGCCCCTCAACTTAAGAATGGATAAAGAAAATATGATACTTACTCAATGGAATATTTAAGCTATTAAAAATGAAAACACGGATTTTTCAGGTAAATGGATGGAACGTGAGAATATCATCATGAGTGATGTAATCAGACCCAAAAGTACATGCATTGTATATACTCACTTATAAGTAGATATTAGCAATAAAATACTGGATACCTGTGCTACACTCCACAGAACCAAAGAAGCTAAACAAGAAGGAAGGCCCAAGCAAGAATGCTTGAATTTCACTTAGAAGAGGGTGTAAAATCGAGGCAGATCGAGGTAGTAAGTGTAATGGAGAGGGGGTGGGGTGGGGTGGGTTCACGATCAGGTGTGGGGAGGAACAGGAGGTATGGCCAGGTGGCCATGAGAATGAATGAACATCTGCAACTGGCAGAAGTCCAGAGATTGGTGGCGGCGGAGTGTGGTGTGGGGAATCTCGGGGATATGTCAGAGAACTGGAATAATTTAAGCTCCCAATTAAAATGGAGGTAATCTTAGCTGTGACTTTAAGCATTGCATATGGACATGGAACCTGAATGGCAACCTCCTGTAGCCAGGCAGAAATCTCAGTGGAACAATAGAGACACCAACCCACCACAAAACTTTCTACTCAAAATTTATCCTGCCTACAAGAAATGCAGTGATGAGGGATGGAACAGAGAGTGAGCAGATAGCCAAGCAAGAGCAGACACAACTAGAGAACCATCCCATAGACTAGCACCAATCACTGACATTATTAATGGTACTCTGCTATGCTTATTGACAGGAGTCTAGCATAGTTGTCCTCTGAGAGGCTCCACTCAGCTGCTGACTCTGATGGATGCAAAGACCGGAAGCAAAACAGTGGATGGAGCTCTGGGCCTTCTTTGGAAGAGCTGGGAGAAGGACTGAGGACCCAGAAAGGAATAGGACATAGGAAAATAAACTCTCTTCTCCAAGTTCTTTTTTTTTTAAGATATTTTCTTTATTTACATTTAAAATGCTATCCCTAAAGTTCCCTATACCCTTCCCCCGCCCTGCTCCCCTACCCACCCACTCCCACTTCTTGACCCTGGTGTTCCCCTGTACTGGGACATATAAAGTTTGAAAGACTTAGGGACCTCTCTTCCCAATGATGGCCAACTAGGCCATCTTCTGCTACATATGCAGCTAGAGACAAGAGCTCTGGGGTTACTGGTTAGTTCATATTGTTGTTTCACCTATAGGGTTGCAGACCCCTTCAGCTCCTTGGGTACATTCTCTAACTCCTCCATCTGGGGCCATGTGTTCCATCCAATAGATGACTGTGAGCATCCACTTCTGTATTTGCCAAGCACTGGTATAGCCTCACAGGAGACAGCTAGATCAGGGTCCTGTCAGCAAAAGTTTGCTGGCATATGCAATAGTGTCTGGGTTTGGTGGCTGATTATTGGATGGATCCCCGGGTGGGGTAGTCTCTGGATGGAATCCAATTCTTTTTTAAAATCATCTTTATCTCAGCAATAGAAACATAACTGATACTCAGTTTCCTTTTCTTTGTTCAATGTGGCTTCTAGGATATTTCAATTTTTTTAAATTACTTTTATTTTTCACAGTCCAGCCTTTACCTTCCTCCTGGTCCACCCTCCCACAGCTTCTCATCCCATTCCTCCTCCCCCTTGTCTCCAAGAGGAGGTCCCCACCTCCTACTCCTGCCAGGCCTCCCCATTCCTTGGAGCCTCAAGTCTCTAGAGGGTTAGGTGCATCTTCTCCCACTGAGGCCAGACCAGGCACTCCTCTGCTATATATGTATGAGGGGCCTTGGACCAACTCTTACATGCTGCCTGCTTGATGGCTCAGTGTCTGAGAGATCTCAGTAGTCTCGGGGTTAGTTGAGACTGCTGGTGTTCCTACAGGATCATCCTCCGCCTCATTTCTTCTAGCCTTTTCCTAATTCAACAACAGGGGTCCCTGACTTCAGTCCATTGGTTGTGTGTGAGTATCTGTGTCTGTCTCAGTCAGCTGCTTATTGGGCTGCTCAGAGGATATTTCAATTTTTATATGTAGCTCTTCTTATAATTCAATTCTGTTGGGCAATACAGGCTGAAAGTAGGATCTTTCCCATAGATATTGCTTACTTAAAAAGTGTGATAGAATTTATGATAGAATTGTCTTTAAACATTTCTTATGCAGAGCAATATTATGCATAAATTATTCATTAAAATGGAAGTAAATAAAATGGATTTACATAATAGCATGCATACAAATTAATATCAGATAATGCAAAGAAAAAAAACAATTTTTATAACCATCCTAGTTTGTTTGCTGTTGCTGTGATAAACAGTCTAACAAAAACTATCTTGCAAAGAAAATAGTCTATTTCACTTTACAGGTCACAGTCCATCATCACAGAAGCAAAGGCAGAAAGTCAAAAAGAACCTGGAGCCCAAACCAGAAGTAGAGACTGTGAAAGAAAGCTGACTTGCTTGCTTAATCTGGTCAGCATGACCTACAATGATCTGGATTTTCACACATCAATTTTTAATAAAGAAAAAATCCCAATACATGTGACTACAGCTCAATCTCCTTGCAGTACTTTCTCAGTTGAGGGTGCTTATTCCTGGGTGTCTTAGGTTACATGAAATTCACAAAAAAATAACAAGCACGTCGAGTGTAATAACAAAATCAAACGACAATGATAATAACTAAAGTCTTATTAGAAAAAATGGTGAAGCATAGTATATTATTTATCAAAATACCTTTCTCTGTAGATGTCAATATATCATTTACTTATACTGTGTAGCTAATGTGTAGGTGCTTACCCTAAACATCAATGTATGCTGCTTTAATGAAAAATAGTATATTTGTTTAATGTGGAATATTTATTTACTACTACCATTATCTCAATACCTATAAGAAAATATAATAGTGCTGAAAGATAGGAAAAAAATTACCAAAGTTTCTTTTGCAGTTTTTGGATTAGTTTTAGCTAGAAAAATCAAGGAATTCATTAACATTATTATTTATTCTTTCTGTTTGTTTTTGTTTTTTGTCATTTATTTATTTATTTATTTATTTATTTACACTCCAGATTTCATCACCCGCCCCCCATCTACCCTCCAATTGTTCCACATATCAAACATTTTTCCCACCCATCTGTATCCATAAGTATGTACCCACCACACACCACAAACCCAACCAGACCTTTAAGTTCCCTGGGGCCTCCAGACTCTTGAAGGTTAGATGCATCTTCTCTGACTAAACTCAGACCCAGCAGTTCTCAGTTGTATATGTGTTGGGGGCCTCATATCAGGTGGTTTATGCTGCCTGATTGGTAGTCTAATGTTTGAGAGATCTTGGAAGGCCAGGTTAATTGAAACTGCTGGTCCTCCTACAGGGTCACACTCCTCCTCAGCTTCTTCCAGCCTCTCCCCAGTTCAACCACAGGGGTAAGCAGCTTCTGTCCATTGCTTGGGTACATCTGATTCTTTCAGCTGCTTGTTGGGTCTTCAAGAGTGTGGTCATGATAAGTCCCTTGTGGTGAGTGTTCCATAGCCACAGTAATAATATCAGGCCTTGGGACCTCCCCTTGAGCTGGATCCCACTTTGAGCCTGTTACTGGAACTTCTTTTCCTCAGGCTACTCTCCATTTCCATACCTGCAGTTCTTTTATACAGAAAGTTATGGGTTAGAGTTTTGACTGTGGGATGGCAACCCCCTCACTCACTTGATATCCTGTCTTCTTGCTGGCGGTAGGCTCTATAAATTCCCTCTCCCTACTGTTGGGCATTTTATCCAAGGTCCCTCCCTTTGAGCCCTGAGAGTCTCTCACCTCCAAGGTCTCTGGTGCTTTTTGGAGGGTCCCCCAATCTCCTACTTCCTGAGGTTGCCTATTTCCATTCTTTCTGCTGGCCCCAAGGGCTTCAGTCCTTTTTCCTCAGCCAATACCAGATCAGGTTCTTCTCTACCCCCAATTCCCCATCCACTTTTCCTCCCAGGTCCCTCCCTCCCTCTCCACTTGTGATTAACACAGCAACATTTTAAAGTTTTAACATTCCACTCAAACACACTCTATTATCTTTAATATAACTTTTCAAATGCAATGCATTTTTGTAGTAAATGAATGAATGTAAGCTTAATGTGTTAAATGTCCATGCTAATAGCCCATAAGTCTTCTTCCTTCCAATTTCCCTATGACATGAGCCCTAACATCTTTTTTTTTTCAGTTACCAAAGTCAAAGTCCCACTTTTAAACAGACTATATGCAGAAGCAGATATAAGAATGAAGTAGCCAGGCTGTGGGGGTAGTGGCCTTTAATCCCAGCACTTGGGGAGGCAGAGGCAGGCAGATTTCTGAGTTTGAGGCCAGCCTGGTCTAGGTCTATAGAGTGAATTCCAGGACAGGCAGGGCTACCAGGGAAGCTATGTCTTGAAAAAAAACAAAACAAAACAAAACAAAAACCAAAAACAAACAACAAAAAATGAAGTAAAATATTACCAACATTTAAAAACTGCTATTCTGATTACTTTTGTTTGCAAATCATTTTTCATAAGTAAATATTTTTGCCCCAAATAAGTAAATTATTATTTTTATTTAGGGTACAAATGTATGTTGGTGTGCTTAAGAGTTAATTTCTAACGCTGAATATGGATGACGTACTACATATACACCAAGCTCTATACATTTCTTGATCATTTCATAAGCATACAAAGTTCCTGACATCAATGTAGTTTTGAACTGACCCTTCTAATAAGACTGTCTTTTTATTTACAGAGTGATAAGGTCAAAGATGTATACTACTTACATCTCCCTTCAAAATAATTGGGGCAGAGTGCCTGTCAGATTTTCTGTATGCAACTGGTGCATCTTTCTTTTCCTAAACTTTCTATCAAGTATATAAAATAATGGACATAAGTTTTATTACAGGATTAGATATAATGGCTGTTAGTCATATTGACTGTTATCATTCTTTCATGTTTACATCATAACTTTCTAGGACTCTCTCTTGTTTTCTGCTGGACAAACATCTGCTTCCTTGTATTCATTTCTTGCCCTCCCCTGTAGATCCTGTATATAGGAAGGAATATGATAACCATCATTTAACTTATTTTTCACTTTAAATTTATCTTTGTTTTGTATTATGTGTTTGGGTGTTTTGTCTACTTGCATTTCTATACAACACGTGGATCAAGTGCTGTTGAAGGAAACAGATCCCATGATACTAGAGGTATAGATGGATTTGAGCCACCAGGTAGATGCTGAGATTCAACAGCCAATTTTCTCAATGTTTAAGCTATCTCTCCATACACTTAACTTATATATTGAACTTAATACAATAATTTCCAATTCTTTCCATTTACTCATATTCCTAATTATTCTACTCCATTCTATCTATCTATCTATCTATCTATCTATCTATCTATCTATCTATCTATCTATCTATCTATCAATCTATCTATCTACCTATCTATCAATCTATCTATCTATCTATCTATCTATCTATCTATCTATCTATCTATCTATCTATCTATCTATTCTTTCTCTCTTTCTCTGTGTGTGTATACACACACACACACACACACACACACACACACACACACACACACATATATATATATATATATATATATATATATATATATATATATATATCATACACTGATAGGCAATAGGGTATTCTCACAACTTACCTACTAGGATTTGTTCTGTAATAGCGTGAAATTTTGTGTATCTCCATTAATGTTTATTTAATTCCTTAGGTATATATCTAGGAAGGATGACAACACTGGTAGTACTTACAACATAGACATGTGTTTAAAAACTTCTATGCAATTTTGAATCAGTATACCTGAACCTCTGCATTTAGGATGAAAGGCTAATAAGCAAAGGAAAAAGGAAGGTAGGTTATGTGCAACGTGAAGATGTAGAATTCAAAGGCTTCTAATCCTTCTTCATGTATGGACAGATGTTTGGACCCTTCTTAGGATGTCTTCATAGTCTCTCACCTTTGTATGCATAATTAAAATGTACAGAGAATGTCTTCTCTAGTGGCAACTTGCTACTGGGGTTACATATTTCTTTTCCTTAAGTGCATATTTAGAATGCTCTAGATTCTGAGGATATGGAGTTTCCCTAGACTTATTTCCCATATAATTAAATTTCTATTAGTGTGCTTAACTTCTCCTTTCCTCGCACACTATTGGATATTTATTTTTGTTTCTTTTACAATTTAAATTGTCTTCACAAGATAATTGAATTGGTAATAATTTCCTTCTATGTTCCAGTATTGTTGCACCATACCCTATCTCTGCCTGAAGCACAATGCTCAATTGCCTTGATTTTGTGAAGAATAAGAAAGTGTTAGATGACTTTAGTTCATCATCCTCTTTTTGGATCTTCTGTAACATTGATGCAAAGGAGAAACTGCTGTCTTTCCAGAAATTGGATTTTCATGGGGGAAGCCCTTAATAGGTATCCATTGCTGTCAACCTATTTTCAAATTTGCATATGAAGTACTTCACTGTGTTTTGCAATCTTTCCACAGATAATAGATTTATATGGTTACCTGAATTTATTCACAACATCTTATCATACCATCATTATAGTTTTATGAATTCTATTTCTTAGTATTGCTGAATCTACAATTACCGAAATTGGCTTTCAAGTTTAGGAAGGACCTTTGATAGCATATATATCATTTTCACCTACTTTTAATTTCTGAAAACTGAGCCAGGCATGGTGGTGCACGCCTTTAATCCCAGCACTTGGGAGGCAGAGGCAGACAGATTTCTGAGTTCGAGGCAAGCCTGGTCTACAAAGTGAGTTCCAGGACAGCCAGGACTACACAGAGAAATCTTGTCTCAAAAACAAAACAACAACAAACAAAACAAAACAAAAAGAAAACTGAATGTTAGTGCTTTGGGGGTACTGATTAGTTCATATTGTTGTTCCACCTATAGGGTTGCAGACCCCTTCAGCTCTTGGATACTTTCTCTAGCTCCTCCATTGGGGGCCCTGTTTTCCATCCTAAGATGACTGTGAGCATGCCAGTCACTGGCAAAGCCTCACAGGAGACAGCTATATCACGGTCCCTTCAGCAAAAACATGCTGGCATATACAATAGTGTCTGCATTTGGTGGCTAATTATGGGATGGAACCCCAGGTGGGCCAGTCTCTGGATGGTCCATCCTTTCGTCTTAGCTCTAAACTTTGTCTCTACCAATCCTTCCATTGATATTTTATTCCATATACTAGGGAGGAATAAAGAATCCATGAGTTGGTCATCCTTCTTGATTTTCTTGTGTTTTGGAAGTTGTATATTGGGTATTCTAGGTTTCTGGGCTAATAGCCACTTATCAGTGAGTGCATATCAAGTGACTTCTTTTGTGATTGGGTTACCTCACTCAGGATGATATCCTCCAGATACCTCCATTTGCCCAAGAATTTCATAAATTTATTCCTTTTAATAGATGAATAATACTCCATTGTGTAAATATATCACATTTTCTGTATCCATTTGTCTGTTGAGGGACATCTGGGTTCTTACCAGCTCCTGGCTATTATAAATAGAGCTGCTATAAACATAATGGAGCATGTGTCCTTATTACCAGTTGGAACAATTTCTGGGTATATGCCCAGGAGAGGTAATGCTGGATCTAGTGGTAGTACTATGTCCAGTTTTCTGAGGAACCACCAGACTGATTTCCAGAGTGGTTGTACCAGCTTGCAAACCCACTGGCAATGGAGGAGTGTTCCTCTTTCTCCACATCCTGTCCAGCATCTGCTGTCACCTGAAATTTTGATCCTAGCCATTCTGACTGGTATGAACTAGAATCTCAGGGTCGTTTTGATTTGCATTTCCCTGAGGACTAAGGATGATGAACATTTTTAAAAGTGTTTCTCAGCCCTTTGGTATTCCTCAGTTGAGAGTTCTTTGTTTAGGTCTGTACCCCATTATTAATGGGATTATTTGAATTTCTGGAGTTCAGCTTCTTGAGCTCTTTGTATATATTGGATATTCATCCCCTATCAGATTTAGGATTGGTAAAATTCTTTCCCAATCTGTTGGTGGCCTTTTTGTCTTATTGACAGTATCTTTTGCCCTACTGAAGCTTTGGATTTTATGAGGTCCGATTTGTCAATCCTTGATCTTACAGCACAGGCCATTGCTGTTCTCTTTAGGAATTTTTACCCTGTGCCCATATCTTCGAGGCTTTCCCCCACTTTCTAATCTATAAATTGCAGTGTCTCTGGTTTTATGTAGAGTTCTTTGATCCATTTAGACTTGAGCTTTGTACAAGGAGATAAGAATGTATCAATTCTCATTCTTCTACATGATAACTGCCAGTTGTGCCAGCACATTTGTTGAAAATACTGTCTTTTTTCCACTAGATGGTTTTAGCTCCCTTGTCAAAGATCAAGTGGCCATAGATGTGTGGGTTCATTTCTGCATCTTCAATTCTATTCCATTGATTTCCCTGTCTGTCACTGTACCAGTACCATGCAATTTTTATCACAGTTGCTCTGCAGTACAGCTTGAGGTCATGCATTGTGCTTCCCCTAGAGGTTTTCTTTATTGTTGACAATAGTTTTTGCTATCCTAGGTTTTTTTGTTATTCCAAATGAATTTGCAAATTGTCCTTTCTAACTCAGTGAAGAATTGAGTTGGAATTTTGTTGGGGATTGCATTGAATCTGTAGATTGTTTTTGGCAGGATAGCCACTTTTATAATATTAATCCTGAAAATCCATGAGCATGGGAGATCTTTCCATCTGAGATCTTCTTCAATTTCCTTCTTCAGAGACTTGAAGTTCTTGTCATACAGATCTTTCACTTCCTTAGAGTCACACCAAGGTATTTTATATTACTTGTGACTATTGTGAAGGGTCTTGTTTCCCTAAATATCTTTCTCATCCTGTTTATCCTTTGTGTAGAGAAAGGCAACTGATTTATTTGAGTTAATTTTATATCCAGCTACTGTGCTGAAGCTGTTTATCAGGTTTAGGAGTTCTCTTGTGGAATTTTTAGGGTCACTTATATATACTATCATATCATCTGCAAACAGTAATATTTTGACTTCTTCCTTTGGAATTTGTATCCCCTTGATCTCCTTTTGTTGTCGAATTGCTCTGGCTAGGACTTCAAGTACTATATTGAATAGGTAGGAAGAAAATGGGCAGACTTGTCTAGTCTTGATTTTAGTGGGAATGCTTCCAGCTTCTCGCCATTTATTTTGATCTTGGCTACTGGTGTGCTGTAGATTGCTTTTATCATGTTTATGTATGGGCCTTGAATTCCTGATCTTTCCATGACTTTTATCATGAAGGGGTGTTGGACTTTGTCAAATGCTTTCTCAGCATCTAACGAGATGATCAGGTTCTTTTTGTCTTTGAGTTTGTTTCTATAGTGGATTACGTTGATGGATTTCTGTATATTAAACTTTCACTGCATCCCTGGGATGAGGCCTATTTGATCATGATGAATGATCACTTTGATGTGTTCTTGTATTTGGTTTGCAAGAGTTTTATTGAGTATTTTTTGCATTGATATTCATTAGGGAAATTGGTCTGAAGCTCTCTTTCTTGGTTGGATCTTGCTGTGGTTTCGGTATCAGAGTAATTGTGAATTCATAGAATGAATTTGGTAGAATACCTTCTGTTTCTATTTTGTGGAATAGTTTGAGTAGAGTTGAAATTGGGTCTTCTTTGATGTTCTGATAGAACTCTGCACCACACCCATCTGGTCCTGCACTTTTTTTGGTTGGGAGATTATTAATAACTCCTTCTATTTCTTTAGGGGAGATCAGACTGTTAAGATTGTTAATCTGATCCTGATTTAACTTTGGTTCCTGATATCTGTCTAAGAAGTTTTCCAGTTCATCCAGGTTTTCCAGTTGTGTTGAGTATAGCCTTTTGTAGTAGGATCTGATGATGTTTTGGATTTCCTCAGGATCTGTTGTTATGTCTTCTTTTTCATTTCTGATTTTGTTAATTAGGATACTGTCCTTGGGCCCTCTAGTTACTGTGGTGAAGGGTTTATCTATCTATTTGATTTTCTCAAAGAAGCAGCTCCTGGTTTAGTTGATGCTTTAAATAGTTCTTTTTGTTTCCACATAGTTGACTTCTACCCTAAATTTGATTATTTGCTGCCATCTACTCCTCTTGGGTGAATTTGCTCCCTTTCCTTCTAGTGCTTATAGTTGTGCTGTCAAGCTGCTAGTGTATGATCTCTCTAGTTTCTTTTTGGAGGCACTCAGGGCTATGAGTTTTCCTCTTAGGACTGCTTTCATTGTGTCCCATAAGTTTGGGTATGTTGTTTCTTCATTTTCATTAAACTCTCAAAAGTCTTTAATTTCTTTCTTTATTTCTTCCTTGACCAAGGTATCATTGAGAAGAGTGTTGTTCAGTTTCCACGTGTATGTTGACTTTCTATTATATATGCTATTATTGAAGATCGACCTTAGTCCATGGTGATCTGATAGGATGCATGGGAAAATTTCAATATTTTTGTATCTGTTGAGACTTGTTTTGTGACCAATTATATGGGCAATTTTGGAGGAGGTACCATTAGGTGATGAGAAGAAGTTATATATTTTTGTTTTAGGATAAAATGTTCTACAGATATCTGTTAAATCCATTTTTTTCATAACTTCTATTAGTGTCCATGTGTCTCTGTTCAGTTTCTGTTTCCAGGATCTGTCCATTGGTGAGAGTGGGGTGTTGAAGTCTCCCACAATTATTGTGTGAGGTGCAATGTGTGCTTTGAGCTTTACTAAAGTTTCTTTAATGAATGTGGCTGCCCTTCTATTTGGAGCATAGATATTTAGAATTGAGAGTTCCTCTTGGTAGATTTTTACTTTTGATGGTTATGAAGTGCCCCTCCTTGTATTTTTTGATAACTTTGGGTTGGAAGTCGATTTTATTCGATATTGGAATGGCTACTCCAGCTTGTTTCTTCATACCATTTGCTTGGAAAATTGTTTTCCAGCCTTTTACTCTTAGGTAGTGTCTGTCTTTATTCCTGAGGTTGGTTTCCCGTAAGCAGCAAAATGTTGGGTCCTCCTTGTATAGCCAGTTTATTAGTCTATGTCTCCTTATTGGGGAATTGAGTCAATTGATGTTAAGAGAAATCAAACAAAAGTAATTGGTGTTTCCTGTCATTTTTGTTGTTAAAGTTGTTAAAGAATCTGTTCTTGTGGCTGTCTTCTTTTAGTTTTGTTAAAGGATTACTTTCTTGCTTTTTCTATGGTGTAATTTCCATCTTTGTGTTGGTATTTTCCCTTTATTATCCTTTGAAGGGCTGAATTCATGGAAAGGTATTGTGTGGATTTGATTTTGTCATGGAATACTTTGGTTTCTCCATCTATGGTAATTGAGAGTTTAGCTGGGTATAGTAGCCTGGGATGGCATTTGTGTTCTCTTAGTGTCTGTATAACATCTGTCCAGGATCTTCTGGCTTTCATAGTCTCTGATGAAAAGTCTGGCGTAATTCTGATAGGCCTGCCTTTATATGTTACTTGACCTTTCTCCCTTACTGCTATTAATATTCTATCTTTATTTAGTGCATTTGTTGTTCTGATTATTATGTGTCAGGAGGAATTTCTTTTCTGGTCCAGTCTATTTTGAGTTCTGTAGGCTTCTTGTATGTCCATGGGCATCTCTATCTTTAGGTATGGGAAGTTTTCGTCTATAATTTTTTTGAAGATATTTGCTGGCCCTTTAAGTTGAAAATCTTCATTCTCATCTACTCCTATTATCCGTAGGTTTGGTCTTCTCATTGTGTCCTGGATTTCCTGGATGTTTTGAGTTAGGATCTTTTTTCATTTTGCATTTTCTTTTATTGTTATGTCCATGTTTCCTATGGAATCTTCTGCACCTGAGATTTTCTTTTCCATCTCTTGTATTCTGTTGCTGATGCTCACATCTATGTTTCCTGATTTCTTTCCTAGGTTTTCTATCTCCAGAGTTGTCTCCCTTTGGATTTTCTTCATTGTTTTACTTCAATTTTTAGATCTTGGATGGTTTTCTTCAATTCCATTGCCTGTTTGTTTGTTTTTCCTGTAATTCAATTAGGGATTTTTGTGTTTCTGCTAACTGTTTAGCAGTGTTTTCCTGTGATTCTTTAAGGACTTCTACCAGTTTAGCAGTATTCTGTAATTCCTTGAGGAATTTTTGTGCTTCCTCTTTAAGGGCTTCTCCCTGTTTAGCAGTGTTCTCCTGTATTTCTTTAAGTGAGTTATTAATGCCCCTCTTAAAATCTTCTACCACCATCATCAGATGTGTGTGTGTGGGGGGTATCCAGGACTCATTGTGTTGGGCGTACTGGGCTCTGATGATTCCCAGTGTTCTTGGATTCTGTTAGTAAGATTCTTACATTTGCCTTTCAACATCTGGAAATCTCTGGTATTAATGTTCAAGCTGTCTCTGGTTGGAGCTTGATCCTCCTGTAATTCTTTTAGCCTCTGTCAGCACTCCTGGGATTCCAACTATCTCCTGAGTTCCAGTCGTCAGTGCACTTTCTGTAGGCAAGCTCTCCTCTTTCAGGGCAGGTGTCCAGCAGTCTGGAGCTCTGATCCACCTTCTGAATTCTGGGGTCAGAACTCTCCCTGTAGGCCAACTCTCCTCTGGCAAGGAATGTGCCCAGGGGTCTGGGTCTCAGCTCTGCCCCCTTGCTGAGGATGAAGGCCTGATGAGACCCTGACCAAGAAGCTCTGTTGCTTCTATCACCCATGTGCTCTCAGGTGATCAGGAGATCCTGGGTGTGCTAGTAGTCCTGCAGTGTGGAGAGTCCTCTGGTGCTCTAGATGCCTTCGGCCGGGTTCATGCAGAAGATGACAGAGCTGGCCCTGACCTGAATGGATCCCTGCCTTTGGTTGGGCAGGGTTCCTTTGTTCCTATTCCTGTTGGCACAAGACCCTCCACAATTTTTTGGAGCTGATGTTGCGTTCCACTCCCATGTGATCCTGAGGTGATCCTGAGGTCCTGTGGTGTGGAGAGCACTCTAGAGCCCTTAGAGGCCTCTGATGGGCTCAGAAGGAAGATGGTGGGGGTGGCCCCGACTGGAACAGAACTCTTCTGAAACTTTTAGTTGTAACACTCTCTAATATCAAAATGAAATGCAAATACCATCCTGCCAACTTGCAGTGACTCTGAATATAATTGCTGTCTGACAAGAGAGATAAGGAACCATAGTAAAGAAATATTGGAGCAAACAGGACAAATAGTAATTTCTGTATCTCTAGGTCTGATGTTAAAGTCTTCTTCAGATTTACAATATTTAAGCTTTCTTGACTACAACATACCACTGCCTTAGGCCCAGTCTGAAGTTCTCCTTGGCAGGTACTTCATGACTCTGCCATCTCTAACCTCTTGAGGTCTCCAATATAATACAGATTTCAATTTCACACAACATTATCTCTGGGACTCCATACAGGACATCCCTGATACAAGCCAGTCCTCCAAGGCTTGCTTTAGTTTCAGAAGGAGATCCCATAATCACTTTTTTTTTTTTTTTTTTTTTTTTTTGTATTTTGACTCTAAAGTTGAAGCTGTCAAATTCTGATGTTTTTTTGGGTTTGAACCTTATCCCTTTGTTCAATTACATTTGAGTCAGCTTTCTCTTATTGATAGGTTCTGTTTGTCCTTAAATATTTGTTTAATTCTTCACAATTTGGAAGCTTAGGTGGGTGGGTTTTTTTTTTCCTGAAGTCAACACTCCCATTATTCTACTTAGCATCAAGTTTTTGTTTTAATATTTTCACTTTCCAGTGCTTTGCTTCTCCTCAAATTATACATTTCTATTGCTCTTTGTTTATCTTACTCCTCTTAATTTGGAAGATGCATAAGTGATTACTTATAACCAGAGAGTCAATACTAGACATTCTTGGATTTTTTTCTGCAAAAGATATTAATCCAGTATTCTTCAATTTAGTCTCAGGTAGGTTTGTAGGACAATAGCAAAAAAAGCCACACTGCTTGCCAAAATATCAGAAATGTTACTAAATATACTTCCCCTCTGAAAATTCTTGATCTGAGCCTGTACAGTCCTATTATTCTCTTCTATTCTCCTACTAAGATTGCCCATTAAGCCCTGCTTGAACCATTTTCTAGTCCAAATGTCCAATGTCTTCTATATTCCTCTATGGAAAGACACCATGACCTATAAAACTTATAAAAGAGGACATTTAATTGGAGTACTTACTGTTTCAGGGGCTTAGTCCATTCTCATCATGAAGTGGAGCATGGTGCTGGACCAATAGCTTTGATCTACATCTTGATTTACAGCCAGAGAGAGAAAGAGAAAGGAAGAGACAGACAGACAGGCAGGCAGGCAGACAGACAGGCAGACAGGGACACAGACACAGACACAGACACAGACACAGACACAGACACAGACACAGACACAGACACAGGCACACACAAAGAGAGACAGAGACAGGTAGAGACAGAGAGACTCGGCATCATATGAGTTTTTGAAACCTCAAATTCCACATCTGTGAGATTCTCCTCGTAATACTTCTAATCAATTCAAATAGTTATACTCTTTTGAAACTAAGAATTCAAATAAGTGAGTTTTGAAGAGTTTTGTGTGCACTCTTATTCAAAGCAACTTCTCATGAATTTTTGTTTACTTTGGGTTCAGTCTCTTTCCATATACCATCTAATTACATATGCTTTAGTGCATTTTCATGTAAATAATTTATAAAATTATTTTGCTTCACTTTCTGTGTTTTCAATTTATGTTTTTATTTTTAAGCTTTTCTTAAGATTAAAGGTTTTTTTCTATTCTTCTAATCACACATTATCTCATTCCATTATGATTTCTTATTTTACAAATTAACTAAATTGGCCCTATTCTTGTCTCCATTAGTAGTTATCATAGCATTATATCAGCAGCTATTACAGATTTTGAAGTTATATCTTCTCTTAAGGCATCTATGAAAGCATATAAAGCTATTTCAAATAGATACCGCCAAATACTATTAAGTTTGCTAGTATATATTTGTTCATATGTGTTCATTGTTTTATTTCATATAGTACTGATATTGATATAGTATTGATATTGGTAGTATTGATATAGCTTTCTAGAAAGCTATAATTGGGAAATTGTACCGTAAGAAAATAGAACACAGAGAAACATAAGGAGATGTGAGAACAGATTCCTAATTTTATGGGTTTCAAATGACTGGAGAGTATGATAAAAGTACAGATATGAACCAATAAAACCTACAGATCTTTTAAAGGTATTTCATGTTAACAATATTAGCTTTTATCAGAGACTGCGCTCAGGGTGGCTTTGATATTCTGAGTTTTAACAAGCATAAATTATCTTTTCATTTGATCACTATCATAGGGAAGCTTTTAACACAATTCTTTGTGGACATTATCGCTTCCTGCTTTTGGGTAAGACTGATTAACCAATCCACAGTGTGCACATGCAAGTACTCATTGTTGCTCAATGTGTCAGAGATATTTAATGAAATCTTATAGAAGTAGCTAACCACATATGGAAGAGGAATCTGAAAACATTTCACACTTACAGCATTGGAGTGTTTATAGAAATAAAAAAATATATCTCTCAGGAAATATGTTGCCTGCATAGAGGGGTTTTAATGTGAGCAGCTAGGCTTTCTAAACAGATGGGATCACAGTTGCTTCTGATTCAGGACATCATGTCATTCTGAGTGTGCTACCCTGCTGCAGCAGTTTCATCCCACAAGCCCACTCATGTCAGTCATTCACCTTCTGGTACATTAGGATGTCATTTTCACATAACTTCCTGACCTTGTTAGTAACAAGCTGACTGGTAGTTTATAACCCTGTGCGTAGGAATTAGCATTCACGAAGCTACTTAAACTATACTGTATACTCAGAGTCAGTTATTAAATAGGGCATATGTTAGTACACTTGTAACTGACTCAGTTTAGTTATTTTTAGTTTGACCTTTTCTGTATTCATCAAATCAGTTTTGAAATAGACATTGAGGTACCCTTTACAGGATATATATATATATATATATATATATATGGCTGATATTTTGTATGGAGTTTTCCACATTCACAGACTTTCCATAATAAATGTTAAAATACAATGTCAATTTAAACAAAAGTGAAGCAAGCATGGATCTCACAGATAATCATCACCTTTTTATCTACCCAGCAGCAGCCTGATGCTCTAAGAATAAGAGGAGGTGAAGGAACAGCTTATCTACAGAACTAAAACCTGAAGAGAATAGAACAAACCACAGTGTCTTTTAGAGACTATTGTGGCAAGAATTCTTTCCTTACTCTCTCTTCCCATTCCTCATTCAACTACCATGGGAAAATGTCAAATCCAAAGCAATAAGTACTAGGAGACATCACATAACTATATTCTTTTTTTAAAAATACTGATTAGACTCATAAACATTCTAATTATTTTTCTAAAATAGCTGTACTTATTATTTATTATTGGAAGAAAAATGAAACCTACAGGGAACATTGTTTCACAAAGAGTAGAATCAAAGAACCATCATAATTACAGCTAATGAGAGGAGGTAGCAGCAAAGAGGACTAATGATAGGGGGTGTCATGAGGAAAGAGCATGGGGGTAAAGTGAAGAAATATGATCATCAACACTTCCCATGTTTACATTACTAAAAATAATAAACTGAAACAGCAGATATAATTAAAGATAGAACTTGTCCTCTAAGAGTAAATACAAATAATTATGTTCTAATGATGTGAGGGTAGAAGTGGGAAATAAAAATAAAATAAAAAATATGACTGTCAGTAGTCAATTCATTGCCAGCACTACTGTAAAAGTATTAGAAATTTTCATAGATTCCTTGCTTCTATTTTTATGTATCTACTATGATAAATTAGAAACAATATATAGCAGATTATTGGATGTAGCATCAGGATATCATATAGTTTATGTTATTTTTTCACTCTTATTCATTGTCAACTTCAATGTTATAATGTATTATTGTTTATATTATCAACAATCATCATGTGATTGCTATCATACACAATGATGGTGTTGATAGTCTAGGAAAACTAAATGAAAGGTGTTTTTTAATATGATTGTCAAATTCTTAATGACATTATCAGATAGATGAAATAGTTTTTAAGGAAATGTTTCTTTGACACCTTAATGGCTTTTAAGTTAGTGTTTTTGGAATAAGACAAGAGAAAGAAATGATACTAAAAGGTTGAGAGCATCCACAAGCCTAAAAATGTCCTGTTTTTCTTTTTATTTACAGATGCATTGTGAATATTACCTTTTCATTATGCATTCATCAGCTAATGGACATGAAGACTAATGCAGTATTCAAGCTTTATTGAATTGAACACAGTGAACATGGACAATTAAACTTCTTTGTAGTTGCATATTGAGTCATTTGGCATATTCCATTGAGTGGTATATATGGTAACTGGGGTATATGTCAGTCATATGTCAATTCTATTTTTATCACATTGAAGATTCTCCAAACTTATTTTAAAAACAGTAGGTAGCAGTCTTACCAACAGTGATGAAGGATTGCCTTCTATCGGAATCTTTACCACCATTAAATATCAAGGGTTTCTTATTTGCTTTTCTCTGTGGGAAATAAAAAGGGACCTGGGGAAGGAAGGGAAGGGAGGACCCAAATCTGGCCAGAGTTCCACCTATGCTCTGGACAGGCAGACAAGGGAAGGCTGCCAGAAGCTTTTCACTCAGCCCCGTGTAGGCATCCAAGCCTTTGAACCAATCGATAGGGAGTGGACAAGGGGTAGCCCAACCTGGGGGCCCTGGGGCCACACCCTGTCACTCTAGGGTTATGGGAGAGAGGGATGAGGGAAGATAGGTTCCCACACATGTGAGAGTGAGCACAGCCTTGATGAGCAAAGACAGTCTATGGTTTTAGAGCTTTGTTGTAGAAAGGCAGGGGAAAGAGAGAAGGGAGGGGGGGGAGTCTAGACAGAAAGAGTAAGAGGGATAGAGTGAGAGGAGAGGAGAGGAAACTAAAAACAAGAGAACAAAGGACAAGAGAAGTGAGAGGTGTGAGAGGTAAGAGAACAAAGGAGTGAGAGAGCAAGGAAGGGCTGAACAGCCCCTTTTAAAGTAAGCTGCTATCTTTTTTGTTGCTAGGTAACTGGGGAGGAGTTTAGCCTGAAGGTCAGAAGCTTGGGACAGTGACTTTCTAGCCATGTTTCTCTTGTGGGGGCGGGGGGGGGGGTGGCGAGTAACTTAGGCAGGAGCCAGAGTTCCAGGAGCATGAGAGAACACCTTCCATCCCATGTAGATGGATTACTACCAGGTCCCGGGGTTCAGCATCTCAGCTTGACTGGAGACCAGCCTGTGCATAGTCCAATGCCCCACATTTTTCCAACTGTTAAGGTTATGGAGCCTTATTTTATATCTTGCTTGGTCATTTTTGTTTATTTATTTGAGAAATCTCTGTTCAGATCAGTAGACTATTTTTTTAAAAACTAGTTTAAAAACCTCAGTTCTTCTTATTGATTCTATTGTATATTCAGGATATGAATACTCTATGAGATGTATAAAATGAAATCATTCATTCCCAACTCTAGGATTTTTGTTCCCCTGATTAATTGGTTCATTTGTTAAATAATTTTTTTTCAGTTTTATGAGTCTCCTGATGGTATTGTTTACCTTAATTTTTTGTTTTAATTAATTAGTTAATTATTTTTTTACAGTCCAGATTTTATTCCCCTCATGCTCCACCCTCTGACTATTCCACATCCCATACCTCTTCCCAAACCCCCAGCTCCACGAGGTTGTCCCTACCCCCCCACCCTACCAGACCTCTAAGCTCCCTGGGGGATCCAGTCTCTTGAGGGTTAGGTCCATTTTCTCTGACTCAACCCAAGTGTGGCAGTCCTCTGCTGTATATGTGTTGGGGCCCTCATATCAGCTGGTATATGCTGCCTGGTTGGTAGTCCAGTGTTTGAGAGATCTCGGGGGCCCAGGTTAGATGAATCTGCTAGTCCTTGTACAGCATCACCCTTCTCTTCAGCTTCTTTCATCTTTTCCCCTAATTTATCCACAGGGGTCAGCAGCTTCTGTTCATTGGATGGATGCAAATATCAGCATCTGAGTCTTTCAGCTTCTCGTGGGTCTTCTGGATTGCAGTCATGTTAATTTTTTGTGACTGGAGACTAGTTCTAACAAGTCATTTCTGTCCTCCTGTCCCACATCTTGTAGGAAAGGAACCCTAAATGTTGATAGTAAGAGGAAGACTTTAACAAAGCCAGTGTGTTTAAGTAATTGTGATCTTTGTCAATAATACACACTCATTCTAAAATTCTTCAACACTCTTCCCCAAAACATTTGTTTTCCTTAGTTCTTTGGGTACCTAGGGTTTGTTGTGTTTACATAGGACATTTTGGATTATTTTTCTATTTCCGTGAAGAAGTTAATGGTTTTCATTACTGGAATGCTTAGAATCCGTAAACTCCCTTTTTCATAAAATGGTGGTTTTGACGCTATTAATTCTCCAAATATGAACATGAGAAGTATTGCCATTTAGTATCTTCTTCAACTTCTTTGTTCTAAGATTGGAAGTTTTCATTGTAACCTCAGCTAAGGTTAATCCTACATTTTCATTTTGAGGCTACTATGAAGAAAACCATCCTCATGATCTCAACAACATATTTGTTATTTGTATACTGAATAACTACTAATTTTTATAAGTTAATGTTGTATACAGCCATTTTGCCTAAAGTGTTTAGAACCATCTGTTTTCCCCAGCTTTTAGTTATTTAATAACATTTTCAAATGACTATTTGATAGAATATATATTTTTTCTTAGTTGGATATTTTCTTTATTTACATTTTAAATGTTATCCCCTTTCCTGGTTTTCCCCTAGGAAACTCCCTATCCCAAAACCCCTTCCCCTGCTTTTTGAGGCTGTTCCCCCAACTACCTGCCAATTATTTATACCATGTATTGGGCTGTGTTTATCAAAATCATTTTTTATAGACAAAAATGTTTATGTGGGCTTAAGGCTTCTGACCTATAAGAGTCATCATGAAGGGGACATGATGGATTAAACAGATGAAGCAACAAGTTAAGAGCTCCCATCCTGAACTGCAAGCACAGGCAGAGAGAAAATGGGAAATGGTGTGAGTCTTTAAACTCTTAAAGCCCAACTTCAATAACACAATTCCTCAATAACACACACCCCTCCCCCAAACAGTTTTACAAACTGGGGACCATTAATCAAATGCCTAAGACTGTGGGGGACATTTTTCATTCAAACCACCACAATTATGTCTTGTAAACAGGGATCAGTTCAACTGTATTTCTTTTGGGAACATCTCTGATCTCCTTGTAAGTCAGCTCTTTCCTTCTGTATGTTTGTACAGCAAGATTACAATTTGTGTTTGTTACATTGTGTCCAGTATTCAGGTTGCTTGCCTCTCTGATTTCTACTATAAGGTCCAACATATTTTTTTCTATCTTTTTTTTTTTTTACTAGATATTTTCATTGCTTCCTTTTCCAATGTTATCCCCTTTCCTAGTTCCCTTTCCGCCATCCCCCTGCTCACCAACCCTAACACTAACTTTTGAAAACCTTCTAGACTTATGGTTCAGTTTCCTAAGTGTCTTTGCCTTTCCTGTACCCTCTCTGTATACTTCCATTCTGTTTTCCAATTAATCCTTATTTTATTTTCATATCTTATGATTTCTACATGTAAGATTTTCTATATTTCTATACATCTATAATCCACAAATGACAGAAACCTCATGGAACCTGAAGTCACATGTGAGCAGTAGCCAGATTGGAACCACAATGGAGCAATAGGGGCACCAACCCACCCATAAAACTTATCCCATAAAACCCCAAATTTATCCTGTTTACAAGAAATGTCAGTACAAGGGATAGGGCAGAGCCCGAGGGAATGGCCAACTATCCCGAGCTACGATTCTCGCCAGCAAGAACACACTCGGGACAACCGGAATCTTCTGCAGCAAAAAGCTTTATTGCTTCTTCAAGGGGGAAGACCCAGACCCCGGAAAATGGGGTCGCTTATATAGCACTCAGCCATGGCGTTTCAGCACCTGATGTGGTGTGTCAGCTCCTGATTAATTGCTCGGCCATCACCCCACTACTACGTCCTGAGATGGGCAGTGACTAAGCGTGAGTTCACTCTAGCACTTGCGCACAAGGCTTGTTTACTAGTTAGGCACAGTGGAGGCCAGTGCCATCTTATAATGGTGATTGCTTGTGGCTCGCGATTGCTTGTGGCACAGCTCTCCACAACCAACCAATAACTAGCCCAACTTGAGACCTATCACACAAGCAAGCACCAATACCTGAGACTATTAATGATATACTGTTAAGCCTACAGACTGAAGTCTAGCATGGCTGTCCTCTTAGATGTTCCACCTAGTAGCTGACTCAGACATACAGATACCTACAGGCACTGGATGGAGCTTGGGGACTCTTACAGAAAAGGAGGAAGTTTTGTGGTCCAAAGGGGATAATAACTCCGCAGGAATAGTACAGTGTCAACTAATCTAAACCCTTGGGATTCTCAGAGACTGAACCAATAACCAAAGAACATACACAGGGTGGAACTACACCTCTCAGTACATATGTAGCAAATGTGCCACTTGGACTTCATGTGGGTTCAGAACTGGAGCAGAGTCTGTATCAAAAGCTGTTGCCTCCTGTATGTGGGGTATGTTCATCTAGTTGGAGTGCTTTGTCTGGACTCAGTGGGAGATGACTTGCCTAAAATTACATAAACTTGATGTGCCAGGTTGGAAATGTACCTAGAAAGGCCTCCACCTCAGAGGATAACGGGAGGCAGAAGGGGGGAGGGGGAGGTGGTATTCTGGGAGGGAATGACCAGGAGAGAGCCAATGAGAAGAATGTGAAGTGGAAAAACAAAGATTTTGATTTATTTCACTTAATGTAATACCCAGTTTCACTTGTCTTTCTGTGATTATCATGACTTTGATCTTTAAGGATGAACAGTGCCCTGTGTATATATGTCACAATTTCTTTGTCTACTCATCTGTTGCAGAATGTTAAAATCAATTCCATACCTAGAATATAATTGTATAGTACTGAAATAAATAGATATGTAAATATCTGTTATAGCTTATTTTAGAGACATTTGGGTATACAACTAAGAGTGATTTAGCCAAGTCACATGATACTTCTGTTTCCAATTATCAGAAGAGCATTTATATTAAATTCCATAGTTCCTAGACTACATTATATTCCCAACAAAAGGACATAAGTTTTCACTTTTACGTATATCTTCATGAACATATATTATTTGTACACTGGATGATAGACATGTTCACTGGTATGAAATTGAATCTCAATAGTATTTTAATTTGTATTTCCTGGTGGGTAAGGACATTGAACATTACTCGGTGTGTTTATTGTATAGTTTCATTTTATCTTATAAGAATTGCATGTCTATTTATTAGCTCATTAATTGAGTGAACTGTTGGCTTGGTGTTTTGACATGAGTTCTTTATATATTTGAGATATTAACCCAAGGCCAGATATATGGATAATAGATTTTCTTATATATTTTATGATATTTCTCCAGTTGTTTGTTTATTTGTTGGGTCAATGATTCCCTAAGTCATGCACTGTACTCCCCTTTGTTAATTCTTTGTTTTTAGGAGTCTTTGTGGTCCAATCAGAAAGACTTTCTCAGGTCTATACCTTAAAACTTTTCTTCTAAGTTTTCCTGTATCAGTTTCTTAGGTCCAGCAATAAGATATTTGGTGCAGCTGGAAGTGTTATTTGTATAGGGGAAGCTATGAGTCTAGCTTCATTTGTACAAAAATGAATATATAAATACATCTATTAAAAAGCCTATATTTTTTCAAATATGTTATTTGGCATCTTGTGAAAAAATAAGATGGCTCAATCTATGTGGTTTCATTTATGTGTTTTGTCTTTTATAATATTGATTTATCTTCTGATTCCTGTACCAGTATCATGATATTCATGACATTTTTGCCCTATAGCATGTTAAAATTAGTTGATAGTCTTTAGTTAGTCTGTTTACTAAAATTTCTTACATTTATTTCTGTGTCTTGGGATGATTCCTTAGATTTGTGGGAAGATTCTTTTCTTATTTATTTGAATAATGACTTTGGATAATGTAATTATTTCATATTACTTCTTAAAATATATGGCCATGGGAGGTCGTTCACTTGCCTATAGTCTTTAGTCAAATTTCTTTATCAAGTTTGAAGTTTTCACTGTATAGTCTAAATTTATATTATTGTAGATGAAATTGTTTTTTGATTTCTTTCTTGGGCCTGAGGGTGTTTGATGACCCAGAGTAGGGGAATGCCAGGGTGGGAGAACTGGAGTGGGTGGATGGGGGAGATGGAGGGGAGATAGGATAGAGTGTTTCCAAAGGGGAGACCTGGAAAGGGGAAAGCATTGGAAATGTAAATAAAGACAATATCCAATAAAAATAATAATTAAAAAATTCATTTGAATAGTGAAAAACCAAAAAACAAGAAAACAAAACAATGTGAACAAGTGTGGCAACGGATGCCACTATGCTCCACACTATTAATATTATGACAATAGACTAATCTGAAAATGTAGGCTAGCCCTCATTTAAATGCTTCATTTTATAAATGTTGCATTGGTCATGGCAGGGACCAATTCAGGGAATCCAACACCTTCATAGATCCAGGGAGAGGGGGGATGGGATAGGTGGTTCCAGAGGTGAGACCTGGAGAGGGGATAACATTTGAAATGTAAATAAAGAAAATATCAAATAAAAGTAATAAAAAAAAAAGAAATGGTTCTTTGTTTTTGTTTAGTTTAGATTTGTTTTGTTTCTCTTTTGCAGGACCTGCAGAAAAAAGGAGTTTAATTTCCAGTATCCAGAGAAAGAAAGAGAGAGATAGAGAAAGAGAGAGACAGACAGACAGACAGACAGACAGAGACAGAGAGAAAAAATCACAACCACCCACTAACTATAGTTCCAAGCAATCTAACACAAAATTCAGGCATTAGCTGGCATTGGGCATGCATGTGGTTTTATACCAGGAAAAATACTCATTAACATAAAGCAAGAAAAGTAAAAAAAAACAATCAACAAAAACAATGCCATTGTTATTTACTACCCAAACATTCAATAATATGTTTATAATTAAGTGCTACAGTTTTTTAATAAAAGTAATAGCTTAATTTTTTGCAACTCTAGGTATTTATTATATAAGCTTTTCAGTTAAAATTGAGGACTCCCTGTGATGGTTAGTATTAATTATCAACTTGACAAAATCTAGAAATATGTCCTTTATCAGCCTCTGTACAAGTCTCTTAGAGATTAACTTGTTTAATTGAGGTAGAAAATTCAGCCTATGGTGGGTGGGTAGCATTGCTCTTGAGTGAAATTATCTTGGATTATATAAAAGTTCAAAAAGTAAACTGAGCTTCATCAGACATGCTTTCTTGCTCCTTTCGGAATGATCGCAAAACACTTCAAGGTGCCTACACCACAATTCCCTGCTCTGAAACTGTGAGTCATAAATAATCTGTTTTCTTTCTTTCATTGTTCTTTTTTTTAAACTTTCCTTTTTAAAAAAATTACTTAGTTGATTATGATAGTTTATTATATGAAAACAGGAGAGAAATTAAGACAAAGTTATAATTAAACAATATTCAAATATCAGAATGAAAACTTTTAGAACCTGTGTCTTACAAAAACAAATCCTTTGTAAAATTCAACAATCTAATACATCTAATAATTCTTATATAAGTCTTCTTAATTTACATCTGATATGGTGGCTTAAAGTATACTGTAGTATTAAGGAAAATTACAAAGGTTACAAACTTTAAAATCCTCATTATACTTATTTCTAATATACCTGCATAGCTTAAAGGAAACACAAAGCTTCAGTTTTATTCTACCAATCCTTTCTAGATATCAAATTAAATTATAACCTTAGAGAATTAAAGAAAAATAAAATCTATAAAGTTAAAAAATTCAAAAATAAATAATTTAAAACAACCGTATATTCTTATAATACTGAGATCAAATCTGCAAGATTTAATGAGCACACCAATCTAATATAACCTTTAAAATATAAAATCTATAACAGCCACTTTTTCCTTGAATTTTATTCAACATAGTATTTGCAGTATTTTCAAAACCAATAAGGCAAGAAAAATAATAAAAATCTGAAAGGAAGAAGCTTAGTGTATATTAAAATTCTATACAAAGTATAATACATATTCCATTAGATATTCCTCTGACCTGAAAAAAACTCTTAATTCAGTGTGTGTGCTTGTTTCTATATGTTTGTGTGTGTGTTATATTTTTCCAAACATCATATATACCTATAATTATTTTATCAGATTTACACATATATGTATATGTGTAACTAAATATTTTATATACATATATTTGTTTTAGCAAAGGTTTTCATTACCTACATAATGTGAGAGTAGGATTATATTAATCAATGTTAACAAATTAGGACTTTCATAAATTAGTGAGTAATAAACATTGATAAAATCCTTTATTTTTAAGTTAAGTAATCATTTAAATAAAAATAGATAAAAACAAATATCTCAGACTCATTTTGTTAATATATTGCATACTTTAAAAATGTCTTTGAGAATTTCATTCATAAGTGTTATATTATATCATCTCCATGGTAGCCCTACATTCAAGTTCAGGGAATGATATTCTGTATTATTAACAAATCAGTGCTAATTTAGGATATCTGACAGAAAAGCAAGCTGTGATTGAAATTTTTAATCCTGTCCATATATCAATTTATCATGTCAGCAAATATAATAATCACTGATTAACTGTTTAGTATTATCATATAAATGTTCATGTGATTAATAATTTTAAACATCAGTGGCAAAAATGCTAAGCAACAATGTAGTACAAAATGAGTTGTGATGCCAGCATTTCCTAATATGAAGCAGACTAGAGGCTGCTAAGGATTTTAGAACAGAAATCAATTGAATTTGGAAAGCATATTTAGGCTTAAAAATCCTCCCTATGAATCTTTTTTTTTTCCTGTTGTATTATGTTTCGAGCCATTTCCTCTACCAAATTCATGTGCTTTTCTGGCACATTGTTTTAATATGGTTTAATTTGACTTTTTAATGAGAATTTTATACATGTGTATCATGAGAAAAGTCACACCATATTCCTTCCTATACAATTCCACTCAGATACTCCAACATTTTCCCTTACCAACTTTCTGTGCTTCTTTATAAATGAGAGCACCTACTTATGCCTAGTTGTGGTTATTGAAGACTAGAGACTCCAGAATGGGGAGCCTCTCAGGGGCTACACCTTAAACACAAATAAGTTTTCCTCCCCTGATCTCTTCTCCTTAGAATTCAAATTCTTATTCTATTTGTCATACTATTACTATACTTTTCCATTCCCAATAGCAAAAAATATCTATCTGTTTGTAATTCAGAGGCCTATTTTATTAAATTTATTTCATGTAGCATAAATACCTCAAAAACTTGGTGTCTTAAAAATGTTTCCCTATTAATAATAGGAATAATGTTATCCCTTCTAGCTATCTCTTATGTTCTCAGGCAAATTTTCATTAGCCACACTGAGTGCTGGCTCATGGAGACTTCAAATCTTTCACTAATTTTCACAGATAACAAAAGTTGAAACTGACCAAGACCAATTATGTGAACAAAAGCCATTGCTTGCTCATTCTCGGATCTGTTCATACTCAATATATGCCTGAGAAGGGGGTAAAGCTTAGTCTATCATATCAAAGAAATTAGAAATTTTCAGCTACTTTGGAACTGGGAAAAAAACTGAACATGTTTCTTTATATATTGCTGAACATGTCCATTTAATTTTGGCTATGCTCTCCATGGTATTCCTTTTGTCAATTTAGGCACATTCCTTTGGAGCCAAGTCTATGGAATTTTGGATTCTATAAAGCTGTAGTCCACTATCACTGGGGTGAGTAGAGTCATACAATTTTTACATAGATCCTTTTATACTCCTACAGAGATGGGGAGAGTGAAAGAAATGAATGAATGTAAAGCACATGGCCTGCTGCACTGTCCTTTAACAGGAGTACATTCTGTCTTCTTCCAGCTGTCATGAAACTGTGGAGTGCTAACTCATTAGCATGTCAGCACAGTAGAATAAGAGCTTTCATAGCTTATGGGGTTCTTTGTCTTGTTTAGAGTGAATCATCAAAATAATCACAGGAACACTTATTATTCAATGTTCATATTCTATTACATTTAAATTATGTTCCCTTTTATGATGATTTCCTATGCCCTTTTGTCTCTTATTTTTCTATTTATTTATTTATTTATTTATTTATTTATTTATTTATCCCAGCTCTAATTCCTAGGGAAACCAAATGAAGAACAACCTGCTTATTGACTACAAATGTGTAGAGTGCCTAGGTCTAGCCTCTACATGCTGTTTGGTTACTAGTTCAGTCTCTCTGATCCTCCATGGACCCAAATTACTTGACACTGTAGGACATCTTGTGTTGTCCATGGTTCCCCTTGGATTCCTCAATTCTGTCCCCAAGTGCTGCTTGATGTCTGACTGTGAATCTCTCCATCTATTTCATAGATTTTCATCTATGAAGCTTCTCAGGAGATGGTTATGCTAGGATCCTGTCTACAAGCATAGCCTAGTATCATGAATAGTGCCAGGGGTTGGTTCTCTCTCCTGGGATGTTTCTCAAGTTGGTCCAGTCATTGTTTGGCGTGTCCCTCAAGCTGTGCTCCATCTTTATTCCTGAATGTCTGGTAGGCAGGATAATTTTGGATCAATGTGTTTGTGAGTGGATTTATGTGGCTTTTTTTCCTCTTAGAGACACTTCTTTTTGACCATTAGAAGTATGTCTAGGAAGTTTAAGTAGACTGAATCCCCTCTCTGAATCCTCCATTTACTTTTCTGATTGAAGAAGAATAAATTATTTCCATATCTAGCTTTAAGGCACTAAATTTTTTAGACAGAATGTGATTGATTTTTTTCTTTCCTTGGCATGGAACTAAGAGAAAGAGAAAGATAATCATTGCTATTTCATATTTTCATTCTGCTTTATACTAGAAATGCACCTCAGCAACAACAACAGACATTACCTCAGAATAAGGGGCTGGACAAAGGATTTCTATGCAAATGGATCCATGGCAGCTGGCATAGCAATTGTAATATCTAATAAAATAGACTTTCAGTCAAAAGTCTATTCAAATCTATTTCATGCTTCTAAAGGAAAAATCCACAAAAATGGTATGTCAATACTGGACAAACATGTCTCAAATGCAAAGGTACCCACATTCATAAAATAAACATTACTAAAGCTTAAATTACATGTCGAACCCCACATATTAATAGTGTGAGACTTCAACTTTCTATTCTTAATAATAACCAGGCCATCAAGCCTGAACTAAACAGACATATAATGAAGCTAACAGAGGTTATTAATCAAATGAGCCTAACAGATCATTCAACAAACAAACAATATATATTCTTCTTTGTTGCTCATTGAACCTTCTCTAATACTGAACATGTACTCAGTCAAAAAGCAAGCTTCAACAGATTCAAGATCATATCAGATCATATCAGATCACCATGTATTTAAGCTGGGTTTTAATAACAGAAACAACAAAAAGCCTACAAACTCATGGAAAGTGATCAACTCTCTAGTCAATGTCCGTGGGCCAAAGAAGAAATAAAGAAATAAATTAGACTTTAGAGAAGGCAAAGAAAATGAAGGCAGAGTATACCCAAACTTGATGCAATTCAGAACGTTTCCATGTAGTTATTTGCACAAGACCTTCGTCTCTCTCCCCCCCACCCCCTTTCCAATTTGGTTCTTAGGAGAAGGGCCCCTCAAGACACTCAAATAACTGGACCTGCTGGGTGGGTCAAGATTTTATACTAGGAAATTAACAACATGCCTGAAAACTTTAGAACAAAAAGATGCAAATATAGCTGAGGAGGAGATGGCAGGGTTGAAATCTATCAGAAACAAAGAGAACAGCTCAAAGAATCAACAAAACTAAACCTGGTTCTTTGAGAAAATCAACAAGAAAGTCAAACCATTAGCCAAACTAAAAGCAGAGAGACAATTTCCAAATTAACAAAATCAGAAATGAGAACAGGGACATAACAACTGACACTGAGGAAATCCAAAGAATCATTAGGTTTTACTTCAAACGACTCTACTCCACATAATCGGAAAATCTAAATGAAATGGGTGATTTTCTTAACAGATTCCACTTACCAAAATTAAATCAAGAGAAAGTAAACAACTTAAACAGTCTTATATCCCCTAAGGAAATAGAAGTATTCATTAAAATTCCCACAATCAAAAAAAAATTTCTAGATCTATGTGTTTTTAGAGTATAATTCTACCAGCCATTCATAGAAGAAATAATACTAATACTCCTCAAACTATTCCACAAAATAGAAACACAAGGAACATTGTTAAACTCATTCTATGAAGCCAGAGTCATCCTAATTTCTAACCCACACAAAAAAAAAATAAACAAAGAAAGATAATACAAGACCAAGTTCCCATATGAATATTGATGCAAAAATAGTGGATAAAGTACTTGCAAATGGAATCCCAGAATATATGTATATATATATATATATATATATATATATATATATATATATATATATATATATATATAATTATCAAGTAGGCTGTATCCCATGAATTCAGGATGGGTCAATATATGAAAGTCCACTCAAAAAATTCACCATATAGACAAACTGAAAGAAAAAAAAAAACCTCATGGTCATCTCAATAAATGTTTAAAAATATATATCCATTAGTGCTTAAAGCCATGGAGAGATCAAGGATACAAGGTACACACATACAAAAAATAAAGACCAATATTCATCATCAAATTAAATGGAGCAAAACCTAAAACAATTCCACAGAAGTAGGGACAAAACAAGGCTATCTAATTTTCCCAATCTCTTCAACGTAGAACTTTTAGTTCTAGACAAAGCAATAAGACCAAAACCAGAGAACAAGGGGGAACAAATTGGATTAGAAGAAGTAGTATTGCCCATAACAGATGATGTTTGTGTGTGTGTGTGTGTGTGTGTGTGTGTGTGTGTGTATGTGACCCCAAAAGTGCTAGGAGAGAACTCCTACATCTAACAAACATCTTCAAAAAAAAGATGGCTACAAAATTTTCTAAAATAAAAATAAAAATAAATGAGTAACCATTCTTTATACAAAGAATAAACAGGTTGAGAAAAAAATCAGGAAAACAACACCCTTCACAATAGCCACAAATAATGTAAAATATCTTGGTGTATCTCTAACAAAGCAAGTAAAAGACTTGTATGGCAAGAACACCAAGTCCCTGAAGAAAAAAATGAAGAAGATATAACTATTTCTCATGCTCATAGTTCCCTGGTATTAACATAGTAACAATGGCCAACCTAACAAAATCAATCTGCAGATCAAAAGAAATGTAATTCCCATCCAAATTCCAACACAAATTTTTATAGACTGAGAGAACAATTTTTTGAAATTATATGGAAAGAAAAACAAAAATTCAATCAATCAAACAAAACCATAAGACGCTGCATAGCTAAAATAACTCTGAACAATAAAAGAATTACTGGAAGTATCACCACCCCAGTTATCAAGCTGTACTACAGAGAAATATTAATACAAATTGCATCCATTGGTATAGAAAAAGACATGCTGATCAATGGAATCAATTTTAAGACTGAAATAAACCCACACACCTTTGCACATTTGAATTTTGACGAAGAAGCATACAATAGGGAAAACAAGCATCTTCAACAAATTATACTGCTCTGGATATATTCATGTAGCAGAATACAAACATATCCATATTTGTCACCCTGCACAAAACTCAAGTCTAAGTGGTCAAAGACCTCAATGAAATACCAGATACACTAACTCCAATAAAACAGAAAGTGGGGAATAATGTTAGTTCGTTGGTACAGGAGAAATCTTCCTGAAGAGAACACCAATAGCTTGGACACTAAGATCAACAATTAGTAAATGGGATTTCATCTTGAGGACATAAGAGAGACCTGAGATTAAGGAGGCTTCCAAGTATCAATGGGGGTAACTTTAGCTAAGACACATGGCACTGAAAATAAGGGACCAGAAGTGGCCACCTCCTGTAGCCAGGCAGCAACCCTAGTGGAATGATGGGAATAGAAATCTACCCACAAAACTTTCAACCAAAATTTTATCCTGCTTACAAGAAATGTAGAAATAGTGGGTGGAGTAGAGTATGAAGGAACAGCCTAGAATAATTAGACCAACTAAATCCAATTCCATTGACAAACATCAATCTCTGACACTACTATTGAGAGTCTGTTATGCTTGGATACAGGAGTGTAGCAAGGATGTCTTCTGAGAGACTCCACCCAGCAGCTGATTCACACAGATGCTGACAATACCCACAGCCAAACACTGCATGGAATTGGGGACTATTATGGCATCCTTGAAGAAAGGATTGAAGGTCCTGAAAGTGATAGGAAATCCATGGAAAGACCAACACAGTCAACTAACCTTGACCCTTTGTGACTTCCCGAGATTGAAGCACCAACTAGAGAGCATAAACTGGATGGACCTACACCCTGCCCCTGGCCCTCTGTACGGAGGTAGCAGATGCATAGCTTGGTCTTCATGTGGGTCCCAAACAACTGTTGAGAAGGCTATTCTAAAAGCTGTTACCTGTCTATGGAATTTTTTTCCAAAACTGTCTTTTCTGGCCTAACTGGGAGAAGAAGTACCTAGCCCTACAGAGGGTTGATATGCCAGGGTGTGGGGATAGGGGGACGGTGCGGGTGATGTTACATTCTCTCAGAGGTTAAGAGAAAGGTGGAAGGGATTGAGGCATTGGAGACCCAGAGAGAGGGCAGTGATCAGGATGGAAAGTGAATACATTTTAAACAATTGGTATAGAGCTAATCAGAGAATTGTCAGCAGGGGAATTCAGTGACTGAGAAGCACTTAAAGAAATGTTCAACCTTCTTAATCATTAGGGAAATGCAAATCAAAATGACTCTAAGATGCCACTTTACACTCACCCCGAACGGCTAAGATAAAAAACTCAAGGGACATCACATGCTGGTAAAAATGTGGGACAAAGGGCGCACTCCTTCATTCTTGGTGGGAGTGCAAACTTGTACGTCAATGGTAATCAATATGGCCCCTTTTCAGAAAATTGAGAACAGTTTTACCTCAAGACCTGGCTACATAACTCCTGGGCATATACCAAAAAAGAAGCTCCACCATCTCACAAGGACAGGTGTTCTATTATAGTCATAGTACTTTATTCATAATTGCCAGAAGCTGGAAAAAACTCAGATGGAACCTCAACCAAAGAATAGATAAAGAAACTGTGGTTCCTTTATACAATGGAATACTAGTCAGCTATGAAAGACAAGGAAATCATGAAAATTTCAGGCAAATGGACTGTACTAGAAAGAACTAGAAAATATCATTTTTAATGAGGTAACTCATACCCAAAAGGACATGCATGGTATGTACTTATTTATAAGTGGATGTTAGCCATAAGGTACAGGACAGCCATGCTACAATACACAGAACCAAAGATGTTAAATAATAGAGCAGGCTCAAGGGAGGATGCTTGAATCTCAGGAGGGAAAATAAAATAGTTATTGGAGGTTGATGGAGGGAGGGAACTGCATTGGAGAGGGGATGGGGAAGAGAGTGAGTATGGGTGATCAGGTATAGGGAGATCTTGGAACAGAGCTGGGAAAATGAATATTGGTCAGGAGAAATGTATTTTTAAAATGTGCCACAGTTGTTGGGGAGGTTCCAGGGAATCTATAAGGATGACTCTAGATTAGAATCCTAGCAGTGGGGCATATAGAGACTAAAGAGGCCACATTCTGTAAGCAGACAGGGCTCTCAGTGGAGGACAAAGGACACTATCTCATCCAGAAATCCATCAACCCAAAATTAGTACTGCATAGAGGAAGTACCAGGATAAAGATGACCCAGAGACTATGGGAATGACCAACAAATAACTGGCCCAGCTTGAAATCTATTCAATGGTTAAGACCCAATATCTGATAGTATTAAAATGATACTCTGTTATTCTTACAAACTGGAGCATAGCTTTACTATCCTCTGAAATGTTCCACCCAGAAGCTGACCAAAAAGGAGAGACACACAGTCAAACATTAGATGGAACCTGGGGAGTTAGTGGATGGATTGACAAACCTGGACACTATCAGGACTCTGGAAGAAGACCCACAAAGTCAACTAGCCTGGACCACTGAAGGTTAACAGAGACTGAACCACAATACAAAGAGCATACAAGGGCTTGACCTAGACCTCAGGATATTTGCAGCCTGATCTACATGAGGGCCCCTCAACAATGGTGCAAGGTTTACTCAACTCCATTGCCTGACTTTGGATCCTGTTCCTTAACTCAGCTGCCTTGTTTGGCCTCAGTGGGAGAGGGATGTGCCTAGTCCTGCAGTGACTTGAGGTGCCAGTGTAAGTTAGTATCCAGAGGTGACTTTCCCACTCTCAGAGGTAAAGGTGAGGAGTAGTAGGGAAAAGGGCCATGTGAGTGGGAACTGGGAGGAGTGAGACTGTTGTAATCAGGATGTAAAGTGAATATGTAAATATATTAAGGGAAGAATACAAATGCTTTAATGTGATGGCATCAGAAAGAACAAAGTCCTACTCTTCATATTTCCAGCCACTCCATCGTTTGTAACAATGTAATTGTGGTATAAGTCACACTAAAATGTCATTCATTTTATTTATTATCATATTTTTAATCTTTGCTTATAATTTGTTGTAATCTCTTAGTTAATTGATATATTGTGCAAATATTACATAACTCAGTTTTACAACACTGTTATTGTCTCAGTGTGAACAGCACACTAATTTATAGTCTCTCTACTTACCCCAGATTCAATAAATTGCTCTCCTTGGACACATTCCTATTTTCCTTTTATGCATGTTTCCTATAACTACATTGATCTAAATAATATTTTCCGTATGCCTTCTAAGTTAGTATAATCTTCTAAGGGTTATGTTATTTTATCATTGCTGTTTCTTTTCATTGGTAGGTGGTATTTGTTTTATAGATATAATTTTTAGATGCCGTTTTGCATTTTGAACTTAGTACCTATCACTTCAACCTTGTGTATCTGGGACATTGCTTTTCCAGTGTGACCCCTGTTGTTTCCTGTGCTTTATCTATTCAAAGGTTTGTCTGTAGAGCCTGTGCTCTCCCTAGACCCAGAGGCTGGAAGTCCTCAGAAATGTTGATTATTCTGTCCTTTGTTTCCTTTGGGACTTTTAACTTCAATTTTATTTTTAGATTTGTCTAAATAGTATGGATGTATGTATTAGGTTCTTTATTTGACTTGGTTACTTAAAACATAATGTGCTTTGCACAAAGTCTTGGCACAGTGTACCAGAGTCTATTTTTACTCATGTAATCTGACATAAAAAAGGTACTCACCCAAATTCATGGTTACCATTCTTGGCTCATCTTTCTTTCTCACATTTACATTTTGATGTTTCTTATTCACATAATAAATCCTGTTAGCTTTCCTATTAAAATACATTTATCAGTTTCTAGAAAGTCGGGCTAACAATTAATAGAGCACACTCTTAGAGCAGATAACTTGAGCTCAGCTCCTTGAACCCACATCAGGTGGCTCACAGTCTCCTGTATCCCGAGCTTCAGGGGAATCTGACACCTCTGGCTTCCATGCACCTTTACATGCACATATCCACATGTACATATACATAACTTAAACTACTACAACTTAAAAATTAAAATATAATATCATCTACCTCACTGGGCCAAAGCTGTATATTACATAATTGCATTGACTTGTCCTCTGATCTTAATTTTTTCCATTATTTTCCTAAATTACATTCTCAAAATAAAAACAAAAGAAAGTGTCCTTTACCATTATACTAAATATTTTGGTTTGTTGTAAAGATTTTATGATTGGTAGACAGTTTCTCTCCAGTTTCTGATCATTGGCTAGCACATTTATTTTCACTCACTCTTGTGAAATGGCTGCAGAAAGCATACTGCCATTGGAGGGCAGGGCATTTTCTCTCATTCGTCCGTTTGACTCACTCATTCACTACACTTTGGTTCAAATGTCAGGTTATAGTGCATATGCTCCCTCAGCCCGATTTCAAATCTCCTCACTTCTCTATAACCTATACAAATCTCTCCGAATCTTTTGGAATATATGTGTCTCTATTGTGATATAGTTTATTTGCTGATATTACTCATTTGTCCTTAACATAAGAATTCAAATATACTTAGATAAAGAAGTGAAAAAAATAGAATCGATAGATCATTAACCATAGTTGAACACTGTGATAAATGAGTTAATTATGCTGTCTTATGTGGCTTTCACTAATAAAAAGCCTAGAGCACAGTACTGAATTTTAATTTCCCACCTACGTGTAGATGTAATAATCTGTTGTCTTTGTACTTACTTCCCTCTCCCTTATATAACATTGATGGTTTATAATGCTCATTACCTAAACTTGTTTTATATGTTTACATGCATGAACAGTTTTATTTTGGCAAAATTTGCAAATATTTTAAACATTTTTTGGCTTACTAAAGTATGTTAGTAAGTGGTATTCATCAAGTTCATGAGCCGGTTTTATTAATTTAAATACCCATTCAGAAAAGTATTCTTCCCACAGAAGACAAGAGTTCTATATTGTACCTAGAGATTCAACCATTTTTATCTAACATTCTATCCTTGTGACTCACAGATCCAGATATTAAAGAAAGGGTTGTATTTTGTTTACATGTTCTGTCTTCTGATGCTGAAGCTCCCTTCAGGGCCTTTCAAAGGAAATATCAGAATGCTCTGTAATTGACCTCGTCTAGAATGTCATGGCTTCTCCCCAAGAGGAGAGTAAGTGGGAGGAAAATATTTTATGTTTCTTTGTTTGTAAATTGATAGCTATCTGCAGACTTCATCTTTCTTTGCCTAGCTTCTGTGTACACATCATGTCGGGAGGAGAATGCTGAGAGGTGCAAGGTCAAATAGAGTTTTCCACAGCTCCATGGAAGTAGTTCTTACCATGAAGTATTAAAACCAAAAAACCAAAAGAAAAAAACCAAAAAAAAAAAAAAAACCAAAAAAAAAAAAAACTTTGTAATAAAAGGTTAGGAAAAGTTTAAAAGAAAATATTTTCGAACCTCCAAAGTTATTGTTTTCAATTATAATCATTTATAGTATTAGAGAATATATGGTTTAATAAAATAAAGATTGCATTATATTCATTTTTAGCTGCACATCCTCCTGGAGCCTCTGTTAAATCCTGAGAACAAAATAGGTCCTTAGAGAAGTGAATTGATTCTTCCGCCTACTTAGATACAACTGTGTAATTCTGTTGAACATTCTATGTAGAACTCAGAGTAGTGCATGATTCCTCAGTGGAGGGAAATGGAAAGTTGGCTGTTATGGAGAATAATACAGACCTGAGAAAGAAATTTATGATTATGAGGAAAATAACTATGAATGAAATACTGGACTAAATTATTGAAAATTTGCAAAATATTATTTTCTAACTCTTTTCATTTCTGAACCCCACTATATATATAATTGAACAGAGTATGATGCTACAAAATATGTTTCTGAAGAAGCTGGCATTAACAAAACCATAGTTTGCAAAACCCAAGCTAAAGATAAAACCAATAATATTTGATTAATTAATTGACTCACTTTTCATGATGTATTTGTGCACAACATATGCATTCATGTGTGTGAGCATGGGTATGTGTGTATATCCATTACTACTTAGTTCATAGCAATTTTCTAATATAAATATGTTCCAAATGAGTTCTTTTTTTTTCCAGATGTTCAAACCTAATTTTTTTTAATTAGGTATTTTCCTCATTTACATTTCCAATGCTATCCCAAAAGTCCCCCATACCCACCCCCCCACTCTCCTACCCACCCATTCCCCCTTTTTGGCCCTGGCGTTCCCCTGTATTGGGGCATATAAAGTTTGCAAGTCCAATGGGCCTCTCTTTCCAGTGATGGCCAACTAGGCCATTTTTCCATACATATGCAGCTAGAGACAAGAGCTCCGGGGTACTGGTTAGTTCATATTGTTGTTCCACCTATAGGGTTGCAGATCCCTTTAGTTCCTTGGGTGCTTTCTCTAGCTCCTCCAATGAGGGCCCTGTGATCCATTCAATAGATGACTGTGAGCATCCAATTCTGTGTTTGCTAGGCCCCGGCATAGTCTCATAAGAGACAGCTATATCTGGGTCCTTTTAGCAAAATCTTGCTAGTGTATGCAATGGTGTCAGCATTTGGAAGCTGATTATGGAATGGATCCCTGGATATGGCAATCGCTAGATGGTCCATCCTTTCGTCACAGCTCCAAATTTTGTCTCTGTAACTCCTTCCATGGGTGTTTTGTTCCCAGTTCTAAGAAGGGGCAAAGTGTCCACACTTTGGTCTTCGTTCTTCTTGAGTTTCATGCGTTTAGCAAATTGTATCTTATATCTTGGGTATCCTAAGTTTCTGGGCTAATATCCACTTATCAGTGAGTAAATATTTTGTGAGTTCCTTTGTGATTGGGTTACCTCACTCAAGATGATGCCCTCCAGGTCCATCCATTTGGCTAGGAATTTCATAAATTCACTCTTTTTAATAGCTCAGTAGTACTCCATTGTGTAACTGTACCACATTTTCTGTATCCATTCTATCAGACAAATGCAGGACAAGCAAAGAAAGCAGTATCTCTAATAGAATAATCTAGAGTGAGTGGAATGTTGAAGATAAGAAAAAGAAGGAGGAGGAAGATGAGGATGAGAAGGAGAAAAGTGAGAAAATGAAAGAGGGAGGAGTAGGATGAAAGCAAAGGAGGAGGAGAAGGAAAAAGAGATTAAACACAAAATCACAAATATTAAAAGACAATAAAAACAAAGGTAACTTAATTTTACAAAAGTGTTTTACAAAATTTTACAAAAGTGTTTTACAAAAGCTGATTATGGGATGGATCCCTGGATATGGCAGTCTCTAGATGGTCCATCCTTTCATCACAGCTCCAAATTTTGTCTCTGTAACTCCTTCCATGGGTTTTCTGTTCCCAATTCTAAGGAGGGGCATAGTGTCCACACTTCAGTATTCATTCTTCTTGAGTTTTTCTTAATAGGAGAACAAAGCATGGAATCATGTCACACATAAAACATGGTATCACCTTGCACTTGATACTTTTTATGAATCAAGTGCAATCAGAAATGAGATGAGATTTACATCCTTTCTCTTAATTTCACATACAAGTCTCACAAAAACAATTTTCATCATATTTTTTGTTGCTTGAATTGTTATATGTTCATAACCCCATATGATGTTTTTATGCCCTGAAGATCTCCACAAGAAAAACTTTACAAGAATAAATAACATTTCTAAATTTCGAAGATATTTTAAAATGACATTTGAAAATTGAGCTTAAAAAAAAGGACAAAGGAGGAAGGCATTTTGAGACATACGCCCATAGCCCATAGAGAACACTTATAAGTGGGTTTTGAATTTTTTAGATCTTTTAGAAATACTTAGGAGCCTAGACAAATATTCACAGGTTTTTTGGTAATATAGGATAATGGTGATTTTATTTTCTACATATTCTTTATCTTCATTCTTTACCAAGTTTAGAGAGTCAAGATTGGCCACAGACAATTCTGTGTACTGTCCAAGTTCCCAAAATCAAACAAACAAATGAACAAACAAACAATAAAACAAAACAAAAACTCTTCCAGAATGATTTCAGCTTCATTAAAAAATCTTTTTCAAAAGAAAAATCTTTTTCATGATATATAATATATTCTGATCATGATCATCCCATTTTAAATGACAACTCTTATGAGATTATGTTTTAAAAAAGGAATATAATATAGATCAATATTGATAGCTTGTTGAGTGACACTCGGTTCTTCTTAGCTGTATATTCTTTCTTTTCAAGTCTTGTTTTACTTTTAAAATATGGCTAGATCTAAGGAAGTACTGTATCCACTTGGAGAAAGATCTATGCATGTCCCTGAGGGTTGAGCTGAGGTCTACAGAAATCACACATTTAACCTAAAATATGATGCTTTGTGTGACAAGTACTTTGATGACTTGACATTTTTCTCCCACAAGCTTTTTTTCAAAAGAAGAAGTAAAGCATATTATATATATATATACATATATATAATATATATATATGTATATATAAATATTATATATATGTATATATATATACATATAATTTCTGAGTTGAGTTCTAAAAGCTTATGTGAACATAAGATGAATATGAAGAATTTTTTCTTTTCATATTGATGTAGCTTTCTCTTTGAAGTCTAGTTTCTAGACAAGTCACATCAATGTCAAAGAATCCATAAAAAGAAAAAAAAGCTTTATTATAATATACAGATGATGAAGTTTTTGTCTTGGAACATTTAAAATTTTACCACATCCTAAAGGCACTTACTAGCATAATTAATGGCAGCTTGATCATTTCTCATAATATTTCCATTCTTTAGTAAATATTCATCTGATAACTATATTTGGATGGAAAAATTCAACAGATAATCCAAAAATATATTTACTAGTTGGATTTTTCTAATTCTTTTTCTATTTCTGCTACAGCCTTGTCAACCATTTGGATATCTGTAAAACAGGAATCTTGCTGAGAATATTAAATTCTTTTGCAAGGCTCCAGCATCAGGAGCTTCTACCACCTCTCATATTACTGTATTTGCTTATAATTTAAGTGTTATAAAATTCCAGTGTCCTCAAAAGTATTGGCGAAGGCTTCTGCACTTTTGAAGAACTTAATATTCTTTTTTAAAGTTTTGTATCAGCACAAACAAATATTTATCTTGTTTAATCATGTGTGTGTATGAATGTGTGTGTATGTCTGTAAGTACATTTGTGTATATGGTATGTGTATGTATGTGTACGGTATGTGTGTAACTGTGGGTGTGTGTGTATTTCTATGTGTCTATGATATGTGTATGCATGTGTCTATATGGTATGTGTGTGTGAGCGTGTGTATTGTGTTCATATATGTGTATATGGTATGCATATGTATGTGTTTGTGTGAGTATGTGTGTATGCTATGTATGTGACACACACACACACACACACTTGGGTTTGGGTCAGGAATGACACTGAAGAACCATCAGATTTTCTGACTCAGGACTTTAAGCATGTCATGAACCTCCCTGACAATGTGAAAGGAGATTAATTCCTCTATAAGAATAATATTCAGTCATTGAACTATATGTCTGGCTTCAATGAGTATTTCTTATACTATTCTATAATATATTCAAGAATTTTAAAATTTTAAAAAAGGAGAAATTATACTTATTTTGCCAAAATATTTTATATTTATTTTAAGGAAATAATTTATTATCTTAAAGTCCAACAAATAAAGACTTTTTAAAGTAGTGTTTGATGTTGACTGAATGCATTGTTTGGGACTTTCCTGTGTGAGTATATTGAAGTAATTCAGTCCTTAACCTCATTTTCTGTTGGCAACTTTTCTCATAAATACACCTGATATAAGTCTCTTTGTTCCCTGACATGTCTGCACAGATGTGACATTTTTTAATCTTTTTCTCTCACAGTTAAGTTTGTAGATTAGAGAAAATAAATGGGATGTAGTTCAGAGATTATGCCATTGTGATCTTGAGACACCCCTGTACTCTCTACGAAAGCAAAAAAGTGCATTTTAAAGCATTCCTTGAGTTACCTGTCAAAGTTAATTTGTGTCAATTATATTGTTGTTGCTATATTCTTTCAAGGTGGAGAATCACACAGCAATATTTTCTATTTTATTAGGACTCATTTTCTTACAGGTTTCTAGTTGCTTTGCAGCATACGCTTCTTTGTAAGGATAAAAAAAAATGAAATACCTTCTCTTATCACTAAATACCAAATAATTGGTAATGTCTCATCATAACATATTATTATTTCCTAATATTTGGGTTTTTCTGCTTTGCTATCCTATGAGTTTCTGTGCTTCAAATGTTATTTTTTCTTAATATATCATAACTAACTCTGAAATACACGAGTGTTTTTCTTTTTAGGTGGAGGTGATATTATCCTCTATGAAGATAGAAATTTGAGAGGACCTCAGCACATTGAATATCAGGAAAAGAAAAAGAAAGCATTATTTTGGGACTCAAATCTTACCCATTCACAACATGTCCAAAGAGACCACTGCTGTCTGCATTAGTCAATTTTTTTGGAGCCATCTGCCCACACTGTGGGATACAGTACAGCCAGAATGAGCACTGCAGGTACCACGGAAATATGCCAAGAGTGAACTCAGTCAAGATAAGTTATTCACTGAGTGGTAGAGAAAGAATTCCCTGGCTTCAAGGAGATAGTGGTTGAAATTAAGAAAAGTTGTCCTTTAAAAGCACCATGTTTTCAAGAGTTCTTGAGCATATCCTCTCTCCCTCTCCCTCTCCCTCTCCCTCTCCCTCTCCCTCTCCCTCTCCCTCTCCCTCTCCCTCTCCCTCTCCCTCTCCCTCTCCCTCTCCCTCTCCCTCTCCCTCTCCCTCTCCCTCTCCCTCTCCCTCTCCCTCTCCCTCTCCCTCTCCCTCTCCCTCTCCCTCTCCCTCTCCCTCTCCCTCTCCCTCTCCCTCTCCCTCTCCCTCTCCCTCTCCCTCTCCCTCTCCCTCTCCCTCTCCCTCTCCCTCTCCCTCTCCCTCTCCCTCTCCCTCTCCCTCTCCCTCTCCCTCTCCCTCTCCCTCTCCCTCTCCCTCTCCCTCTCCCTCTCCCTCTCCCTCTCCCTCTCCCTCTCCCTCTCCCTCTCCTTCCCTCTCCCTCTCCCTCTCCCTCTCCCTCTCCCTCTCCCTCTCCCTCTCCTTCCCTCTCCCTCTCCCTCTCCCTCTCCCTCTCCCTCTCCCTCTCCCTCTCCCTCTCCCTCTCCCTCTCCCTCTCCCTCTCCCTCTCCCTCTCCCTCTCCCTCTCCCTCTCCCTTATTCACAAGCACACAAACACCTTTGCTTCCCTCCTCCTCCCCTGCTTTCTTCAAATTGTCAACAACAGAGCTCAGAATTATATTTGATTGCTTCTCTTTTTTATTTGTCATTTTATTTATTTACATTTCAATTGTTATCCCCCTTCCAAGTTGGTTTTCCCTCCACAAACTCCCTATCACATCCAACCTCCCCCTGCTTCCCCACACACCCACCCAGTCCCTCATCACTGCCCTGCATTCACCTACTTTGGGTGAACCAAGGGCCTCTGCTTCCATTGATTCCAGATAAGGCCATCCTCTGTTACTTAAGTAGTTGGAGCCATGGGCTCATTGGTTGGTTTAGTCCTTGGGAGCTCTGGGGCTCTGGTTGGTTGATATTGTTGTTCTTTCTATAGGGTTGCAAAACCCTTCAGTTCGCTCAGTGATTCTCCTAACTCCTTCATTGGGGTCCCCATGCTCAGTCTGATGGTTGGCTGTGAGCATCCTCATCTGTATTAATCAGGATCTGACAGAGCCTCTCAGGGGACAGCCATGTCTCTGGTCAGCAAGTGCTTTTGGCACCAGCAATAGTGTCTGGGTTTGGTGTTTGCAGATGCGATGGAACCCTAGGTGGGGCAGTATGTAGATGAACTTTCCTTCATTCTCTGCAGGAGACTTTGTCCTTGTATTTCCTTTAGATAGGAATAATTCTGTGTTAATATTTTTGAGATGGGTGTGTGGCCCCATCCCTGAGGGTGGCTGGCGGTCAGTGGCTAACCTCTGGATAGTCTCTCCAGTGCCTCTCTTAAGTAGCTAAATTACTCTATTTGTTAAGAGTTCTAAGATTGCTGCTGCAAATGAACACCATGTGTGTCCAAATAATTTGACTAAAGAATACAAGGAAAACAAATGATGAGAGAAAATGCACGCTGTCCTTTTAGAACTATTGCCTGTTTTCCTGATTGTTGTGTGCTTCCATATCCTTTTTCTGTACATGCATTTATTTTAAGATTTGTTCAATAAGATATGTGGTATAATGGGGCAGTACATAGTTTTTACTTTAAAGCACAAGGCCCTTGAAAGAGAAAAAAAGGGTTCCTATTTTCACTCCCATAGAGGTGCTGAAATTTCTGTGTTGTGTAGCAGGTATTCAATGAAAGATTCTCTGGAAAAACAAAACAAAACAAAAAAAGAACTTTCTAAAAATCTTAAGTAAGCTAATTCAAAGTATTCGTTATTGTTGTTTATGTGTGTTTGTGTGTGTGTGTGTGTGTGTGTGTGTGTGTGTGTGCATTCGTGTGTTTTAATAGAAAAGCTTCTATATAATGGTCAGATTGAGGTTATTTTTAATGCTAAGGTATTTAATTTTCAAATATTTCTGAAATAAATGCAAACGTGTTGTGGTAAAGTTCTCCATCCCAAATAAGCCCCAGCAATGAAATCACAACTCACTTAATATTAATACATGCTGTGCACCTAGATTGGAGAGATCTACTGCTATTCTACCATCTTCTCCTTCTAGGAGTTTCCCTTAGAACTTGAATTTTCTAAGGCCATATGCTTCTGCTCCACTTTTCTTCTTCCTCTTCCTTTGCATCTTCTCCCCCTTTCATTTTCTCCTTCTTCTCTTTCTTCACTTTCCACCTTCCATTTTATCTTCCCAAACACCAACTCTCCTTTATTTTACAGATTAAGGTGGGAAGCTGGTTTACAGGAAATCACCTGAGTGCTAACTCATTCCTTGTTCAAAACCACTCACAGGAGAATGGAATCAACATCAAATATAATTAGCCCCAGGGCTATCCTCAACAAATATGTTCAAATGGGATTATGGTAAAGCAAGTTTGATCTTTTTTACTTTTGAAAACATTAAACAAATAGTTCCATGTCAATCTCAGCCACATGTACTATGAAAGCAGAAATCACAAATGTAATTAAATGATGTCTCACCTCATTTGAAATATACTGCATTATATAGTACTAAATACACATTCATGAAAAAATTATTTTTTTACATATCTAGCAATGCACAATTTGTTGTTTTACTTTAGTCTTTGCTGTTTATCTACAGTGATGTGGGAGCTAAAAGGAATATAAAATAAGTACACTATGAACCATTTCTTATTGTTTATTGGTACTCCAGAGTTTTGAATATTATAAGATTTAAACATAAGTTCAAAAAATACATGTGTAAGTAATATTATCTAATGTATCATGTATATAAAAAAATTCCATAGTTGGTAAAGCATTCTTAAATGAAATTGGGTACTTTCTTGGTCAGTGAACTTTTTTTTTAAGTCATAAATTTAAAGAAGCACAAGGAGAAGTACATAACCAACTTTGAAGATGAAGAGGAAAAGGAGAAATATTTTAACTATATAAAAGCAAATAGCATGGTGGTCTTCAATTTCTTCTTAAGAGTGAATTCAAAATGTTTCAAAGATGGCTATGACAATCAAGTACATGATTCTGAGACTACACTGGTAAAGTACTTTGAAATCTAAAGAAGAAGAAGAAGAAGAAGAAGAAGAAGAAGAAGAAGAAGAAGAAGAAGAAGAAGAAGAAGAAGAAGAAGGAGGAGGAGGAGGAGGAGGAGGAGGAGGAGGAAGAGGAGGAGGAGGAAGAGGAAGAGGAGGAGGAGGAAGAGGAGGAGGAGAAGAAGGAGAAGGAGATAGAGAAGGAGAAGGAGATAGAGAAGGAGAAGGAGATAGAGAAGGAGAAGAAGGAGAAGAAAGGAGAAGGAACAATCCAGGTTGTGGTGGTGTACACCTATAAGACCAGCATTCAGGAGGCAGAGGCAGCCCAATTCCTGTGAGTGTGAGTCTAAGCTAGTCTACAGAGCAAGTCAGGACAGACAGAGCTACTCAGAGAAACCCTGTCTCATTTGTCCCTCATTTTCATCTTTAACAATATCTGTGAAGACAGTTTCCAAAATAAAGACATATTCTGACTATCTGAGTTTTGAAACTTGCTAAACCCTCATTTTCTGAAATTGAAAACAAGTCATCAAGAGCAAATCGCTGCTCTGATTGTGTCAGAAATGTGAAGCTCAGAGCATCAGGACTTTGCCATAGTTGCAGGTAGTTTACTTAGTAGCAACTGTCATGGGCCCTCATTTACATTATCAAGATGTTGAGATCTTTATATTACAGTAATGCAGTGTTACAGTCCCTTTGCAGACAGGGCTGGTGACTCTCATTGGGTTTTTCCAACTCTTTCAGGAAATTCTTTTCTTTTATTTTCTTTTATTGAGTGGTAGGAGAGGTGGAGACTTGACTAGACTGAGGCAGATTTTGGTCTTTCCTAAGCATCTTTTGTTGGAATTCTGTGGAGTAACTAATTAGAGTACTCTGAGAGTCATTTGAAGCTGTATTGACTAAACTGAAATTAAACATCTTCCATCTAGCAGAATAAAATCCCTGAAGCAAAAGTTAGCAAGAATGAGTGACAGCTGTGATAGGTTCCATGTTTCTGTGACTCGAGCATCAGTGAATATTTCTTTACTTCTATGAGGAAGAGTGAGATGCTAAATAACTTCAACTGTCATGATGACAGCTCAGGTAACTACCTGTAAAGTAGTATGCAGTTTTAAAGTAGTATATAAAGTATGTAGTGGGAATATACAGGTTACCATTCAGGATCTTTTACCTAATTAAAAAATAGATGTTGTCTGTTCATTCAGAAAATTTAATTTTGCTCAACTTTAATTTGGAAAACTTTTCTAACCACATAGCAAGAATATCTGGCATTTACCTAATTTCATAAGGAGATAAAATTATTTTGAGTTATTATTTTTCAATTTATGAATTCATTTGTATTCAAGTCTTGAATAAAGTAGTGACTTGAGCATCTTTGTAGCCCTAGGGAATTATGGTTCTGATGAACATCCAAAGCATGAGGACTGAATCTGGAGGGAACAAACAATCACATTTATCATGCTTTTCTATGTAATAATTTTCTGCTACTGTCTCAAAGTTTCCTATATCTTGTTATATATCTAACATAAATAAGTCCTTCATCTTATACTGGAAAGTAAGTTACTTAAAGTAACAGAACTGGAAATTGAATATAGTAAATTCAGCTTAAAGACCCATTGACAATAGAGCTGTAATTTGGCCAGCTTTATTGGTCTTTCATACATAGGAAACTTGCACAATAGAAGCCCAATAATTTCTTTAAATATGTTACACGGAATAAAGAGTAAATATATAACAAAATGTGTTGAATTTTATCAATGAAGACATAGAGATAGGTAAGTTCGAGTTAAAAATAAGAAAGATTTAGAGATGTGTAAGACAAATAATTTTACTTAAATCATGGAAACTCTAAGTAGGAAAACATATATGCTTCTTGCATTCACTTAATGAAATGTGTTATTTATAGAGGAGCTATAATCACTATTGTAGAAACAAATCAATGACACCCAAACACTAATAGGTCATGAGTTGTTAGAGAATTAATTTAGTATATATGTTAGCTGTTTATTAATATCTATTGTATTAAAATATCTTAAGAAATAACAACTAAATCAAAAATTATATTGACAAGCAGAATACACAGTTCTTTAGTACCAAACAGGGATTTTCATGTCTATGCACTATGGGGTTATGAAGAAATATGTTTCATGCTTTTTTTGTTATGATTTTGGATTTTTCTTATTAATAACTAAAACCTCTGCAAACTGGAGTTTAAGTTTTAAGTAAAGAGCTAATGAAATACCAGAGTTTTAGTTACCAGAAAAAAATTCTCAAGGATGGTATAAAACCTGGGAACATCATACACCCTTCCTTGATATGCTCTGGAGAACCTAGTTTTCTTTTGGTTCTGGAACCAGTAAATTACACAAATAAGTCAAGTGCCATCAACCCCATTGTGATCTCCAATGATGGGAGAAAGAGAAAATGATTGAATTTTTACCTTATATAAATACTAACATATACTTTATTACTTATTATAAATAATAGTTCATGGAAAATAATGACAGCTATCATTTGTAGCTTTGCTGTGTAAGTGCTCAGTTAAAAGGAAAATTCACAGTTATTTTTTGGTAGTTAGTAAATAAGAACCCTTTGCATATAAATATCATATACTTCTTTATAATATTATCAATCAGTAAAAATAATAAAACTGAGAATCAATATCAATCAAAAGGCTTAGTTAAAAACATGTTTGACATAGTCAAGAAAAGCAAAGCTATTGAAACTTGTTTTGGTGAAATTATGATGTCACAAGAATGCCAGCTAGGTCTGGGGAGAGGAAGATGTGTGAAAGAATAGCAGCGTTCAGCTCCTGAACTCTGAGTAGTATGATGTATGGCCTTGAAGCTGTGTAGTGTGTACCCTCCAGTCTTGCCAAAGGTAATCCACTGATGAAAAACACAAGTAAGTCTTAACCTGTGGAAAAAAGTTGAGATTTAAACCATTCCTGACACTGCCTGGATGCCTGGGGCCCAGATGCTGAGAAGGAGAAGGAAGAGGAGGAGGAGGAGGAATCAATTAAATGATTCCTAATGTTATTTGTCTATACACATAAAATGGTACCTAACTTAACAATAATAAGAGAAACTTCATCCTGCAACCCATAAAAAAGATGCAAAGATCCAAAGCTCTGAATCCCTGCAAGAAATGGCCAACCAGTTCATAGGAGTCAGAGGGTAGAGAATACCATGGGAAGACAGTCCACAGAATCAATTAAACAGGGCTCATCAGGACTCACAAAGACTGAAAGAACGACCAGGGATTCCATGTGGGTCAGTGCTAGGTCCTCTCATTATGGTATGTGTGGGTAGATTGATGTTCTTATGGGACCCCTACTGGCAGGAGTATAGATATCTTTCATTTTCGGTTGCTTTTGGGACCCTTTTACTCCTACTGTGTTGTCTCTTCTAGCTTTGATATAATGGGCTGTGTCTAGTCTTATTGTAACTTGGTGTGCCATGTTTAGTTGATACCCCCAGAAAACCTGCTCTTTTCTGGGTGGAAATGGAGGAGGAGTGCATCTGGTGGAGAAGGGATATCAAAGTGGGGATACTGAGGGAGTAGAAACTGTGGTTACAATGTATTGTCTGGGAAAAAAATGAAAACTAAATGCCCAAATTATCTTAGTCTCTCTGTCTTTAATGCAATCTCTACCAGTCTCAATCAAAGAGTGAATTTTTAATGACTTCTATGTTTTGGGTTTTTTTCTGTTCATGTGAGATTATTTCTATAGCTTTTCTCCCTGTTTCCTGCTACTGCTGCAAGGCAGACATGCATTAGTACTTCATTCGCTGACTGGAATACAGTGAAGAAGCACATAAAGTTGGGGCTCTCTGGACATAACTCTCTGCACTACCCTTGATTCTAAACATAAATAGATGCACATGCAAACACACAGACACACACACACATACTTACACAAACACACAAAAAGCCTAAATTTAAAGAAACACCTATTTTAAATTCATAGTGTCCAATTCATAAGCAAAATAACCTTTTAAATGAAATGTTATATGTTAGCTTAAAAGAAAATGTGCGGAAATGTAGTTTTATGATGAGGAAGAATTGTTGCTTACTTTGCAGATAGCATTTGAAATGTAAATGAAGAAAATATCTAATAAAAACATGTTAAAAAAGAAATGAGTCTATAATATCAGAAAACAAAAGTGAAAGTTTGAATATGTGATATATTATAGAGAGAAAACGCAACAGATTTTGTTGACCAATTTGATACTTATGTAGGCAGATTGAGCAAAACAAGAATAACATTCATATTTGTAGTTTAAATTCTGCTCTTGGAAAAGAATCAATGTGTCAGATAATATTTAGGGACGAAGTATTCCTTTAAGTTTGTATTTGAGTCTAGATCTTTAAGGTAATTCATGGAAGAACTTATCAGGCTGACAGAACTATTTGTCTACCAATTGAAATAGAGTTCTCAAAATAAATATATTTCTTATTTGTCATCTAATCCAATTTAAAATCTATCTATATATCTTATACCATATACATGAAGGAATTGCAGTTATATAAACATAATATATTAGTAATGTTTATGTATTAGTAATTTGCTTGTTGCTGTGATAAAATACCAGACCAGTGACAAGCAAAGGAAGGAAAAGACCATTGAAATTCATGAGTTAAAATGGCATAGCAGACCCCAATGTGGAACATGTCTATATAACCATGACAGCGAATGGTCACAGAGCTCTGTAGTTATAAACAGGAGCCCAAACAGGAAGTACTACCAGGTTGTAAGACTTCTAGTTCTGTACCCAGTCATCTATTGTTTCATAAATTCTTTTGTTTTAATTGGTCAAGTTATTTTAATATTTAAACATATGTTTTATAATGTATTATTTATATTTTCATCTTCATATTAAAAATATGGTTTTAGTAGTGGAATTTCATATAGTACTCTATTTATTTGAAATGTAAACATGTGCTTAGCTTTTCTATAAGGCTTTTATATAACTGTGGGAACAGAATATAGAAGCAATTACATAGCAGAAGGTAACTTTATCAAGTTAACAAAGTTCCTGTGTGGTTGGTACATGGTGTGTATGTGTGTGTGTGTGTGTGTGTGTGTGTGTGTGTGTGTGTGTGTGTAACATCCAAGGGATTCAGTCATTTCCTGACAGGCACTCCCTCAGTACAGATCACAGTACCTCCATAGGTTGGCATACATATAGTTTTAAAAAGAGGCAAAGTTTTAGAATGAACTGGAAGCAAAATGAGAATAAGAATCCATGGCTAGGTAAGTAAATTGGGAGCAGTAACCATCAGGAAAGTTGAAATGTGCTTTGTAATAGACTGCTCTCATTTCAGCTTCCCATTCCAAGAGTATATAAAACAGATAGAACACTGGCATCACAGGGACCAAGTCCAATTTTGCTTTCATGATTGAATTAAGTGTGCTAAGGCCTTGCACTATCATATGTACTTCAAAGTGCAAACTATGAAGATAGTTTAAATTAGAAAGCAGTAGTAACATCCTTTCCAATTTAAACAGAGTCAGGGTTGGCTATCAGGCCATTAACAAATGTTCTATCAGTAAATGTATTGTTGCCTCCATGCAAAAGTCAAAGTGTACCAAGTGTAAGTGGGATGCAGACACCTATGAAAATACTGTGTCCTAGGAAATCATTCTCGATGTATCAATTAGTAGGTACATTCTCAGCTTGAATTTTAATTATTTGAAGTAGGGAAGGATCAGATATGAGGATGTTCTGGAATGGTGGTAGACAAGAGATAACAAAGTTGAGAAATTCTTAGAGTTTTCCAGTATCAGATTGCCTGAATTTAGAAGGTGAATATGCATCTCAAACTCAGGGCACATTCTTAAGGGCTTGGTTAATATATTTCAATTAAAAAATATTCTTAGGTTAAAGAAAAGTCAAACAATAATTTTACTAAGAAGATTTCATTTGTAAATTTTTACATACATACAGATTTCTTTAACATAGTGCTGGAGAATAAATATGGGCTTCAGTTTTCCCACATACATATGTATTTGATTCCCTCTTCAAACTTTCAATTCCATAATGAAAATTCACATTGGCTTTGCACACAAATAATAGATATGTACTCAAGTTCAAATTATATTTATAAACTTTAAGTATATGAGATCTTTAAAATGTATATAAAAATGTGAGCGCAACATAGCTGACTAGGGACCTACCTTACCCCACACTGGAGCTCCACCTTTCTTCCTCACAACTTCCCCACCCAGGCCAGAGCAGCAGCAAACACCCTTCTAAAATAATCTATGGCTTGTATGCCTCCCAGGAGGTCCGCAATAGCCAAGGGACAAAGTAGGCCCACCATAATCAGAGACAACACTGCCTGCCTCCAAAATGACCATCCCTATCTCATGTCACAGGGCTCTACATGCCTCCAAGAATGCCAGCTCCAGGCAGAGACACCCAGGCCAGTTGAAACCAGGGAACCTGATGGTCAGAAGCAAGCAAATGATCGTAAGGAACAGAACTGAATGCAATTTAATCAGAACCCAGTTCTCCTACCACAATAAGCCCTGGCTACACTAACATACCTGGAAAGCAAGATAATGACCTAAAATTACATCTCATGAAGTTGGTAAAGGCCTTTTAAGGAGGATATAAAGAACTCCTTTAAAGAAATGCAGGAAAACACAGGCAAACAGATAGATGCCCATAAAGAAGAAATAAATAACTACCTTAAAGAAATACAGCAAAATGCAATCAGGCAGGTAAAGGAATTGAACAAAACTGTACAAGAACTAAAAAATCAAGATAGAAACAATAATAAAAAAAAAAGGAATCAACCCAGTATATGGACAACTTAGGAAAGAGATCAAGAGCTATCAATGCAAGCATCACCAACAGAAAGCAATAGATCATCTCAGGCATAGAAATTACCACAGAATATATTTACACATCAATCAAAGAAAATACAAAGTTTAAAAAACTCATAACCCAAAATATCCAGAAAATTCAGGACACAATGAAAAGATCAAACCTAAGAATACTGGGAAGAGAAGAGGGTGAGGAATCCCAGCTCAAAGGACCAGAAAACATCTTAACATGATAATAGAAGAAAACTTTCCTAACCCAAAGAAAGAGATGACCAGAAATGTACAATAAGCCTACAGAAGTCCAAATCATTTGCACCAGAAAAGAAAATAGTTTTGTCACATATTAACTGAAGCACGAATTGCACAGAACACAGAAAGAATATTAAAAGCTGTAAGGGTAAATGCCAGATAGTATATAAAAGCAGATGTATTAAAATTACACCAGACTTCTCAAAAGACACTCTAAAAGCCAGAACATCCTGGAGATATGTCATCCAGACCCTAAGAGACAACAAGTGCCAGGTCAGAATGTTAGACTCAGTAAAACTCTAAATCAACATAGATAGAGAAAGCAAGAGGTTCCATGAGAAAGCCATATTTGAACAATATTAATCTAGCCCTATGGAGTATACTGCAACAAAATCTGCAACTCAGATAGGGTAACTGCACCCAAGAAGACATAAGAACCTAAAGATTTCACAAGAAATCCAAAAGAAGAGAATCATACACACATAACACCACCTCAAACAACAAAAATAACAGTAACTAACACTCATCTGTTTTTAATATCTCTCAATATCAATGGACTTGATCCCCCCCCAAAAAAAAAGACAAAGGATAACAGACTGGATACTTAAATGGGATCCAGCATTTTGCAGAATACAAGAAATACACCTTAATGACAAAGATAGACACTACCTCAGATTAAAAGGCGGGAAAGAAGATTTCCAAGAAAAATACTGGAGTTGCCATTTTAATATCCACTAAAATAGACTTTCAAACAAAAGTTTTCAAAAGTGATGGGGAAGGACACTTCATATTCATCAGAGGTAAAATCCAGAATGAGAAAGTCTCAATTCTGAATATCTATGCCTCAAATGGAAGGTGACCAACATTCATTAAAGAATCTTTATTAAAGTTCAAACACACATTGAACATCACATTGAATAATAGGAAGAGTCATCAATACTCCACTATCACTAATGGATAGGTAATTGAAATAGAAACTAAATAGAGACAGAGTGAAACTAACTGAAGTTATGAACCAAATGGATTTAACAGATATCACTAAAACATTTCAACCCAGAGCAAGAGAACATACTTTCTTCCCAGCACCTCATGGAACCTTCTCCAAAATTGACTATATACTTGAACATGAAACAAGCCTCAACAGATACAAGAAGATTAGAATAAACCCACACATTCTATCAGATCACCACAGACTAAGGCTAGACATCATAACAACAAAACAACAAAAAGTCCACATATTCATAGAAACTGAACTAATCTATGCTCAATGAGAATTTGGTTAGGGAAGAAATAAAGACTTTTCAGAATTCAGTGAAAATGAAGACACATCATACCTAAACATATGGGACACAATGAAAGCAGTGCTAAGAGAAAAATTCATAGCATTAAGTGTCATCATAAAGAAAGTGTAGAGATCCCATACAAGCACACCTGAAATCTGTTGAACAGAAAAAAGCAAGCATACACAAGAAGTCAGGAAAGAGTAAAATTCAGGGCTGAAAGCAAACACTTAGAAACAAGGAGTACTATACTAAGAATCAACAAACTGAAGAGATGGTAATTTGAGAAAATTAAAACAATAGATATAGCCTTAGCCAAGATAACTAAAGGGCACAGAGACAGTATCCAAATTAACAAAATCAGAAATGAAAAGAGAGACATAACAGAAACTGAAGAAAATTAAAAATAAAAAACATCAGAATCTACTACAAAAGCTTATACTCTACAAAACTGAAAAGTCTTGATGAATGTGTAACTTTCTAGGCAGATACCATGTACCAATGTTAAATAAAGGTCAGGTAAAATATCTAAAATTCCCATAACCCTTAAGGAAATAGAAATAGTCATCAACAACTCCCAACCAAAACACTCCCAGATCCAGATACTTTTAGTGCAGAATTCTATCAAACCTATAACAAAAAATAGAAATGAAGGAGCACTACCCAATTCAATCTGTGAAACCACAATTACTTTGTTACTTTAACCATATAAAAATCAAATAAACAAAGAGAATTTTAGACCAATCTTGATTATAAATATCGATGCAAAAATAGTCAATAAATCATGCAAACCAAATCTAAGAATACATTAATAGCATCATTTAAAAATGATTAAGTAGGTTACATCTCAGGGATGTAGGAATGGTTCAATATATGATATTCCATCAACATAATACACTATATAAACAAACTCAAGGAAAGAATATTATCTCATTAGATGCTGAAAAGGCCTTCAACGAAATATAGCACCCCTTAATGTTAAAAGTCCTGGAGAGATCAGGAATTCATGGCACATATCCAAACATAATAAAAACAATATATAGCAAACCAACAGCCAACATCAAATTGAATGGAGAGAAACTAGAAGGAATTCCACTAAGACAGAGTTTCTAATTCACAGTCAAAATTTCTGACCCAGAATTGTTCCTATCTACAAGAACTGCAGGACAAAAATGGAGAAGAGACTGAAGGAAAGGTAACTTAATGACTAGCCCAAATTGGGATTCATCTCACTGGGGTTGGGAACACCAAAGACTGACACTATTACTGATGCTATGATGTGCTTAAAGATCAGAGCCTGGCTTGGCTGGCCTTTTAGAGGCCCTACCAACAGCTGTATGAGCCAGAGCTAAACACTTACACCCAACCATTAAACTGAAGTCCAGGTCCCCTATGGTTGAATTAGGGAAAGAAATGAAGAAGCTGAAAGGGAGAGTGACCCCATAGGAAGACCAGCAGTCTCAACTAACCCAGACCCGAAGGAACTCCTACAGACTGAGCCACCAACCAGGAGCATTCATGGGTGGTCAGAGGCCCCTGGCACATATAAATAGGAGAGGTTTTTCTAATCTGGCCTCAGTGGAAGAGGATGCTTTTAATCCTAGAGAGACTTGAGGCCTCAGGGAATGTGGAGGACTGGTTGTGGGGATCATCTTCTTGGAGGCAAGGAGGAAGAGGAATGGGATGAGGAACTGTGGGAGGGGGGACAGAGAGGGGCATCAACTAGAATGTAAATAAACAAAAATCTTTACCAAAATGTGAATGCACATAAGTGTTGGATAACTGCAGGGGAAATAATCTTCCTTTCTTTTCTATGTTATATCTGTTGGGATTGTGTTTTGCTTGTCCTATAGCTTGTAGGGAGTAAAAAGACAGAATTATCCTTTTCCTGCTATGTGTTGTCACTTAGAAGCACACTGTAAACATAACCAATTTGTTTGATGTTCATAAAGGAACATTTGTCCTTGATTTATAAGATTCTCTATCACCTCCTTACATTGCTGAATTTGTTGATCTTTCTTTTCATAATTGCAACTGAATACAGTGTGAGTAGCAAGCATTTAAATAAGCTTTCAAACAAAGTTTCATATAAACTTTGACAATAGAAATTCACTGTTGCCGGGTGTGGTGGCTCACAGCTTTAATCCCAGCATTCAGGAGGCAGAGGCAGGTGGATTTCTGAGTTCGAGGCAAGCCTTGTCTACAAAGTGAGTTCCAGGACAGCCAGGGTTGTATACAGAGAAACCTTGTCTGGAAAAAAGAAAGAAAGAAAGAATGAAAAAAGAAAGAAAGGAAGGAAGGAAGGAAGGAAGGAAGGAAGGAAGGAAGGAAGGAAGAAAGAAAGAAAGAAAGAAAGAAAGAAAGAAAGAAAGAAAGAAAGAAAGAAAGAAAGAAAGAAAGTTAGAAAGTTCAGTGTTAGTAAACCAAAAGATAACACCACTCCCTATTTTAAATGTTAGTGAAATTTATTGCCAGTGTTATTAAGAGTTTAAGATGTCACTATATTAGGTTCAAATGTGTCAATCAACACATTTAAATATTTACTGGAATCTAAATATTACTGTTGCACATTTACTATTACATCATGCAACATTCCTTATCCTAGGAACCTAAGTGTGCCAGAGACTCCAAATTGGGACTGAGCTTGCTGAATGTCCCCTATTACGCTAACGTCATGGAACAATAGCACTCTGTTGTTGAGTTCCATTTTAAATGGTACATCTATTATTACACTAATGATTACAAACCATATGGTGTAACCAATGGGGCTGTCTTTAAGTACACTAATTACATCAAGTGCAGGCAATAAAACAGGTGCTAAAACAATGATCCCCGTACATTTTTTCATTTACTGCTTCATAGAAGACCTTTAGTACAGAGATTAGAAGTCCAATCTATTTCCATAGGCTCCCTTTTGACATTTAAAGATGCTGCTTCGCTATCCAGTCAAGTTCAAGAGAAAAAAGGCAGATTGTATTTGTTAGTGATTCAGTGAACAGATTTTTCTTTAATGGAGGTGAATGTGTGAAAAAAAATCACAATCTAAAACAAATAATGTTGGTGATATTTGGTGCCAAAGCTTATTTTGCCTATTACAGCTGTACTATTCTGTATCTTTGGTCATTTTATATGTGTAACCCTAAAGCTTGGGGTTAATTTTTGAGCTTTGCCTAAAATGTATTATGTAAAAGACTTGTAGAATCTTACTCAGTATCCCTCTGACTGTTTTCTGGCATATTTAATGATTTAATTCATAATAATAAAAAAAACTCATGGAAGTAGAATGAACTTATAAATTTATGTCAAAACCTTACCAGTCATGCATGAATATCAAGTACATACTAGCTATAACTATAATGAAACAGTTACAGTACCAGCAAGCACAAAGTAGAACGGATGTGACTGTGCACGCACCTTAAACAAAATACGACATAAGAAGCTAAAAACAAACTAGATTAGAAACGTAGTAAATGACACATCAAAAAATCATTCATATTGTTCAAATCTTTATAGAACTCCAAAAACTTAAATATAATTAAGTTCATTACAAGGAAGGGAATATGGGAGGGAAGGTGGGAAAGGCAGAGAGAGAGACAGAGACACTCAGAAAGACAGAAAAAGACCCACACAGGAAAAGAGAAACAGAAAGAAAGAGAAAGTGAGACAGAAACAGAGCATTTTGTAGAACTAGAAAACATATTGGCTATTTGCAAATTAGTGTTGCTTCCCACTGCCCCGCCTCAGCCGACATTTTCTCAGACCTAGAAGACATTGAACTCTCCTTAAAATGAATGGATGGTGCTTACAGTGCCCCAAATCATGTTCTTTGCTACTGTATTAACTAACTAAAAGAAAGCTGCAGAAGACTGAGGGTACTATATCTTTCTGCCAGACTAGAGAACTATAGTTCCTGTTGGTCAGATGTCAACTAGGGGCGAGCACATACTGTGATCTTACAGTACCATTAAGTAAGTCTGTGTGAGGCAACAGTAGGAAGCCCTTCACTCATTTTAGTACACTTTCAATTAGCTGATAATTTATATTCAACAAGTAAGAATATTTCTTTTTAGTTTTATTCCTCCCTCTCAACATATGTCCAAGGAAACCAGGAATGCTAATCACATAGGATTGTCTTTTAAAAGAAAGCATCTAAAACCTGTTTTGTTTTGATTTTTTTCCAAGCAGAAAGCTTGAACTTCTCTAAGCTCCCACAGCCTGAATTGTAGGTGACTAATATCCCAAATGGCCTCTATACCATATGTATGACCGAGAGCATGACAGATAATTACCTAGGCTCAGAGCCCAAATTTTTAGAAGAAATAACATATACTTTATGTCAGATTTCAATAAAATTATGTTTCCTTACACACCATGGGTGGTATTACACCAGAAATTTTATTTTTCCAAATTGTATTGTGTGTAAATATGCTGTCAATAAACTGTCTGGAATCAGACTCTGAAATTTGATCCAGCCTGTGTGACTTAGTTAGGCTAAACAGAGCACTTCTTCACAAAGAAGGGAGCATTGACACAAGGCATATATGTAATATTTTGAATAAGACTGCTCCCCATAGGTTCTTATATTTGAATGTTTAGGGAGTGGTGTTTTGATAGAATAAGAAGAAATAAGGGCAGTGCTTTGTTGGAGAAAGTGCAAGTATGACAGTGGGTATGAGCTTTGAGTTTTTCAAAAGCCCACATCTGGCCCTTTCTGTTGCTCTTGGTCTGTGGATTATGAGATAGGCCCAGCTATGGCCCAATCACCATCCATGCTGTTCCTCACTGTTTTTTTTTTTTCCTTTTTTTTAAAGATTTATTTTTAATTAGATATTTTCTTTATTCACATTTCAAATGTTATCCCCTTTCCTAGTTTCCCCTCTGAAAACCCCCTATCCCTTCCCCCCTGCCCCTGCTCATCGACACACCCACTCTCACTTCCTGGCCCTGGCAGTTCCCTGTACTGGGGCATATACCCTTCACAGGAACAAGGGCCTCTCCTCCCACTGATGACCGACTAGGCCATCCTCTGCTACATATGCAGCTAGAGCTATGAGTACCACAATGTGTTTTCTTTGATTAGTGGTTTAGTCCCAGAGAGCTCTGAGGGTACTGGTTAGTTCATATTTTTATTCCTTCAATGGGGCTGCAAACCCCACCAGCTCCTTGGCTACTTTCTCCAGCTCCTTCATTGGAGACCCTGTACTTCATCTGATGGATGACTGGAGCATCCACTTCTGTATTTGCCAGGCACTGGCAGAGCCTCTCAGGAGACAGCTATATCAGGCTTCTATCAGTAAGCACTTCTGACATCTACAATAGTGTCTGGGTTTGGTGATTGTTTATGGGATGGATCCCCAGGCAGGGTAGTCTCTGGATGGTCATTCCTTCAGTCTCTGCTTTACACTCTGTCTTTGTAATTCCTTCCATGGGTATTTTGTTCCTCTTTCTAAGGAGGACCAAAGGAGCCAAACTTTGGTCTTCCTTCTTCTTGAGTTCCATGTGGTTTGTGAATTGTATTTTGGGTATTCCAAGCTTTGTGGCTAATATCCACTTATCAGTGAGTGCATATCAAGTGACTTCTTTTTTGATTGGGTTGCCTCACTCCAGAGCCATCCATTTGCCTAAGAATTTCATAAATTTATTTTTTAATAGCTGCATAGTACTCCATTGTGTAAATGTACCACATTTTCTGTATCCATTCCTCTGATGAGGGACACCTGGGTTCTTTCCAGCTTCTAGTTATTATAAATAAGACTGCTATAAACATAGCAGAGCATGTGTCCCTATACATGTTGGAGCATCTTCTGAGTATAGGTCTAGGAGTGGTATTGCTGGATCTTCCAGTAATACTATGTCCAATTTTTTTGAGGAACCACCAGAATGATTTTCAGAGTGATTGTTCTAGCTTGCAATCCCACCAGCAATGGAGGAGTCTTCCTCTTTCTCCACATCCTTGTCAGCATCTGCTGTCACCTGAGTTTTTGATCTTACCCATTCAGACTGGGTGTGAAGTGGAATCTCCAGGTTGTTTTGATTTGCATTTCCCTGATGAGTAAGGATGTAAAAGCATTCTGTGTTTCTGTGACTGAGATTATGTTGAAAAATACCATCATCACATTGGTATGTTCTCCTATGCATTTAGAATGTGCCACTCAGTATTACTTTTAAAATTCACAAACATGCCCTTCCGGTCCCCGCCAACACAGGGGTAGCTTGGGCACAGAGTCTGCTGACACCCGCCAGCTACCCAGAAAACCCACCACGGGATCTTAAGACCTCTGGTGAGTAGAACACAGCTGCTGCTACAATCCAATCGAGTGAGACCTGAGACTGCATTAATTAGGGAAGCAGAAAACCCTGCCTGATGAGGGGCACAAGTCCCTTCCAGTCCCTGCCAGCACCAGGATACTTTGGGCATGGACTCTGCAGACACCCGCAAGGTATACACAGGACCCTACTCGGGATCTTAAGATCTCTATGAGTAGATCACAACTTCTGCCAGGAGGCAGGTTCAAACAACAGATATCTGGGCACCTTCCCTGCAAGAGGAGAGCCTACCTGCAGAGAGTACTCTGAACATTGAAACTCAAGAGAGAGCTAGTCTCCCAGGTCTGCTGATGGAGGCTAACATAAACACCCTAGGAAAAAGATCTAACCAGAGAAAACTACAACACCTAACTCCAGAGATTACCAGATGGCAAAAGGTAAACTAAAGAATCTTACTAACAGAAATCAAGACCACGCACCATCATCAGAACACAGCACTCCCACTACCACCCCATCCAATCCTGGGCACCCCAACACACTGGAAAAGCTAGACCCAGATTTAAAAGCATATCTCATGATGACAGTAGAAGACATCAGGAAGGACTTTAATAACTCACTTAAAGAAATACAGGAGAACTCTGCTAAACAGGTAGAAGAACTTAAAGAGGAAGCACAAAAATTTCTTAAAGTATTGCAAGAAAACAAGACCAAACAGGTGATGGAATTGAATAAAACCATCCAAGACATAAAAGGGAAGTAGACTCAATAAAGAAAACCCCAAGTGAGGCAACGCTAGAGATAGAAAACCTAGGAAAGAAATCAGGAAACATAGATGCAAGCATCAGCAACAGAATACAAGAGATGGAAGAGAGAATCTCAGGTGCAGAAGATTCCATAGAGAACATCAACACAACAATCAAAGAAAATACAAAATGCAAAAGGATCCTAGCTCAAAACATCCAGAAATTCCAAGACACAATGAGAAGACCAAACCTACTGATAATAGGAGTAGATGAGAATGAAGATTTTTCAACTTAAAGGGCCAGCAAATATCTTCAACAAAATTGTAGAAGAAAACTTCCCAAACCTAAAGAAAGAAATGCCCATGAACATACAAGAAGCCTACAGAACTCCAAATAGACTGGACCAGAAAAGAAATACCTCCCGACACATAATAATCAGAACAACAAATGCACTAAATAAAGATAGAATATTAAAAGCAGTAAGGGGAAAAGGTCAAGTAACATATAAAGGCAGGCCTATCAGAATTATACCAGACTTTTCACCAGAGACTATGAAAGCCAGAAGATCCTGGACAGATGTTATACAGACCCTAAGAGAACACAAATGGCAGCTCAGGTTACTACACCCAGCCAAACTCTCAATTACCATAGATGGAGAGACCAAAGTTTTCCACGAAAAAAACAAATTCACATATTATCTTTCCAGGAATCCAGACCTACAAAGGATAATAACAGAAAAAAATCAATACAAGGACAGAAAACAGGCCCCAGAAAAAGCAAGACAGTAATCCCTCAACAAACCAAAAAGAAGACAGCCACAAGAACAGAATGGCAACTCTAAAAACAAAAATAATAGGAAGCAACAATTACTTTTCTTTAATATCTCTTAATATAAATGGACTCAATTCCCCAATAAAAAGACATAGACTAACAGACTGGCTACACAAACAGGACACAACATTCTGGTGCTTACAGGAAAGCCATCTCAGGGAAATAGAGAGACACTACCTCAGAGTGAAAGGCTGGAAAACAATTTTCCAATCAAATGATCTGAAGAAACAAGCTGGCATAGCCATTCTAATATCGAATAAAATCGACTTCCAACCCAAAGTTATCAAAAAAGACAAGGAGGGACAATTCATACTCATCAAAGATAAAATCCTCCAAGAGGAACTCTCAATTCTGAATGCAAGGGAAGCAAAATTCATTAAAGGAACTTTAGTAAAGCTCAAAGCACATATTGAACCTCACACAATAATAGGGGGAGATTTCAACACACCACTTTCACCTATGGACAAATCATGGAAACAGAAACTAAAGAGGGACACAGTGAAACTAACAGAAGCAATGAAACAAACGGACTTAACAGATATATACAGAACATTTTATCCTAAAACAAAAGGATATAACTTCTTCTCACCACCTCATGGTAATTCTCCAAAATTGACCATATAATTGGTCACAAAACAGGACTCAACAGATACAAAAATATTGAAATAGTCCCATGCATCCTATCAGAACACCATGGACAAAGGCTGATCTTCATTAATAATATAAATAATGGAAAGCCAACATTCACGTGGATAACAAACAACACTCTTATCAATGATACCTTGGTGAAGGAAGGAATAAAGAAAGAAATTAAAGACTTTTTAGAGTTTAATGAAAATGAAGGCACAACATATCCAAACTTATGGGACACAATGAAAGCATTTCTAAGCGGGAAACTCATAGCTCTGAGTGCCTCCAAAAAGAAACTAGAGAGAGCACAAACTAGCAGCTTGACAACATACCTAAAAACTCTAGAAAAAAGGAAGCAAATGCACAGCAGGAAATAATCAAACTCGGGGGCGAAATCAACCCAGTGGAAACAAGAAGAACCAACCAAAGAATCAATCAAACAATCTAGGAGATGGTTCTTTGAGAAAATCAACAAGATAGATAAACCCTTAGCCAGACACACTAGAGGGCAAAGGGGCAGCTTCCTAATTAACAAAATAAGAAATGAAAAGGGAGACATAACAACAGATCCTGAAGAAATCCAAAATGCCATCAGATCCTTCTACAAAAGGCTATACTCAACAAAACTGGAAAACCTGGATGAAAAGAACAAATTTCTAGGCATATACCAGGTACCAAAGTTAAATCAAGATCAGGTTAATGATCTAAACAGTCCCATATCCTCTAAAGAAATAGAAGCAGTCATTAATAGTCTCCCAAACAATAAAAAGCCCAGGACCAGATGGGTTTAGTACAGAGTTCTATCACAAACTATTACACAAAATAGAAGTAGAAGGTACTCTACCCAACTCATTCTATGAAGCCACAATTACTCTGATAAGTAAACCACAGAAAGACACAACAAAGATAGAGAACTTCAGACCAATTTCCCTTATGAATATCAATGCAAAAATCCTCAATAAAGTTCTAGCTAACTGAATCCAAGAGCACATTAAAGCAATCATCCATCCTGACAAAGTAGGTTTTATTCTAGGGATGCAGGGATGGTTTAATATATGGAAATCCATCAATGTAATCCAGTATATAAACAAACTCAAAGCCAAAAACCACATGATCATCTTGTTAGATGCTGAGAAAGCATTTGACAAAATCCAACACCCATTCATGATAAAAGTCTTAGAAAGATCAGGAATTCAAGGCCCATACCTAAACATGAAAAAAGCAATCTACAGCAAACCAGTAGCCAACATCAAAGTAAATGGTGAAAAGCTGGAAGCAATCCCACTAAAATCAGGGACTAGACAAGGCTGCCCACTTTCTCGCTACCTAATCAACATTGTACTTGAAGTCCTAGCCAGAGCAATTCCACAACAAAAGGAGATCAAGGGGATACAAATTGGAAAAGAAGAAGTCAAAATATCACTTTTTACAGATGATACAATAGTGTCCCTAAAAATTCCACCAGAGAACTCCTAAACCTGATAAACAGCTTCCGGGATGTAGCTGGATATAAAATTAACTCAAACAAGTCAATGGCCTTTCTCTACACAAAGAATAAACAGGCTGAAAAAGAAATTAGGGAAACAACACCCTTCTCAATAGTCACAAATAATATAAAATACCTTGGCATGACTCTAACTAAGGAAGTGAAAGATCTGTATGATAAGAACTTCAAGTCTCTGAAGAAAGATATTAAAGAAGATCTCAGAAGATGGAAAGATCTCCCATGCTCATGGATTGGCAGGATCAATATAGTAAAAATGGCTATCTTACCAAAAGCAATCTAAAAATTCAATGCAATCCCCATTAAAATACCAACTCAATTCTTCTATGAATTAAAAAGTGCAATCTGCAAATTCATGTGGAATAACAAAAAACTTATGATACCAAAAACTCTTCTCAAGGATAAAAGAACCTCTGGTGGAATCACCATGCCTGAACTAAAGCTTTACTACAGGGCAACTGTGATAAAAATGCCATGGTGTTTGTATAATGACAGAAAAGTAGACCAGTGGAATAGAATTGAAGACCCAGAAATGAACCCACACACCTATGGTCACTTGATATTCGACAAGGGAGCTAAAACAATCCAGTGGAAAAAAGACAGCATTTTCAACAAATGGTGCTGGCACAACTGGTGGTTATCATGTAGAAGAATGTGAATTGATCCATTCCTATCTCCTTGTACTAAGGTCAAATCTAAGTGGATCAAGGAGCTCCACATAAAACCAGAGACACTGAAACTTATAGAGGAGAAAGTGGGCAAAAACCTTGAAGATATGGGCACAGGGAAAAGATTCCTGAATAGAATAGCAATGGCTTGTGCTGTAAGATTGAGAAATGACAAATGGGACCTCATGAAATTGCAAAGCTTCTGTAAGGCAAAAGACACAGTCAATAAGATAAAAAGGCCACCAACAGATTGGGAAATCTGATTTACCTATCCTAAATCAGATAGAGGACTAATATCCAATACTTATAAAGTACTCAAGAAGGTGTACTCAAGAAAATCAAATAACCGCATTAAAAAAATGTGGCTCAGAGCTAAATAAAGAATTCTCACCTGAGGAATACTGGATGGCTGAGAAACACCTGAAAAATTTTTCAGTATCCTTCATCATCAGGGAAATGCAAATCAAAACAACCCTGAGATTCCATCTCAAACCAGTCAGAATGGCTAAGATCAAAAATTCAGGTGACAGCAAAGTGACTGGCAAAGATGTGGAGAAAGAGGAACACTCCTCCATTGTTGGTGGGATTGCAAGCTTGTACAACCACTCTGGAAATCAGTCTGGTGGTTTCTCAGAAAATTGGCCATGGTACTACCAGAGGATCCCGCAATACCTCTCCTGGGCATATAGCCAGAAGATGTTCCAACTGGTAAGAAGGACACTTGCTCCACTATGTTCATAGCAGCCTTATTTATTATAGCCGGAAGCTGGAAAGAACCCAGATGCCCCTCAACAGAGGAATGGATACAAAAAAATGTGGTACATTTACACAATAGAGTAATACTCAGCAATTAAAAAGAATGGATTTATGAAATTCCTAGGCAAATGGTTGGACTTGGAGGGCATTATATTGAGTGAGGTAACCCTATCACAAAAGAAGTCAAATGATATGGACTCACTGATAAGTGGATATTAGCTCAGAAACTTAGAATATCTAAGATATAAGTTACAATTTGCAAAACACATGAAACTCAAGAAGAACGAAGACCAAATTGTGGACACTTTGCCCCTTCTTAAAATTTGGAACAAAACACTCATGGAAGGAGTTACAGAGACAAATTTTGGAGCTGAGACAAAAGGATGGACCATCTAGAGACTGCCATATCCAATGATTCCATAATCAGCCTCTAAAGAATGACACCATTGCATACACTAGCAAGATTTTGCTGAAAGGACCCTAATATAGCTGTCTCTTGTGAGACTAAACTGGTGCCTAGCAAACACATAAGTGGATGCTCACAGTCAGGTATTGGATGGATTACAGGTCCCCCAGTGGAAGAGCTAGAGAAAATGCCGAAGGAGCTAAAGGGATCTGCAATCCTATAGGTGGAAAAACATTATGAACTAACCAGTACCCCGGAGCTCTTGACTCTAGCTGCATATGTATCAAAAGATGGCCTAGTTGGCCATCACTGGAAAGAGAGGTCCATTGGACTTGCAAACTTTATATGCCCCAATACAGGGGAACACCAGGGCCAAAAAGTGGGAGTGGGTGCGTAGGGGAGTGGGGGAGAGGGTATGGGGGACTTTTGGGATAGCATTGGAAATGTAAATGAGGAAAATACCTAATAAAAAAAGGAAAAAAAATCACGAATGTAGTTACTGAAAAAAAAATTAAAATTTCAAAAGCAGCAAATGGACAAAAAATTATATTAATTGAATAAATAAACAATACGGTGTCAAAAGCGTGGGTGACCATGTTCAATATATTTAAAGAAAAAAATAAAAATGGTCAATTAAGTATGTAAGAATTTTTGTCACTGATGTATTTTAGACATTTGATACCTTCAAAATGATAGCGTTCAAAACAGGAGAAGAGGTAAGTCACTTGCTTCACTATTGGTAGCCAGCAGGTACTTTGATTCTAACTACAGTCAGTTTAGGAAATAGCACTGTGCTCATCATAAGGAAATCAAAAGTTTAAAAATAATCCCATAACAAAACTTGTAGTCAATAAGTAAGTAAATAAATAAAGGAAAGGGGAAAATAGTTATTAATTGCAAAGCTTATACATTTAATCTTAATTCATTTGTCTCCCAATACTGCTACAAAATAATATAAGTATTTTCTCCAATTCTCTCAACAAACCATGTAATTTTGCTGTCATACATCTTGTCACCACTGAGAAAATCCATACTTTACTAGTTTCCATTCAAATTTGGCTTTTCCCATTATCAACACTATTATTGACAGTTAGGTTCATATCCATTCTCAAGATTTTAATAGCTTTTATCTTGCATGGTTATTAGATATATTACATGTTGTTCAGGCAATCATTTTGACTGTTGAAAGTTACTAAATCCAAGGATGTCTTTTCTATAATAAAACTTGTAAAGTGCAGTTATTGCTTAATCAATTTCATGTCTCATTCTTTGGGAAAGTTTGTAGTATAAAAGAAAGCTTGGACTGAATTTTTTTATGTCATTCAAACATTACAATTTAATGGTTTTATTTTTAGGAATTTACCCTTAAGGCATAATCACATACAAATATACAGAGAATGTTCACTATGTGTGCTATATAACTAAAGTATTAAAATATATTTTCTAATATATTTGCTAAATTTACCATGTGAAAAAATTCAAAAATTTTCACAACAAAGGTGCTATGAAAAAATTTATGATGTATCATGAAATATGGTAACCCACAGATAACTAAATTATATTCTGTATGGACTACTTTTAAAAATATTTTTAATATATTAAAATGTAATCATTGGAGATGGAAAGATGGCTAAGTGGTTACATGGCTTCCTTTTCAGTGGAGTCAGGTTAAATTTCCAGCTTTCGCATGATGACCTCTTGTTGTGGGAAATCTCCAACCCAAATATGCCCCGGCAATGAAAACACAACTCAATTAATATCAATACAAGCTGTGCGCCTAGATTCAGCAGATCTACTGCTACACTACCATCTTCCACATATAAGAGACCCTTTATAACTTGTGGTTTCTCCAAATGACGTGCTTCTGTTCTGCTTTCCTTCCACCCCCTCCTCTGTCCTCAGTTGTCATTTCTCTCTTTCTTTCCCAAAATATTCAGCTCCACCTTTCCCTCTTTCTCTGCCCAATTACGGGTTCTAGTCTTTATTTATAAATTAAGGTGGGAAGAAGTTTTAAAGGAAATCACCTGAGGTCTAAATCATTCCTTGTTTGAAGCCCCTCAGAAGAGAATGGAATTAACATCAAATACAATTAGCCCCAGGGCTATCCACAACAGTCTCTCACCACTGTCATCCAGTTCCAAGAAGGCCAATGCCCTCTGCTGGCCTCTCTGCACAGCAGATATTCACATGGTACATAGACATTTAACCACAACACTAATACATATAATAAAATAAGCATAGTGTATATTTTTACATTTTTCTTGAAATTATGTTCAGCTATAGAAATGACATGACTTTATGAATAATATTTATTAACTTACTATATATTATGTATTTTTTGGTTTTTTCGAGACAGGGTTTCTCTGTGTAGCCCTGGCTGTCCTGGCACTCACTTTGTAGACCAGGCTGGCCTTGAACTCAGAAATCTGCCTGCCTCTGCCTCCCGAGTGCTGGGATTAAAGGCGTGTGCCACCATGCCCTGCTGATAACATTCTTTCATCGAATAATTCTCTTAAAACAATGAAAAGGGGAAAAAAGCTTATTTCATTTTCATGAGATCTAAATTCTTAATGTAAAATGAAAAGGGCCCAGAAAGTAAAGACTTGGCCACATACAAGGTCCTTAGTTTTCTAAGGAGGTTAAAGTGCCACACAAAGCTAAGACTTCCCATCAGGATTAACTGGATCTGGAACGCTCCACCCTCAGAGGGGCTCATAGATGTTTCTAGTATTATCTTAAGCCATTAGCAGATGCTTTGTCTATGTTGTGTTTTTCATGTTGTGTTAAAATCAACAGTACCACCCCTTCATACTGGTAAAGTCAACCATCCATCCTCATTTTTAATAAGATCCTGCTGTACCAGCAGTTTAAAAGTCCAGATACAAGTGATATTTTTGTTTGTGTGCTTCTTCACCATGGTAATATATGTATTCCCCTTCCTTGGTAAGGCATACAATTATGCAATCCAAACATACAGTTCGGATTGATGATCTAATGTACTAGAGAATACGGGACCCAGGAACCAGAAATGAAAACAATGGTAGAATATCATAGGACTGCTTTTGTTGTTGTTGATTTTGCATTTTGTTTTTCCTTAACTTTTTAAGTTTGAGAATGTAATTTGTAGTGCTTATCAGAATACACCTGAGACCAGAATCCACAGCTAATGAGAAGATACATTAGCCAGTACTAATTTTGTGGGACAAAAGGATTAAGATCCACGTGTTTCTGGAACTCAGTATTAACATGAACTGGTCAATTTCCAAGATGCTTTGCTTACTGAAAATGAAGGGTCAAAAGCTTACTGGGATTTGGGATAGCATGCTGTCCCCATAATTCTGAAACCTAGTCATCTGGGACTAATTTGCTTGGCCAGCCAGAGTCAAGCCCCATAAGCTACAGTGATTAGCAGGGATTAAGCCTCACTCTATCTTTTCTCTTTGAAAGGGTACACTTGCTTCTCTCAGATATAATACACTATAACATGGCTTTTCAGATCAAAGCAGCCTGAACTGAGTTAGAAATTTTACTTTGAGAATTATTATGTTTTTTTTCTTTACTCAGACTGAGTGGCATGATATGGAGTAGGAAGTTATGAAGCTAAGTGAGACTCTAAGAAAATAGAAGTGACTCAATCCATAAGGAGCCATGATACTTTCTGAATTATACAATCAATAGCAACTGTCATAGTTTCCTGATATGGGTGATCCAGTATTTGCTGCATGTTTTAATTACTGGTTGTTCTAGTAAAACCAGGGCAAATCTAACAAGGAAAAAGTCTGGAATAATTCCTGAATGTCAGAAGATCCCAAGCAAGTCTATTGAGCAACAAATCCTTTCATGAAGATGGAAATAGAGAGATCACCAGATTCTCTCAAAGACAAAGTGAAACCAGATCTCCTAACATCTTCGGATCATATAGATGCATAGTTTTCCATCTCCTGTTTATCCTACAAACCAATAACTGGTATTTTTACTTTGAACTTAAGTCTGGTGTAATATATAATGAAAATGAGAGAAATGGCATCAGAAGAATATATCAATCATAATATTACATGTGTGTATAAAAGAGGTCATTTTTTTTAAAGTTCATCATGTCATCTGCTAGCACTTGCAAACATACCCTAACTGATGGCAGATACAGTGTTTGTTCATCTCCATATGAAGCAGGAGGGGATCTCAAGTTAAGCATGGGTAAACAGATGCTTATTAGCTTAATATCACTTGACCATAAGTGCCAGATGTCATGCACTTATGATTTCGTAAAACTAAAGAAATATATAAATTTATCAAATGACACATTTTTGCTATTAAGTGTCCCCTCTGATAGCATGCTGAGATAAGGAAAGACAGGATTTTCTGTCTCTTCACAATTCCCATTCCAACCTCAAAACCCAGCAAATGATAAGAATTGTCTGGGCAAATCTCTGCAAGTTGTGATTAGCACAAAGTTCTGGGTCCAGCCAGATGTCATTGAACTTCACAGTTAGCCTACTGTAACATGTCAAACCTGAATGATTTCTTTCTCTTCTCTATTTCCTCAAGAAAAAAATTAGCCTTTTTTATCTTCTTCTGTTCAGTGGAGAAACAAATTTATTTTGAGATCCAAGATATAATTGCAAAGTTTAAATATGAAGTTATGATTTTCTTTTAGCATACATGATATTTACTTGAAAAGTTGTACCAAACAAAAGACTTATATTTAGCTATATATGCAAAGGCAATCTTTTCTCCTTTTTTTTTTAATTAGATATTTTCTTCAGCTACATTTCAAATGCTATCGCCTTTCCTAGTTTCCTCTCCGAAAATCCCTATAACCTCCCCACTCTCTCCTCCCCCTGCTCCCCAACCCACCCACTCTCACTTCCTGGCCCTGGTATTCCCCTATACTGGGGCCTAGAATCTTTGTAAGACCAAGGGCCTCTCCTTCTACTGATGGCCAAGTAGGCCACCCTCTGCTACAGATGCAGCTAGAGACACAGGCTCTGGGGTACTGGTTAGTTCAGATTATTATTTATCTTATAGGGCTGCAGACCCTTTCATCTTCTTGGGTCTCTAGCTCCTTCATTGGGGACCCTATGTTCTATCCAATAGATGACTGTGAGCATCCACTTCTGTATTTGCCAGGCACTGGCATAGCCTCATAGGAGGCAGCTATATCAGGGTCTTGTCAACAAAATCTTGTTGTTATATGCAATAGTGTCTGGGTTTGGTGGTTATTTATGGGATGGATCCCCAGGTGGGGCAATCTCTGGATGGTCCTTCCTTCAGTCTCAGCTCTGAACTTTGTCTCTGTAACTCCTTCCATGGGTATTTTATTCCCCATTCTAAGAAGGAACATATTTCAAATATATATTTAAAAGTCATAGGTATTTTCAAATAAATTTAATATTTATGATTTTATATATTACAAAAACTAAAGAGCAATACCATAAATATTCAATAATAATAATATTCTATGTCAACTTCAAAGTAAAAGTGTTTAACCTAATAATTGATAACAGCTCTATGAAAGAGATTTTGAGCCCTAATTAACTCCTTTATTTAGGCAGTTTTTAAGCAAGTGTTGCAAAACACTTTCCTGAGGCATCTATTTAACCCCATTTTATGCAACATATTTTCTTTTCAAAAAGAGTCTACTAGATAATACTTGACCTCCAAAGGAAAATGTTAATTGTCCCTCAGCTCAGCATATTTAAGTGCTCTTAAACTTAGAAGAAGATATGATGTCTATAATGCAGTCATTACATGGAAGTATCACCTCTGCTCCACTATAAGTAGCAATATTCAATTTTAACCTAAATAAGTAAATTAATTAATTAATTAATTAATAGAACAAAGACAGATCTCCTAAATGCACCTTTGCTAAAGAAAAACTTCATTAAGCAATTCGAGGTATCTGATTCTCCAATAAAAATGTCAAAACTTGTACAGACAACATTTCCACCATTGTGTATTCAATTCAATGTTTTTATTAATGATTTTTACATCTGACACAAATACTGTATAAGTACTGTAAAAATACAAAGTTTGCTATTACAGCATTCTTTAAATAAAGTACTTTCACAATAAAATTTAAAATGATGTGTACTAGTAAGGGATGTCTTTCCATTTTATATATGATGAAACTCATTATTTTTCTTGTGTTTGGTTTGCTTTCTGATATAGGTGGCTAGCGATAATATTTGCTTGCATTTGTCAAGCCACTTATATAACCATAAAGAACTTTTTTCCAAAACATTACCAACCCTTTAATTTTGTCTAAGTAATCTGACAAGGAATTAGCAATGTATTTTTTAAGTTTTGGAGGTAAACCTAGACTTGGAAAAAGTTGGATACAGGGCATCTACTTATGCTCTATTCCACTCTGTCGACCATTTACTATATATGTCCTGCTTCCTTCCTGTTGCTGAGGGCATCTTAATCCACTCCAGATAATGAAACATAAGTTCAAGTAAAGTTTGTTACTTCTCAGTCTCCAGTCGATCAGTTGACTTGTTCTCTTATGAGCAATAATGCTTGAAACAGAGGGTGACTTTGAAAAACTGCACATTTAAATTTAGATAATTTGTCATAATTGCCTGAGGATAACTACAGTGTCTTTAGAATGTATACCACCAGTTGAAATTTGCCTAAGCAAATACTGCTGTCTAAAAGCCCTGATGTTTATGGAGTAGATTTTTTTCAGTACCATAGCTGCCATAATTAATAAGGAAACATGTGACTTGAATTTAGATGTTATTAAAAATATCCTATTTTCCCATTATCCAGAGAAAACTATTTGGTTGAACCGAGATGACTTCTGGATAAGCCATATGGCTTGTAAGCCTGAGCTCTAGTGGAACAGATTGAGAAGCAGAGAGTTACTGATGATTGCTGACTTTTATTGGTAGCATTTAGCAAAATATTTGAAGAAGACATGCTCTTGAGATCAGCTGGTGTTTGATGCCAAAAATAAATCAAAATAGAAAACTGTCTAGAAATTAAAAGTTATTTTCAATAGGAAATTATAATCCTAAATAATTAGAGTCTACAAAGTACCAGTTGTGCAATAACTTATTGGTGAGGATGTGGAAGAGAGCTTCTGGAACAGTCATTGTGGAAAGCTAACTATGACTAGTTCTTATACAACTGGATACACGATTACCATTCAAAATACAAAAGGCATCATAGGAAGCTAGACTTTAACAGATGAGTTTTTACAGAATGTTTCAAATCTAAACCAGAAGGCTTGATAAAGGTGAACTGGTTTTGGTGATATGCTGAAAAGGCAGAGACAGAAGGATCAGAGTTCAAGACTAGATTCGTGCTAGAGAGCTGAATTACTGTTAAACATACACTTCTTGTTCAAAGCCAGTTAAAAGCACCCAGTCAGGCAGCTCATAACCACCTATATCCCTAGTATCCAAGTGCCTGAAACCACAAGTTTTTCTGGGGAAACACTAACCTACAATGAGAGACATGTATTTAGATACACATATTTTTAATGTTTATAAAATGAGATATTCTAAAAAGGAAACAGTAACAACAAAGAAAAACTTAAACTATTATGTGTAGTCTACCCACAGAGACAGAAAGATAGATCAATGGAATAGAATGGAAGACCCAGAATTAAACCAACAATACCTATGGTCACTTGGTCTTTGACAGCATCTTTTGCCTTCCAGAAGCTTTGCAGATTTATGAGGTCCCATTTGTAGATTCTCAATCTTTCAGCACAAGCCATTGCTGTTCTCTTCAGGAATATTTCCCCTGAGCTCATATCTTTGAGGCTTTTCGTCACATTCTTCTCTATAAGTTCAGGTTCTCTAGTTTTATGTGGGGTTTCTTGATCCACTTAGATTTCACCGTAGTACAAGGAGAAAAGAATGTATCAATTCCCATTCTTTTACATGATAACCTCTAGTTGTGCCAGTACCATTTATTGAAAATGCTGTCTTTTTTTCCACTGGATGGTTTTAGCTCCCTTTTCGAAGATCAAGTGACCGTAGGTGTGTGGGTTCACTTCTGGGTCTTCAATTCTATTCCATTGGTCTACCTGTCTCTCACTATACCAGTACCATGCAGTTTTTATCACAATTGCTCCATAGTACAGCTTTGGGTCAGGCCTGGTGATTCTACCAGAGGTTCTTTTATCATTGAAAAGAGTTTTTGCTATCAGATGATTTTTGTTATTCCAGATGAATTTGCAAATTGCCCTTTTTAATTCGTTGAAGAATTGACTTGGAATTTTAATGAGGATTGCATTGAATCTGTAGATTGCTTTTGGCAAGATAGCCATTTTGACTATATTGAACCTGCCAATCCATGAACATAGGAGATATTTCCATCTTCTGAGATCTACTTTAATTTCTTTCTTCAGAGACTTGAAGTTCTTATCATACAGATCTTTCACTTTCTGAGTTAGAGTCACACCAAGGTATTTTATATTATTTGTGACTATTGTGAAGGGTGTTGTTTCACTAATTTCTTTCTCAGCCTGTTTATCCTTTGTGTAGAGAAAGGCAATTGAATTGTTTGAGTTAATTTTATATCCAGCTACTTCACTGAAGCTGTTTATCAGGTTTAGGAGCTCTCTGGTGGAATTTTTAGGGTCACTTATATATACTATCATATCATCCCCATATAGTTATATTTTGACTTCTTCCTTCCCAATTTGTATCCCATTGATCTCCTTTTGTTGTCGAATTGCTCTGGCTAGGATTTCAGGAACAATGTTGAATAGGTAGGGAGAAAGTGGGCAGCCTTGTCTAGTCCCTGATTTTAGTGGGATTGCTTCCAGCTTTTCACCATTTACTTTGATGTTGGCTACTGGTTTGCTGTAGATTGCTTTTATCATGTTTAGGTATTGGCCTTGAATTCCTGATCTTTCCAAGACTTTTATCATGAAAGGGTGTTGGATTTTGTCAAATGCTTTCTCAGCATCTAACAAGATGATCATGTGGTTTTTGTCTTTGAGTTTGTTTATATAGTGGATTACATTGATGGATTTCTGTATATTAAACAATCCCTGCATCCTTGGAATGAAACCTAATTGGTCAGAATGGATATTTGTTTTGATGTGTTCTTGGATTTGGTTAGGGAGAATTTCATTGAATATTATAGATGGATATTCATAAGGGAAATTGGTCTGAAGTTCTCTATCTTTGTTGGGTCTTTCTGTGGTTTAGGTATCAAAGTAATTGTGTCTTCATAGAATGAATTGGGTAGAGTACCTTCTGTTTCTATTTTGTGGAATAGTTTGAGAAGAACTGGAATTAGATCTTCTTTGAAAGTCTGATAGGTCTCTGCACTAAACCCTCTGGTCCTGGGCTTTTTTTGGTTGGGAGACTATTGATGACTGCTTCAATTTCTTTAGGGGATATAGGACTGGTTTGTCATCAATATGATCCTGATTTAACTTTCATACCTGGTGTCTGTCTAGAAATTTGTACATCTCATCAAGGCTTTCCAGTTTTGTTGAGTATTGTCTTTTGTAGAATGATCTGATGTTTTGGATTTTTTAAGGATCTGTTGTTATGTCTCCCTTTTCATTTCTGATTTTTTAAATTAGGATACTGTCCCTGTGCCATCTAGTGAGTCTGGCTAAGGCTTTATCTATCTTGTTGAATTTTTCAAAGAACCGACTGCTCATTTGGTTGATTCTTTGAATAGTTCTTCTTGTTTCCACTTGGTTGATTTGGCCCCTGAGTTTGATTAATTACTGCCTTGTACTCCTCTTGGGTGAAATTGCTTCCTTTTGTTCTAGAGCTTTTAGGTGTGTTGTCAAGCTGCTAGTGTGTGCTCTCTCTAGTTTCTTTGTGGAGGCCCTCAGAGCTATGAGTTTTCCTCTTAGAAATGCTTTCATTGTGTCCCATAAGTTTGAGTATGTTGTGGCTTCATTTTCATTGAACTCTAAAAAGTCTTTAATTTCTTTCTTTATTCTTTCCTTGACCAAGGTATAATTGACAAGAGTGTTGTTCGGTTTCCACTTGAACGTTGGCTTTCTCTTTTTTTATATTGTTATTGAAGATCAGCCTTAGTCCATGGTGATCTGATAGGATGCATAGGACAATTTCAATATTTTTGTTGAGGCCTGTTTTGTGACCAATTATATGGTCAATTTTGGAGAAGGTACCATGAGGTGCTGAGATAAAGGTATATCCTTTTGTTTTAAGATAAAATGTTCTGTAGATATCTGTTAAATCCATTTGTTTCATGACTTCTGGTAGTTTCACTGTGTCCCTATTTAGTTTCTCTTTCTATGACCTGTCCATTGATGAAAGTGGTGTGTTGAAGTCTCCCGCTATTATTTTGTGGTGCAATGTTTGCTTTGAGCTTTACTAAATTTTCTTTAATGAGTTTGACTGCCCTTGCAATTGGAGCATAGATATTCAAAATTGAGAGCTCCTCTTGGAAGATTTTACCACTGATGAGTATGAAGTGCCCCTCCTTGTCTTTTTTGATAACTTTGGGTTGGAAGTTGATTTTATTCGATATAGGAATGGCTACTCCAGCTTGTTTCTTCAGACCGTTTGCTTGGAAAATTGCTTTCCAGCCTTTCACTCTGAAGTAGTGTCTGTCTTTTTTGTTGTTGTTGTTGTTGTTTTTTGGTTTTTTGTAAACTGTAATGTGTTTCCTGCAAGTAGAAAAATTTTGGATCCTGTTTGTGTATCCATTCTGTTAGTCTATGTCTTTTTATTGAGGAATTGATTCCATTGATATTAATAGATATTAAGGAAAAGTAATTGTTGCTTCCTATCTCTTTTGTTGTTACAGTTGGCATTCTGTTCTTGTGGCTGTCTTCTTTTTGGTTCGTTGAAGGATTACTTTCTTGCTCTTTCTAGTGTGTAGTTTCTGTCCTCCTTTTGTTGTTGTTGTTGTTGTTGTTGTTTTTCTGTTATTATCCTTTGAAGGGCTGGATTCCTGGAAAGATACTGTGTGAATTTGGTATTGTCAAGGAATACTTTAGTTTCTCCATCTATGGTAATTGAGAGTTTGGCTGGGTATAGTAGCCTGGGCTGGCATTTGTGTCCTCTTACTGTCGGTATAACATTTGACCAGGATTTTCTGGCTTTCATTGTCTTTGGTGAGAAGTCTGGAGTAATTCTAATAGTCCTCCCTTTATATGTTACTTGACCTTTTTCCCTTGCTGCTTTTAATATTTTGTCCTTATTTAGTGCATTAGTTTTCTCATTATTATGTGTAGGGAGGAATTTCTTTTCTGGTCCAATCTATTTGGAGTTCTATAGGTTTCTTATATGTTCATGGGCATCTCTTTCTTTAGGTATGGTAAGTTTTCTTCTACAATTTTGTTGAAGATATTTGCTGGCCCTTTAAGTTGAAAATCTTCTTTCTTATTTACTCCTAATATCTGTAGATTTGGTCTTCTCATTGTGTCCTGGATTTCCTGGATGTTTTGAGTTAGGATCTTTTTGCATTTTCCATTTTCTTTTATTGTTGTGTCAATGTTCCCTATGGAATCTTCTGTACCGGAGATTCTCTCTTCCATCTCTTGTATTCTGTTGCTGATGTTCGCATCTATGGTTCCTGATTTCCTTCCTAGGGTTTATATCTCCAGAGTTGTCTCACTTTGGGGTTTTCTTTATTGTTTCTATTTCCCTTTTTAGATCCTGGATGGTTTTGTTCAATTCCATCTCCTTTTTGGTAGTTTTCCTGTAACCTCTAAGGCATTTTTGTGTTTCCTCTTTAAAAGCTTCTAGCTGTTTACCTGTGTTTTCCTTTATTTCCTTCTGAAGGTCCTCCATCATCATCATAAGAAGTGACTTTAAATCCATGTCTTGATTTTCTGGTGTGATGGTGTATCCAGGAGTTGTTATGGTGGGAGAGTTTGGTGCTGATGATGCCAAGTAACCTTGGTTTCTATTGCTTCTGTTCTTAGGCTTGCCTCCTGCCATCTGAATATCTCAAGTATTTCTTGTCCTCAATATATCTGATTGGAGCTTGTCTTTCCTATAATCCCAGTTGATTCAGGACTCCTCAAAGTCCAGATTTCTCTGTGATCCTTTGCTTGTGGGCTCCTGTGAACCTGAGATTCTGGGTGTGTCAGAGCTCTTGGCAGTCAAATTCCTCTGAGACCCTGAAATACTGGTGTGACCAAGCTCTTATTATCCTGGGATCCTGTTGTCTAAGATCCTGGGCATGTTACAGTGCCTGGAAGTGGTGTCTCCTTTGAGGAGAGTGGAGCTGTCTGGTCAGTAGTCCTAAGATTGCATGGAGAGTCCTTTAGGGACCTTGGGGGTGTCTTCTGACTAAGTACCCAAGGTAACCCATTGCTGGCGCTGACTGGAAGGGGGTCAGGCCGGGTTTTCTGCTTCCCTAATGCTGTCTCGGGTCCTGCACCATTGGATTGGAACAGAAGTTGTGTTCCACAAACCAGTGGGCCTATGATCAAATGGATAGTCCTCTAGGGACCTTGGGGGTGTCCGCTGACTCTGTGCCCAAGGTGACCTGGTGTTGGCCTATGTCATGAATTATTTCTAAGCTTTTAAAATAGCTATTCAAATTTATAATTTTTTTTTAAAAATAGTGTTTAGGTCATTTAATTTTAAAATTTGCAATTTTGGAATTTTGCCAGGTAAATGAAAGAGTTGGAGAATTAAAAAAAAAAAAAAAAGTAAAGCGAAGAGAAAATGACAAGCAGCCATGACATTGATCATACAGAAGTTAAGAATGTAAGAGATATTTATTAGCTATTAAGAGACCATATCCATCAGGCACGCCCATCTCAAAAATTTTAACCCAAAATTGCTCCTCTCTAAAAGAAATACAGAGACAAAGATTGGAGCAGAGACTGATGGAAAGGCCATCCAGAGACTGACTGTCCCATCTAGGGATCCATCCTATATGCATACACCAAACCCAGACACTATTGCTGATGCCAAGAAGTGCTTGCTGACAGGATTCTGATATAGCTGTCTCCTGAGAGGTTCTGCCAGAGCCTTACCAATACAGATGCAGATGATTGCAAGCAATCATTGGACTGAATACTGATCCCCAAAGGAAGAGTTAGGGGAAGGACTGAAGAAGCTGAAGGGATTTCCAATCTCATAGGAAGAGCAACAATATCAACAGAACAGACCCTCCTGAAGCTCCCAGGAACTAAACCACCAACCAAAGATTACAAGTGGAGAGAAACCCATGACTCCAACTGCATATGAATCAGAGGATGGCCTTATTTGGTCTTGTTGAGACTTGAGCCCCAGAATATGGAAATGCTAGGACAGCAAGGAAAGAGTGGGTGAGTAAGTGGGAGAGCACCCTCATAGAACCAGGTGGGAGTGGATGGGATAGGGTTTTTGCAGAGGGGAAACTGGGGAGGCAGATGACATTTGAAATGTAAATAAATAAAATAGCCAAAAAAAAAAAAAAAAACTTTCTTAGGAGACAGCTATATTAAGTTCCTTTCAACAAGCATTTTGTAGCATCAACAATAGTGTTGGAATTTGGTGACTGTATCTGGAATGAATCCTAAGGTGGTACATTATCTTAATGGCCTTTCTTCAATCTCTGCTCTGAACTTTATCTCCATATTTGCTCCGTGAGTATTTTGTTCCCCTTTCTAAGACAGACTGAAGCACCCACAATTTTCTCTTCCTTCTTCTTGAGCTTCATGATCAAGTGAATTGTATCTTGGGTATTTGGAGCTTTTGGGCTAATATCCACTTATCAGTGAGTGCATACCATGTGTATCCTGAGAGGCCCTTCCAAAGTCTTACAGACTTGGATGCTCCTAACCAACCATTGCACTGAGTTCAGGGTCCCCAATGGAGGAGTTAGAGAAAGGACTAAAGGAGCTGAGGGGTTGTAATCTCATAGGAAGAACAATGACCCTCCAGAGTTCCCAGGGGCTAAGCCACCCACAAAGGAGTACACATTGCTCCAGCTACATATGTAGCAGAGGATGGCCTTGTCAAGTATAAATGGGAGGAGAGGTCATTGGTCCTACGAAGGCTTGATATATTTTTAGTGTAGGGGAATTGAGGGCAGGGAGGCTGGAGTGAGTGGGAGGGTGGTTGGGGGAACACCCTCATAGAAGCAAGGGGTGGGAAGATGGGATAGGGGTTTTCCTAGAGTGGGGGAAAATGGGTAATGGGATAGCACCTGAAATGTAAATTTTATTTAAAAAGGACTTTCTTAATTTTAGCATCTGATTTAATTTAACTAATGAGTAATTCTGCCCTTTTATTTGTCTTCCTTTATTATATATATCTTTTTAAAGTAGAAATGCAGGGAGTTAGATGATTAGAAGTAGTCTTGATGAGTGTAGATGCTATTTTGAATTTTTTCTATTGAATAATGAGCTAACTTCTAAAGTTTACTTATTCAATTTTTAAAGAGTAATTACAGTGGAAAAGAACCCACATAGTATACAAGAACTAACTAATCTCCAAAGCCTGATCCTCATGTTTGAGCTCTCTTGGTGCTAGGTTTACACATGTTCAATAGCAGGTGCTTTCTGCATTTACTTGGAAGAATTCTGATATTCGATGTTTTTTAGGATGAGTTTGCAAAATTTAATATTAAAGCATAAAGTAGGTGTACTAGTAATTTTACATAATCCAAAACTTTCAAATGGTTAAACATGGCCATTGACCATTTATGGGTCATTGTTTTCAGGAATATGATGCATTTCTTCTGCTGTAAAGCAAACAAATGGGGTGCTTATTGCTCTATTAGTACCTCATGAAATTTAACATTCAACATGATCTCATAGTTCCAGATTTTTGCTTTTACTAGTTGATAAATTAAAAAATAAATAAAAATTTCCCTCTCTCCCCCTCTTACTATTTCTCTTCTTCTCTTCCATTATCTTTTATTTTCTTCTTGAAATACCATTCTACACAACTCCAGGACTAGAGGCATGGGGTATCATATATGACTCTTTCCCCTCTATATCCATTTTCCACATTTCTCAGGATTTAGATGACATAAGAAACACTAGATTTGTTCATTTTTAATGTAATTTTCATAAAGATTATAATCTTATATACAGAAATTCTAAATTAGATTTCATTTGTTGTCCAATAATAGACTAGAGATGTTTGAATAATAAACTAGATGGCAGTTAATAGCTGTATGTTCTGGAGAACACTATGAGAGCCACTTTCTCACTAGGATCATTAATGATGTGAAGTAACATAAGCATTTGGAAATGAACATGAGAAGGTGACTAAAAAACACAGTGAGCTCATTCAACAATAACAAATAACACCTTTACTGTATTGAAATGAGTAAAAGTTACCTCTACAAGTTCAATTTTGTCGATTTTTAAATAAACACTAATCTTATTTTAAGTGCCACTCCAAATCAGAGTTAATTTTATTTTTGTATGTTTACATAGCATTTTTTTGTTTATGTTTTATTTCAGCAGAAGACTAATAATAATTGAAGTGTCATTTCATATTGTAGTTTGCAGTTTTTGTGAGTATATTTGAAAGTACATATACTATATTGATGCATATAATTTATTTCCTTCTTGGAACACTATAAACGTACACTACTTACTCCAGTGCCAACAACAATAAGAACATCATTACAGAGAAAACCTGACTTGAAAAAAAACAAAAAACAAACAAACAAACAAAATAAGAAAAACAGCATAACATAAATTAAGTCACTAATTTTTTTTTCATTTTTTTTAAATTGGGTATTTATTTCATTTATATTTCCACTGCTATCCCAAAACTCCCCCACACTCTCCAACCCACTCCCCCACCCACCCACTCATACTTCTTGGTCCTGGAATTCCCCTGTATTGAGGCATATACAGTTTACACGACCAATGGGCCTCTCTTTGCACTGATGGCCTACTAGGCCATCTTCTCATACATATGCAGCTAGAGACACGAGCTCTGGGGGTGGGGGGTGGGGGGGAGGGTACTGGATAGTTCATATTGTTGTTCCACCTATAGGATTGCAGATCCCTTTAGCTCCTTGGATATTTTCTCTAGCTCCTCCATTGGAGGCCCTGTGATACATCCAATAGCAGACTGTGAGCATCCACTTCTGTGTTTGCTAGGCCCCAGGATAGTCTCAAAAGAGACAGCTATATCTGGGTCCTTTCAGCAAAATCTTGCTAGTGTATGCAATGGTGTCAGCGTTTGGAGGCTGATTATGGGATGGATCCCCGGATATGGTAGTCTCAAGATGGTCCACCTTTTCGTCTCAGCTCTAAACTTTGTCTCTGTAACTCCTTCCATGGGTGTTTTGTTCCCAATTCTAAGAAGGGGCAAAGTGCCCACACTTTGGTCTTCATTCTTCTTGAGTTTCATGGGTTTAGCAAATTGTATGTTATATCTTGGGTATTCTAAGTTTCTGGTCTAATAACCACTTAGTGAGTACATATTGTGTGAGTTCTTTTGTGTTTTGTGGTTAACTCACTCAGGATGATGCCCTCCAGGTTCATCCATTTGCCTAGAAATTTCATAAATTCATTCTTTTTAATAGCTGAGTAGTACTCCATTGTGTAAATGTAACACATTTTCTGTATCCATTCCTCTGTTGAAGGGCATCTGAGTTCTTTCCAGCTTCTGGCAATTATAAATAAGGCTGCTATAAACATAGTGGACCATGTGCTCTTCTTACCGGTTGGAACATCTTCTGGATATATGCCTAGGAGTGGTGTTGCAGAATCCTCCGGTAGTACTATGTCCAATTATCTGAGGAACCGCCAGACTGATTTCCAGAGTGGTTGTACAAGCTTGCAATCCCACCAACAACGGAGGAGTGTTCCTCTTTCTCCACATCCTTGCCAGCATCTGCTGTTACCTGAATTTTTGATCTTAGCCATTCTGACTGGTGTGAGGTGGAATCTCAGGGTTGTTTTGAGTTGCATTTCCCTGATGATTAAGGATGTTGAACATTTTTTCAGGTGCTTCTCAGCCATTATGTTTCCCTCAGGTGAGAATTCGTTGATTAGCTTTAAGTCCCATTTTTTAATGGGGTTATTTGATTTTCTGGAGTCCATCTTCTTGAGTTCTTTATATATATTGGATATTAGACTTATATCTGATGTAGGATAGGTAAATATCCTTTCTCAACCTGTTGGTGGCCTTTTTGTCTTATTGACAGTGTCTTTTCCTTGCAGAAGCTTTGCAATTTTATGAGGTCCTATTTGTTGATTCTTGATCTTACAGCAAAAGCCATTGCTGTTCAGGAATTTTTCCCCTGTACCCATATCTTCGAGGCTTTTCCCTACTTTCTCCTCTATAAGTTTCAGTGTCTCTGGTTTTATGTGGAGTTCCTTTATTCAATTAGATTTGACCTTAGTACAAGGAGATAGGAATGGATCAATTCACATTCTTCTACATGATAACCACCAGTTGTGCCAGCATCATTTGTTGAAAATGGTGTCTTTTTTCCACTGGATGGTTTTTGCTCCTTTGTCAAAGATCAAGTGACCATAAGTGTGTGGGTTCATTTCTGGGTCTTTAATTCTATTCCATTGGTCTACTTGTCTGTTGCTATATGAGCACCATGCAGTTTTTTATCACAATTGCTCTGTAGTACAGCTTTAGGTCAGGCATGGTGATTCCACCAGAGGTTCTTTAATCCCTGAGGAGAGTTTTTGCTATCCTAGGTTTTTGGTTATTCCAGATGAATTTGCAGGTTGCCCTTTCTAATTCGTTGAAGAATTGAGTTGGATTTTTGATGGGGATAGTATTGAATATGTAAATTGCTTTTGGTAAGACAGCCATTTTTACTATATTAATCTGACCCACACTACTGTCTCACCAGTGAAAAGGCACGCAGGCCACTCGGATCCTTCTGCAGTAAAGCTTTAATACATCTCGAGAGATAGATGATCAGCTTCAGGAAAGGAGACCCAGAAAGCAGAAAACCCTTCCCTTTTATAGGCTGCAAAAAATGGTTGGAAACGTGCACCACCCAGATTGGCTGCTCGCTATCAGTCAGTTAATGCCACGAGAGAGGCAGGGCTCAGGTAATGGAAAGATACCCTTATGCACACACTTATGAGCAAGAATGTCAGCGCCATCTTGTAACTGTGACTGTGAGGGCGGCTCCTCACATCTCCCCCTTTTCTTTGGTTTTAGAAGCAACAGGCAACCCAGTACTGAGAGTGGAGACAGAGGTCAAATCCCCAGTGTGCAAGCATAGGGGCTTTACACAAAACCTCCTCCCAGGCTCGTCACCCAGAGGGGTCTTGGTCCGCTCCCGTGTCGTTTTTCCTGGGGGAAGGACACTTGGACACTCAACCTTCATACAAGATGACATGTCTCCCTAGAATAGGCTCATCTTATGCCACAGAGCCTTTCCACTGCAGTGCTTAGCCGTACAACTCTACCGGGCTGCTGAAGCACACTCACTCTATCCCGTGCAATGAGAGTAGCCTCGTGGGGTGCAACAGCTGAGCGGCCAGTGACCTATTGCTTAAGCATCAATAATCGTATATCGGGGGAGGCACCATGCTCCAAAGCAACAAGCTCCTGGGTTACTACCATCCTGTCCCTCCTTGTTTGGACTTTAAGTTTGCAGATCATCCATAGTAGGAGCTGTACTCCACCACACACAGCCACTCCAAACAAATCCACCCCCACCCATTATGTGAAGTAGGAGAATGGTGCAGAAATCCAGGTAGAAAATCCTTCCGTCAATGACAGGTCAAGACGTGTCGAATTGACTTGTAAGACAGCGATCCTCAGCTCCAGGAGTGTCTGTTCAAATTCTATGGTCCAATTCTGTAACAAATAACGAAACAAAGCCTTTGACAGGTTAGTTGCTCTTGTAAAATTCTCAAATTGTACTGAGGTGATATATAGGCTCGGCAGCTTATGTTCGCAACTCAGCTGAGCCATTTGCCACAGGACATCCACCTGCTCTTGGACCAGATTGATCCATTGGTTTACCAACATGAGGCCTCCCTATGTCTGGGAGTTGGCCGTGGCCTGCCTGTCCAGGGCTGATGTCACTCTTGCCGAAAGGTCATTGATGGTTTGCGTTGTCTGAACCATAGCAGACAAGGCAAGGGCTGAAGCAGTGATAGAGGCAGCTATTGCTGCTGTTGCTACCAAGCCAACTATAATAGCAGAGATTCCAAAATCTCTCTTTTCTTTAAATAAGCTTAAACTGCTAGGGGCTTCCACAGGAACTGGAACAAATTTAGGCATGTGAGTAATCAAAGCAAAGGGATACTTAGTAGCATCCCAACACAGGGCATAGAAACATTCATTAAGCAAGTAATCTAACTCTAATTGATTACTATTTAAACTTTATTTACTTACCACCCACAGAAAGGGGGCCAAACACTATATAAGGATATACACTGGCTTTGGTCTTTCAAGTCAGAGATCATCACAAAGCACAGGCTTCCTTTGAGGGAAAAGTTCTATTTTCCATCAGAGCCTGAATTTTCCCATCTAATGGTAAAAAGGCAAGTCCCATCTCCCTATCAGTAGTAAAGAAACGTGAAACACTTGTGCACTGTGCATGAAACACTTGTGCACTGTGCATGACAGGCATGGGCAGGGGAAAGGTGGACATAATACCCCAACTCAATTTCCCCGATATACTAGGAACCAGGATCTCCAGTAGAAGGGTCAGTATCCATCATTGTTTCAGTGTTCCCTCTTTTGTCCACATCTTCTGAAGGGGCGATCCTTTGGGTGAGGCATTCTGGAACCCAAAGAGGATTGTCTTCTTCCTGTGGAAAAACACAAATAGCTCCCCTGGATCTTATTAAAATAGGATCCCGGCCTCTCCATTTTCCGGTTAAGACATCTTTCCATTTGATCATTTCTCTAAGTCTGTTTGGTTCTGAACAGTGACGATCAGCCGCAGTGCACAATGGCGTTAGGATACCAATCGATTAATCTTGCTGGAGAAGCATTGGGATGGATCCATAATAATGGTCCATCTTGCCACAATACAGCAGTTGGTAACTGAGCTGTCTTAAAGACACACAAGTCGAAAGGTTGTGATTCCTCAATATGCTGTAACTGGGCATTTTGTAAGGCATTCTCTACTACTTGCAAGGCTTTATTAGCCGCAGGAGTAAGGGCTCTAGAGGAGGAAATATGTGAATCCCCCTTTAAAATATCAAATAAAGGTTTAAGCTCGGCAGAAGAAATCTTTAAAAAAAGGCCTAAGCCAATTTATACTCCCCAATAACTTTTGAAAATCATTAAGAGTATGTAAATGATCTCTGCGAATTTCCAATTTTTGAGGAAGTATCTTATCTGGGAAAATAATTGTTCCCAGAAAGGAACCCACTTCCAAAATCTGAACCTTTTCTGCAGATATCTGCAGTCCCCATTGGGTTAACATTTTTATCAAAAATGAATAGGATTTTTGTAAAAGCATCATATCTTTATGGCACAAAAAAATATCATCCATATAATGTAATAGCAGTAAGGAGGGAAAATATTGTCTCACAGGTTCTAATGCTGCCTGTACAAAAAGCTGGCACATAGTGGGGCTATTTGCCATGCCCTGAGGGAGGACTTTCCACTGGAACCTCTTATCAGGCTCCATATGATTAAGGACTGGAATTGTAAAAGCAAATCTTGGTCCATCTTGATGACACAAGGGGATAGAAAAGAAACAGTCTTTAATGTCTAAAATGACAATTTTCCATTGCTTAAGGAGGGCAGATAACAGAGGTAAACCCCACTGGATTAAGCCAAAAAGGTTCATTTGTGCCTTAATTGCTCGAAGGTCATGAAGTAACCTCCATTTGCCTGATTTCTTTTTTATGGCAAAAATTGGAGTATTCCACTGGGACGTGGAAGGTTCCAAATGTCCGAGCTGCACCTGTTCTGTAACTAGCTTGTTGACTGCCTCCAATTTTTCAGAGGATAGCGGCCATTGGGAGACCCATACGGGTTCTTCTGTTACTCAGGGGATGGGTCTTGTAACCCCAACGGCCCCTAGGAAAAACCCAAGCCCCGTCTACCTGGGTTACCATTGTAGGAGACGGGCTCAAGTCTACCTTGTTCTTTGTTTCCCAATCCCTTTCCCTTTGTGTACCCCATCTTCTTCATAATATTAGTGGTCTGAACTGAGTATTCATTGGTTAATGTGATTCCCATCTCAGAAAGCACATCTCTGCCCCATCAGGTTTATCGGCAGCGGGAGCACATATGGAGTAAACAGGCCCCTCTGTCCTTCTGAGCTTTGCCATGTCAAGGTGGATGAACTAATTGCTGGGCAAGATTGATAACCCAGGCCTTGTAAAGAATGGGAAGATTTTGTAACAGGCCAGCTCTTGGGCCACCAGTAAGATGAAATGATACTCTTATCTTCCCCGGTGTCCATAATCCCCTCAAAATCTTTGTCATTAATAAAAAGATGTAGAGTAGGCCTGGCATTCAAAGGCATAACTAGATAGGCTGAATCAGGGCCAGAAGAACCCATACCTCTCAATTCTTTTGTGTTATCTTCATCCTTATCTGTGGAAAGCCGTGCAGCGTGCAGCGTGCAGCGAGCAATCGCTGTGGAGAGCCGTGCGCGTGCCGCGAGCAATCACCATTATAAGATGGCGCTGGCCTCCGCTGTGACAAACTAGTAAACAAGCCTTGTGCGCAAGTGCGAGAGTGAACTCACTCCTAGTCACTGCCCATTCTCGGGGTGTAATAGTGGTGTGATGAGCGAGCAACGAATCAAGAGCTGTCACGCCACATCAGTCATGAAACGTCATGACTGAGTGCTATATAAGGGACTCCATTTTCTGGGGTCGAAATCTTCCTGAGAAGTAAGCAATAAAGCTTTGCTGCAGAAGATTCCGGTTGTCCTGAGTGTGTTCTTGCCGGCGGGGACAAAAGCTCGGGATACTTATCAGGGCTGGGCAAGAATATTAATTGTGCAATTTTATCTCCTGGGCTAATGGAAAAAAATACCTTGGTGGCAGGAGCAAAGGACTTGAATGTCTTCCAGGTGTTGGTGGTCCACTACCCCAGGATGAACCACAAGGCCTTGTAAAGTGAGAGATCCTCGCCCAATAATGAGACCCATAGTCCGAGGGGGTAAGGGTCCAGGAGACTTAACGGGGATTGGTTGCACATTCATTTGGGGCATGAGTAAGAAACTGGAGGTGGCTCGCAAGTCCACTCTTGTAACTCGTCGGGTGTTATGTATTCTGTCCTGCTCTGGCTTCTGGCAAAGCGGCTACCATATTTGTGAAGACCCTGGGATCGGGGGCCCAGCACCCCGATTTTTGACTGTGAGGGATTAACTTCACCTATCGGGGACAGGAGTCTTCCTTTTACATCTCTGATAGAGCGGCATTCATTAGCCTTGTGATAGCCCTTTCTGCAGTGGGAGCAGAGATCAGCTCCTCTTGCACGTTCAAGTACAGGGCAATCTCTCTTCAAATGTCCAGCTTTCCCACAATTGAAACACACCTTTTGTTTGTTGAAATTAGGGCGCCTCTGAGATTGTAATATAGCCACAGCTAGTCCCGTGTTGGTGAGAGGGCCTCCTAGCTCCCTACATATCTTAAGCCAGTCTTGTAGCCCTTTGTTTTTTCTTGGCGTGATAGCCGCCCTGCATTCTTGGGTGGCTTGCTCATAAATGAGCTGTTCAATTAGAGGCATGGCTTGCTCGGGGTCGCCAAAGACCCGAGCTGCGGCCTCAGTCATTCTTGCCACAAAATCAGAGAATGGTTCCTGGGGGCCCTGAACAATCTTTGTAAGGTGACCCCCAGCCTCCCCTTTTCTTGTAAGTGCCTTCCAAGCCTTGACCGCAGCTGCCCCTATCTGGGCGTATGACCCCCAAGGATAGTTAATTTGATTAGTGGCATACTGCCCTTGGCCGGTCAACAAATCAAAGGTCCATTGTCTCTGGTTGTCATCAACTGCTGTGGTATTGGCCCTGGCCTGATTTTGGGCCACATCATACCATAGAGCTTTCCATTCCATATATTGTCCCATATTAGGGAGTGTAGCCTTTGCTATCATTTGCCAATCTGACAGGGTCATGGCCATATTGGCGAATCTCTCGACCTGAACCAGAGTAAAATTGGCACTGACCCCATAATTACAGACAGATTCAGCAAGTTCTTTGAGTTGTTTATAGTCCACTGGGGCATGCATACACCCCGCCTCCCCAGTATCAAAGACTGGAAATGCTACCTGTATCTTTTTTAACTCTTCCTGAGGAAAAAAAGAGTTAGCACTATACCACAATTCATAAAGTGGTGGTGCTGTGGGCACAGTAGCTGGTGTGCTACCATTTTTATTACTTCATGATTGCAACCATCGATCAGAGGTATATCTTTGTTCTTTATATTTTGCTGCCTCCTCCTCTAATTCAGCCTCCTCACTTGGGTCTAGATCTTCAGACCCTGAACTATCAATCTTTAAGGCCTCCAAGTCATGGATAGGATAAAAATTAGTAGAAGGCTTTTTCTTAGTAGAGGACTCAGTTTCACTGCCCTTCTTTCTCTCCTTCCTTCTGAATCCTGGGGAGGTCCTTTTTTCTTAGACATGTCTTTCTTTTTTCGAGCTCTTATTCTCTCGCTCCCTTCGGTTTCTGACATACTGTCCTGAACCTCTTCTAGTGTTCCCTGTCCCTCCACAATGGCGGGTCGGCAGGTTTCATCCTCTAGACAGTTTTTTATCAGCTTCCAAATTGCCTTGGTGCCTAGGCGTAAGTCTCCCTCTTCATGCTTACGGTCAAGGTTCCTTCCTAGCTTATTCCATGAGGCTACAGTTAGTGACCCCAAACAGGCATACCAGGGAGCAACATGATCCACTTCCTTAACAAAATTCTCCAGCATACGGAAGGCGACCTGCAGATCACGTTGCTTTAGCACTGCCTGTAACACGGTGATCACTGACTGTGAAGAACCCATGATAGAGTGAGTGCCTGCAGCTGATCTACGCCCGATTTATGGTATTCCTTAAGCAAAGCCGAAAGTAAACATGGTGCTCCACTCCCTTATCTACAGGAGGCTTAAAGATACCTCAGTGCTGCCGCTTATCTATGTCAGACTGACCACACCTCAAATTTCAACACCAGCCTCGATGGACAAAATAAGAATTTCAGCACCAGCCTTGATGGACAGAATAAACATTTCAGCACCAGCATCGATGGACAGCAACACCAGCATCAATGGACAGAAATAAAATTTCAGCACCAGTCTCGATGGACAGCAAATTTCAGCACCAGCCTCAATGGACAGCAACCAAGATTAGAGCTTCTACCGCCCCTTCTTAGGGTGCATCTAGAATAAGACCGAAATCAAAAGGGATAAGAGGTTCACGATCAGATATATTTCTCTGAACTTACCTTTTCCCTGCAGTTCTGAACCCGCCCCTTCTCCTAGGGTTCTCCTCAATGATGGCAATGTTAATTCCCAGGTTTCCAGCACCAGATGACCCACGCTACCATCTCGCCAGCGAAAAAACACGCAGGCCACTCAGATCCTTCTGCAGTAAAGCCTTAATACATCTCGAGAGATAAATGATCAGCTTCAGGAGAGGAGACCCAGAGAGCAGAAAACCCTTCCTTTTTATAGGCTGCAAAAAATGGTTGGAAACAAGCATCACCCATATTGGCTGCTCACTATCAGTCAGTTAACGCCACGAGAGAGGCAGGGCTCAGGTAATGGAAAGATACCCTGATGCCTGCGCACACTTACAAGCAACAGATATCAGCGCCATCTTGTAACAGCAACTGTGAGGGCAGCTCCTCACATTAATCCTGCCAATTCATGAGCATGGCAGATCTTTCCATCTTCTGAGATCTTCTTTAATTTCTTTCTTCAGAGACTTGAAGTTCTTCTCATACAGATCTTTCACTTCCTTAGTTAGAGTCACGCCAAGGTATTTTATATTATTTATGACTATTGAGAAGGGTGTTGTTTCCCTAAGTTCTATCTCAGCCTGTTTATCCTTTCTGTAGAGAAAGGCAACTGACTTGTTTGAATTAATTTTATATCCAGCTACTTCATTGAAGCTGTTCATCAAGCTTAGGATTTCTCTGGTGGAATTTTTAGGGTCACTTATATATACTATTATATCATCTGCAAAAAGTAATATTTTGACTTCTTCTTTTCCAATTTTTATCCCCTTGATCTCCATTTGTTGTTGAATTACTCTGGCTAGGACTTCAGGAACAATGTTGAATAGGTAGAGAGAAAGTGGGCAGCCTTGTCTAGTCCCTGATTTTAGTGGGATTGCTTCTAGCTTCTCACTATTTACTTTGATGTTGGCTACTGGTTTGCTGTAGATTGCTTTTATCATGTTTAGCTATGGGCCTTGAATTCGTGATCTTTCCAAGACTTATCATGAATGGATGTTGGATTTTGTCAAATGCTTTCTCTGCATCTAACAAGATGATCATGCAGTTTTTGTCTTTGAGTTTGTTCATATAATGGATTACTTTGATGGATTTCTGTATATTGAACCATCCCTGCATCCATGAGATGAAACCTACTTGGTCAGGATGGATGATTGTTTTGATGTGTTTTTGGATTTGGTTTGTGAGAAATCTATTGAGTATTTTTCCATCGATATTCATAAGGGAAATTGATCTGAAGTTCTCTATCTTTGTTGGGTCTTTTAGTGGTTTAGGTATCAGAGTAATTGTGGCTTCATAGAATGAGTTGGGTAGTGGACCTTTGTGGTTTCCCTTCCCCCACCATGGAACCTGCTTGCTCAAGGGTGGAGTTTCCTGCTCATTCGTTCCGCCACGCCCACTGCTGGACCCTGTCGGCTTTGCTGCTTGGAGGCACACACGTGTTTGTCCTGCTACTGGATCCCGAGTTACTTGGTGGGAAATTGGGATCCCTCCCCCTTCCTTTATAACTGAATGTTGAAATTAGTAAAGGTGGGCCTTGAACATGGAATCGTCTTGGCCCCACTCTTTCTTCCGTCCCGTCTAGCTTCCTCTCTTTTCAGCTCAAACTGCCATTCTCAGTTGAACCATTCGTGTTGCGGACTGTGGGCGGGCAGCAACAGTTTGGCGCCTGAACAGGGACCTGAAGAATGGCAGAGGGATGCTAAGAGAAAAGGCTGTTGTGTGGAGCTCCACAAGAAAGGAAAGGATCTTTGTATCGGGCATCTGAGCAACGGACAGGTACACATGCTAGCGCTAGCTTAAAATTTCAGTTTTGTAAAGTGTTGCTGAGGATGTGGTAGGATACAAATCAAGTTTGAATCAGTGCTAAGCCAACACTGGTTCTGCTTGGGTCAGCAGTGTGTTAATCGGAACTAGATATGGAAACAGGTGGTGTGCAGCAGCTTTTTAGAAAGCTGCTTAGGTGGAAGAAGGAAGGGTTTAAAGTCATGGATCAGGCGGTTGTTTTTAGTTTTCAGGAGTTGTTTCAGGCCAGAGGAGTAAGGCTTGAAGTACAATTAGTAAGAAATTTTTTAGATAAGATAGATAGCTGTTGTCCATGGTTCAAGGAAGAAGAAATGATAGAATGTGGAACCTGGGAGAAAGTTGGTGAGGCCTTGAAAATCGCTCAGACAGGTAAATCAATTTTACCCTAGGCCTCTGGGTGCTCGTAAATGATGCTATAAAAGATGCAACTTCTCCAGGGCTAAATTGCCCTCAGGCGGAGCTTGTGGTATCTCAGGAGGAGTGCCTATCAGAGAAGGCCTCCTCAGAAAAAGATCTTCTTAACTCAAAAATTGATAAATGTGGAAACTCTGATGATGGACTGAATTTTAACAAAAATCACTCAGATAGAGGAATTGCCCATTACCTTAATGAGAATTGGTCCTCTTGTGAATCTCCCGCTTCACCTATAGTCACCACTTCGGGAGGTGCTACTCATAGGGACACACGACTAAGCGAGTTAGAGTTTGAGATTAAGCTTCAGAGGCTGACTAATGAGCTTCGGGAACTAAAAAAGATCTCAGAAGCAGAGAAGAGTAACTCTTCTGTAGTTCACCAGCTGCTGCTATAAAGAGTTGTGAGTCAGGCTCGTGGGAAAGGACAGAATTCATCTAATACGCTAGCCTTTCCTGTGGTCGAGGTAGTTGATCAGCAAGATACTAGGGCCAGACATTACCAGACCTTGGATTTCAAATTGATAAAAGAGTTAAAGGCGGCTGTTGTGCAACTGTTACGGCCCGCCCGCAGTCCGCAACAGACCTTCTGTTTCTATTTTGTGGAATAATTTGTGAAGAACTGGGATTAGATCTTTTTTGAAGGTCTGATAGAACTCTGCACTAAACCCATCTGGTCCTGGGCATTTTTTTTTGTTGTGAGACTATTAATGACTGCTTCTATTTCATTGGGGGATATAGAACTGTTTAGATTATTAACCTGATCTTGATTTGAATTTGGTACCTGGAATCTGTCTAAAAACTTGTTCATTTCATCCAGGTTCTACAGTTTTGCATCACTTTGCATCTTTTAGGTGTATGCCCAGGAGTGATATATGATGATCTTGAGGTAGAACTACTCCCAATTCTTTGAGAGACAGTGAGAATGATTTCCAGGGTTGTTGTTTAAATGTGTACTCCCACAGCAGTGGAGGAGTACTCATATTGTTCCATATCCTTGACATCATATGCTGTCCATTGAGTTTTTGATCTTAGCCATTCTGATAAATGTATGCTGGAGTCTCAGAGTCCTTTTGATAATTATGGACTTTGAACATTTCTTAATTGTTTCTAGGCCATTGGAGATTCCTGTGTTGAGAATTCTGTTTACCTTTTACCACATTTCCACTTGATTAATTAATTAATTAATTAATTAATTAATTCACCTTATATCTAAATCTCAATACCTCTTTTGATCCCAGGCCCCATAACATGGCCCTGCTTCCAATAGCCTTCTTTTCTTTATTTCTAAGGATCTAGGTAAGTTGTCTCTGTTCATCTCTCTGTGGAATTTCTATCCCCTCCTGGTTCCTAAATCCTTCACAAAATATTCCACAAGACTTCTCGAGTTGCATCTAAGGTTTGGCTGGGTGAAGCCTTTCAGAAGATAGTTATGCTGGGCTTCTGTCTACAAGCATAATAGAGTATCATTAATAGTGTCAGGGACTGGTGCTTGCCCATGGAATGGGTCTCAAGTTGAGCCATTTATTGGTTGGCTATTTTCTCAGTCTCTGCTACATCTTTTTTTATCTGCCCTTTCTGTAGGCATAACAAAGTTATGTTGGTTGATTTCGTATCGCTCTTCTGGGATCCTGTCTATGGGAGGTGCCTACTTGAGGCTCCCTATCCCCCAATACTAGGTGTCTCACCTAGATTCACCCTGATAGAATCTGTTGTGCCTCCCCTATTCTGGTCTCTGAAACATTCTATAGATGCAGTTCACCCAGCTGAGTTTCATTCACTGTTCCTTCTCTCTCTCGCTGGCGTATCAATAGTGATATGCTCCTCATTGTTGGCCTCCCTATTCCCTCTCCTACACTGTTCCCTCTCTCCATCAACTTCCAATGACCATTTTATTCCCCATTTTTCAGTTGGGTTATTTGTGGTTATGGAGTATAATTTTTCAAGTTCTTTTTATATTTTAGATATTAGTCCTCTGTCAAAAATAGGGTTGTTGTGTGCCCTGGACCATTCTGTAGCATTTTATTTTGTACTATTGATAGGGTATTTTGTGTTTCAGTAGTTTTTCCATTTTTTGAGAACTGATTCACTAATTTTTGATCATAGTACCTGAGCTATGGGTACTGTATTCAGGAAGTTGTCTCCTGTACCAATCCATACAAGGCAATTCCCCACTTTACCTTAGATTTAATACAGGCAGTTTTACGTTGAGGTCTTTGAACTGGTCTGTTGACATCTTTGAACTGCACTGTCTTGGACAGGGTGATGAATTTGGAGCTACTTGCATTCATCTACATTCTGACATCCAGTTGAACCAGCACCACATGTTAAAGATGGTTTTTGTTTTCTATTTATGGTTTTGGTTATTCTGTCAATTATTAAGTGTTCATAGTTGTGTAGGTTTACTTCAGGGTATCGAATTTGAATTAATTAACCTGTTTCTATACTAAATGTCATACAGTTTTTATTACTATTTCTCTATAGTACTTTACATCACAGATGGTCATGCCTCCAAACATTATTTTATTGTACGTGGTTGTTTTAGTTATTCTAGTTTTTTTTTTCCATATAATGTTGAGAATTGTTTTCTCAAGGTCTATATGGAACTGTGTTGGAACTTTGATGGAAATTGCATTGAATCTATATATTGCTTTTTGGTATAGCGGACATTTTCACTATGTTAATCCTGATGATGAATGAGAATGGAAGATCTTTCCATTTTCTGATACCTTCTTTAATTTCTTTTTTCAGATACTTGGATTTTTTTTGTCATATAGGTCTTTTACTTGCTTGGTTAGAGTTATACCAAGATATTTTATAATCTTTGTTGCTATTGTAAAGTGTGTTGTTCTAATATTTTTTCCTTAACCTATTTATCTAAAAGGAGAGTTACTGGGTTTGGTTTTGTTGGTTGGTTTGGTTTGGTTTGGTTTGGGAGTTTGTTTATTTGTTTGTTTAGTTAACTTTTTATTTAGTCAATTTGCTGAAGTTCTTTGTCAGATGTAGGAGTTTTCTAATAGGCTTGTTGGGAATACTTATATATACAATCATATCATCTGCAAACAGGGATTCTTTGACTTCTTCCTTTAGTTTTCCATGATCTCCTTAAGTTTTAATATTGAAATTCAAGTACTATAGAAAGGAAATATGGAAAGAATGGACAACAATATTGTTCCTGATTGTAGTGGAATTGCTTTAATTTTCTTTACATTTAATTTGATGCTGGCTATTGGATTGCTATATATTGTAGTTATTGTGTATGTCCCTATCGGATGTCTTCATGTCTTTTAACATGAGGAGTAGTAGGATTTTTGTCAGTAGGTTTTTCAGCATCTCATGAGAAGATCAGGTTTGTTTGTGTGTTTTTTTTTTTTCAGTTTGTTTATATGGTATATTATGTTGATAGATTTTCATATATTGAAACATTTCTGCATCCCTTGGAGTAATCCTACCTGATCATGGTTATCACTGAGTAGAGAGTTGTTTATTTTCCTGAGTATGTAGGCTTTTTTTGTTGCAGAATTTTGTTGTTAAAAATCCAGGTTTAAATCATGTGATCTTATAAGGTACAACGAATTATTTCAATTTCCTTTATGCATTGAGGCTTGCTTTGTGACAGAGTGTATTGTCAATTTTGTAAATGTTACATTCCATGAGGTGCTGAGAAGATGGTATATTTTTTGTGCTGAGTGCATGGTTTATAGATAAGGGTTAGCTTTAACTTGTAATGTCAGTGAGTTCTGTTATTTCTCTGTTTAGATTCTGTCAGGATGATCTGTCCATTGATGAGACTAGGTGTTGAATTCTCCCACTATTAATGTATGGGGTTCAATGCGTGATTTAGACTTTAGTATTTTTGATTTTGAATGTGGGTTCCCGATATATTCATTTGAGATGACATCTTGGTATATTTACTCTTTGATGAGTATGATGTATCCTGCCCTATCTCTTTTGATTATTTTAGTTGAATGTCTATATCATTAGATATTACAATGTCTGCTCCATTTTGTTTCTTGGGTCCCTCTTCTTGGAAACCTTTTTTACCAGCACTTACTTGGACATTTCATTTCTGTTTTTTTTTTTCTTTTTTTTTTTTTGCAAATGTGTGCTTCTTATATGCAGCAAAATGATTTATCCTGATAATGCATCTACTCTGTTAGTCTGTGTCTTCTTCATTGGATGATTGAATTCATTGATGTTGAGATATATTAGTGACCAGAAATTGTTAGTTCCTGTTATTTTGATGTTGGTTGTCGTAGGGTGTGTATGTGTTTTCCTTCCTTTATTTACTGGTGTGAGGTTACTTATTTCCTGTGTTTTCTTGTTTGTAATTAATCTCCTTGCTTTGGAGTTCTTTTAATATCCTCTATATGACTGTATTAGTGGAAATATATTGTTTTAATTTGCCTTCATCATGGAATATTTTGTTTTCTCCATCTATGGAGACTAAAAGTTTTGCTGGGTACAGTAGTCTGGGTTGTCATCTATGATCTCTTAGAGATTGTAAGACATTTGCCCAGCCTCTTTTGGTTTTTTAAAGCCACTGTTGCAAAATATGTTGTAATTTTAATAAATCTTCCTTATATCTGTTACCTAGGTTTATCTATTGAAGCTTTTAATATTCTTTCTTTGTTCTGTACACTAAGCATTTTTAATTTTATTAATTTATTTATTTATCTTCTTTACATCCCAATATCAGCCTCCCTCCTCATAGTACTTCCTCATGCAGATCCTCCCTAATTCATCTCGCCCTTTCTTTGTTGTGAAGGGGGTTAAGGCTGCTAGTATTGCCCCGATCCCCTCTTGCAAGACTAGGCTCATCTTCTTCCACTTAAGCCAGATATGGCAGTTCGTCAGAAAACTTGGAATTGAGCTATCTCAAGACCCAGCTATACCACTCTTGGGCACATACCTAAAGGATACTCCACAATGACACTTGCTCAACAATGTTTGTTGTGGCTTTGTGCATAATAATCAATTGTGGAATGGTCAGAGAAAACATATAGGATGTATGTTGAAAATATATAGAATGGACATAAAATATGTAGAATATATGTAGAAAATAAATAAAACGGTCAGAAATACATTTCCAGAATGGTAGTTACTCAGCTGTTTTTTTTTTTTTTTTTAATGACATCATATAATGTATTCAATTAGAGAAAAGTCATCCTGAGAAAGGCAAGCCAGACCCAGAATGACAAATATGGTCTGTACTTACTCATAAGTGTTTATTAACTATTAAATAAATAATAATCAAGCTACAATTTATGGACCCAGAGTAATTAGGTAACTAGTAGGTGTCCAGGTTTAGAAACTGTTGTATTTCCCTGCAAAGCTGAAGTGGAATAGATTTTCTTGGTTGACTGGGAGATGGTAAGGATAAAATTTGGAGGGTTAAGGTACAGGATCAGGATATAGGGAAAGAATACACAACAACACAGTTGGAGTTGTGGAATATTTGGGGGCCAATGAGAAAAAATGTACAGTGGAGGCTTCCTAGAATCTATGAGGGTGACCTAGCGAGGACTGTTAGTAACAGAAGAACAGTCTTAACAGGCCAACCTTTCTAGCCAGGCAATGATTTCAGGGTTGTATTTTCTTGAATTTTTAGCTGAGGACATCCATTGGAGAGCCCTAACCAATCGAGATTGATGCTAGGACAGAGACTCACACTGTAAATTGAGAGTAAGGTATCATTTTTGAAGACAACATCTGTGCAGCTCATTGAGTGTAGGGTTGTTACTTCCATAGCACCTTAATACATACCTTCTCTGCCATAAGAATGTCCTCTGCCAGCTTTGGACAGAGAAAGCTGTACACTAACCAAGACATAAAACTCTTGAACCTACAATCTTTCCTTCCTGCAAGATATGCTGGGATAATGGTTGCATACAACTTGTGGGATATGCCAACACATTCCTCATTTAACTTGAAGCTCAGGAGACAGAGGCTATGCCCTACACTACCTACATGGTCATGAACCAGAAACTGGAGAACCCAGATGCCTAGGGTAGAGCCAAACAAGACTGGCCAATAAAATAATAAAATAGATACATGGGTAGGTAGGTAGGTAGATAGATAGATAGATAGATAGATAGATAGATAGATAGATAGATAGATAGATAGATAAAAACCAATAAAATTATTTATAATGAAATTCTATATTCATAGATTGGTGCCTTATATAGTTCTCACAAGAGATGATTTGTCAGTTTACAGAAGGAAACATGTCCAGAAACCTACTGCCAGACAGCATCTAGAGAGAGAGTATAAATTTACAGTCTTCATCAGGTCCTTCCACTTGTTCCTTTGGAAATGTGGCAGAAGTGTGGGAGGAAAAGTGGTAGGAGTCAGGAGTAATAAGATACCAGGAGACCATGGTTCACTAAATCAATTAAGCAGGGATCATGTGGACTCATAGAGACTGAATTTCAAGCACAGGGACTATAAGGATCTGTCCTAGGTCTTGTGCATATATGTTATGCTTTTATAGTAGTGATTTTATGGGACTCATAACAGGGAAAGCAGTTGTGTCTCTGACTCTTTTGCCTGCTCATATATTCCTTCCTCCTACTGGGTTGCCTTGTCCAGCCTCAATATGAGGGCTTTGGCCTTGTTTTACTGTATCCAGTTTTTTGTTGTGTTTGGTTGTCTCTTCGAGGCCTGCTCCTTTTTGAAGGGACATAAGGGAGAGTAGATTGTGGAGAAGAAGGGAGGTACAGAGGTAGCTGGCTGAAATAGAGGGAGGGGAAACCATGGTCAGGATGTACCATATGAGAGAAGAATTTTTCAATTCAAAAAAGAAAATAAAAACATAACTCCCCTATTTTTACACATTTCATTTGGAATTAAAACAATAAAAATCTATGTAAATTTTACAACATCTGAATATATATATGTCCATGTGAAGAGGTCTTTAAGCCAATAAGAAAAGGAAGTTAGTAAGAAACACTGCATATTTACAAAGCCATAAAACTGTTGACTGTAAACAACTGCCATTTCAAAGTGTTTTTGTTCACAAAAATGATAACACCTAATAAAAAATAACACCTAGAAGGAATTATGAGGAAAGTTTATAGTAAACTAATATCTCCTATGAGGCCAATTTGAGTTTCCAAGGACAATAGGTATTACTGAATATGTTGTTCTTGTCCTTTTTTAAAAGATTTCCTTTATTTTATGTATATGAGTAAATATGTTGCTCTCTTCCCACACACCAAAAGAAGGCATCAGATCCCATTACAGATCATTGTGAGCCACCATGTGGTTGCTGGGAATTGAACTCAGGACCTCTGGAAGAACAGTCTGTGCTCTTAACCACTGAGCCATCATCACTCCAGCCCTGAATATGTTTTTCTAAAAGTGCTCAACAAAGCATGTTTGTGAAGTTCTTGTGCTTTCATATATATTTAAATACACACACACACACAAACACACACGTGCGCGCGCGCATGTGTGTGTGTGTATGTGTGTGTGTGTATGTACAACACTGGGCTGTATTCACCTTTCAGTGTTTGGTTATATTACTCTTCTCTTTCTGCTATGCATAGTGAAGATTATATGTGTATTGGGGTGGGGGCCAGGGAACAATATGCCATGGTTGAGTTTTTCAACCCTCCAGAGAAGCTGATCAAGATGAGTCTCTATAATCTGGATAAAGCAACTTTCTGCATAGCCTTAATTCTCAGGCCTCATCTATGGTGGGAATCACAATCCTTTCCTTTCATTTTATTTATTTATTTATTTTTAATTTTTAATATTTTTATTACATAATTTCCTCAGTTACATTTCCAATGCTATCCCAAAAGTCCCCGATAGCGCCCCCCACTTCCCTACCCACCCATTCCCATTCTTTTGGCCCTGGCATTCCCCTATATTGGGGCATATAAAGTTTGCAAGTCCAATGGGCCTCTCTTTCCAATGATGGCCAACTAGGCCATCTTTCGATACATATGCAGTTAGAGACAAGAGCTCCGGGGTTCTGGTTAGTACAGCATGTTGTTCCTACAATAGGGTTGCAAATTCCTTTAGCTCCTTGGGTACTTTCTCTAGTTTCTCCATTGGGAGCCCTGTGATACATCCAATAGCTGACTGTAAACATCCACTCCTATGTTTGCTAGGCCCCGGCATCATCTCACAAGAGACAGCTATATTTCGGTCCTTTCAGCAAAATCTTGCTAGTGTATGCAATGGTGTCAGCATTTAGAAGCTGCTTATGGGAAGGATCCCTGGATACAGCAGTCTCTAAATGGTCCATACTTTCATCACAGCTACGAACTTTGTCTCTGTAACTCCTTCCCTGGGTGTTTTGTTCCCAATTCTAAGAAGGGGCACAGTGTCCACACTTTGGTCTTCATTCTTCTTGAGTTTCATGCGTTTAGTAAATTGTATCTTATATCTTGGGTATCCTAAGTTTTGGGCTAATATCCACTTATCAGTGAATATGAGTTCTTTTGTGATTGTGTTACTTCACTCAAGATGATGCCCTCCAGGTCCATCCATTTGGCTAGGAATTTCATAAATTCATTTTTTTTAATAGCTGAGTAGAACTCCATTGTGTAAATGTACCATAATTTCTGTATCCATTCCTCTGTTGAGGGACATCTGGGTTCTTTCCAGCTTCTGGCTATTATAAATAGGGCTCCTATGAACATAGAGGAGCATGTGTCCTTTTTACCAGTTGGGACATCTTCTGGATATATACCCAGGAGAGGTATTGCTGGATCCTCCGGTAGTACTATGTCCAATTATCTGAGGAACCGCCAGACTAATTTCCAGAGTGGTTGTACAAGCTTGCAATCCCACCAACAATGGAGGAGTGTTCCTCTTTCTCCACATCCTCGCCAGCATCTGCTGTCACCTGAATTTTTGATCTTAGCCATTCTGACTGGTGTGAGGTGGAATCTCAGGGTTGTTTTGATTGCATTTCCCTGGTGATTAAGGATGTTGAACATTTTTTCAGGTGCTTCTCTGCCATTCGGTATTCCTCAGGTGAGAATTCTTTGTTCAGTTCTGAGCCCCATTTTTTAATGGGGTTATTTGACTTTCTGGAGTCCACCTTCTTGAGTTCTTTATATATATTGGATATTAGTCCCTTATCTGATTTAGGATAGGTGAAGATCCTTTCCCAAACTGTTGGTGGTTTTTTTTGTCTTATTGATGGTATCTTTAGCCTTGCAGAAGCTTTGCAGTTTCATGAGGTCCCACTTGTCAATTCTCGATCTTACAGCACAAGCCATTACTGTTCTATTCAAGAATTTTTCCCCTGTGACCATATCTTCAAGGCTTTTCCCCACTTTCTCCTCTATAAGTTTCAGTGTCTCTGGTTTTATGTGAAGTCCCTTGATCCACTTAGACTTGACCTTAGTACAAGGAGATAGGAATGGATCAATTCGCATTCTTCTACATGTTAACAACCAGTTGTGCCAGCACCATTTGTTGAAAATGCTGTCTTTCTTCCACTGGATGTTTTTAGCTCCCTTGTCGAAGATTAAGTGACCGTAGGTGTGTGGGTTCATTTCTGGGTCTTCAATTCTATTCCATTGGTCTATTTGTCTGTCACTATACCAGTACCATGCAGTTTTTATCACAATTGCTCTGTAGTAAAGCCTTAGGTCCGGCATGGTGATTCCACCAGAGGTTCTTTTATCCTTGAGCAGAGTTTTTGCTATCCTAGGTTTCTTGTTATTCCAGATGAATTTGCAGATTGCACTTTCTAATTCGTTGAAGAATTGATTTGGAATTTTGATGGGAATTGCATTGAATCTGTAGATTGCTTTTGGCAAGATAGCCATTTTTACAATGTTGATCCTGCCAATCCATGAGCATGGGAGATCTTTCCATCTTCTGAGATCTTCTATAATTTCTTTCTTCAGAAACTTGAAGTTTTTATTATACAGATCTTTCACTTCCTTAGTTAGAGACACGCCAAGATATTTTATATTATTTGTGACTATGGAGAAGGGTGTTGTTTCCCTAATTTCTTTCTCAGCCTGTTTATTCTTTGTGTAGAGAAAGGCCATTGATTTGTTTGAGTTAATTTTATATCCAACTACTTCACTGAAGCTGTTTATCAGGCTTAGGAGTTCTCTGGTGGAATTTTTAGGGTCACTTATATATACTATCATATCATCTGCAAAAGTGATATTTTGACTTCATATTTTCCAATTTGTATCCCTTTGATCTCCTTTTGTTGTCGAATTGCTCTGACTAGGACTTCAAGTACAATGTTGAATAGGTATGGAGAAAGTGGACAGCCTTGTCTAGTCCCTGATTTTAGAGGGATTGCTTCAAGCTTCTCACCATTTACTTTGATGTTGGCTACTGGTTTGCTGTAGATTGCTTTTATCATGTTTAGGTATGGGCCTCGAATTCCTGATCTTTCCAAGACTTTTATCATAAATGGGTGTTGGATCTTGTCAAATGCTTTTTCCGCATCTAACGAGATGACCATGTGGTTTTTGTGTTTGAGTTTGTTTATATACTGGATTACGTTGATGGATTTCCGTATATTGAAACATCCCTGCATCCCTGGGATGAAACCTACTTGGTCAGGATGGATGATTGTTTTGATGTGTTCTTGGATTCGGTTAGCAAGAACTTTATTGAGGATTTTTGCATCAATATTCATAAGGGATATTGGTCTGAAGTTTTCTATCTTTGTTGGGTCTTTTGGTGGTTTAGGTATCAGAGTAATTGTGGCTTCATAGAATGAGTTGGGTAGAGTACCTTCTGTTTCTATTTTGTGGAATAGTTTGTGAAGAACTGGGATTAGATCTTCTTTGAAGGTCTGATAGAACTCTGCACTAAACCCATCTGGTCCTGGGCTTTTTTTAGTTGGGAGACTATTAATGACTGCTTCTATTTTGGGGGGGGGATATAGGGCTGTTTAGATCATTAACCTGATCTTGATTCAACTTTGGTACCTGGTATCTGTCTAGGAACTTCTCCATTTCATCCAGGTTCTCCAGTTTTGTTGAGTATAGCCTTTGGTAGAAGGATCTGATGGTGTTTTGGATGTCTTCAGGATCTGTTGTTATGTCTCCTTTTTCATTTCAGATTTTGTTAATTAGGATGCTTTCCCTGTGCCCTCTAGTGAGTCTGGCTAAGGGTTTATCTATCTTGTTGATTTTCTCAAAGAACCAGCTCCTTGATTGGTTGATTCTTTGAATAGTTCTTCTTGTTTCCACTTGGTTGATTTCGCCCCTGAGTTTGATTATTCCCTGCTGTCTACTCCTCTTGGGTGAATTTGCTTCCTTTTGTTCTAGTGCTTTTAGGTATGTTGTCAAGCTGCTAATGTGTGCTCTCTCTAGTTTCCTTTTGGAGGCACTCAGAGCTATGAGTTTTCCTCTTAGAAATGCTTTCATTGCATCCCATAAGTTTGGGTATGTTGTGGCTTCATTTTCATTGAACTCTAAAAAGTCCTTAATTTCTTTCTTTATTCCTTCCTTGACCAAGGTATCATTGAGAAGAGTGTTGTTCAGTTTCCACGTGAAGGTTGGCTTTCTATTATTTATTTTGTTATTGCAGATCAGCCTTAGTCAATGGTGATCTGATAGGATGCATGGGACAATTTCAATATTTTTGTATCTGTTGAGGCCTGTTTTGTGACCAATTATGTGGTCAATTTTGGAGAAGGTACCATGAGGTGCTGAAAAGAAGGTATATCCTTTTGTTTTAGGATAGAATGTTCTGTAGATATCTGCCAGATCCATTTGATTCATAATTTCTGTTAGTTTCACTGTGTCCCTGTTTAGTTTCTGTTTCCATGATCTGTCCATTGGTGAAAGTGGTGTGTTGAAGTCTCCCACTATTATTGTATGAGGTGCAATGTGTGCTTTGAGATTTACTAAAGTTTCTTTAATGAATGTGGCTGCCTTTGTATTTGGAGCATAGATATTCAGGATTGATAGTTCCTCTTGGAGGATTTTACCTTTGATGAGTATGAAGTGTTCCTCCCTGTCTTTTTTAATGATTTTGGGTTGGAAGTCAATCTTATCAGATATTAGAATGGCTACTCCAGCTTGTTTCTTCCTACCATTTGCTTGGAAAATTGTTTTCCAGCCTTTCATTCTGAAGTAGTGTCTATCTTTTTCTCTGAGATGAGTTTCCTGTAAGCAGCAAAATGTTGGGTCTTCTTTGTGTAGCCAGTTTGTTAGTCTATGTCTTTTTATCGGGAAGTTGAGTCCATTGATATTAAGAGATATTAAGGAAAAGTAATTGTTTTTTCCTGTTATTTTTGTTGTTAAAGTTGGCATTCTGTTCTTGTGGCTGTCTTCTTTTAGGTTTGTTGAGGGATTACCTTCTTGTTGTTTCTAGGGCGTGGTTCCTGTCCTTGTATTGGTTTTTTTCTGTTATTATCCTTTGAAGGGCTGGATTCATGGAGAGATAATGTGTGAATTTGGTTTAGTCGTGGAATACTTTGTTTTCTCCATCTATGTTAATTGAGAGTTTGGCTGGGTATAGTAGCCTGGGCTGGAGTTTGTGTTCTTTTAGTGTCTGTATAACATCCGTCCAGGATCTTCTGGCTTTCATAGTCTCTGGTGAGAAATCTGGTGTAATTCTGATAGGCTTGCCTTTATATGTTACTTGGCCTTTTTCTCTTACTGCTTTTAGTATTCTATCTTTATTTAGAGCATTTGTTGTTCTGATTATTATGTGTCGGGAGGTATTTCTTTTCTGGTCCAGTCTATTTGGAGTTCTGTAGGCTTCTTGTATGTTCATGGGCATCTCTTCCTTTATATTTGGGAAGTTTTCTTCTATAATTTTGTTGAAGATGTTTGCTGGTCCTTTGAGTTGAAAATCTTCATTCTCATCCACTCCTATTATCCGTAGGTTTGATCTTCTCATTGTGTCCTGTATTTCTTGAATGTTTTGAGTTAGGATCTTTTTGCATTTTACATTTTCCTTGATTGTTGTGCCGATGTTCTCTATGGAATCTTCTGCACCTGAGATTCTCTCTTCCATCTCTTGTATTCTCTTTCTGATGCTCGTATCTATGGTTCCAGATTTCTTTCCTTGGGTTTCTATCTCCAGTGTTGCCTCATTTTGGGTTTTCTTTATTGTGTCTACTACCCTTTTTAGGTCTAGTATGGTTTTGTTCATTTCCATCATCTGTTTGGATGTGTTTTCCTGTTTTTCTGTAAGGACTTCTACCTGTTTGATTATGTTATCCTGTTTTTCTTTAAGGATTTGTAACTCTTTAGCAGTGTTCTCCTGCAATTCTTTAAGGGATTTTTGTGCTTCCTCTTTACTGTCTTCTACCTGTTTACCAGTGTTCCTTTGTATTTCTTTAAGTGTGTTATTAAAGTCCTTCTTGAAGTCCTGTACCATCATCATGAGATATGCTTTTAGATCCGTGTCTAGCTTTTCCGGTGTGTTGGGGTGCCCTGGACTGGGTGAAGTGGGAGTGCTGGATTCTGATGATGGTGAGTGGTCTTGGTTTCTGTTAGTAAGATTCTTATGTTTACCTTTCGCCATCTGGTAATCTCTGTGGTTAGTTGTTGTCGTTGTCACTGTTTAAAAATTGGAGCAGAAGCTGTGTTCCACTCACCAGCAGTCTCAAAATCCTGTGGTGGGGGTCGTGGGTAGCTGGTGGGTGTCAGCCGACCCTGTGCTCTAGCTACCCAGGTGCTGGTCGGGCCAGAAGAGGCCTGTGGTCCTACTCAGGCCGGTTTTCTGCTTCCCTAACTAATGCAGTCTCAGGTCCTGCGCTCAATTGGATTGGAGCAGAAGCTGTGTTACACTCACCAGAAGTCTTAAGATCCTGTGGCAGGTGTTTTAGGTAGCTGGTGAGTGTCAGGCGATCCTGCGCCCTAGCTACCCAGGCGCTTTTCTGACTAGAGAGGCTTGTGGCCCTACTGAGGCCGGATTTCTGCCTCCCCAACCAAAGCAGTGTCAGGTCCCGCGTGATTGGACTGGAGCAGAAGCTGTGTTCCACTCACCAGCAGTCTCAAAATCCTGTGGTGGGGGTCCTGGGTAGCTGGCCGGTGTCAGCCGACCCTGTGCTCTAGCTACCCGGGTGCTGGTCCGGCCGGAAGAGGCCTGTGGTCCTACTCAGGCCGGTTTTCTGCTTCCCTAACTAATGCAGTCTCAGGTCCGGCGTGCAATTGGATTGGAGCAGAAGCTGTGTTCCACTCACCAGAAGTCTTAAGATCCTGTGGCGGGTGTTGTGGGTAGCTGGCGAGTGTCAGCCAATCCTGCGCCCTAGCTACCCTGGCGCTTTTCTGACCGGAGAGGCTTGTGGCCCTACTGAGGCCGGATTTCTCTCATTTTATTTTTTATTATCTTTATTGTTTCGCAGTATAGTCATTATCCTCCTCCTGTTATGCCCTCCAACAGTTCCTCATTTCATTTTCCCCAACCCCACCCCTGCCCCCTGTCCCCAGGACATGTCCCCAAACCACAACACCCAACATACACACCCTTCCAGGCCACCCAACTGCCCAGGACCTCAGTCTCTCAAAGGTTATGTGTGTCTTCTCTGAGTGAGACCATACCAGGCAGGCCTCTACTGTTTGTGTTAGAGTTTTGCCTTAGTATTATGTGCAAGCATAGATAGCACTATATGGGAAATCTGAGATATATGTTTCCCATGTGCAGTAGTTAGTTTTCTCTTTTGTATTAGGAAATAGCTAATAGTAAGGAACTTCAGAAAAGGTGAGTTTCTTTAACTCCCATTTTGATGGTATAGTCAACCAAGACAGTAAAGTGTAGTAGCAAGATATGCATCTCCTCACATTGCTCCCACAACTGGGGAACAGAGGCAAATGAATGCCAGTAATGAATTACGTTATTTCATTCACTCAGGGTAAATCCAGTCCATAAAGATATTTTATACACATCAAGAATGGGTCTTCCATTATCAGCTACATGTTTTGGGGAACATCCTCACAGACACCGAGAAGATTGTTTTCATATTGATTTTACACCTAGTCAAGTGGATAATGAAGATTGTTCCACTTCATTATTGTTTTCTAAATTTAGGTTAATTACTTCATGATTCAATTACTTTTATACAATAGAATTTTTTTTTTTTACTGAAGTTCTCTTTCTAACTTTTGTCTCCCTGCTGCCCCTTTCCCCCACTAGACAGAGCAAACATTGATAGCACTAAGAAGGGTATCCAATGTGCAGATCTTTAAGTAACAATAGTTCAGAAATAGGCTTTTGACCAAATTTCAGGGAAAATGTATTTTGGTAGGTACATTCTCAAGAGTACTAAAAAAAAGTCATTGAATTTATTGCCTCACACAAGCCATTCTTTCTTTCCTTCTTGGTCTTTTGGTATTTGATGACTCTGTTTATAGGGACACCGATCTGGATTGGCAGCAACAAAGTGAGCCCAGGTTGAGTATTCTACCTAAGCAGTGTTAAAATACTTTGACGTAATGTTATCAAATTTAACATTATTAGAAGGTATTGTGGTGAAACAAACCTTAATGACTAAAGACACAATGGGGATAATTGAGAAGCTTGTAAAAGAAATGTCAATGGAACCACAGCTCTAAATTTTAATGAGTGAATTTTCTTAAAGTGATGTGAATATCTACATTAATAGACATCTCTGTCTTTTACTTTCACCATCATACAAATGAGGCAATTTAGTGGTAGATGAAAGATAAAGACAGATTATTTCTATCATCTTAAAACATGGACTTTTTTTATGTCAATCACCTGCTAACTGGGTTTATTTATGGAAAACCCAACCTTTTATAATGAAACAACATTATTTTCATTACTTGTGGAGATATTTTGATATATAAACATGATTTTAATATTTATCTTAAAATAACAGTTTACCACTTTTTGTCATGGCATGACCTGAAGAAAGATTAAGCATAAATAGATTTAATATGAATAAAAGCTTACATTAACATTTAAAATAAATAAGACATGATGAGTACAAAAGAATACAAGAGAAAATATGTCTCATCAAAATATTTGATAATATAGTAGTATTTATATTACAATTTTGCAGTGGAAGTGAAGGAAACTTCATGAAACTACATGAAAAAGTGAGGTCATGAAACTCAGGTGGTAAGAATGTAGAGGAGAATCTGTGTAAAATTAATATGGTTAACTCAGAATTCAGCTCTAGATATAAATTAGATATAAATTAGTCAAATCATTCCAAATGTGAACACACATGGGGGAAAATAAAAATATCTATTATAGACATATATCAAGTACTTAATCAATATTTCCATGGTTCTATCACTAATAATCCAGTAATCAAAAACATAATTATGCCTAATTTTTAATTTAAAGCCAATTATACTAATGAGAGTTGGGCGAAAAGATGTTTGACAATGCTCCTGATAAATGAGAAATTATCTCATCTTTTCAGAAAATTATTTGCAATATTAATGAAGACTTTTTTTAAACCATTTTAATGAATTTTATTTTGTAATATTGAAAACTTATTTGAGGAATATTGATAAAGTTGAACATTAATACTATAGTTGCAACTGCAACATGAACTCGTTTCTTATATGAAAGCTAGACTCATTGTTTCTAAGATAAAGCATTAGCATTTAATCCGCAACTGCTTATAGCATTCGGTTAACTTATACAAGATATTTTATTTAATACTTAAACGGTTACTGTGGTGCTCTGAGTTTGTTGTTATTTTAAATGTGAAATTAGGCATTTACATTGTAAACATTGCTTTGATTTGTTAAAAACATTATCACAAAATGATTTTGTGCCATATGCCCAAGAAAATTTTGCAGTGGAAGTGAAGTGGAACATATACCTGAAGAAGCGAGGTCAGGAAACTCAGGTGGTCAGAGCATAGAGGAGCATCCATGTAAAATTAATATGGTTAATTCAGAATTTAGTTCTATGTTAGTAGCAAGAGCATGTAGAGTATCATCTGAAAATTAGAAACAGTTGAGGCTAAGCCCTTAGTATCTTAAATTATAAAGTCACCCCAACCCAGGCAAAGGACATTTCTTAGTCTAATACTTCCTGGGCTAGTGAGAAATGACAATGGTCAAACCAGAAAGAACAGTGTTTGACCCTTTAACCTGAAATCAGTCTGTTGTTTTGTCTTAGTCCTTCATATCCCTAATAAAATAAAATTTCCACATCCAAATAAGTAGCAATGAATGTGAGAAGCCATCTAAAAGAGGCTGAGCCTAGCAGTTGACGTTCCTGAGATGGCCTACCATTTTTGCATGGGCTGATATGGATTAGCTCATGGAGGAATGGTCTATGAAACTTCTTTCTTAGAATGACTCTTGTTATTGATATGCCTTTTCTGTCATTAATAACTTAATAATAACAATTCCTGGGCATTAGTATCCTATATTGGGCAGATTTTTTATAGAACAATAAAGATATATTCTTTTGTAGCAATGCTAAGTAGACAAATATATGATTTCTTAATTCCAAATAATGATACTATAAAAATAACTATATATATATATTTTTTTTTTAATTTCCCTATACACAAAGAAGGAGAAATGGGTGCTTCCTGAATATTCCATGGTTGCTAAGGTTGTTTCACACACCCCCCATTTTTTCTTTTAATGGATATTTTCTTTATTTGCATTTCAAATGTTATTCCCTTTTCAGGTCTCCCCTCTGAAAACCCCCTATTCCATTCCCTGTCCCCATTCCTCTATGAGGGTGCTCAACCAACCCACCCACCCACCTACTAACCCACACCCGCCTTCCTGCCCTGGTATTCTTCTACACTGGTGTATCAAAACCCCTAAGGCCCAAGGGCCACTCCACCAATGATGTCCAACAAGTCTATACTCTGCCACATATTCAACCAGAGTCATGGGTCCATCAATGTGTACTCTCTGATTGGTTGTCCACTCCCCTCGGAAGTTCCAAGGGGGTCTGGCCTGTTGACACTGTTGCTCCCTCCATGGAGCTCCTTCAGTCCCTTCTCCAACTCTTCCATTGGGGACCCTGTTATCAGTCCAATGGTTTGCTGCAAGCATCCACCTGGGTATTTGTCAGTCTCTCAGGTGATAACCATATCAGGATCCTGTCTGCAAGCACTTCATGGAATTCTCAATAGCTTCCAGGTGGATATGGAATGGATCCCCAGGTGGAACAGTCTCTGGATGGCCTTTCCTTCTGTCTCTGTTCTACATTATGTCTCCATATTTCCTCCTGTGAGTATTTTGTTCCCCATTCTAAGAAGCACTGAAGCATCCACACTTTGGTCTTCCTTCGTATTGAGCTTCATGTGGTCTGTGAATTGTATCTTGGGTATTCTGAACTTTTTGGCTAATATCCACTTATCAGTGGGTGCATACCATGTGTGTTCTTTTGTGACTGGGTTATTTCACTCAGGATATTTTCAAGGTCCATCCATTTGCTTGTGAATTTCATGAAATCATTGGTTTTCATAGTTCAGTAGTATTCTGTTGTGTAAATATATCACATTTTCTGTATCCATTCCTCTGTTGAGGGACATATGGGTTATTTCAAGGTTCTGTCTATAAGAAGACCTCATACCAATAGTCTTCAAAATATTCCACAAAATAGAATCAGAAGGAACACTACCAAATTTGTTCTATATAGCCACGATTAGTCTCATAACCAAACCAAACAAAGACCCAACAAATAAATAGAACTTCAGACCAATTTCCCTTATGAATATTGATGGAAAAATACTCAATAAAATTATCAAAAGCTGAATCCAAGAACACATCAAAGTGATCATTCACTATGATCAAGGAGGCTTCATTCCAGGCATGCAGGGATGGTTCAGTATACAGAAATCCATCAAAGTAATCCACTACATAGACAAACTCAAGGGGAAAAATGTGATTATTTCATTAGATACTGAAAAAGCATTTGATAAAATTTCAACATCACTTCATGTTAAAAGTCTTGGAAAAATCAGGAATTTAAGGCCCATACGTAAACATAGTTAAAGAAATATACAGTAAACCAGTAGCCATCATCAAAGTAAATGGAGGGAAATTGAAGCAATCCCACTAAAATCAGGGACTAGATAAGGTTGCCCACTCTCTCCCTATCTATTCAATATAGTACTTGAAGTCCTAGCCAGAGCAATTCCACAACAAAAGGAGATCAAAGGGATACAAATTGGAAAGAAGTCAAACTATCACTATTTGCAGATAATATGATAGTATACTTAAGTGACCCCAAAAATTCCACAAGAGAAATCATAAACCTGATAAACAACTTCAGCAAAGTTAATATATAATTAACTCAAACAAATCAGTAGAATTTCTCTACTCAAATGGTAAACAGGCTGGGAAAGAAATTAGGGAAATGACAAATTTTGAAATAGTCACAAACAATATAAAATGTCTTGGTGTGACTCTAACCAAACAAGTGAAAGATTTCTATGACAAGAACCTAAATTTATATCTATAGACCTTTAGCTATGTATAGAAAAGCCTCTCCAAGCGTACATGTCACAGGCTTAATTGCACTAAAATAGAAATTGTACAAATTTTAGGAAACCATTCCTCTAGAGTCTAAAGCCATTATAATAACTAAAGTTCATAAATGGGAATGAACAGCTTATTGTAGGTGCAAGAACATAAAATAAAATTTGGACTTGGTTTATCTATACAAAAATTCCATAATAGTGAGACTCTAGACAGATAATTTGCCTCTTGACATTCTGTGCTAACTTAGACCTAAACATTATAGTTTTAAACTCTCAGTGAATATGTGGAGGTAATGGCAGATGATGAATGTTCAGTTAGATGACTAGTCATAATGCAAACGCACATAACCATCTCTGTTTCAAGTCCTTATTCAATTTATAATCTGAGTTTATGTTTGAATTGGCTGTGAACTTTTGAGAAAAAAAAAAAGTCTTGGAATACCATGTGATCTCTTCCAAAAACAATATAAAAACTAGGGACAATAACATTAAGGAGACAGAGTGATAATAGAAGATTCATAGAGTAGACGCAAAATAGAAGCAGAAGAGAGAGCCAAGCATAGCAGAGTATAAGCAAGCCATGTTTCTTCAGACTAACAAGAATGGATTTGTTTTTTCTAACAGAATTCAGTTTCAATTTATTTAGCAATAGAAAGGTCTTTCTCTGTTCAATGAAGGTTGAATGTTATTTTTCATGGAGAATGAGTGAGTTCCTTCTGCACTGACACTTGGGCTTTTGCTCCATTCACCAAATACATATATTCATATGTAAGTATAGGGTGTGTGTGTGTGTGTGTGTGTGTGTGTGTGTAAGTATGTAAGTTGAGTCAAATTACTGGACCTGGCAAGAAAGTATAAATGTATATATGTTTTGTATATGAATGTGTGGCGGTGGTGGTAGAGGTGATGTGTGTGTGTGTCTGTGATTGCTTGTGTGAAATAGGTTCAGACCGTGCATGAAACTCTGTTTTTCTAGTTCAATAAAAGTTAATTGCTCCAAGTCTCTCTCTTACCTGGCCAGTAAGAGACAAGCCTCCAGGGCAATAGGAAAACAGCCTTATCAATAAATCCTCTACTGAGTTCCACATTGCTATACAGCATATGTTAATTGTCAAAGAATTATAAAGTAAGTTTATAAAGTAACTAAGAGTTAAGTTTTTCAGTGCTTATCAAACACAGAGGATTTTAACGTGAGAATTATAAACTAAGTAACAGTTAATTTTTTAGTGTTTTTCAAGCACAGAGAATCAGAAAATTATAAAATAAGTAATAAGAGATATAAAGAGTTAAATTTCCTCAGTGCTTAATGTACCACAGGACACTAAAAAAGAGTTAAGGTTTTAGCACAAAGCATTAAGAGTTAAGTCTTTAGCACTTAAGGAAGCACAAAACAGTACTAAAGAGTTAAGTTTTCAGTGCTTAATGAAGTACAGAACAGTATTAGAGAGTTATAAAATAAAGATACAGTAGTTAATAAGGCATAGAGAGTTAAACAGAAAAGAAGCCTGTGGTATGCAGCCATAAAATAAGCAAGAATGTGTTTAGGTTTTTTTTTTTTTTATTTTCAGAAGATATCAGCTTCTAGCATCCAGCATAGTTAGAGTGTTAAAAGGCCAGAGACCACCAGTCTTTTGACCTGTATCCTCCTGACACTGTGCCCACTTAAGCACCTGTTCCCTCAGGCTGTAAATTATATTGGCATGTTATATTTGAAAGAACAGAGGAAAAAAATCTTTCTATTTATTCTATAAATGAAAGTAGCTATCTTAGATTTAATACAATCAAAATTAGTCATTAATTTAAAAATATAGTTATTATAATTTATAAAATTATCATTAATTATTTAATATACATAAAAGCATGTATATAGCCTACACACATCATATATATATATATATATATATATATATATATATATATATATGCATACATATTTGGTTTTAGGATACACATTCAAATCTGTAAGAATTATAGCAAGAGTCTTTGACCATATATACAAAGAAAAATGCATAATATGATATACATGTATATGTATCTGTGTGTACCCATTTGTAAAGGTAAGTGTGTGTGTTGAAAAGCATGCTTGGGAGTCCTCTCTTTTCCACCTCTGTATAGTTAAGGGTTCTGGCTTGTAGCCATGTATGCCATACTATCTGGCCTACAGCTCTCAAGGATTCTCTCATTTCCCTGTCCCATCTTACCAGAGGAATTTGGGGCTGACATACATAAATACCATGGCTTGCTATAGTTGGGTTGTATAGATCCAAACTCAAGGCCTCACATTTGCAGGGTAAGTTTTTTATCCTATACACCTCTACTAAAGAAATAGATGTTCTTTATATTCTATAATATGCTATATCAGCATTCTTTATATGTGGATGAATTTGCCATATATATCATTTTTTACAATGAAAATTAAATTCCTTGGTAGCACGGTTCTCTTTACAAATAATGTACATGATTTTTCTTTTCTTTTTTTTCTTTTTTTTACATTTTACTACTTTTAAAAAGAGTGGTTTTTTTTTTCATTTTATGGTTTTGCCTTTGTTGTCAAAACTCAAGTGTCCATAAGTATGCTGGCTTATTTCAGTGTTTTTGTTCAGTTCCATTGGTCAGCCTGTCAGTTCCAATCCACTTTGGTATTGGAAGGATTATATTTAAGACAGTCTTTTCTTCAAGAATAATACTTGAAGAATGTTAATGAGAGCTATTCTTCTTGGAAATATTGCTAGTACTACTTGTTCATGTTTCTTTCATTGTCCTTATTTAAAAAATACTTACTTACAGACATTCCAATAATAATAATGATAATTCTCACTTAAGACTGGAAGAAATAGAGGTTTTATAGGAGGAGTGGAGAAGAAGAAAGAGGAATACTTGAGGGATAAAGGCACTGCAGGGAGTTGGGGTTAAGGAGCTGAGGAAGTAGGATGAGGAATCAATCAAAATGAAATACTTATGGATATCCCCCATGGGAAAATGGTTACACTTAATTCTGTTTTATTTTACAGGCAATGGACATAACTTAGGAATATCATGCTGAGAGACATAACCCAGACTCAAAATAACATGCAAGAATATGTAAGTGGATATTATCTATAAAATACCCATGATAAATTCCACAGACCCAAAGAAGTTGGACAAGAAGATGGGCACAAGCAAGGACACTTGATTCTCACTTAGACAGCATAATAAAATAATCATAAGAGGCAAATTGGATTGGAGACTGCATGGGAAGTTCGAGGATCAGGTGGGGAGAGACAAAGGAGATGGCCACATGATCTGGAGAATAAAAGGAAATCTGTAGCTCGATAGGTATGGGGTTGTGGAGGGGCACATATCATTCACTTTGCTTAAGCCTGGGAAAGGGGAGGCTCCTAAGAATCAATGGGGATGACCCTAGCTGAGTCTCACAGCATTTGGGGTTACAGAACCCGAAAAGGCCACCTCCTGTAATAGGCAGAAACTCCAGTGGAGCAATAGGGACACCAACCTACCCACAAAAATTTCAACCCAAAATTTATCCTATCTACAAGAAATTCAGGGACGCAGTGTAGAGCAGAAACTGAGGGGATGGCCAAACAATGACCACTCAACTTGAGACGGACCCCATGGCAAGCACCAATTTCTGAAACTATTAATGATAACCTGTTATGATTGCAGTCAGGAGTTTAGCAAGGCTGGCCTCTGAGAAACTCCGCCCAGCAACTGACTCATCCCAATGCAGTCAACCACAGCCAAACAGTGGATGTAGCCTGGTGACTCTTATAGAAGAATAGGAGGAATGATTGCAGGCCCCAGAAGGGGATAGAAACTCCACAGGAAGACCAACAGAGTCAACAAACCTGAATCCTTGAGACTTTCAGAGACTAAACCACCAACAAGAGAACATAAACATATGTAGTAGATGTGTAGCTTGGTCTTCATGTAGGTCCTGAAAAACTCGAGTGGAAGCTATCCCAAAAGCTGTTGCCTGTCTCTGAGATATGTTTTTCTAGCTGGGCTTCCCGTGTTTGGCCTCAGTGAAAGAAAAAGCACCTAGCCTCAAAGAGACTTGTGTCACAGTTGGGGGATACCCAGGGGGCCCCCTATCCTTTCAGAGGACAAGGGGAGGGCATATGGGGGAAAGGACTATGGGAAGGGTGAACAGGAGGGTGGGAGTGAGGAGTATATAAAGTGAATACGTTTAAAAATGAATATAAGCATACATAGTTCTGAAGATCTAAATTTGTGATTTTTAAACAATTAATGTTTGGTTTATTTTTCATTCATCAATCAGGATTCATTTATAATTAGAGAATATCTTTACCTTTTTCTCCTTTTGTCTTAAAACTTTGTGTTTGATAATAATAAAGTTCTATCTTTACTCACAGCTGAAAATACAGCTGAGAGTTTTGGATTGGAATATATACATGCACATATGCATACATGCCAATGTATGTTCTCATAGTCACAGTTTTAACCAACATCCTTTCAGTCCAGTGACTACACATTTCAACTTCTCACAGGAATTCAAACATCTCAGCAGATTTGAGATTCATGCTTTCTCCTTTGAGACAAGCTGCTTGTTTACTGGCCCATGGTAGGAGAGGGGATGCTGGATTTTGCTTATAACATCCATCTTCATATTTTTAGTTTAAGCCTGTGTCTACGGAAAGGTGGAAGCAGATGGAGCTAAGCAGGACCAGAGCAATAGGAAAGTGGTAATGTTCCACTGTCACAGCAGGTTTATTCTTAAGTAGCCTGTGATCAGTGCACATTCTGACTCCTAAGGTACACTGGTCTTTCTAAAGTGTCCAACATTACCTAGAGCCAATTACTCTTCACTCTGCTGCTCAAGAAAGTAGCCACCCTATTCCCCACTATTTCCTAAATTTTCCAGGTGGAAGCAGAAACAAGCCTGCCCATGTTTCTGTCAATGCAAAGAAGAAGAAGAAGAAGAAGAAGAAGAAGAAGAAGAAGAAGAAGAAGAAGAAGAAGAAGAAGAAGAAGAAGAAGAAGGAGGAGGAGGAGGAGGAGGAGGAGGAGGAGGAGGAGGAGGAGGAGGAGGAGGAAGAGGAAGAGGAAGAGGAAGAGGAGGAGGAGGAGGAGGTGGAGGAGGAGGAGGAGGAGGAGGAGAACTGTAAGCTCTTCTGTTCCTTTCATGGAATAAATGAAAATTCCAAGAGATATCAAAATAGAATAACCCCTTACTACAGTCCTTCTCGGAAAAACAAATCAATCAATCAATAAATATAATGGCAAAAACTAACTCTTCGTTCATATATAGTGTACACTTGAAGTGACAAGAGTAAGCCATTATTTTTTAAAATTTTTATTATTTTATATATTTACATTCCCACTATTGCCCCCCTCTCCCCTTCCAACAGTTCCTATCCTATTCCTCCTCCCCTTGCCTCTGAGAGGGTACTCCCATACACACACACCATGTCTTCCTCTTCCCTGGGACCTTGAGCCTCTTGGAGATTAAGCATATCTTCTCCAACTAAGGCCAGACGAGGCAGACCTCTGATTTATTTGTGCCAAGCGTCTTGGACTGGTCTGCGTATGCTTCTGGTTAGTGGCTCTGTCTCTGGGAACTCCCTGTGATCTAGGTAAGTTGAGACTGCTGGTCTTCCTATGGGCTAGCTATCCCCTTTAGCTTCTTCAATCCTTCCTCTAACTCAACCTTAAAGGTCCTTGACTTCAGTTCAATGGTAGAACATTAAATATATGCTTCTGTCTCAGTTGGCTGCTGGTAGGGGCTCTCAGGGGACAGCCATGCCAGGGTCCTCTCTTAAGCACATCACAGCATCAGTAATAGTGTCAGGCCTTGGTGCCCACCCATGAAATTGATCCCAAGTTAGGCTAGTCATTGGACCACCTTTCCTTCAGTCTCATCTCCAGTTTTGTCCCTGCAGTTCTTTTAGACAGGAACTGTTCTGGGACAGAAATATTGACTGTGGGTTAGTAACCCTGTCCCTCTGCTTGAGGCCCTGACTATCTACTAACGGTGGGCTCTTTGAGTTCCCTCTTCCCAATGTTGAGCATTTTGTAATTAAATTGTACTTGTGGGGCTGGTGAGATGGCTCAGTGGGTAACGGCACTCACTACTCTTCTGAAGGTCCTGAGTTCAAATCCCAGCAACCACATGGTGGCTCACAACCATCCGTAATGAGATCTGACGCCCTCTTCTGGTGTGTCTAAAGTCAGCGACAGTGAACTTATGTATAATAATAAATAAGTTAAAAAAATTAAAAACAAACAAACAAAAAATTGTACTTGTGTTTTTCTTCAAAACTCCTAGATTTTTATTAAATTTTAAATTTTATCAGTCAATATTGACTGTATTCATGCCCCATCTAAAATTAAGTTGAAATAAATTACCATAGCTATTTATATGTTGAATCTACTCCATTGACTTAATTTTTCTACCTATTTCTTGTTCTCTTTCCTCTCTCTCGTTTGTTAGAAGCTTGTTTAAACATAGAATGTATAGTAGTATCTTTCCATCTCTGGAAGGTATAATCAGTTTCTACTATAGGTTATTCTTTGAGAAATTGATGAGCCTATACTGAGTTCTATGAGAAACAACTGAGGAAAAGTGACAGTATGCAAAGGAGATTGAAAAAAAATGTCACAGAGCAGTTCTACTAGCTAACTGAATGTCTGAATAGTAGATTAAATTTGAGATTTTCATATTAAAACAGTGAGTATACTTATGTACCATGTCATATGTTTAATGCCTCCCAGGAAACTCCACAATTCTCTGGCATGGACTGTCTCACCACTCCCTCTTCAGTGTATCCTGAGCCTTAGCAACAGGCATTATTCTGTAGATATATTCACTGGGACACAATTCTATAGCTTTGCATTTTGACTGGTTGTGGTCTTCTATAAAGCTTTCCTGTTACAAAGAGAAGTTTCCTCCAAGAGGGGTGATTATGACACTTCTCTGTGGGCAAAGGGACAAGTGATTGGTATTAAGGTGGAGATGATTCTGTTTTAATAATTTGTTGTTACTTGTCCTCCAAGATGTATAATTTTACTAGCCCTAGGCAATTGACTGGGCTTCCAGCTTCAGACATGGATTCTTTCTTAGAGAACAAATCTTCATTAATATTACATTTCTTTAAAATGAATTTATCCTTAAATATTTATTTGAAATTCGCTTCCAAAAATACTTCGTTCTATTTTGTGCTTTATATCTCAATATGATTTTATTATTAATGACCATGAGTCTATGTCATGTCCTTTTGTTAAGTATAGCAGGTTATTTTTACCTTGAGCAGTGTTCATGTTTTGTCCTTATTAAGAGTATATCTTTATTATGTTATCTGTTTGTAGTTACTAGCCACATATTCTAACATTTAATATGATTGAAGATGGCAGTCAACTACATTCCTTAATAATGATCTCCCTTTACAGACAAAATTAAAAATACAGTGGTATTCATTCATTCATTGCATATAAAACTGAGTACCTAACACATTTTAAAAATGAACTAAGGAAAAAAAATCCACTTATGTCTCCTTTTTAGAGGTCAAAAGAAGTAAGGATCTTCATGCATTGTTTACATTTTTACATTGTCAATGTAGAAAGGGAAAACACATTGAGGAGATGCAGAAGTTTACAGTATATGTCAATAATTAGTTATTACACATAGTAATCAAACCTACCATAATCTACTGTCTATGCTTCCATATCGACAGCTTAAATATTGCAAATTTTCATTGTGTTGCTCAGTATACTATTTTCAGTACTGTTATCCTCAATCATAATAGCAATGTCTGCTGGATTTTGTTGTCACTTCTGTTTGTTTGTTTGTAATGCACTGTTTTTATGGTTTACAAATTTCATGCTTACCATTCATGTTCCAGGATTAATTTGAAAATGGTTATAGCATTATAGGAGATTTCAATGGAGTGCAAGCATGATCCCTACTATAGAATAATCTTTATGTATTGAAAATGTCTCCTAAGCTCTCATCACAAACTTACAGTCCTTCTCCTCCCATTGACACAATTGTAAATCATTGCTTAATTTCTACATAGAATGACACTGTATGATGTTGACACCATGTCTCTTCTAATTCCTGTATATCTCATGCATCTTAGTTTATGTCAGTCTATAATAAAATTTTAATATTGTAACTTAAATGTTTTAACTTCATGTTCTAACATTTCTTCTGTTAAGGTTTTAATTAATTTCTGATAAATGATTCTTACATGTAACTTTTAGGTTATTATAAATTATATCATATTTATCATTATTTTACTTCTAAAATGCTTGTTGCATACAGCCTTACAAAGATGTTTTTACATCAAGTTTCTGATAATGAACTTGATATCCAATATCAGAAGGTATAGAAAAATGTGAAAATTATGATAGGGTATAGAAACATGGTTAATTGGAAAGGCTGAAAGCTAGAAGATGATATTGTCCCATAAAGCAGGACACAGAACTTGAAGCTAAGCCAAAGAGAAGAGCAAAATTCATCCAGCATTCTCAAAGAGGGAGGACAGATAAATTATATCCTGGGTTGAGGATGTTTAGATAAAGGGAAACATGAATCTTTTTTTTTTTTTTCCTGAGAAAATAATGGGAACCTGAGAACCTATGCTTACAGAAGTAAGAAGAGAGCAGCACTTGACAATACATGAGAGAGTAGATTAGTAAACATCTTTACATGTTCTGAATTTTTAAAATATGGACCTTAATTTGTGTCACTTTCATTTATCACTGATTAATTATATAAGTAGAAGTGTAAAACTTCTTTCAAATTTCTATTTACATTGGTGTATTTTATCAAGAATGTCTATTTTACACACACACACATATACACAAAGAGAGAGAGAGAGAGAGAGAGAGAGAGAGAGAGAGAGAGAGAGAGAGAGAGAGAGAGAGAGAGAGAGAGAGATCAAAAGATGGGAAGGGAGATAAGTAACTGTTCAGGGAATAGAGTCCTTAACTGCAAGAATGATGGGCCTGTTGTGAGCATAGAGCTGAAAGGTTTGTACTTGGGACTAGACTGATAGAAAATTGAAAAAATGAGCTACCAAAGTAAAACACTAAATTTCAAAGGGATACAAAATAGTAACAAGATTTATGCATATTTGGTGAAAATATGATCTTAGATATAAATTATAAAATATGACATGGTATGCTCCCATTAGTAAGATATTTTTATAACTTGTGAAAATATACATGTGCTGTTCTACTTTATGCTATTCCAAAATAGTTTAGAAAATTGTTCTTATAGAAAAATATGATTTTCTTGTGAAAGATTGAATAACTTGCATGCATGGCTTTGAGGAAATTTTTCTGTACTGTTGTATTCTTTACTATTCTAGGATAACATACTAGAAAGTGTGCCCTAATGCATTTCTCTATAATTTTTCTTTTTCTTTTTTTCTTTTTTCAGGTTTTGTTTAATTTAATGTTCTCTATTTAACATCTGCACTGAATACTGACATCCATTTGCCACATGTGTCATATTTTAGGATATAAAGTTAAATGGGCAATTAAGATCACTATAATAAAGTAGGCATATTAAACCCCAACTCCCTTGATAGAGCCAGTAGGGTGTCTTTATATTGTTTGTTTGTTTTTGAGACAGGGTTTTACTGCACAGCCCTATTTTTGTGGAACTCATTCTGTAGACCAGGTTGGCCTTGAACTCAGAGATCTATATGCTTTCTGCCTCTTGGGTGCTGGGATTAAAGGTGTTTGATACCAAGGCCAGCACATAGGTGTCTTTCTTTATCTCTCAATCTGGTTATGAAGTTTTGGATGATGCTGGTGAAGTTGGGTTGCTCACTGTAGTAGGGCACTGACATTTCCTCATGATACCTGGAGCTAGGGTACTGGGTTGCCCAAATACTGAGAGACAAGGAGACCCTCTTGTTTTTATTATTATTTTTATTAGGTATGTTCTTCATTTACATTTCCAATGCTATGTCCCCCATACCTCCGCCACTCCCCTACCAACCCAATCCCAATTCTTGGCCCTGGCATTCCCCTATACAGGTGCATATAAAGTTTTCAAGATCAATGGGCCTCTCTTTCCACTGAGGACCGACTAGGCCATCTTCTGATAAGTATGCAGCTAGAGACACGAGCTCCAGGGGTACTGGTTAGTTCATATTGTAGTTCCACCTAGAGGGTTGCAGATCACTTTAGTTCCTTGGGTACATTAACTAGCTCCTCCATTGGGGGCCCTGTGATACATTCAATACCTGACTGTGAGCATCCACTTCTGTGTTCGCCAGGCACCAGCATAGCCTCACAAAAGACAGATATATCAGGGTCCCTTCAGCAAAATCTTGCTGGCCTATGCAATGGTGTCTGCATTTGGAGACTGATTATGGGATGGATGCCCTGGTGCAGCAGTCTCTAGATGGTCCATCTTTACATCTCAGCTCCAAACTGTGTATCTGTAACTACTTCCAAGGGTGTTTTGTTCCTAATTCTAAGAAGGGGCAAAGTGTCCACACTTTGGTCTTCGTTCTTCTTGAGTTTCATGTGCTTTGCAAATTGTATCTTATATCTTGGGTATTCTAAGTTTCTGGGCTAATATCCACTTATCAGTGATTACATATCATGTGAGTACTTTTGTGATTGGGTTACCTCACTCAGGATGATGCCCTCCAGCTCCATCCATTTGCCTAGGAATTTCATAAATTCATTTTTTTAATAGCTGAGTATTACTCCATTGTGTAAATGTACCACATTTTCTGTATCCATTCCTCTGTTGAGGGACATCTGGGTTCTTTCCAGCTTCTGGCTATTATAAATAAGGCTGCTATGAACATAGTGGAGCATGTGTCCTTCTCACTGGTTAGAACATCTTCTGGATATATGCCCAGGAGAGGTATTGCGGGATCCTCTCATAGTACTGCGTCCAATTTTCTGAGGAACCTCCAGACTGATTTCCAGAGTGGTTGTTCAAGCTCGCAATCCCATTAAAAATGGAGGAGTGTTCTTTCTCCACATCCTTGCCAGCATCTGCTGTCACCTAAATTTTTTAACTTATCCATTCTGACTGGTATGAGGTGGAATCTCAGGGTTGTTTTGATTTGCATTTCCCTGATGATTAAGGATGCTGAATATTTTTTCAGGTGCTTCTCAGACATTTAGTATTCCTCAGGTGAGAATTCTTTGTTGTGCTATGAGCCCCATTTTTAATGGGGGATATTTGATAATCTGGAGTCCACGTTCTTGAGTTCTTTATATATAGATAGATATAGATAGATTAGATATAGATATAGATATAGATATAGATATAGATATAGATATAGATATAGATATAGATATAGATATAGATATAGATATAGATATAGATATAGATATAGATATATAGATATTGCATATTAGTCCCCTATCTGATTTAGGATAGGTAAAGATCCTTTCCCAATCTGTTGGTGGCCTTTTTGTCTTATTGTCCTTTTCTTTTGCGTTACAGAAGCTTTGCAATTTTATGAGGTCCCATTTGTTGATCGATCTTACAGCACAAGCCATTGCTGTTCTCTTCAGGAATTTTTCCCCTGTACCCATATCTTCGAGGCTTTTCCCTACTTTCTCCTCTATAAGTTTCAGTGTCTCTGGTTTTATGTGGAGTTCCTTAATCCACTTAGATTTGACCTTAGTACAAGGAGATAGTAATGGATCAATTCGCATTCTTCTACATGATAATTGCCAGTTGTGCTAGCACCATTTGTTGAAAATGCTGTCTTTTTTTCCACTGGATGGTTTTGTCTGTTGCTATACCAGTACCATGCAGATTTTATCACAAATGCTCTGTAATACAGCTTTAGGTCAGGCATGGTGATTCCACCAGAGTTTCTTGTATCCTGGAGAAGTTTTTGCTATCCTAGGTTTTTTGTTATTCCAGATGAATTTGCAGATTGCCCTTTCTAATTTGTTGAAGAATTGAGTTGGAATTTTGATGGGGACTGCATTGAATCTGTATATTGCTTTTGGTAAGATAGCCATTTTTACTATATTGATCCTGCCAATCCATGAGCATGGGAGATCTTTCCATCTTCTGAGATCTTCTCTAATTTCTTTCTTCAGAGGCTTGAAGTTCTTGTCATACAGATCTTTCACTTCCTTAGTTAGAGTCACGCCAAGGTATTTTATATTATTTGTGACTATTGAGAAGGGTGTTGTTTCCCTAATTTCGTTCTCAGCCTGTTTATTCTTTGTGTACAGAAAGGCCATTGACTTGTTTGAGTTAATTTTATATCCAGATACTTCACTGAAGCTGTTTATCAGGCTTAGTGGTTCTCTGGTGGAATTTCTAGGGTCACTTATATATACTATCATATCATCTGCAAAAACTGATATTTTGACTTCTTCCTTTCCTATTTGTATCCCCTTGATCGCCTTTTGTTGTCCCATTCCTCTGGCTAGGACTTCAAGTACAATGTTGAATAGGTAGGGAGAAAATTGGTAGCCTCATGTAGTCCTTGATTTTAATGGGATTGTTTCCAGCTTCCCACCATTTACTTTGATGTTGGCTACTGGTTTGCTGTAGATTGCTTTTATCATGTTTAGGTATTGGAATTGAATTCCTGATCTTTCCAAGACTTTTATCATGAAGGGGTGTTGGATTTTGTCAAATGCTTTTTCAGCATCTAACGAGATGATCATGTGTTTTTTGTCTTTGAGTTTGTTTATAAAATGGATTACGTTGATGGATTTCCGTATATTAAACCATCCCTGCATCCCTGGAATGAAACCTACTTGGTCAGGATGGATGATTGTTTTCATGTATTCTTGGATTAAGTTAGGGAGAATTTTATTGAGTATTTTTGCCTTGATATTCATAAGGGAAATTGGTCTGAAGTTCTCTTTCTTGGAGACCCTCTTTTAAACTGCTCAACGACAAGACTCATGGGTCTTTACAATAGCTCTTCTCGATTAGAATTCTGGCAATAATTTAAAGGGCAAATTTATACTAGATGGGATCCAAAAACATTAAAACATTAAAATAAATAAATATATAAAAAGTTTACCCAGGCTCACGGGTCATGGGGTTAAGTTGTTTTAAGAATTCCATTTTATTTTTCAGGACACTAATTTCTTTTAGGATCCTGAAGTGTAGCCAGTGTCTTGGTCCTCAGTTATTCCTTTCATTCTGGTAGAAACTGTGTTGATATAGACAAAATTCCAATTAATTACATGTGGTATTAACCTGCTTTTGGCTTTCTGAGCTGCTCTTGGTTTCATCCTGAGTTTTGCTTTCTGCCCCTTCCAATGGAGATGAGGTAGCACAGCAATTAGACAGAGAATTTTTTTTTTTTTACTTTGGTGAACTCAAGTCATGGTTATATGCAATGGTTGAAAAATACACTAAAGCAATCTTTTTATTTTGAAAATAGGCAAGTGTGAGACACTTGCTCCTGGTGCATGATACACTTATTCCTGGTGCAGAGGACTAGAATTTGGTCCTCAGCACCCACATGTGTGGTCTCAGAACTGTACATGTGCATAAGCATGCACACACACACACACACACACACACACTTATCAACTGTTCACTTCATGGCAGCTTGCAATGAACTCTCCATGTTTATTGCCTTTGTTAACATTTCATGAAATAATAATATAAAAAACAAAAACAAAAACAAAGAACACTGCTTGTTATACCAAACTTCGACAGGACAACATAAATAATTTAATTATGCTCCTTTTAGTTTATAAGGCCAATTTTCTTCTTAATTTATCTAATAAATACATCTTTCTTTTTTTTAATTTTGATTAGGTATTTTCTTAATTTACATTTCCAATGCTTTCCCAAAAGTCCCCCATACCCTCCCCCCCACACTCCCCTACACACCCACCCCCACTTCTTGGCCCTGGCATTCCCCTGTACTGAGGCATATAAAGTTTGCAAGACCAATTGACCTCTCTTTCCACTGATGGACTACCAGGCCATCTTCTGATACATATGCAGCTAGAGACATGAGCTCCAGGGGGTACTGGTTAGTTCATATTGTTGTTCAGCCTATAGGGTTGCAGACCTCTTTAGCTCCTTTGGTACTTTCTCTAGCTCCTCCATTGGGGGGCCTGGGGCCAATCCAATAGCTGACTGTGAGCATCCACTTCTGTGTTTGCTAGGCCCCAGCATAGCCTCACAAGAGACAGCTATATCAGGGTCCTTTCAGCAAAATCTTGCTAGTGTATGCAATGGTGTCAGCGTTTGGAAGCTGATTATGGGATGGATCCCAGGGTGTGGCAGTCTCTAGATGGTCCATCTTTTCGTCACAGCTCCAAACTTTGTCTCTGTAACTCCTTCCGTGGGTGTTTTGTTCCCAATTCTAAGAAGGGACAAAGTGTCCACACTTTGGTCTTCATCCTTCTTGAGTTTCATGTGTTTTGCAAATTGTATCTTATATCTTGGGTGTTCTACATATAAATACATTTTTCTATATGAACGTTAAAATATTTGCAGATTTGCAGATTATTTACTTAGCAATGGCTGCAGTACTATGGTTTAAGTTTTATTGATTTTATCACAGTTTTAAAACATTTTATTTTAAGCAGTTTTCACTTTGAGGTTTATTTAATGTTTTTAATATCTGCCTTTTAAGATTTAAAATGAGCCCAGTCACATGTGCTACATGTGAGTGGTGGGCCTTTGTCCAGGCCATGGTCACACATTGGTTGGTGGTCCAGTTTTTGAGAGTCTCCCAGGGCCCAGTTAGTTGATTGTTGGTCTTCGTGTGGGGTCCTTATCTAATTTGGGTCTCTCAACCATCTTCCAACTCTTCCATAACACTCCCCAAGCTCCAGCTAATATTTGGCTGTGGGTCTCTGAATTGCTTCCCATTGGTTGCTGGGTGGAGCCACTCAGAAGACAGTTATGTTAGGCTGCTATGTGCAAGCATATGGAGTATCATTAATAGTGACAGGGACTGTTTCTTACCCATGCAATGGGTTTCAATTTAGACCCGTCATTGGTTAGCCATTCCCTCTGTCTTTGACCTAACTTTGTCTGCATACATTCTGTAGGCAGAACACATTTTGGGTTGAAGGTTTTATCGGTGGGTTGCTGTTCTTATTTCTCCACTTGGAGACTTGCTAAGCTACAGGAAGTGGCTACTTCAAGATCCGTACCCCCAATGATAAGAGTTTTAGCTAGAGTCACCCCCATAGACACCCTGTGGCATCTCTGTCCCAGGTCTCTGGCAAGTCCTAGAGATTGCTACCACCACTGATTTTCATTCTTTTTCCTCTCCTCTCCATACAGCTGATCATCCACCTGCCCATGCCCCACTTCCCTCACAATCCCATTTCCCACTCACTTCACTCCCTCCCTTGACTGCTGATATTTATTTTATTCTCCTTCTGAGAAAGATTGAACCATTCTTCTTTAGGCCCTCCTTGTTATTAGGGTTTGCTGGGTCAGGGGATTATAGTATATTTGTCCTGTACTTTATGACTACTTTTACTTATAAATAAGTACATACCATGTCTGTCCTTTTAGGTCTGGTTTACTTCACTGTTTCTGGTTCAATCCATTGACATGAAAAACTCAGGATATCCTCAGTCTTAATAGCTAAGTAGTATTCCATTGTGTAAATGAACCACATTTTCTGTATCCATTCTTCTATTGTGCAACATTTCTGACTATTACTAATAAGGCCACTATGAACATAGTGAAACACAGGCCCCTGTGGCATGGTGGAGACTATTCTGAGTATATGCCCAAGAGTGGTAAAGGTAGAAGTATTCACAATTTTCTGAGAAACCGCCAAACTGATTTTCAGAGTGATTGTATAAGTTTGCACTACCAGCAGCAGAGAAGGAGTATTCCCCTTGCTCCACATCTTTAACTGTGTGGGCTGTCTCTTGTGTTTTTTATCTTAGATATTCTGATGGGTGCAAGGTGGAATCTGTGTTGCCTTGATTTGTATTTCCAAGGCAATGAAGGTCCTTAAATATTTTTTAGAAGTTTCTCAATCAGTTTACCACTACACTGCTATCTTCCACATCTATGAGACCCCTTAGAACTTGCAGTTTCTCCAGGTCATGTGTGTCTGCTCTGCCTTTCTTCTTCTTCCTCCTCCTCCTCCTCCTCTGTGTCCTCTCCCTCTTCCATGTTCTTCTTCTTCTCTCCCCCACCTTCCTCTCCACCTTCCCTTTTATCTGCCCAATCATCAGCTCTCTTTATTTTACAAATTAAAGTGGGAAGCAGGTTTCCAGGAAGACACCTGCATGCTGACTCAATTCTTGTTTACAACCACTCACAGGAGAACAGAATTAACATCAAATAAATTTAGCCCCAGGGCTATCTACCAGTACACTAATTCTGAAGGAAGGGAAATTATCTCTTGTATCAAACACAAAATATTGGTATCTATATGCAATAACTGAAGATTTAATCATGAGTAAGATATGTGAACTGAACAGACTTGTTCCTTGCACATAGTGTTTAGTGATAAAACTTTAGAGTAAATTAGTAGTAGGGACTTCTGTTGTTTAAAAGAGCAGTAGAATGTATAAATCAGGAAGTGAATGATTGTGATTTTGTATCATTGCAAAGCAATTATAAAATGAATAGTACAAAAATCAAATAAGCTGATTTACTGTGTAACACTGGAGAAATGATTGCACCATGTAAGGAGAAAATGATTATTTCCTGAGTATTCTTTCCTTCAAATTTTACTTTAAGAAATGTATTACTGGTCTACTTTCTTAACAATGAATCAACATGAATTCATGGAACAAAACCGCAAAAGAAAATAAAGAAGTCTTACATTAATATAAACCGAAACAGATCAATCCCAAATCACTTCAAATAAATTATAAGCAAGGAATAATCTAAGTTACTTTGAATGTGTTACTTAAGAATATACATTGTATCAAAATTAAAAAAAAAAAGGAGAAGAAAAAGAATTTGTAGTTTAGTACTTCTTGTGTTGGTAAAGGCATGGTCATTCCGAAGTAGTGAATTTGTGCATATGGAAATACAGAAATAAGTGAGTGTATTTTTGTTACAAATATCAAGGTTTGTCCAATTAGATAATGGAAATGCAAATGTGAAATGAAGAAAGCCAGAAGAGTCAAGCATCCATCTTCATTAGTTATGTTGGCTGAAATATAGAAGAAACCATGGTGATGTAGCAATGAATATCCCTGGAGCACATGACATATTTGAAATTCACTGTGAGGATGCATGCTATTTTCCCAGTAATCATTAAGATACTTCATTAACAGACAGACCTGATTTTTTTTCATATGAAATCTAAGGATTTGTAATGAATTATCTGAAAAAAACAAGTCAGTTTTAAAGTCCTTTAACTATTCCACACTTAGAATTTTTAGCATTGCAATAAGTACTAGATCATATTTAATTAAGTGCAAGTGAATCTGTAATACTAATGAAAAATGGGCAATTGAATGTGGATTAAAGATAAACTGTTGCAAGCATTATAATCTGACTAATAAAGGTTGAAAAGATATAGGAAGGTAGTTACCTTCCTATACTTTAAAGATCCATAATCATTCTAGAGGGTCCCCCCACCTCTTACTTCTTTAGGTTGCCTCTTTCCCTTCTTTCTGCTGGCCCTCTGGGCTTCAGACATGCCCTCTCCATTACCTGATCATGTTCCCTCCTTCCCCCCACCCCTTCCCCTCTCCCATCCAGAGGTGAGAGACTCCAAGGTCTCAAAGGGAGAGATCTTGGATGAAGTTGTCCACAGTGGGGAGGGAAAACATGGAAAGTCCACCTCTAGTAGAAAGACAGGACACCAAGTGGAGGGATGGAGTTGCCATCTCACAGTCAAAAGCGCTGACACAGAATTGTTCCTGTCTGAAAGAACTTCTGGGACAAAGATGGAGAAGAGCATGAGAGAAAGGAAGTCCAGCAACAGGCTCAAATTGGGATCCAACTCAAGTGAACTCTTGTTACTGATGGTGTGGTGTGCTTGGAGGCAAGAATCTAGCATGGCTGCCCTCTGAGAGGCCCAACAAGCAGCTGAAAGAGTCAGATGCAGAAACTATCAAGCAAACAATGGAGAGAAGCCAGGGATTCCCTGGTTGTTGAATTTGGGAAAACCTGGAAGAAGCTGAGGAGGAGATAGCCCCATGGGAAGACCAGTAATCTCAATTGACCTGGACCCCTGAGATCTCTCAGACACTGAGCCACCAACCAGGCAGCATACACCAGGTGGTATGAGGCCCTTGACACATAAACAACAGGCCTGCCTGGTATGGCCTCAATGTGAGAAGATGCACCTAACCCTCAAGAGCCTTGAGGCCCTATGAGTGGGGAGGTCTGTTGAGGTGCGTTGGGGAGTGAGGACCTTCTCTTAGAGACAGGGGTGGGGCTGGGGTGAGGGAGGAGGGATAAGGGACTGGGGACAGACTGAGAGGTGGATGAAGACTGGATTGTAAAAAAGGATTAATAATAATAATAATATCCATAATCATACACAGAAGAGAAGACTTACTTGGAAATGTAAAGAAAAACATCTAGATAAATTTATAAAACAACCACCACCACACTGAATACTAATGGTTCTGGAAAATTAATCAATAGTATAAAAAAAATCAAGTCATGATTTTTGATGACTTTTTCTAAAATAGGCTTCCCATTTTTCTCAAGTTTCCTGACAAATGTTAGTAATCATACTAAATCATATTAGAATCATATTAAAAGGTTCATTCATCCTAAGGTTGAAAATTTATTATACAACCCTTTGAAAGAAGAATCTTCTAAAAACTTTCTGCCATTTTTACAGCTCTTGACTTTTTCTTGAGTATGAAGACCAAACACTGAGAAGTCCTGGTAAGTATTTTTTTTCTCCATTCTCTATGGAAGAGGAAGCCCATACCTTGAAAACTTATCCTTAGATAACTATCTCCTGTCACAAAGACAGACGTTTTATGTTCTCTTTGTTACAACCAGGTATAAAATCAAGATTGTCTACTGTTCTTACATTCTAAGACTTTAAAATTCTCTAGCCATTTCCCTACATTTACAGCTGTGTCATTAATATTTATGACTTCTCTCTACCTTATGTTCTAGTCAGAAACAAATTTCACTTTATATATCTAACTTGCACAATACAACATTCTATTTGCTAAAATACTGGATATTTGCATAGGCTCTATTTTTCTCTTATCCTTCTCTATTACATTACTGAAAATATTAATTACATAATAAAAAACTGATAAAGCATAGTGTTTACCTGCCATTTTACTACACAGATATTAATTTACACAAATATAAGAAAAAGTGAGAGATACAGATCAGACAAAAGGATGATAAAACTTGAAAAATGATAAATGGGTTCTGAAAATTACAAGTGCCATTGCTGTTAAATTTATAAAAACTTAAATATATTTTCTAATAAATTATTTAACTAATATTTAAAAATAATAAAAGTCCCCATTTTTATTAACAAGTGTGGCGCCACAATAGTTTGAGAAGCTAAAATAGGAATATTTGAATTGGGGGTCAAGTATAATCTTTATTACTTCTAAAGATAATATTGAAACATGGCAATATTATTAGGGAATCAAATGGTGTTTTTAAAATGAACATAGATTGACTGTGGAATTCATCAGCACTGAATCACCTTTCAGTTTTGAAGGTCAAAATCTAAGAGTGTATTTTCTAATATAAATCTCTTCTGCATTGGCTATGAATGAGTCCATGGACACCTAGCAGTTATTTTAATTTCAGAGACCTTTATGTGGCATGCTGAATAACCAGCATGCAAGGGTATGTATGCAAGGGTGAAAGTATTCTTCAGTTATGTTCACCACTGTAAACTATTTCTACCTTTATTGTTGATTAGACTTATCTGAAGTTTTAGAATGAGATGAAATGGCTCAGACTGCTGTGTCTATTCCATTGTTAAACTGCCCTTGAAAAGTGGACATTGATTTTATGTTAATGTAAAAGTACTTGGGAAGATAGTTCACTAAAATAATAAATCGAAATTTACGTAAGAGGTTTGAGGTTCAAATCCAAGATCCAATGATCCAATGGAACTATTTGTTTGGCTTCTGATGGTCACACACAGCAAGAGCAGCATGTGTTGGAGTTAGAACACTGTGAGGCAAAAAAAAAAAAAAAAAAAAAAAAAGTGTTCTAGAGAGCAGATATATCTCCAGTGACTAAGGAGATGTTGAATAGGCCTTGCCTTTCTGATGCTTCTAGGCATCACCTTGAAAATGAAGCAAAAAAAAATTATATCTATTGTGCTTTTTGTTTGGTTGGTTTGGTTTGGTTTGTTTTTTGAGACAGGGTTTCTCTGCCCTGGCTGTCCTGGAACGCACTTTGTAGACCAGCTGGTCTGGAACTCAGAAATGCACCTGCCTCTGCCTCCTGAGTGCTGGGATTAAAGGCGTGTGCCACCACGCCTGGCTAAAACATTATATCTTTAACTGGTTAGTCATGTCATTGTTTGGCCTAAGTTCAATATACTTTCCCGTATGCTTGTACTTCTTAGACTCAAACAGGAGGCTGCTTATTGCCTTAACTGATTTAGAGCTCTACTAACAGCTGAAGTACAAAAGCCTGTTTTTGAAGTAGTTTTGAAGGGTGGCAGTGAATTGTATCTATTCAATTATAAGACTATCATCTTTCTATTTCATGAAAGTAAATACTGGTTAGTAGGACATATAAAATCCTCATATTACATACAGGGTGCTTATGTCATTTTGAAAACATTGCAAGTTTTAATATCTTGAGAACAGAAATGATCAGTGACTGTATTAAAGATTCTACAAGGCTGACTGAGTGATTGGGACTTTGTGATTGAAAAGAGTAGGAATATTAAAAATCTAAAATGTAATTCCTTAAAATCTATTCTTTGTCAAATTCTATGTCTTGTCCCAATCCCATTTTGACCAATAGCTCAATCATTTTGTAATGATTGAACAGATGTCAAAAACTCAAAATCTAAGAATGGCCTAAGATGACATTAGTGAACTGTAACAGATTTGCCAACCAACTTGTTATTCTCACAAATGTATTTGAGAAAGTATCTTGACTTACTGCTTTATTTTGTTTTTCCATTACAAAAATGTCATGAAACTATTTCATTGTCAGAATGTGCTCTTGCAGCCGGGCGTGGTGGCGCACGCCTTTAATCCCAGCACTCGGGAGGCAGAGGCAGGCGGATTTCTGAGTTCGAGGCCAGCCTGGTCTACAAAGTGAGTTCCAGGACAGCTAGAGATATACAGAGAAACCCTGTCTCAAAAAACCAAAAAAAAAAAAAAAAAAAAAAAAAAAAAAAAAAAAAAGAATGTGCTCTTGCAGGCAACCTGAATGTATGTTCGTGGGCCATATTCAATCATAGTTGGCAGAATAATAAACTATCTCGTATTTCCTCTATTCATGAAAGTATGTTTTGTACTGACAGTTCCAGTCTTCACATGGGACCTCACAATGATTTACTTTTAGAGGCATAGTCATGGAATGAGTGTCTGATCCAAAGACAGGCCCCTTTTTCCTAGCTGTTGCTCTCTTAGGTTAGAGTGAGTTTTTCCTGAGTCCCTGTGGTCCTTTGAGAATTTACAATAGTCTGTTGGTTTGTTCTGACCTGGTGGTTTGAGTTTTTCATTATTTTGACTTTAAAATACTTAGAAATTTGTTCATTTTTATTTGCTTTTGCCATATTTAGACAGGATATTCATTTATATTTGTTTTGTCATCATGGGACAGAGCATTCTTTTATTGGCTAAAATTTGTGTTTTCTATTGACATTCTAATATCTAAATCTACGTTTCTTTCTGTGTCGTCTTCTAGTGTTCACACTTTTACTCTTTTGTATTAGAAAATTTTGAGAACCTTATGATAAACATGGCCAAGATAACAGGCACTAGGTCTCTCCAGGCCAACATGATGAGGTGATTTGGGGGTCAGAGTAAGTCCCCATTGTGTAAAAATTGCCTCATGGAGATAGCCATTATAATATATGGGGAGGGATGGCATACCATTCCATGGTGAGAAGAACCTTATTTGCTCATATGATATGAAAAGAAAAGGAGTGATGACTTTTCTTCATGCTTCTCACATTTCTATGAACGTTGCATGAACTTATAACCAGAGTGGGAAGTGTCCGCAGTGCATGTCTTGAAAAAAAGTTGCTCTCATAAGTAGCACGAAATGTTATCTGGAAGATAACATCCTGAGTGAGGTAACCCAATCACAAAAGAACACACTTGATATGCACTCATTGATAACTGGATATTAGCCCAGAAACTTAGAATACCCAAGATACAATTTGCAAAACAAAAGAAAATCAAGAAGAAGAAAGACCAATGTGTGATACTTCATTCCTCCTTACAATAGGGAACAAAATACTCATGGAAGGAGTTACAGAGACAAAGTTTGGAGCTAACATGAAAGGATGAAACATCCAGAGACTGCCCAACCCAGGGATCCATCCCATAATCAGCCACCAAACCCAGACACTATTGCATATGCCATCAAGATTTTGCTGAAAGGACCCTGATATAGACGTCTCCTTTGAGGCTATCCAGTGCCTGGAAAATACAGAAGTGGATGCTCACAGTCATCTATAGGATGGAACACAGGGCCCCCAATGGAGGAGCTAGAAAAAGTACCCAAGGAGCTGATAGGGTCCCCAACACTATAAGTGGAACAACAATATGAACTAACCAGTTCCCCCAGAGCTCATGTCTCTAGCTGCATATGTAGCAGAAGATGGCCTAGTCAGGCATCATTGGGAAGAGAGGCCCCTTGGTCTTGTAAAGTTTATAAGTTTATATGCCCCGTACAGGGCCAAGAAGTGGTAGTGGGTAGAAACAAACCCCAAGATGTAACATAATGATTTTGATCTTCAGAATAGTCAAGAAAAGAAATAGAAAGAATAGTATAGGAGGCAGAAAGCCAAGGAAGAATAAAATGATTAGTAAAACAAACTTCACTTGTTGCTCAAGTTTTTTTTTATGTGTGATAAATGTGATAACTTAACATAAAAATATGCTCAAAATGGAGAAAGTATAGAATATTGTCATAATGGCTTTTTGTTGTTCTTTGGAACACTAAAATTGAAATTCTTGGTAATATATTTAAAACCATGTTTGACTATTTTAATTGAAATTTAAAAACACCTAAGAAGAGAAATTATGAAATTGTTAACTTGTAAAAGCTAGTTTTGTATAGTGTTACAAGATATTAAAGACCAAAATCTAATTAAATTTTTAAAAGATTATGTCAAACTGAATATTTATTCTTTAACTCTAGCTGTCCTTTCCCTCTGTCCCTATTGTCTTTCTCTGAGCAGGAGAAATTTTTATAGGAAGACAATATTGGAATGGTTTGTTTTAAGAAATCCTAGAAAAGGAAATGATACAATAATCCTGTATTATCAATACTAACTAAAAACAGAAAAACAAAACAGAAAACAAAAACAAACAAATGAGAGAATAAAACCAAAACTAAAACTTTGATTATGGCGTTTTCAGTCCTCTGGATTTCTAAGGCATTTCAGATCAACATTTTGAGCTAAATTGTATGGTTTCTTTTTTAAATACGGAGTTTTACTCTGACAATTATAGACCATACTATGTAGACTCTACGTGCTCTAGGCTGGTCTTAAACTTACAGATATATGACTGCTTCTGCATTCCAAGCCCTAGGATGAAAGGCTTGTGCAGCCACACCAAACAAAGTAGAATTTTTTGAGTTTGTATTGAAATTAGCTTTGTAAAACAACTCTGCTGATTAGTTCTTAAGACATGAAAATATTTTAAATTAAGTTTATATAATATAATCTTCCTTTTGATTCTTTTGCCTTCTCTGTGCCCTTTTTGAACATCAAAAATTCAAAAAAAGTAAATTTCTATCTTTTTGTTTGTTTGTTTGTTGGTTTGTTAAAAGTAGATCCTGTTTGAACAGGTTTTGTGTGTTACTGGTAATTGTTTTCATGTACCTATTAAAGTATTAATGGATTTTTTTGCTAATTGTAAGCCTGTGTCTGTGATTTAATATTTAATATTGCTACATTAACACAAGAAACTATTGTCATACTTTTTCAGACATAAGAAAACAGTCTAAAACATGAAGTTTACATAAAACATAAAATTACTACAAGTTTCAGAATCTAACCTAATAAGCAGGATATCTTAATATGCTCCATTGTGTTATAAATGGAATCACATTTCTTTCAAATTTTTAATTTGTTTTATTGTAGAAATAATATAATATTTTTGTTAAAACATTGGCATAAACATATTAAAATAAACATATATTCATATAACTTTACAAAAATATATATTGTTTGTTTTCAGAGCATGGTGAGAATATTTATTTGCTAATATTTGGGATTTTTCTATTAACATTCTTCAAATATATAAATCAACCTTCCCTTCTGTGTTCTCTCAGTATAACTAAACTATATATTAAGAGAGAGAAAAATATATTAAATGATCATATTTGTTAGATAGAGATTATGAGCTGTTTTTACAATAAAATTTCACACCAAAAAAGAGTAAGTTGTCACAAAGTTGAAGTTATTTAATTATTAGAATCCCTTTTATTTATTGTACAACAGAAGCTTTAGAATATTTCTGGCTCTAACTGTCTCAAGAGCCTAAGTTCAACAACGGTTACAATTATCTAACTTTAAAAGCACATAATGGGGAATGGAAAGCAAGGAGTTTTCATCAATGTGATCATAATTTAGGGAACAGATAGAAGGATCATCTTCAAGGTATTGGCATGACCTTCAAGTATAGTTGGAAGTGATAAATTCAGAAAATGGAGTAAAATTATTCAATGGTCTTATAAAACATGTGGTGTTAAAGAAAAACACCTTTACTTCTTGTTAAAAACTAATTTTATGTAATATATTCTGCTCAGAATTTTCCATACCTCAACTCTTTTCAGACTGTACCTACCTCCACACCTCCCCAATTCCATCTAGTTTTTCTTGTTTCCATTAGAAAATAGAAAAACAAACAAAAAATAATTAAAAAAAAGAACAAACACACATACAAAAAAATCTCAAAATTGGCAATAATATATAAGCAAAAAGCCAGTAGGAAAAATAAGAAACAAAGGGATACAGACAAACAGAGAGAGAGAGACAGAGAGAGAGAGAGAGAGAGAGACAGACAGACAGACAGACAGACAGAGAGAGAGAGAGAGAGTACAAAAAGACAAAACGTTGAAAAAAACACCTTTGACTTCATTTTCTGTTTTCATCTACTCCTGAGTGTGTGCCTCACACTTAAGTGTGGTTAATATATCCACTGAGATTCCATTGTGACAAACTGTATTTCCCTTTGCATGCAGGTATCCATTGAGATAGCTTCTGAGTGAGAGATAGGGCCAACAGGGCCAATGTCTATTTCCTGGTCTCTACACTTGGCCTTCCATTGGGTTGAATCTCTTCAGACCCACACATGCTGCCACAGTCTCTCTGAGATCATATGTGTTTTTGTCCTGTCATATCTGAAAGATACTGTTTCTCAGAGTCACCCATTGCTTCAGGCTCTTGCAATATTTTTGCCTTCTCTTTGTAGAGCTCCCACAACCCTGAGGGGAAGGAATTTGATGAAGTCAGCCCATAGATGACTAAGTGTTTTGTTTGAGTTCTGGTTTTTCAGGATATTCTAAAATAAGATCCTTATTGTTAAAGGAGTCTATACTGTGTTTCATAATAGGATTTTGCATGATTCAAAATGAGGACTTATTATAGTCATGAACAACTGTCCTCCTCTCATAAAAGAATGCTTTTGATGGTTTTGGTTTGTTTTTGCTTGGGTTTTTTCATTAACCAATTAATTTAATTAATTTTTGGAAATTTGCTATTACTGGACTATGAGGTATTGTGGATCCAAGACAGTTACCTGTTAAGTTTCACATTTGGAAGTGTCTCAGTTAGGGTTTCACTGCTGTGAAAAGACACCTTGACCATGGCAACTCATATAAAGGAAAACAATTAGAGCTGGCTTACAATTTCAGAAGCTCAGTCCATTATCACCATGGTGGTTAGCACAGCAGCATCCAGGCAAACATGATACTGGATGAGCAGAGAGTTGTACATCTTGATCTTCAGGCAGAAGGAGACTGTTTCATACTGGGTATGGAAGGAGCATATATCACATCAAAGCCTACCTCCACAGTTTCTTTAAAAAGGGCACACCTCTTTTTTTTTAATTGGATATTTTCTTTAATAACATTTCAAATGTTATCCTTTTCCAGAATCCCCCTATACCATCAGTCCTCCCCCTGCTTCTAAAAGGGTGTTCCCCAACCCAACCACCCACTCCTACCTTCCTGCCCTATCCTTCCCTACACTGAGGCATCAAGCATTCACAGAACGAAGGGCCTCTTCTCCCATCGAGGCCCAACAAGGCCATCCTCTGCTACATATGTGGCTTGAGCAATGAGTCCCTCCATGTGTACTCTAGTTGGTGGATTAGTACCTTGGAGCTCTGGAGGGTCTGGCTGGCATACCTCTTAAAAGTGCCATTCCTTATAGGCCAAGCATTCAAACACGTGAATATTTGGGGGTCAAACATATTCACATCACCACAAATGATGTACAATAGATTTAGTTTATAGAGTGACTAAAGGAAATCAGTAAAGAAGTGAGCAGAGATCACAAAGGATAGAAGGCAGCACACACAGTACAGAGATGGAAGACCTCCTTGAACACAATGTTGGCACCTCCTTTAATAAAAACAGTTTCCTGGTATTTATTATGATAGAACTAAAATTCTAAAGATTGTTTCATCTAAATCCCTTGTTAGAACACCCATGGAAATTCTCAAACTTATTCAGAATCTTTGTTGCTTCTGGGTGTTTATAATAAAATATTCATGTTTCCTTTAGTAAAGCTATAAATTCCCAGGATGTCATGAAAACAAAACATCATTTTATTATGAATGATTTTTTTCATTTTGATTTTAAAAAGAATAAGAAGAGAACATTGAGTGTAAATACATTCAATGTAATAAGTATACATTATTTTTGATAAAAATGATAAATAATATATTTAATGTTTTATATAAAAATGACTTTTGGTTGATTATCAGGATAGCAATGAAGTTAAATGTTTCAATTTTTTTTCAAAAATACAAAGATAAGGACAAAACCAAAATGATAAAATATTTTTTAATTTATTTTTATTAGATATTTTCTTCATTTACATTTCAAATGCTATACTCAAAGCCACCTATACCCTCCCACCCCCTGCCCTGCTCCCCAACCCACCCACTCCTACTTCATGGCCCTGGCATTCCCCTGTACCGAGGCATATGATCTTCACAATACCAAGGGCCTCTCCTCCCATCAATGTTCAACTAGGCCATCCTCGGCTACTTATGCAACTAGTGACACAACTCTGTAGGGGTACTAGTTAGTTCATATTGTTGTTCCTCCTACAGGGTTGCAGACCCCTTCAGCTCCTTAGGTATTTTCTCTAGTTTCTTCATTAGGGGCCTTGTGTTCCATCCAATAGATGACTGTGAGCATCCACTTCTGTATTTGCCAGGCATTGGCATAGACTCACAAGAGAGAGCTATATCAGGGTTCTATTAGCAAAATCTTTCTGACATATGCAATAGTGCATGAGTTTGGTGGTTGTATATGGGATGGATCTCCCGGTGGGGCAGTCTCTGGATGGTCTTTTCTTCCATCTTAGTTCTGAACTTTGTCTCTGTAACTCCTTCCATGGCTATTTTTCCCCATTCTAAGAAGGAACATAGTATTCACACTTAGTTCTTCCTTCTTGAGTTTCATGTGTTTTGCAAATTGCATCTTGGATATTCTAAGTTTCTGGGCTAATATCTGCTTATCAGTGAGTGCATACCATGTGTGTTCTTTTGTGATTGGGTTACCTCATTCAGGATGATATCCTCCAGATACATCCATTTGCCTAAGAATTTCATTAATTAATTGTTTTTAATTGCTGAGTAGTACTCCATTGTGTAAATGTATCACATTTTTTTATCCATTGCTCTGTTGAGGGACATCTGGGTTCTTTCCAGCTTCTGGTTTATAAATAAGGCTGCTATGAACATATTTTTAAATGATTATAAACTTAAGACTAAAAGAAATATGATATAGCTGCAACCAAGTTGATTAATAAAAGTTTTGTAGGTCAAAACTAAATATATTATGCAAAACAAAAGCCTACCTTTCTATATATCAACAAGATTTTACACTTAAAAAATCTATAGCTTAGACAAAATGGTCTTTCTTATTGTTTTTACTTTTGGTTAGGTTTTAAAGAGATAGCTCCAGCAAAAAAATACTCATGTGATCTAATCCTAAGTACTTAATGTTTTCCAATTAGGCTAAAGTCATCCCTTTTGGAGAATGTACCACCTAAACAGAAAGAAAGGATTCAATCAGAAAGCATTATTCCATATGTTAGAGCATTCCTGCTGAGTTACATGGATTCCACCGAATGTATTCCATGAGATTCTGATTAAACTATTTCTAATATTTGTCATACTATCTAAAGTTTATTCCACCACTCCTGAACCCTATGTGGATTGAAGAAACAACTCATATATTTAAAGATCTATTGAAAATCATTTCTTGTATAAAAAGATTATTGGCTTGTGAGATTACTCAGCAGTTAGAGCTTTAGACATGGAAGGACGAGGACCTGAATTTGAATCTCCAGACACCATGTAAGACCTTGAGGGTCAAAGCCCAGCTTTGACATCCAGTGGAAACTGAGGCAAGGCTGTTTGCTTGGGGCTGGTGATATGCTTTCTGCAAGGCCTGATAGAAAATGTTCTTGGTGACAATAGAGTTGGCAACTGATCTCTCAGTCTTTTCTCTGAGGTCATAAACTAGATTCACTCTAGGCAGTATTTTCTGTGACCTGGGAGAGACTTTGAAGCGGGAGTGGGTGGGTAGAGGAGCAGGATAGGGGGAGGGTATAGGGAAGTTTTGGAATAACATTTGAAATGTATGTAAAGAAAGTGTCTAATAAAAAATAATTTAAAAAAAGACTCTGAACACTTTGAAAAAAGAAAAAGAAGGAAGAATCACACACACACATACACACACACTCATACACATACACACATTCAGATAGACACACACACACATATTCAGATAGACAGACAGACACACACACACATTCAAATACTGAGTGGCTGGACCTAAGCTATATCCACTTTTACATACATACACATACATTTATTTTGTTGATAGATGGAGCAAAGCTTCTATGAACAGCCTCCAACAACTTAAGTTTTTCTCCTGCAGCTTACATATCCCAGAAAAAATTTTCAAGCAGCATAGAAATTACAATTTATCTATGTTTTATTTTTCTTCTAGTGTATGATTACAAAAAAAAAAACAGTATGATCTTCAATACTTTTACATGAAAAAACATTTTATACAGTGCAGGGGAGGAAAACAAATTATTCTCAAGGACCTACATACTTTTGTAACTAAGTGGCTTGTTATAGATTAGGGAGATTAATGAGGGTAAAGCAAGCATGTTAATTTTCTTAGCCAGTTTTTCTTTAGTGGAAGGCAGCAATTTGTAGGTACAAAGTTAGATCAATTATTTTATTTTGATCTTAAAAGGTACTTATATAAAACTTTTAAAAATCACAAATCTAAAATTGTATATTAAAAAAACAATCATTTCTACTTAAAATCCTCAGGGTACACATCTACTCACTATCAGTTTTTTATTAGATCATATCAGGAATCTGAGGGCAAAGATAGGTACCAGAAATTAATCATCACCTTGATCAGCAGCCCAACCTTAGCAAGAGTCATATCAGAAAAAGCTAGTTAAGTTGACCTTGCTTGACCTTAAAAAGTCCCCAGTTCAACTACTAAGAGTACGCCTTTCTAAATTTCAAACTGTATTCTGAGATTGGCTACAACAAAGCCACCAACAAACATTACAATTTAACTTCACTAACCATCTATCTTTGCAAATTCTTTCTAAGGGTGGTGGGCATTGCTAACAATCTTCATCTGCAAATTCTTTCCAAGGGTCATTAATCTGCATTAGCAGCAATGCTTGAAAAAGATCAAGCATTGTGATTGCTGAGTGCCAGTGATCCTGCCCAGTGCGGAGCTGAAAGCTCTTTTTGGAGTTTTCTTTTTTTTTATTGGATATTTTATGTATTTATATTTCAAATGTTGTTCCATTTCTTGGTTTGCTCTCTGGAAACCCCCTATCCCCTCCCCCACCCCCCTGCTTCTATGAGGGTGCTCCCCTCCCAACCACCCACTTACTCCCACCTCAACACCCTGGCATTCCCCTATGCTGCCTTCCCAGGACCAAGGGCCTCTCCTCTATTGATGCCAGATAAGGCAATCCTCAGCTTCATATGCCGCTGGGGCCATGGTTCCCTCCATGTGAACTCTTTGGTTGGTGGTTTAGTCTCTGGGAGCCCTGGGGGGTGGGGTGGGGTGGGGGTGGGAGTGGTGTCTGTTTGGTTGATATTTTTGTTCTTCCTATGGGGTTGCACCCCATTTAACTCCTTGGATCCTTTCTCTAACTCCTCCATTGGGGAACCCATTGGGGACCCTGTACTCAGTCCATTGTTTGGATAAAAGCATCTGCCTCTGTATTTGTCAGGCACTGCCAGAGCCTCTCAGGAGACAGCAGTTCTTGGCATCAGCAATAGTGTCTGGGTTTGGTTTCTGTGTATGGGATGGATCCCCAGGTTGGGGAATCTCTGGGTATCCTTTTCTTTAGTCTGTGCTCCACACTTTGTCCCTGTATTTCCTTTAGACAGGAGCTACTCTGGGATAAAAATTTGAAGATGAGAGGGTGTTCCCATCATTCAACTGGGGACCTTGCCTAACCTCTGGATATGGTCTCTACAAGTTCTCCCTCCCCTTTGTTGGGCATTTAAACTAATCTCATAAATTGTGTCCTGGGAGCCTTTGCTTTCCCAGCATCTGGGGCTTACTAGTGGCTACCCAAGTTCCTCATCCTGCATTGCTACACACATCTGTTCAAATTCCTGATCCTCTGTATATCATCCGGGACTCCAGGCTAACAAGAAGAGAAAAACTCAATATCATGAATTTCCCAGGACATGTATTCCTCAGGTCTCTCTCTTTCCAAGGCACACCCACTGCAGATGTGCTAACCACTGGGGAGAGTTCCATGAGTTCTAAAGCTGCTCTGCTCTTCTCTTTGCATGGCCCTCAACACTTGTATTATAGTGCACATCTGCAGTCACTACATATCTAAAAAGAGACACTAGGCATAGACAGAAGAATCTTTGGCCATCTCTTGCCTAATGTATAGCGTGGCATAAAAATGAGACCCTGTTTCTACAAAAATGAGGTCCACAGTCTGCCACTTCTTTCTGAGGTGTCAGACAACCAAGCAAGTGGTGGGAGGAGGGGGAGGCCCTCTCTGAGAATCTGGGTGTAAAGCTGCTTTTAAGCGAATGCTTTCTCTGATGATCTTTAATGAAGCAGCTCTCTAAGATATTCGTATTTCTTTACTGGGTATGGATTGGAACGTATATGCTTTATATGGAGTGAACCAAGGGTTATATAGTTTGGGGGAAGGGTGGGAGAATATCCAGGGAGGGAAAGGCCACCAGCTGAAGGTTAAGGCTCCAGAGGTGACTTATTAGCATGAAAAGGAGCTATTGGGTACATAACTGACCACCTGGTTGGAGGTCAACAGTTTAGGTACTCTGAGGAAGCCTCAGAAACAGCTAGTTTTACTCCTGTTGAGTCTCAGGTTTTGAGACTTCCAGGTTTTGAACATGCTCCATGTTATCAGTTTGGTGTAAATTCGTCTGGTGGCACTGTTCACAGGCCTCCCATATGCACAAAATTTACAAATATGCACACATCATTGAAAAACACATAATAAAAACACACATATGAAAAACACACATAATCTATGGGAAATGTCACTGAGATATTTATTCTTCATTAGCATACAACATTGCCATTAGTTATTTCTAAATCTGAATAAGAAAAAATCATGAGTACTTGTTAAAAATTACTTGACATATAAGAATAATGTATATATAACCCTGAATAATGATTTGAAAAATATTTTAAAAGGAAACTAAAGTATCTAGGAAAAGTTATGGAATATTTCCAATGTAAGTTTCTAGGAAACAAATATCTGAATAAAACTTAAAAACAGGTGATTTCATAAAAGACATAAAGTCAAAAAATGCTGAAACATAGAAGATGCTATTGGCATTAACAATTTCAAATTGAAGTACAAAGATATATTACTAAAAACCGTATGGTATCGGCATAAAAAGTACACTTCTTGATTGAAGTTATTGAATTGAAGACACAGACATAAATTCACATGCCTATAGAAACCTAATGTTTGATATAAACTATAGAAACATATACCAGAAAATGAACAGTATTTTTAACTGTGGTACTGGTCAAATTCAGCGATTTCAAGTAAAATAATTCAGATAGATCTCTCTCTCTCTCTCTCTCTCTCTCTCTCTCTCTCTATATATATATATATATATATATATATATATATATACATATATATATATATATATGTATATATATATACATATATTAAGGTGTTGTGATTGAAATTGACAAAAATTTGTGGAGACAGAGTCCCAACTGTCTATTTCTTGTCACCAAATGAGGTTTCTTATGCCAGGATTGGGATGCATATAGTTGAATGTTGGACAAAGGGATTCTTATAGGACTCACAAAACAACCCAGTCTGTTTTCAAGGCAATAGGTTACACTTCACAAAGTGATAGTGAGCCCCAGTTGGTAACGACATCACTTACAAAATCCTTGAACATAGAGAAGACATGCTAATACCCACATAAAGCCCCCACCCTATATGCTAGTGTCTTTAGTAAAGAAAGGTACTCTGCAGGCTACTAGAAGGACAGTATAAACAACAAACCAGCCACAAATTCTTTGGTTAGTCAGATATTCTAAGGCAATTATGGCACAAAGCTTATGAAAGTTGCCAACAAATAAATGACTTGACTTAAAGCCCATTTCTTGAGATGGAATTCCTAAACAACATTCCTTAAATGATCAAGAACTGGAGATTAGGTAACTCAGGGACCAAGAGTAAAACTAAATATGTCTTATTGGTTTTAAAAACAATTAAGAATGAAATAACTTCTAATAGTATTCTACTATAATCATAGATTGGGGCCTTATTAGGTCATCATTAAGGAAAATTCCTCCTATAGCAGATGGCAACAAATACAGAGATTCACATGCAGATATTACACAGAGAGAAAGAGACTTTGGAATTCTCATGTATTCTCATACATGAGAATAATCTATTTTCAATAAAAGGTGGGTATTGCAAATCAAAAATATTCTTTTAAGTTTGCAAGACCAAGGAGCCTCTCTTTCCAATTACCTGAATGTGTTGGGTTTTTTTTTTGTTTGTTTGTTTGTTTTTACCTCAAACTTGTGTTAGTTTTATGAACTTTAAAAAAGATGGCAGGTTCATATTGCTATAACCTGTCTGCCTAATGTTCCCACATGTATAATTATAAAAATCCTTATTACCTATGCTTATTTCATAACCATATAATCTATGTGAAAGCATTTTCACAATTAAACATATAATCTAGGGAAATGATGTTCCTGGACAATATAAGTTTATTGAGCTGAAAAATAAGGTATCTCATGCCTAATCTGAAATGAGTACTGTATCGTATCAATGTTCTAATATAGTCTCAGAAAATAAACCTATAATCCAGTATTTGACATTGACTAGACTTAATAGTGATTTGTTGGCATGGAAGGGTATAGTATCCAAATTGAAAAAATAATTAGTCATGGGTTTGGATGCAATAGCTTTTGACCATCCTATGAATATGGCGGAACAGAAATATAATTTTCTTGATTGCAACTAAAGAAGTCATGGGTCTTTGATGATGGGTGATAATGATGAATAACTAACTCTCCAATACTTATAGATGATAAAGAGGTCATCAGACCCCTTCCTGAAATTCTAGCCCCCAGTTCATTTTTCATCCATGCTGCAGATGGTCTTTGGAAGTGTTACTAGAGAGTATATGAGACAAAAATGTGAGACTGTGATTCAGCTTCCATGGATAATCACATGTGGTTGTTTGAATACTATTGACACAGTGAGTGGCACTATTAGGATGTGTGGCCTTGTTGGAGTAGGTGTCAGGCTTTGTTGGAGAAAGTATGTCACTGTGAGGATGGGCTTTGAGACCTTCCTTCTATCTGCCTGGAAGACATTCTCCTTCTGGATGCCTTCAGATCAACATGTAGAATTTTCAGTTCCTTCCTCAGCACCATGCCTACTTAGATGTTGAAATGCTTCCTGCCATGAAGATAATGAACTAAACCTCTGCAACTTAAGTCAGGCACAATTATAGGTTGTCCGTTGTAAGAGTTGCCTTGATCATGGTGTTTCTTCACATAAATGAAAACCGTATTTAAGAAATCACATGTGATGATATGGACTGGTAAGTGGTACAGAAATATAGGGGAATCATGAATGCCTCTGAAGGTAAGGTAAGTGGAATAGCTGACTCACTTAGCTATTCTTAGAAATATTTTATCATTGGTGTCCTATCAGAGGTAAGTAGATATTGCTTTATGTCTCACCAAAAATTTAACTCAATAATAAAATATTATATCAAACTCCCTCTTGTTTATAAAAGGAAAACTATCTCTAAGAAAGCAATTTTGGCTTCTTTTGTTTACTGTGTGATTATATAGTATATACATGTACCTATATTGTCATTTCTCAACAGATATCATTTGAATACTTTTTGTGACATCATTTTTCTATTTAACTACATATTTTCTTAGCAAATGTATCATAAATATTCATTATATATTGCTTTTTAGTACTATTTCAAGGAACTAAATATCTACTTTGCCTGCTTAAACAATATAGACAATTATGTAGAAAATTTAAACAAGTTAAATGAGGATTATATTCAAGCTCATTGTTACATCCAGATATAGTCTAAGTTTTTATTGTTGTGATAATAAATGGACAAAAACCCCACTGGTTAGAGAAAGTTTTTATTTTGCTGAAAGCAATAGTCTAGCACTAAGGTAAGTCAATGGAGGGACTGACAGAAGGAACCTGGAGGCAGAAAAGGAAGCAGAGAAAGTGGGTGAACACTGCTTACAGGCTTCCTTAGCCCACTTTCTTATGATCCCCAGGACCAGCTTTACATGGGTTGTACCATTCCCAATTATCTGAACCCTCCCAAATCAACGATTAATCAAATAATCATATCTGTCTTCCATAATTACCAAAAGGCAATCCAACAGAAGCATTCTTTTCTTTTGAGGTTCCTCTTCTCAAATACAGTTTTTCTCAAGTTGACAAAAATATCTCACACATACAGGCAAACACACACACACACACACACACAAATAAGAAGAGGGGAAAACAAAAAGAAAAAACAAATTTTTTCATAAACTATTCTCTTAATGTTTTCTGCAAACAACAAATCTGTGCATGATAAATTTCCAGTCAAATTCTCTTTTTATCTCATTTCACAAATTTGTTTTAACACTATCATGTATTTAGCTACTCAAAGTAAACTAAAGCTGAAATCACAGGTCAAATAGTTTGAGTAATATTAACCAAAAAATTTGGTCTTGCACACTAAGCTAGTTTTACCCTTTGTGATTTTTTTCTTCTTCAATCTACTTACCATTTATTCTAGCAGCTAAGTTTTGCATGACAAAAGTGTTTCCTTCCATGGAGGAAAAAAATGCTAAAGAAGTATGAGAACAGCTTCCTAGTATAAAGGCCAGCATTAACTTCCATGTTTTGTGGTTGGAAAACATTTAAAGATATAGTAAAATGGGGAGGGGGTGTCAAAGCTATAGACAGCCAACTTTTCTCCCTCAAATATTCAAAACATTAATCTTAGAGAAAGAGAAAATATGAGACAGAGAATACATGAATGTCTCACATGTGAGAAAGAAAAGGAAAGAGAAAATGCACACACACGGCACACACACACACACACTGAGAAGATGAAGCAAAAGGCAGACTCCAATAACTATATACACACAAATACATACATACATACATACATACATACATACATACATACATATATACAAACATACATATATTCAGACAGATGTCAAACAGACAAGTGTATATATATATTCACACACTGAATGGATGTTGTGAGGCTGTGTGTACATTTCACATACATGTACACACACACATACACACCTGCAGGTTGAAGGAAACGAAGTTCAAACACATAGCATACAAGCTTTACATGTATACATACATTCAGATTTTATGGATGGAACAAAGTTAGAACTCTATTTTTTCTCCCATATTTTACATATTTCACCAACATTTTTCTAGCAATATAAATATGTTCCAGGTATTTTTCTAGTGAATGACTATGAAAAAAACAGTATGTTTCACAATACCTTAAAAAGAACAAGCATTATGTAGTACAGGTAAAGAAAAAAAAATTATTCCCAAGAAACCATGCACATTCTTTTTTTTTCATTTCTTTCTTTTTTATTAGAAATTTTCTTCAATTACATTTCAAATGCTATCCCCAAAGTTCCCTATACCCTCCCCCGACCCTGCTCCACAACCTACCCAATTCTGCTTCCTGGCCCTGGCATTCCCCTGTATTGGGGCATATGATCTTCGTAAGACCAAGGGTCTTTCCTCCCATTGATGGCCGACTAGGCCATCCTCTGCTACAGATGCAACTAGAGACACAACTCTGGGGGGTACTGGTTAGTTCATATTGTTGGTCCTCCTATAGGGTAGCCAACCCCTTAAGCCCCTTGGTTACTTTCTCTAGCTTCTTCTTTAGGGGCCCTGTGGTCCATCCAATAGATGACTGTGAGCATCCATTTCTGTATTTTCCAGGCCCTGGCATAGCCCCTCACAAGAGACAGCTATATTAGCATCCTGTCAGCAAAATCTTGCTGATATATGCAATATTGTCTGGGTTTGATGGTTGCATATGGGATGGATCCCCAGGTGGGGCAGTCTCTGGTTGGTCCTTTCTACTTTCTCAACTCTGAACTTTGTATCTTTAACTCCTTCCAAATCATGCACATTCTTAACTAAGTATCTGGCTATAGATTAACAAAATGTGAGCAAGGAAGTTAATTTTTCTAGCCAGTTTCTCTTATTGCAGACAGGAATTTGAAGTTACAAAGAATGGATTAATTATTTTATTATTTATCTTTAAAAGTAATCTTATAAGGATCTCAAAATCTAAATTTATATAAAAATCAGGCATATTTACTGTACGCCTCAGAATACATATCCATCTGTCAGCAATTTCTATTAAATCATATCAGGAGGCTGATGGCAAAAAAAAAAAATGGGTATAAGAAATCAACCATCACCAGTCCAGCCTCAGTGAGAGCCATGTCAGCCAGTGCTATCTTTGTTCTTTTTCCCTGACCTTAAAAAGTCCCTAGTTAAGTATTAAGAGTGTGCCTTTCTGAATCTCAAATTGTTCTCTAAGATTTTCTATGTTAGAGACAGTAGCAAAAATATCTTAATGTAGCTTGACTAGCAATCTTATTTTGAAAATGCGTTCTAAGGTTGGTGGTCATTGCTGATCATCTACATTTCTAGGCTCTTTCCAGGATGGTGATTGAATCATGAATCTGGTCCAGCAGCAATACCTGAAAGAGATCAAGTACTATTACTGTGAATGCCAATGATACTGCCCAGTGAGGAGCTGGAAGCCCCTTTAGAGTTTTCACACAATTCTTAGATTAAAAGGGATGGGAAGGCAACAGCAGAGTAAAACTCGATAATATCATTAAGTCCCAAGAACATGCAATTCTCTGGGCCAAGCATGTCTGAGAAAAATTCATAATGACTGTGCTAACCAATGGGCTGCATTCCATGGGCTCTAAGGCTATTTGTCCTTCCTCCTGCAGGGCCCTTGGCAGTTATATTTCCAAGAAAACCAAACATAGCCTAAGGAGAGATACTTACAAGCAGAACGATTGTTGCAGGAGGTAGGAGTGTGGGTGTGATGGAGGATCGAGGATGGGGGTGGTAATTTTCACTAAGCACAATCTTACACATTTCCTACTGGGTAAAAGATTTTGACCACTGTTTCTCTAAGTAGGGTTGAGAGAAAATCCTAGTTGATACATTTGAACTCACAGAAATGAAATCATGACCTAGCTCTTGATTTGTGTCCCCATAGATACAAAAGCCTAGCAGGAATACTGGGAACAAAATCCAGTTTGTTTTCACTATTCATCTTGTCAATTTTGACACAAGTAATTTAGCTTCACACTCAAATTTTATATGCTAATATCCTTTGTGTAGCTTTATCTTAATTATTTAATATAACATATTAGTCTATATAAACAAAAACTTCTTTATAATACTTAAAAACTTGCATTTTTATGTGAAAAATTTATTCTTTTAGAGATTAAGTTTTAAAACTTTATAGTAACATTAAACTGGTATAAATATATTATTAAACATGAATACACAGGTGCTAATATTTGAGTTAGCTGGAAGTTTAGTTCTGATTGTACATATTTTTCTACTCTATTTTCCATAATGTTATAGAAAAATAACCTCTAAAAAAAAACTTAATCTGAGGTCTGGTGACACTGTAATATATAAAGTAAAACAACTTGCATAATTTCCCAGAAGTACATTGTTTCCCACATGAAATGATTGTTCAGACTATTCCTGTCTCAAACCCATATAGATATAAGTTTAATAACTATCACAGTCCAGTAATAAACCTCTGTGTTTTATGCAATGGGTATTATCCAAAAAACATCCTTGCAGGGCACTTTCAGTACACTCTGGTATTTAATTCATGGTTATAATTTCATGCTGATGATTTCCTGATATTCCCTCAATGTACCATTCTATTTTTATTTCCCAGATTTTCTCATATATATTTTCAATTTACATTGACCTGCAAAGAACTGATTATTTAAAACCATCAACTCAATATGATGCCCATATAAAGATGACAGAGGATGCTATTAACTAGACATATACCCATTATGAATAATTGCCAGAACTAAACTTTTGAAGCACAAGTAGGGAATGTGGTGAAACACTTGCTTAGCACGGGTGAGACCTTACTTTCATTGCCCAGTTGGGAAAAAAGGCAAAGACATGATAACTGCTACAACTCAGTGAGTCTGTAAAATAGTTGAGCCAGAGGAACATGCACACATCCCTTCTGTGAAGACAAGAAGAAAACATTCCTCAAGATGCATTAGCAAACATGTTTATTTACACAATTGAATATCTTTTTCATTCTTTGTTTCTTTGAAGAGTCAACTTTAAAAATTAAAGCAGGTAGAATGTACCCATAGAAAGAAAAAGTTAAATATCCTCAAACAGATTTTAAAGTTGTTTCCTTCCACCTCACAGAACTCATGTCCCACTTGCTTCCCATTAAGGAGACTATTCTTGACCAGTTTCTTCTAAAACCATGCACAGAGAATCTACCCACAGAGAGTGTCTACTTTTATACAAGTGGTAGCATATCATGTCTGCTCTTCTGAACAGAGAATTCTTAGACATTGTTTCCATATGGTTGATATGAGATTGTTTCAACTCAATCATTATTTGTAGTATTTTGAATAACACCCCCACCACTTTATTTTCTTTTGAGACAAGAACCTGTAACAAAGCATGGCCTGGAATCCATTATGTAACCTAGGCTAGCCTTGAATTTGCAATTAGCCTCCTCTTGCTTCAGCCTCCTCAGTGCTGACATTATAGGCATGTCCTGCCAGGAGGGCTCATGTCTTCCATTTTCTGCATGTACTAAAATGTATTTAGTTCTTTCTTGCTGATGTATAAATTGCCTCCTTTCCTTTGTTACTAGAAACAGTGCTGCAAAATGAACTTCCTGATTCTTAAAAAAAAAAAAAAAAAAAAAAAAGAAGAAGAAGAATGTATCTCAGCATCTCAGCAACTCCTGGTAGTTGACAAACCATGGAGTATAAATCATAGATTATGGATACCCTAGTTTTATATTTCATAGTAAAATAAATAAAATGGGTGGGAGGGGAGCACCCTCACAGAACCAGGGGAAGAGGGATAGGTAATGGAGTACCAGAGGGGAAACTGGGAAAGGGGATAACATTTGGAATGTAAATGCATAAAATATCCAATAAAAATAAACTATAAACAAGCAAGCAACAACAAAAATGAAAAACAGAAGTCAGAGATTCTCTCTAAGAGAAACACCCTCATGCTATCAGGCATCTTTCTTTGTGAATGCCTATTTTCTCTTATTCATCATGCTTTAGAATATATTATAATATCATTAATGACAACCAACTCTGCATTAAATTTAAAGGAAAAAGCAGAATATAATGTATGATAATTTTCTGCAAATGCTTTCTGTTGTGTGTTCTGTTCAATGAGAAATTAAATAGGGTGCTTTTTCTCTTGGAATGTTATTCTGTGTCTACCTGTATATCCTACACTCCATAGAATTACAAAACTATTATTAAAGTTCTTACTACATATTGTGATTTAGTATAAACCTTTAGATTGTAACTGACCTACATTTATTTTGTTGAGTCTTGATGATTCCAACTTTTCTTTGAGTAAGGAAGTATACCAACTCATATTTATGTAAGTGACAAGAAAGAATTTTACATGGAACTCATCTTCACTCCACAGTGTCTTGCCAAGTTGGCATGTCAATTACAAGGTGGCATGGAAGAAGTATGAATTTTTAAACAAATAGATAATTCAATCCCTGACAAATTTGAAAGGAAGAGTCACTGCTGTATATTGAATCAGAGTATCCCCAGTAGACTCATGTATGTGACTATTCTAACCCTAGTGCTAAGACTATTCGGAAATGATTAGGTAAGATATTCTTGCTGTAAAATGTATGACAGTTGGGGCTTTGAAAATTCAAAAGTCCATTCCATTCCTAATTGACACTGATCCATTCCTATTTCCTTGTACTAAGATCAAATCTAAGTGGATCAAGGAATTTCACATAAAACCAGAGACACTGAAACTTATAGAGGAGAAAGTGGGGAAAAGCCTTGAAAATATGGGCACAGGGGAAAAATTTCTGAATAGAACAGTAATGGCTTGTGCTCTAAGATCGAGAAGTGACAAATGGGACCTCATGAAACTGCAAAGCTTCTGCAAGGCAAAAGACACTGTCAATAAGACAAAAAGACAACCAAAAGATTGGGAAAGGATCTATACCTATCGTAATTCAGATAGGGGACTAATATCCAATGTATATAAAGAACTCAAGAAGGTGGACTCCAGAAAATCAAATAACCCCATTAAAAAATGGGGCTCAGAACTGAACAAAGAATTCTCACCTGAGGAATACCGAATGGCAGAGAAGCACCTGAAAAAATGTTCAACATCTTTAATCATCAGGGAAATGCAAATCAAAACAACCCTGAGATTCCACCTCATACCAGTCAGAATGGCTAAGATCTAAAATTCAGGTGACAGCAGATGCTGGAGAGGATGTGGAGAAAGAGGAACACTCCTCCATTGTTGGTGGGATTGCAAGCTTGTATAACCACTCTGGAAATCAGTCTGGCAGTTCCTCAGAAAATTGGACATAGTACTACCGGAGGATCCAGCAATACCTCTCCTGGGCATATATCCAGAAGATGTCCCAACTGGTAAGAAGGACACATGCCTCACTATGTTCATAGCAGCCTTATTTATAATAGCCAGAAGCTGGAAAGAACCCAGATGCCCCTCAACAGAGGAATGGATACAGAAAATGTGGTACATTTACACAATGGAGTACTACTCAGCTATTAAAAAGAATGAATTTATGAAATTCCTAGGCAAATGGATGGACCTGGATGGCATCATCCTGAGTGAGGTAACACAATCACAAAGGAACTCACACAATATGTACTCACTGATAAGTGGATATTAGCCCAGAATCTTAGGATACCCAAGATATAAGATACAATTTGCTAAACTCATGAAACTCAAGAAGAATGAAGACCAAAGTGTAGACACTGTCCCCCTTCTTAGAATTGGGAACAAAACACCCACTGAAGGAGTTACAGAGACAAAGTTTGGAGCTGTGAAGAAAGGTTGGACCATCTAGAGACTGCCATATCCAGGGATCAATCCCATAATCAGCTTCCAAACGCTGACACCATTGCATACACTAGCAAGATTTTGCTGAAAGGACCCATATATAGCTGTCTCTTGTGAGACTATGCCGGGGCCTAGCAAACACAGAAGTAGATGATCACAGTCAGCTATTGGATGGATCACAGGGCTCCCAATGGAGGAGCTAGAGAAAGTACCCAAGGAGCTAAAGGGATCTGCAACCCTATTGGTGGAACAACATTAAGAACTAACCAGTACCCCGGAGCTCTTGACTCTAGCTGCATATGTATCAAAAGATGGCTTAGTCAGCCATCACTGGAAAGAGAGGCCCATTGGACATGCAAACTTTATATGCTCTAGTACAGGGGAATGCCAGGGCCAAAAAAATGGGAATGGATGGGTAGGGAAGTGGGGGCGAGGATATGGGGGACTTTTGGGATAGCACTGGAAATGTAATTGAGGAAAATACGTAATAAAAAATATTAAAAATTTAAAAAAAGAAAATGTAAAAAAAAAAGAAAACTAGCCAATAAACATGCTAAATATTTGAAAAAAAAAGAATTCAGGGGCTAAGCTAAAACATCAAACTTATTTGTCTGTCAGTTTAGAAACACTAAAACCACAGATACCACATGAGCTCATACACAGGTTTAGGAAGTGCTGCCCAGTGGTTGTATCTGACTCAAGCCATTTTAGACCTAAGATTTCATATTGATCCTTAGTTTGATGTGTCCTAAGGCATAAAGTTTTATAAAATTTGTTAAGATTAATAAACCACATACAGAACATAACAGGATATGTGATCAGCGTGAACTTGCTCTGAGTCAGGTCATTTTTCTACATCAATGAATGGAAAACATTTTAGAACTGTAGGAAATAGCTGGGAATCATGGAAGAAAATGGCTACAGATATGCTGGGTGGGGTTGGGGAAGGGTCAGATCTCAGCAATGCTACAGCTGATTCTATAGACATAAGATTAAACTTACCATAAAACTGGCGGTCATTTTTCCAATGAAAAGTGATTACAAACAAGTCTTTTAATGCTTTTTCCCCCATCATTTGAAATATTTGAGAATGGTTTCTTTTCCTAACTTCTTCATATGGTCTGAAGTCATGCATCACCTACCTTAATAATCACTTTACCACTATTTCCTGTCCCTTCACAACTTTGCCTAATCTGTGCTACTTAATAAACCACGTTTTTCACAGATCAAGTCATTCTTTACAGATCAGAATAAAATGCATATTTTTTGATAGCATATTATGATATAGCTCAGGATGGCCTGGGATTCAGGTCCTGGAATTAGAGATGTAGAGCACCACATGAGACAAATGAGCTTCTGGCTTTCCCAAACAAGACTCTCATAAGCTTCTTCTACATTTTCTTCTCTGCTAAACATTCAAGCTATATCCCCCTATTCACTTATCCTCAAATTTCACATTCTTATTCCCTCTAAAGAAGCATTAACCTCTGGTATGAAGTGGAAGTTTCTGATTGTGTCATAGGATGTAGAGTCAAGTGGTGTTTTGTTGAGGCAAGATGAATGAGAGGACACATGATGTTTGGAGAGAGGATACAAAGAATTCAATAAGCAGTGATGGTGAGCTTGCATAGCTAGCTTTGCAACACTATCTCTCTGGCTTTGCTGATCTTTGCTTCACTGAAAGAGTCATGTCAGAGAACTTCTCCTGGCAGCCCAGCTGGTCCTAGTTGTTCCTGCTGACTCATGTCAATTCAGCAGAGGCCTGGCTGTTTCTGCTTGACTGTGTTACTAATGCTGATTTGTATTTTGTATCCTGACACTACTGAACTGGATTGCTGGTATCTTGACAAATGGAAAATGGAATCCCTCCAAAGAACTACTTCTAAACAGGCCCACATTCCCTTGTCCTCTTTACCATCTCTTTTCCCCTACTATTGGACAGTGGGATAAAAGGGAATCAAAGCATTTGACAACCCTTATTAAAAGTAGGTTTTGACAATCTAGTCTACACTGGCATCCTTTGAAATAAAATAATGGTCTGGGAAGATATTTGTAGACTACAAGATTATTTCTATTCTTTTTTGGTTTTGTTTTGTTTTTTGCTTGTTTGTTTTTTATTTTTTGTTTTTGTTTGTTTTTTTGTTTTTCGAGACAGTTCTCTGTATAGCCTGGAACTCACTTTGTAGATCAGGCTGGCATCGAACTCAGAAATCTGCCTGCTTCTGACCCCTGAGTGCTGGGATTAAAGGTGTGTGTCACCACACCTGGCTATTCTTTTTATTTTTAAAAATGCAAATATTCTTAAAATCCTGCTACAGTTATATATTTTACATTTTCCAATTTTCCACACTTTTTATTTTATGTGATTAAAATTTCACTTCTTCTTTTCCTTTTACTACCTCCAATCACTCTCATATATATTACCTACCCTACTCATTAAAATTATGGTGTCTTTTCCTTTCATTTTTGCTACATACTACATAATATGTTACCTATTATATAATGTTATATATGTATGTTTTCTGTTCACTATATAAATACAACTTTTTTACTCCATATGATGTTACTTGTATGTATGTGTTTTCTAGGCTGATCATTTGATAATGAATAACCAAATGATGTGCACTTCCCTGCGACAGATTACTTCTACTAATGCAACTGTCAACTTTCCTTAGTTTCCCTGTTATTATTCAAGGATTAAGCCCTCCTGAGCTTTTGCACACCCAGGTTAGGGTGTCTATTCTCATCTTCCTTCCACTGGGCCTGGACTCTATGATTCTTCACTTTATCAGTTTTGTTTTGCTGTCCTGATATAACTATCGTTGGAAGAATAAAAAAAAAAACAAAAAACAAAAAACATTTCCTAATCTGAATTACATATAAATATATTTCTATTTGAATAAAGAACTCAGAATTTTTTTATCTTAAAGATTATTATGAAAGCTGTCATGAGAATGGCTTCCATGTCATGAATCTAGTAGTTTCATCATCTTCATTTATAAATATTTGATCTATATACATAGGTATAATTACCTACATGAGGGAAGAATAACAATACATTGACATTGCTAAACATTGCCCCTTAAAATAATATATGAAACAATTGCATTTATTTTAATTAATCTAATTATACTTAATGTTTTTCATATATAAATAAGTATACTCCAAAACTGGATTGGCTGAGCATAAGTATATGCATGTATATAAAGCAAATATATATTAAGTACTGTGGTTGTCATAGTCCTCAAGGATTCTTTCTCAAATTATTTTTGATACTATGAAGCAAGGGGGAAAGACTGTCAGTTTAGCTATGGAGTTCAAGCATGCTAATGAGTACATATTCTAGCATAAATATGGTTAGAAATGTACCGTGTCAAAGAGATTGATCTCCATAATAGTTAATGAATCTGAAATGAAGAATAGAAGATACAGTGTCATAGAGCCAATTTTATTGCTCAGAATTATATTTGCCCTTGGCAAAGCAGTTTGTTTATTGGTGCTCATTATAACTGATACAGTATTGTAAACTACTTTCATCCAGAAATAAAGGTTATCAAAGATCATAAGATAATGCAGGCATGAGGAGTTTTCACAACAGTTCAGTGTTCTTTTATTACTGATTATAATACAGCTATGCATGTGGTATAAGTATTAGCATTACAATCACATTACCAACACCTGAGTTGCAGTTTTAATGTCAAACAAAATTATATTTAGTCAAGCTTGGATAATGGTGCAACTAAAAACTGTATTAAAAAGTCAAAACTGAATGCATAGCAACATTTGAGAACTCATAGGACAGATTTATTATTCATCCCTAGTACGATTACTCCACAATAGTCATAAAGAGAAAATACAAATCCACGTAGCCTTCTAGAAAAGCTACTGGTGCTATTGTAGCCTAGAAAGAGTCTATGCTTGATAAAAATTGGCATAGAGGAAGAGGACTTCTATGTTAATGTATTAGACTGTTATGAAACGTGGAATTAAAACATATATATGATTTTCATTCATTAAAAGATGAATAGCACACATTCCTTCCAAGAAGCTAGACCTACCTTTTAACCACACTATTCAATAGGCAAAAAGAATATGTATACTTGTAATAAGATAAGGTTTGTTTTTCTGCACCTTACAAAGGCCATACATCAGCTGAACACTGACTAAGAAAGGATTAAGAATTCCTGTTGTTTTGTTTTGCTTTCCTTTACAATGCTAGCCACAGTCTATGCTTTTTCTGATAGGTTGGGCTCCCTTCTTTCTCTAATAATTTTCTCCTATTCCTATGTAGCTGAGCTAAACATTAGCATATGTCTATGTTGTCATCATATATGCAAATGATCATCATGTGAAGTGGAGCTAACTAAATACTTGTTCTATGACCAATAAGTATATTTTGGATTAAATCAGAATATACCAATTAACAACAAAATTGTCATTGAAATTATGTGTTCAAATGATATTGAATGCATGGTCAAGGTAATACCATTAAGTGAATGTAAAATAGTGTAATATTAAAGAGTTGGTGGCAATTGAGTGTGGTGAACAAAGAAATTCCCCAGAGGTGACTCAGGATTATTAAAATTCCTACATAGATATACAAGGATATTGGAATAAAATATAAATAAATAAGAAGGAAATAGAATTTGAGACAGGTAAAAACTTTTATTGATTTAATAATGAGTATGAAATTATTAAGTGAAGAGGTAAACTTTAGGTAGAGGCATGGCACTGTAATCCACGTACTCTGGAGATTAATGGTGGATGCAATTTTAATTACAAACTAGGTTACATAACTAGATTGTCTTAAAAATCAAATGGTCATACCCCGAGAAATATGGCAATATATCCTGGTTTTTATATGTTGAGCTTTAAATCCTTTGAAATAATGAGCTATTAGTATCATACAACTAATTGGTAAAAAGGAGTTAGTAAAAACTAATCTTATCTAGATAGTGTAAAATTACTCCCATCATATGAGATTATTATTCTCAAAGCCAGTGCAACTTCATAATGTTAGGAAATTCCTAGATTGGTATTCAATAGATTGAGAGGTATGTATACAATTTTTCATAAAGAAAAAGTTTATCAAAGCAATATACAGATAAATTTTAGACACAATTGAACGGTAACAATTGAATAAGAAGCACAGAAAGAAAAGCAAGAAAAGAAGAAGAGGAGGAGAAGGAAGAGGAATAAGAAAAACAAGAAGAAAAAGAAGAACAACATCAAGAAGAAGAAGGAGGAGGAGGAGCAGGAGGAGGAGGAAAACAAGAACAAGAAGATTACTTAGTCTGAGTCATGGGAAATAAAGTCTTCAGATTAAGAATACATAATCAAGCCGGGTGGTGGTGGCACACGCCTTTAATCACAGCGCTTAGGAGGCAGAGGCAGGCAAATTTCTGAGTTTGAGGCTAGCATGGCCTACAAAGTGAGTTCCAGGACAGCCAGGGCTACACAGACAAACCCTGTCTCGAAAAAAAAAAAAAAGAATACATAATCAAGATGATAGAAACAAAAGAATGGAAGATGACAAATGGATCTTGATGAATATCTGTTATGTCCTGTATTTTGATGTTTCAAATTATGAAAAGGAAACATTAATTATAATATATAACTTATTTAATTTTTAATCAAATCATTTAAAATGGCATATACTCCACATAGTCTTTGAAGTGTGAGGATTATATAATAAAATTAATTTACTACTAAGCCTAATTATATAGAAGTTGTAAATGTGACAAAAATTTCATAATAGTTGTTAAATTAAACCAGGGAGGTGAATTGGATATTTCTTCATGACTTTTTCTACCTATTACAGAATTCTTCTTGATTAAGACTTTGATAATAAAAACAAAGTGAAGTTGATTTTGCTCATCATGACAATATCAGGATTGTAAAATAGCCATATACACATAAGTTAAAAATAGCAGTAATTACAGAGTATGGACTACAAGATGTAAAATAAATAGATGAAATATAAGCATATTCAGTCCCTTCTCTGATCCACCCACTATGACTATTTTATGAGATTCATACATCCTCCTTTGAGTCCCTATTGCTACTTAATTTCTTTAGGTCTGTGTATTGTAGCATGTTTATCTTTTGATTTCTGGCTAATATCCACTTATAAGTGCATACATATCATATTTTTCTTTCTGGAACTGGTTTAGATCTTTCTGAATGATTGTTTTTACTTCCATCCATCTGTGAGCAATATTTCCTTATGTAAATATATCACATTTTCTTTATCTATTCTTTGGTGATGGAAATCTGAGGTGCATTGGGCTATGCACAGACAGCCTGGTCTTCAGTCAAGCTGAAATGCTGAACCCAGGGACCCGGTGGTCATAATTTACCTAAATGGGACAAAAGGAGTTCTCTCATGTTCCTGGAACTCTGGCTCCTGCCTAAGTTACCGCCCCCCCCCCCCCTTAGCTCCCACAAGAGAAGCATGGCTAGAAGTCAGGTAGGCAATGTCCCAAGCTTCTGACCTTCAGGCTAAACTCCTCCCTAGTTACATAGCAACAGTAAAGACCATAAAAGGGGCTGCTTGGCCCCACCTCGATCTCTTACTCCTCACTCTCACCCTCTTACTCCTCTCTCTTTGTCTTCTCTCCTCTCTCCTCTCTCTTTGTCTTCTCTCCTCTCTCCCTCCTCTTACTCCTTTGTTCTTTTGCTTTTACTCTCCTCTTCTCTCACCCTCTCCTTCATACTCTTTCTATCTAGCCTTCTCTCTCTCTCTCTCTCTCTCTCTCTCTCTCTCTCTCTCTCTCTCTCTCTATCTATCTATCTCTCTCTCTCATCTCTCTGTCTCTCTCTCCCTTCTCTCTTTCCCCCTGCCTTTCTATAATAAAGTTCTAAAACCATAGTCTCTGCTCATCAAGGCCCACTGCACTTGGAGGATGTGTTAGGCTTTCTCCTAATGAGTCATTTCTATTCTCCCCATGGAAGGCCTTCCTGTGCTCCAGTCAAGATCTGCTGTGCTCACTCTCGCAGGTTTGGGAGCCTCTCTTCCCTCAACCCTCTCTCCCATAACCCCAGAGCTACATGGTGTGGCTCTGGGCCCCTTTTGGCTGCCCCTTGTGCATCCCCCACCCCCTACTCCCCTGGATGCCAACCAGGGGCTGAGTGGAAAGCATCTAGCAGCCCTCCCACATCTGCCTGTCCAGAGCATAGGTGGAAATCAGGCAGGACAAGGGCAATCCTCCCCTCCCCTCTTTCCCCAGGCCCCTTTTTAGTTCCCACAGAAATCTAGGTTGTTTCTAGCTTTTGGTAATCATAAATAAAGCTGCTTTGTTGACTAAGTGTCCTTGTGGTATGGTGAAGTATCCTTTTGATATATGTCCAGGAGATGGGTCTTAAGATAAAATGAATCACAGTAGCCATATTCTTTTGTCTGTCTTTAACACCTTTTCCTGTAAATGTATCCACCAGAGGCCTGTCATTTTCTGAACAGAAATGGAGGAGAAGTAGATAGGGTTAGGGAAAAATGGTGATTTGAGGGGGAGGAACTGAGAACAGAAGAGAGATGGGTAACTTTACTAGAGATATTAATTAATTAAAAATAAAATGTGAGAATTAAAAAGAAAAGACAGGAAAAGAAAAGGAAAGAAATGAAACATGAACAAAAAGAGACTATAAACATAGACCTGTCACCATGACAGAGAATTCAAGTCAGATTATGACTGAGTGAATTAAGCATCAACAATTTTTTAAGAATACTTTTGTATAAGTAATCACAGAGTCTGGACTATACTTTAAATTTTTCTAAATAATATCCCATTCGTGAAATTAATTTATATCTAACCAGCTAAAACAGACATATTTTTTAGTAATAATTGAGTACTGCTCTGACAACATTAAGATTGTGACACCTGCGAGAACTCAGACATAACTGTCATTATTAATGACCTCTTCCTTCTCTAATTTTACCATGCATTATTAATATAAAAATTGGAGTGAATAGCACGAATGGACTGTTCAGTGTTATCCAAATATCCGGATTTGTGATTTACAATGCAATAGCCATTCTGAAACTATAATCCATTTTCCCTAATGAGCCAAAGAATTGCCTCAACACTCAGTATTTAAGCTGCTTTGCTTAGAGTTTGACAAACATAGAAGATATGCCATTTGTCAATTTTAAACACAATGAAGACCACTAAACATAAGTGATTCCAAGTCAACATAGAGAGCCAGGTGAGTATTACTGGGAAGAATGAACTAACAATCCCCAGTAGGATGTTTTCATGCTCACATGTGAGATATTAGTTGGTCTCTCTATATTCTGTGTTGGTTTACAATGTGCATGCTTAATGACCTGGAGTCTTCTATGATATACTGTGGGGTACACATACATAAAAGTCATAAATATACTCATTATTGCATTAACACAAGTTATTGTGCTTTATTAGGAAGGCTAAGATTATGAAGCATGTAACATAAACCAATTAGCAGAGAGTTACAGTGAATAAACCCTTCCTGATTTGCAGGGAGATTCTCATGTTTCTTGTACTTTTCATTTCTGCTGTGTAGGAATAATGGCATTAAATATTTTATCTCTCTGTATATAAACAAGGAAGTCGGTTGCAGACAAATGTGTAAATTAGAGGAAATACTTTGAATGGAGGCTGCCAATGGCCAACAAAAACGAAACACATCAATAATTAAGGTGGTTGCCTGGTTAACAGCATAATGTATATTGTGTAGATTATCCTTAAAGCTTCATTGTCATTGCTTTATTTTTTTTATAATGTTTATTATCCTGTCTCGTAATGGATTTCCCAATAAAACCTCTTGTTGCATGTAAGTTAAGTTTAAAGTTGTCTAAACATTTGTTTATGCAAATGAAAAAGTAAGAATTATATTCTTAACCTTATTTAAATAATTTCTTCTTCCTTTTCCCTTTGATCTCTGGTGCCTCTCCAATATATTCTTAAATTTATGACCTCTTCCCTAATTATTATTACATATTATGTATTTACATATATTTATACATAAATGGATATATGAATGGCAGGTTGTTGAATTCATTTATAGTTGATTTGTGTACATGTTTTAGGCTGACCTCCTATAATTAAATAACTTATCACGTTCTTCTTCCCTAGACAAGACTGAATCAAACTATGAAAAATTTTGAACTATGAAAATTTGATTTGTCTTTTTTCTCCTAAGTCTAAAGCTATTTAGTGCCTGAAATTGTACAAATCAAAACATAGCAGGACCTGTTGAAGGATGACTTTGTTTCTCTATCTGTTGAGATAATAGTAATTTTCAAATTCAGGATCTTCAAGTCTACAAAATAATTACTTACATGGTTTGAAGGTATTATAATTGATTGTAATAACAGTTTATACTCATGCATGCAAAAATATTTTGGTTGATACAATAAAAGTATATGCTAATTTTTATTATTAAATTTTTTAAAGATTTATTTATCTTTATTTAAAGTATATAAGTATATTGTCTCTGTATATGTCAGTACACTGCATGTGTGCTTGGTGCCTGGTCTCTACAGAGATAAGAAGATAGTGCAGATACACAGAAAGTTGACTTATGAATATGTATTAAGTGCCATTTGGGTACTAGAACCTGAATCCAGGTTCTTTGCAAGAACAGCAAGTGAGCTTAAACACTGAGCCATCATTACACTCCCCAAAATACATACATTTGATGTCACTTTGTGTTTCTATATAATGTGCACATGTGATTTGTGTGTGTTTGTGTGTGTGTGTGTGTGTGTGTTTGTTTGTGTGTGTGTAGGTACATGTGCATTTGTGAATTCATGATTGTAAAAGGGGTAAGTACATACCTAGATACCATGAGTCCAGGTCAGAAAACCTCAGTTTTTGAGACAGCATACTCCTTGTTATTTTCACTGTGTACATCAAGAAAAGCTGCCCTTTAGGTACCCAGATATGTATATTCCTGGGTCTCATCTTTCTGCAGGAGTATACACACACTGGTTCCATGCTTCTGGATTTTATTCAATATCAAGTCACTATGTTTGTATAGCAACTACCTTCCCCTCTAAGCAGGCAGCTGTAAATGCAGGAATTGTTTGGAAATTGGAAGAATGCCGAGAATGTGTGGGAGGTGGAGGAAGACAAGAAAATGGGTGTATGTGATGGAGCCACATATTGATAATGCTATATGTGAAAGTTAAAAAAAACATAATAATACAATGGGGATGAAGGCTGCTGAAATACAGTGGTGTGTTAGCCAAAGTGCAGATTCCTAATAAAGACAATAAAGATTGCATCAAGGCAAAATGGGAAAGGAGGGAATTTCCATTTCTCAGATAGTAAAGAGTTAGGGTTTAGATTACTTACTGATGGATCAGTGAAGGAAAAGTGTAAGAATTTCTTTCAGATTCCTTTATTTGATCAACAAAGTATATAAAAAAATCATGAGCAAAGAATGAGGTGAACAGGGAATTAAATATTTGAGAATACAGAAAGTGAAAAAAAAACAAAAAGAAAACTAAAAAACAACAACAAAAAAAACCAAACCCTTTTCTAAGGAAAGTGAGAGTGATTTCCACAGTAGAATAAACCATCCCTCTGATTAAAGGCTCATCTAAGTTTGTAGACAATAAAATGAGATGCATGTAATCTACCCATAGGTCAATAAGTACAGCTTAGTTTACACTGGGTCCTTATCTTAACCAAAAAAAAAAAAAAAAAAAAAGAAAGAATAAAAGACAAGAGGAGAGATGGAGAGGGAGGCTGAGGTCACCTTTCTCATTTTTCAAATAGAAACATTATTGACCTTTTATAGGAGTGCCACAAGAAATAATTTACACAGTATATAACTGTATTTGTATCATTTTACCCCATTGTATCACCATCTCAACTTCCCGCTTATTCCCTACTTCCTCTCAAATTCCAAAGGCCTTCATCTCACTTTTCTCTCTCTTTATCTGTAGATATCTAATTTATATCTAATTTACATCTCTATCTCTATATCTCTATTCATATTTATAGGTATACATATATCTATTTTATATAACTTATCTATCTATCTATCTATCTATCTATCTATCTAATTTCTATCTAAGAGATAGTTATATGGATTATTATGTGAACTATTTAAATAGAAATTATGTGGATAATTTTATTTTGTGAATAATTTTTCCTCATTAAGAATGCACCAGCTGGGCTGGTGAGATGGCTCAGTGGGTAAGAGCACCCGACTGCTCTTCCGAAGGTCCAGAGTTCAAATCCCAGCAACCACATGGTGGCTCACAACCATCCGTAACAAGATCTGGCGCCCTCTTCTGGAGTGTCTGGGGACAGCTACAGTGTACTTACATATAATAAATAAATAAATCTTAAAAAAAAAAAAAAAGAATGCACCAGCTTAGTGTAATAATGTTATAAATGAAGAAACATGGACATTGTTAAAGTATTCCAAAATCTATCATTTTAAGCACCTATTAATTTTTGTTGTAAGTCAAGAAACAGTGTTGGTGAAATGTTAAACTAATATAGACATTTGAACCACAAGCTTAGCAACCATAGTGAATTCTGTGGCACCTACTGCCACTAAATGAATAAAATTATTTTTAAATAAGTAAAAAAGGAAATTAAAATAATATGTCTGAAACATGTATTATCTGAAAAATAATGATAATTTTAAAAGAAATAAAATTAAAATAGAAAATAACTTCTACAAAATCTATATAAAGGAAATTCTCAAGTCAATTTTATTACCATCACAGGCAACATACTCCATTTGAATATTTTTCTGTGCACTAACTATAATCATTCTATCTGCCTCTTTTTTTGGATACTTGTAAAATTCAATCACTCAATTTTGATTAACTTGTTAATTTAGATGATCTTCAAAATATATATATATATATATATATATATATATATATATATATATAAACTAACAATGGAAGGTGAGCCAGAGCAATTTAGAGCTTCATATGGTGTTTATAATTTGGCATGTTCAAGTCATGAAAAGACTAAAGTCATGGAGTCTTAAACAGATGTCTTACTTGTATAGGTTCATTATGAATTGGCAGGCTTTTCATGCTGTACTCTGAAATCTCTGCTCTTTAGTTATAGAGAAGGAGAAATGGGCCTTATAAAGGCCTAGGAGGGGAAAAAAAGTCTGCGCAGCTGCAATCCAGGTTGGAATTATTCTTAATATTCACAATTAATTTCTGGAACACAGATTGTACAAAACATTGCCAGCTGCTCCAATAACAAATGTGTGTTCACACTTGAGCAACTACTGATTTTGGAACCTGGCTCACAGAGGTGTTCAAAGGAAAATCATCTAGTGTGTGCTTCTTTGTCTCCTCATTAGTCTTTTGATAACTTGTTTTAGAGAATGAATTGTAAATAAGACCTAACTTAGAAAAATGAGGACAGTTAAAATACTCATGTTCCTGTTTTAAGTGCATGTGCTATTTAATACTATGTCAACAAGATCAAACTAGAGTCTTATGGGAAGAGGGACCTTAATTGAGAAAACACCTCCGTAAGAGTTTGTTTTTTAATTAATAATTGGGAACGAGCAGCCCAAAGATCAGAATCGGCATAGAGAAGCTGTGTTCCAGAGCCAGCCAAGGTTGTAAAGTTGTTCATGTGTCAAAGTTTTCTGTGTTGTAATGGTTTTCCAACTAATAGAGGTGATACATAAAAGTAACTTTTACTCACCATATGTAACTGTGGTCTCTGAGGTTTACTGCTACATAAGCTCACTCTTTCTGTTTTTTTCTGAACTCTGGCTGACTGGACCAGCTCAGCTTTTCTGGCATCTCTCCAAGACGACTGATTCAATCCAGCTTCTCTCAGGTTCTCATTGAATCTCACTGCTTGTCTTCGAACTACCTCTGGCAATCTGTTTTAATTATCTGGCTCTCATTTCTCTGGTTCCTTCTGTATTCTCCTGTACCTGTCTCAGAAAAACTATCCCAGTAAGACTGCCTGACTGCCTCCGCCTGCCTCCTGCTTCCTGCCCTCTCTCTCTCTTTCTCTCTCTCTCTCCACTTAATTCTTAAGTCCTTTCCTGTCTTTCCTGTAATGTTCTCCTAAGTAGACATGTGCCTATTCTATTCTCATGTGGGTTGAGCATATCATATCTCTAACACCTTTTCTCTAATCTCTTTTTGACTTTGCCTATCCCTCAATTAGCCATCACTTTCAAACATGGCTGTTTCTTTCTATAAACTAACCTTACCTACATTGCTTGGAATTAAAGATGTATACTGAGGATGTGTCTGTATTTCAGCCAGAGGAATTAAAGTTCCATCACCAAGTAACACAGACCTAGAAGGGTGAAGGCTCCATATAGATAGGCTCCTAGTGACCTTCTCTATGATCCATGAATTGTATAGGTATTGTCAGCAACAATGGAGCCCTACTTTCAGTGTACAGAGAGAAAACATTGTCTAAGAAATAGCCTAGGTTGTGTGGGAAGTTTCATATGACACTTTAGCCAACAACTCGATGTAATATAATACATTTCTGCTATTGGAAATCTTGTTTGGTTACAATTGATGGCCAGTTGAGATTCTGTATTCCCTATTATTAATACATCTCAAAAAGATCACCTTTATATAAATTTCAACATAATTCTTCAAGTGATCCTCAGCTCTAGATATCTCCAAGTTCTCTCCCTTTAGACCTCTCCTCTTCTCTACCTGGCTTTCCTATTATCCTCCACACCCACCAACAGTCTACCTATAAAATCTGCTGTTTCTCCTTCTCAGGACATCCAAATGTATACCCTCTATAGATAGTAGCTTCATTATCAATTACTTAGTGGCAGATAGATAGATAGATAGATAGATAGATAGATAGATAGATAGAATGACAGATTGATTGATAGATATAGAGATAGATAATTTATCTCACTCAGGATGACTCTTTTTATTCCAATCAATTTGCCTACATATTTGATTCAAGTTTTAACAGTTGTGTATGATTATGTAAACATACCACCTATTCAGCTCATCTTTCTGCCTGTTCACTTTATGTTGTTTGTATCTATATATGTTTTTAAAACCCCTCTATTAATTGCCTTTCCTGCCATTATTCCTTCAGATCTCAAATCATCATTTGCAATTTCCTTTCTCACGGTTGGTTTCAGGTTATTCTTGTCCAATAGGATGCCTAGAGACTGAAATATTCTGTATCTATATTGCCTAATAAAATAGCCACTAACCATATACATTTGTCAACAAGTCGAATATATTTTATAGGACTGCAGATGTAAAATTCCTAGATTATTGCATTTAATTATAAATCAAGTAACTATATACATGTGTCTGCATGGTGTTTTTTGTTCAGATAGTACATTTTGATCTTTACATTTAAATTCAAAATCCTTATGACAAATAATTTTCTGTATAGAATAATACATTCTATACTCTAGTATTTAGAATGTCATTATCTGGCAGAGGATGTATAACATGGCAAAACAATAGATGAATAGAGATATAAATTATAAAAAATTCATCTAATGATGTTTGTTGTTTTTTTTTAATATATTAACTTTTGTCCTACTATTTTACATTTATTTATTGTGTGTATGTATGTATGTGTGTGTGTGTGTACACTTTTTTTATACTCTTTTGCTCTAATGCTCACCAGAGTCTGACAGTTGAACTTAAGTGATTTAGAATAGAAAGAATTGGACAAAGGGAAACATAAAGAGAAAAAATTGATCATGCACTAACGCTAGCCTCTGGGTAGGTCAGAGTGTGGTAAGTCTCATAGTAACCCTGTCAGCCCTTTTCTACTCATCAAGATCACCTAATTTTAAACTGTGAGGGGAACTCTGCTGTCTCCTATCGTTATGTACCCTATGTTTTTGTATTGACTAATTGGCAAGGAAGTGAAGCAAATATGATATAGAATGATGTGATTTATAAATGCCAGAGTTCCATCAAAGGTCATCAGGAAAATTCAATTGCATTACAGAACTCCAAATATTTCAAAAATGCTCATGTCTGGGAGTGTACATTTATGAAAAGTTTAAATTCATCTTTTGCCTGCAGTAACTCTTTAACTTGTCTCCCTAGGGTCATCATTATCAAAGTGAATCCTGGGTCATTCATTTCTGTGTTGGTACTGGTATATGACAGAAGTGTGCATCATTTACTATCTAGACTTAAATGTTCAGTAATGCTTTCTTTGTGACATTGGCAGAGTTAGCCACTTTCTTCTCCAAGTGATAAAATTATCTTTCTGTGATCAAAATTACACTAAAAATTGATTACCTTTCTCACTTTGTAAATACCAACTGTGGTTAATTTTATGTCAAGTATTATTTTACCTTTATTTGCTGATGAAAGTTAATTGTTTACATAAGATTTATTTGATTCGTTCATAAAGCACTATTTGAATCGAACATTGACATGTCTTAACAGTTTTACACTCAGTATTTTATCCCCAAGATAAATTAATATACAGTTATAAATATTTAAATGTTCAAATATCAAACTAATATATTCTACTTTTGACAAAACAAAAATACATAATTATAGGAATTGTAGAAGAATTAGTTTTAGAAGGGATATTAGAAGATATAAAAAAGACATAGAAGAAATATTAAAATATTGCAGTTTAAAATAAATATATTGATTTCATTTGAAAAATATATTTAAGCAAACAACCACTAAAGAGTTTTATTAACATTGAAAGAATTAAACAAATAGTAAAAGTATTAGGAATTGGATCAAAATTGAATGACTATGTAAGCATTTATTTCAAATTATTAAAACATGTATATCTAATACTACATAAGAATACACTAACCACCTATCTATCATAAGTACAATTAACTTAAACCTTTTTCTTGAAATTTTCATTGAACTTATTAAATATAAAATAACAAATTTCTCTTTATTTTATTTTATTTTCTCCCTTTACATCCTGATATCTGCCCCTCTCCTGATCATCCCCTCTCAAAATTCTCCCCCATTTCAAACATGGTGGAACTCCCACTCTCAGTATCTTCCATTCAAGCTGGTACTTGTCTCCATGAAGCTAGGCATATCCTCTCTCACTGAGGCCAGACAAAGCAGCCTAGCTAGAGGAACACATCTTACAGACAGGCAACAGGTTCTGGAATAACCTCTAGTCAGTTATTCAGGACACACATGAAGATCAAGCTGTATGTCTACTACACATGGACCTAGGTCCAGTCTCTGTATACTCTTTGGTTGGTGGCTCCCATTCGATATTGAGAGCAGCAAGGGTCAAAGTTAGTTGAAAATTGGTCTTCCTGTGGAGTCCCTATCACCTTTAGGACCATCAATCCTTCCACCAACTCTTCTGTAAGAGATCCTTAGTTCCATCCACTGTCTGGCTGTGGATTTCTGTAGCTATCTGAGTTGAGCCATCCCTGCATTTCTTGTAGACAGGATATATTTTGGGTAGAGACTTTTATGGAAGGTTTGATGTCCCTATCGCTCCACTACGGTTCCTGCCTAGCTACAGAAGGTGGCCTCTTCTGGTTCCGTATACCCAATGATGTCACTGGTAATATCAACCCCACTGATTCTTGGGAACCTCCTGTCTCCTTGGTCTCTGCCACTTCCTGGAGATAACCCCCAATCTTCTGAAGTTTGCCAGTGGCAGATTTTCATTCATTTTTATGGTCATCGTTCCCCCTGTCTCTTCCCACAACTGATCTTGAACCCCAGCAATTCTCTCTCTCCTTTCCCACTCTATTCCCTCTCTCCATCTGCCGCCTAAGACTTTTTATTCCCAACTCGCTTCTGAGTGAAATTCAAGCATCCTCACTTGGGCCTTTCTTATGGTTTAGGTTTTTTGGGTCTGTGGACTGTAGCAAAGGTATCCTGTATTTTATGGCTAATATCCACTTATTAGTGGGTATTAACCTTGTATGTCCTTTTTGGTTTGGGTTACCACACTCACGATGATAGTTGCAAGTTCCACACATTTGCTTGAGAAATTCATGATGTATTTGATTTTAATACCTGAATAGTAAGTATTCCATCGTGTAGCAGTACCACTTTTTCTTTATCCATTCTTCAGCTGAGGGACATCTAGGTTGTTTCCGGCTTCTGGCTATTATGAATAAAGCTGTTATGAACATAGTTGAGCAGGTGTTCTTGTGGGATGTTGGGCATCTTTTGAGTATATCAACAGGAGTGGTATATCTGGGTCTTGAGGTAGAACTGTTCCCATTTTTCCAAATTGATTTCCAAATAAGAGGTTGTACTTGTTTGCACACCTACTAGCAATGAAGAAGTGTTCACCTTGCTCTGTGTACTCGACAGCATGTGTTAAGTTTGAAGTTTTTAATCTTAACTATTATGATATGTGTAAGATAGAATCTCAGAGTTGTTTTGATCTGTGTTTTCCTAATGACTAAGGACTTTGAACATTTCTTTAAGTGCATATTGGCCATTCAAAATTCCACTGCTGAGAATCCTGTTTAGTTCTGTACCCCATTTTTCAATTTTTTTCTTCAGTCTAACGTCTTCAAGTCTTTATATATTTTGAATATTAGCCATCTATCTGATATAGGGTTAGTGTAAACATTTTTCCCTATCTGAAGATTCCACTTTTGTCTTATGGACAGTGTCCTTTTCCTTTCAGAAACTTTTCTGTTTTATGAGGTCCCATTTATCAATTATCTGGGTCATAGACCCAGAGCCATTCGTGTTCTGTTCAGGAAATGTTTCCTATGCCAATCCTTTCTATTTCTCACGTTCTCTTCAATTAGATTCAATATATTGGTGCTGAGACAAGTCACCTAGACTTCACAAGAAAGGAAGTGTTAACATTATACTATATGAGCTACTTTAAGGTATATAATTCTAAAGTGGCTATTGATAGATATACTAATCACATCTCCTGCCCTTCATGGCAGTGTAATTTTGTGATGGAAAATGAGATGAATACTTATAATTGCAAAGGCAAAATTAAAGAGAGGTGATTTAGAGATCATGTTGAACAACGACTCATCGTTTAATTGCAGAATTATCTATGTCTAGCCTTTTCATGTTCTTATACAAAATGAAATTAGAACTGATTATCCTGTCCTAAAATTTGTAGTAACTACATGCATAGATGAGTAGTATGCTGTAGTATTATTTATAGAGACATGTTGTTTTCAATGCTTATAAATATGTGATTGAATGATAATATGCTAAGTTAGGGAAGTATATGTGATGGTTTGTATATCCTTGGATCAGGGAGTGGCACCATCTGAAGGTGTGGCCTTGTTGGGATAGGTGTGACCTGGTTGGAATGGGTGTGTCACTGTGGGTGTGGGTATAAGATCCTCACCCTAGTTGCCTGGAAGTCAGTCTTCCACTAGCAGCCTTTGGATGAAGACGTAAAACTCTCAGCTCCTCCTGTGCCATGCCTGCCTGGATACTGCCATGCTCCCACCTTGATGATAATGGACTGAACCTCTGAACCTGTAAGCCAGCCCCAATTAAATGTTGTTTTTTATAAGACTTGCCTTGGTCATGGTGTCTGTTCACAGCAGTAAAACCGTAACTAAGACAGTATATTACTTTATTTATCTTTTATTTTGAGAAATAGCCAAAAAAAAGTAAGTTTTAATGCTGTGTCAAGACAGGTTGAGAATCTATCATTTTCTTAAAGTTAAATTTTAATATACATTTATTTTTAGTGTATTCAATATTTTCATTCCTCTCTATTTTCATAAGTAAAATTGTGTCCACTGGTGTGCATGTGTGTGTGTGTGTGTTATGCTTCAATTATTAAGCAAACATTTCTAATTGAAACCTTCATTAACAAGTATAAATACAAACAATCAAATCAAAACAAAATAAGAACAAACAACATAAATGAAAAAAAAAAAAGAAAGAAAGAAAGAAAGAAAGAAAGAAAGAAAGAAAGAAAGAAAGAAAGACAAGGCGCCAAAGTAAAAACAGAACTGTGTAACAATTGTGAAGTTATGACAGCACTGATCGTTTCGCAGTGAATGGTTGGCAAATCTTTTAGATGTGAGTGTATCTGACCTAGAATCTAGGATTATTAACACACTAAGTGAATGATAAGAAATTACTTTAGGCTATCTGGATTCCTTTCAATATCACCTTACTCACAACTTCATTCCGAGTTACTAGTCTGCTTCTCACTCTTGAATATTATCTTCATTACTCAGTTTGAGCCTTACGTTCAGTTTTTATACCTTCTTGGTGGTGTTACTGTACACAGAATGACAGGATGCTCTCCAAGACTTAACACTTAGGTTTTCCTGTTGTTCACTTTTTCATTTTAATTCTTTATTGCAATGCCATAATCATCTTTGCATAATGCCCTTTAAGCTTTTCATTATGTGCACAACTATTTGAGCATCTTTGTTGTTTCTGAAACAATTTGTAAATGATTTGGCTGTAAATTCCATATACCTCTGTAAAAAACTAGTTCTTTTCCTGTAAACACAATGAAAGATCTGTTTTGGTCATGTTGCCCACTTGTTAGACTTTCATGCCTGATTCTCACTGTCTTCTTTTGCTAAATTATATGGCACATGATACTTAATCTCTATATGTCATAATACTTCAATTTTATCACATAAAATATAATATGTGTGTAATAACACATATAGAATATAAGAATCTGCTCTGTAGACTTACATATCTCACTTAGTATGTTTCATCTCACAGCAGTTTCATTCATGCCCAAATAATTAAACTAATAGCTGAACTGTATGTACAACATATTATTTTATTATATAATATATTACTTTTATTTAGAAAATTTTTGCTGTATACTTTGGATAAGAATTTTAATACTTAAGTTTCCAAAGACTCCAAAGTAGAGAATACTAGATGAAGAGAACTTGAACATTTTGCAACTAGAAAAAAATAGCATATAAAGATTCCTTCTTTCAAGAGATTTACAGTCTAATTTAAGTAGGTCGATCTTCCATTACTTTTCAACTCTAAATCAGAAAGTCTACTTTTTTTTTTCAATTTGAGCATGTCTATATCTTTTAAGGTAATGAACTATGTAGTTACAACTAGTCTGCAATGCAAAAGAGACAGACTTTCCAAATCACTGGGCCTGTTTGGGTAACATAAGTCAATTTAATTTGTGTAAAGTAGATCTCCTTATCAGGGGTTTTGGCTGCAAGTCTTTTAATTTCCCTGTAGGTTTTTAACTCCATGATGATTTTTTGTAATTAAGAGTTATGCCTCCAATGACATGAAGCTTGCTAGGCAAAGTGTCCCTGCTGCACTGCTGACAGCAAGTTAAGAGCTCTCTCTCTCTCTCTCTCTCTCTCTCGCTCTCTCTGAAAGGCTGGCAGCATTTCTCAGAATTAAGAGCAGAGAAGGCAAAGCTTTCCTTTAAAGTAAATATGCCCTGTTCTCAAACCTATAATTCACCCAATTTCATGAGCAAAAGTCTGTACTTGACTCAATAAATAATTTTATGTTGTTGGAGATTTCTGGATATGCTAGTAAACTATGAAATTTACTAGTACAGATAAAGACAGGGATTTTTTTAGTTGCTACTGGTTCAAGAAATAACTTTCATAGGTAAAAGATTAAAGATTTTGTTTAATCGAACAAACTAGCCAATAGTAGAGTGCTCCAAAGTAACTAGAAAATCAGTCTGGCATAAGGCAGTCAGTACTGCTCTGACTCGTAAAGAGATGACTGGTAGATATTACTACTACACATTTGAAGTTATGGCACGTACTTGCAGTTCTCTGATGAGGAGAAGTTGTAAGAAGTAACATCAATATGATACCACAGAAAGATTACTCAGCCCTTGCCCTCTCAACAAAAAACAATGTTCCAGGTTGAAACTAATTCTCTCGGAGAGCAACAAAAAGTAATTTTAATCCAGTGGAGCATCAGTGACATCCTTACCACATCAAAAATGGAATATTATAGGAAATATTCTACTTGTATTAAGCTAATATTTGACTAGTAGACCTTAGAGACAAAGGTAAACAGGGATCTTGTGAGATCCATTCTCCTAGTTTCATAGAGAGAGAACAGAATAAGTTGTCCTCTTGCCTACATACCAAGGACTCAAATGAAACTAGAGGGATTTGATCTATAGAGTCAAATGGGAATGGACCAGTCTTCAGCTTACTTGTTGCTCTGGCAAGAGATATCAAAGGGTATGTGAAGGGGCTGGGACTGAGACAAGGCAACAAGAAGAGGAGGAAGGTTAGAAGAGAAAGATCTATGGGATCCACAGGAGATGTATAAAGAGTGCCTCTGTAAAAATAACAACTTCTTCATCAAATGGTGCTGGTCACACTGGGTAGCTGCATGTGGAAGAATGTAAACATATAAATACCTATCATTCTAGACAAAATACAAGGCCAAATTGATCAAAGGCCTTTACATAAAACCAGGCATGCTAAACTTGATAGAGCAGGAAGTGGGAGAGAGCTTTAAAGCCATTGGCATAGGAGAAGAATTCCTGAACTGAACACCCACTGATAGTTGAAGCACTAAGATCTTAAACTAATAAGTGGGATTTCATGAAATTAAAAAGTCTCTAAGATTAGAGAGACCATCATTTGGACAAAGCAGCAGCCTAGAGAATGGGAAAGTTTTTTCCTTTAAATCCACATTGGATAGAGGACAAATTGCCAAAAGGTATAAGTAACTCAAGAAACTAGATATTTAAAACCCAAATAATCCATTTTAAAAATGAGGTACAAATCTAAACAGATAGTTCTCAGTAGAAGAAACTCAAATGGCTGAGAAACAAACAAACAAACAAACGAACAAACAAAAAGGTCAATGTAGTTAGCCATCAAGGATATGAAAATCAAAACTACTTTGAGAGTTCAACTTATACCAGTCAGAAATTTATGATTAATAACCCAAATGACAGCTCATGTGCTGTCAAGAACATGGATTATGGGGAACATTTCTTCATTGCTGGTGAGAGTACAACTTGTAGAGCCACTATGGAGATAAATATGATGTTTCCTCAAGATTCCCCTATACCATGCTTGGGCATACACCAAAATAATGTTTCATATCCTACCAAAAGGACAGTTGCCCGGCCATGTTTGTCACTGTTCTATTCACAATAGCCAGAAAGTAGAAATAACTTAGGTGTCACTCAACAGTAAAAAGTGGACAAAGAAAACGTACACAGTGGAGTATTACTCAGCTGTTAAAAAATGTTATCAGGAAATTTACTGACAAATGAATGAAACAACAACAAAAATTATCCTCAGTGACATAACCCAGGCTCAGAAAATTAAATGTGGCATGCATTTACCCATATGTAGATATTTGCTATTACATAAATGGTAACCAACCAAGAATGCATAGACTCAGAGGGGTTAGGTGTAGAGGTAGGTACTAGGAGGAAACACACAAATGTCTCTACGACAGAGAAGTAGAATAGTGTTTCATAGGTAGATTAGAAGACAGAGAAGAAAGGGAGGATTATGTAGATCGTAGGAAGTGAAATATGTACAAGAAAGGTAATACGGGGAGAGACAGATGGAAATGAGGGGCAACTGATGGTCAGTATAAAAGCTAATTGTATGAGAAACATCCTAAAAATATGATGGCGATTGTAATGAGGTCTCCTAATAATGGGGAAACTAAGACTCATCTGATCATCTCTTAGTAGTAAGGTGAGGCTTCCTGTGGCTGGAGTGTATTAATTATATCCAGTTGTTGGTCAAACACGTCCCATGGAAATCCCCTAAGAACACAGGCTGTTGGTAAGACACTTAAGTGCTCTCTGCAAACTGACAACAGGGTCCCATTGCTTAGGATTATAACAACATAATCCATTTAAGGTGTAGAAATCAAGATGGTGCTTGTATGGAACCTTCATGACTATGTTCTAATATGTTTGGTACAGGAAGTTACTCTGCAAGCTAACAAAAGAGAAAAATTTTGACCTATAATCAGTCCTGCATGGAAATTATGTTAGGACAATGAACTCGTGGAAGTAGCTAGCCAACATCCTGTTTGGCATAGGCTCACTCTAGGAAATAAAAACCATGCCTGTTTCTGCTTGGGTGACCAAAGGCCAGGAGAACAAAATCCTCTGAATTAACTGAGAAAGGCTCATGTGAATTCTCAGAGACTAAAGAAGCAAGCACAAGTACAACACGTGCCTGCATTGAGTCCGTTGTCCATTGTATTAAAGCTTTCATCTTAGTATTTTTATGAAATTCCTGAGTATTGCTTTCTTGTGGCAACACTTTTGTTGGGATGAATGCTACAGCTTTGATGCGATGATTTCTGTTTTACTTTATTATATCATATTTAGTTGTGTTTCCTTGTTATCTCGTATAAGCTTGTTTTTTTTTTTTTTTTTTTTTTCTAATGAGAAATAGAAAGGGAGTGGATCCAGTGGGCAAATAAGGAGGGGAGGAACTGGGAGGAGTAATGTGAAGAGAAATTGTAATCAACTAACTTCTTGCATTGTTAAGAGTAAATAATGCTTAGCCTAAAATAGGCAGAAAATCAAACAGAGGAAATAGAAATAACAGAAATTTGACAAAAATAGGTTGTATTTTGGAAATAAATAATCAACAAGATTATAACTGAATCAGTTAATAAAAGTATACACTCAAATTGAAATCATAAAAAAAAATAGGTTAGAGACTGTAACCTAATACTTAATTGTTGTGGTTTGAATAAGAATGATTCCCAATAGACTTTGAATAGTGTTTGTATGCTTGTCCCTTAAGGGATGGCATATTAGAAGGTGTGGCCTTGTTGAAGTAGTTATGGCCTTATTGGAAGAAAGGTGTCACTGTAGAGACAGGCTTTGAGGTCTCAGATGCTCAAGCTCAGGGGTTGACATTTCTTTTTCTGCTGTCTGTGAATGTAGAACTCTCAGCTCTTTCTCCAGTAACATGTTTGTTTGTATGCCACTATGCTTCTCATCATGATGATAATGTACTAAACCTCTGAAACTGTAAGTCAACCCTAATTAAATGTTTTCTTTCATAAGAATTTCTGTGGCCATCAAGTATTTTTAAAGCATTGAACCCCACCTTAGACATTAACCTATGTTAAGAATAATGACATGCTGTCATATATTTCAGGCCTGGAAAGATTCCTGTAAACTTTGGAAAGATTCCAAACTAAATTGAAAAGAAATATTGTAATCCAATAATGTGTAAATATATTCAACCGATATCAAAACCCCAGTCCACATCTTAACATGTAAATAATAAAGTTACTAAAACATAAATTATTTTATAATAGAAAAGACAGAGTACTTCCAAATACATTAAAAGAACCAGGTGTCCCTAAAATTTAAATGTAAGTAAATGATAGATCGATAGATAAGAAAGACAAAAAAAAAAAAAAAAAAGACAGACCAACTCTCATGATGAATACCAGTGTAAAACTGCTCAAAAGATACAAGCAAAATCAACTCAATATCATATTAAAAAGATCTTTCCCCATGACTAGTGGGAGATATTTCTGGAAAACAAAGTTATTCAATATATATAGGTATTTTAAGGATACAGAATTACAAAATTAGATCATTTTTAGACAAATGACCACTATATTTATTATAATGGTTTGCCATCAGAACATATGTGTCATAGCTACTACAGACAAATCGAGGTCAAACGGGAAATGAAAGTAATCAATGCATGTCAAATGCTAAGCTCATAGATACAGGCGATTCCATCCCTGTTGGCTGCCTACTCCTGGAAGAGATGTTGAAGTGTGAGGGGACACAGCATCATCACTAGGATTTAAATGCAACTCAGAGCAGCGTTCACACTAATTTCTCATTGAAATGCTGATAACTGGAGCCAAGTACTAAAATTCCTTTGCTAAAGTGATGAAAAGTGACCCATAAAGATATCAGTACTACTGGAACCACAGTGTTCCAAGATGTGAATGGCACCCTACCACCAACTTGGTTTACTGTCATGCCTTTGCATGTACCTCTTCAGGAGTTCAGTAAAAGTTGGTCGTACTGGTACAGCCCTCCTTGGCTGAGGAAAGACTTGAATTCTTAACCCTGGCATGACCTCACCTTTGTTATTGCCAATATCATGATCAAAATAAAGTCTTCGGAAAGACACTGTGATATTATGAGTGAAGTTCTTCCAGGGGACATTCTGGGCCTCCATGTCAGCAGTATGTCTGTCAAAGATGTTCAGTGGTGCAGTATTGCTGCTGACAGTAAAAATGACCCTTCAGTGGGAGCAGCTGGTTTCTCTGCTTAGGTGATTATCCTGAACCACTGGAACTAAATCAGTGTTGGCCATGCTCCTGTGCTGGACCTCACTCAGCTCAAATAACTTTTGAGTGTGCTGAGCTGAAAGGAGAAATTGATCACTGTGCTAGTCAGAAGCTGGAAGACGGCCCTGACTTCTAGAAATTTCTTGGTGCTGCCTTGCTTGATGCAGTTCAAAAGAAGCTCACGTGCATAGAGAGCTTCTCTGAGTTACATTCATCAAGGTTATTTTACTGTTCATAATTAGCAATCGATAGTAATTACAGGTGTCATCAAAATCATGCACAAGAAGAAAACTAAAGCTAGAAAGGGCACCAAGTGGGCCACAAAGATCTGAAGATTGAAAGAATATTAGTCTAGAACGTGGCATTACTATCCTAACTCATGTTGAAAATACAGCCTTAGAACTATTTGTCTCAAAGGACAACTTAGTAAAGGGTGAATGAATGGTAGGAATAAACAATGAATTCTTCAGAGGAAAATGTAGATGGAGCTCTGAGTGTATGAGACTGAGTGTGTGTAAATTGTTACGGAATTTTAAGACTTATTAAAAGACTTATTATAGTACCATTGCTGAGAGGAAACTGCATGACCAAAATCAACTTGGGGAGAAAAGAGCTTATTTGACTTACACTTCTATGTCACTGTTCATCATAGAAGGAGGATAAGACAGGAACTTAAATAGGCTAAGAACCTGAAAGCAGAAGCAAATACAAAGTTCTTGAAAAATATTGCTTACTGGCTTGTTCCCCATGAATTACTCATCCTGCTCTCTTATAGCCCAGAGGCATCAGCCCAAAGATTGCACTACCCACAATGCACCACCACTAATTAAAACATTCTCAACAGACTTTCCTACAAATGAATCGTATGGAGGAATTTTTCTTTTTGCGGGGGGGGGGGGGCGGTGTTGAATTAGGAAGTGTATATTTCAATCAGTGAAACCGAGGCACAGAGAGACAGAGACACTGCTCCTACATGGCAGACTGGACAACAACCGCCACAAATAAGGTCATGAACAGCAAAGCTCTGTGCAAAGGGCTGAGTGTCTTCCAGCAAGTAACCCTGTCCTTAACCCCTGATGGCTTTGAGGGTACTCAAGGGAACCTCTAGTCCCTTCTGCTTGCATGGTCTGGGTGGACGTCTTTCCAAGACTGGACAAGGTGACCTAGCCTGTAGACCCAGGCTGGAGAGGCCAGGAGCATTCAAGGAAGTGGATTACCTGGGATATGCCAGTGCCGGGGTACCAGGCTGTCCCCAGAGGTGATCCTTCAGGTCGTGTAGCTGTCTGAGGGCCTGTACATGACTGTGGTGATGCAGGAAGCCTTGGGGCCCCAGCAGCTGCAGCTCCCTCTCCACGTGCTCCAGCTGAAGGTAGAGACACCGCCTGTAGACGCTGTCCCTCCAAAGGTCGCGTACTGCCAGCTCGGGCTTGGAGTGCCACGTGTTCTCTTTCGGTTTCACAGACCCACGCGTGGAGGTGATAGGGTCCTCTCTCCCTTTGGCTTCCTCCCAGAACCCCGGTCCCTCTGTGCTCTCCGGACACGGACAGATGATGTCCTCCATTAAAACGAGGAGGTAGTTAATGTCCACCGGGTTCATAGAGTCCCAGCCTGAGGCTGGGGGTGGCACCTTCAGGGCTTTAAACAGTGAGCTGATGAGACTCTGTATACCCTTGGTCACTGTTTCAGGTGTCAGAAGTCCCTCCTCCGTGGGCTGCACTGAGGGAGTCAGGTTAGGGGGTCCCTGTTTCTGTCTCCCATCCTTCCCCATCGGAAGACGAGGTCGGGTGTTCCGGAAGATCTGGACAATCAGGAGGTTGATGGGGAACATAAGGATTTGGGATAGTATTGGAAATGTAATTGAGGAAAATATGTAATAAAAATATTAAAAAAAAAATAAATGTATATGTTATCAAAGTGATTCATATTGTAATAAAACAGAAAAACAAAAAAAAAAAGGATAGAGCTCTCTAACCCAATCATCACCTCCTGCCAAGTGAACTCAATTTTGCCCAGATCCATCTTCTGCTCGGCTGGGTCCTTAGGAACACCACAGAACATGATGCTGGTCAGCATGGTGCAGAGAAGCATCGAGAAGCAACAGGACACCCTCTGTACTCGCGTGAAGCTGCTCCGAGTGGCACTGCAGAAGACTGAGTACCAGATGTGCCCGTCCTGGAAGCCCGTGGAGGTTTTTGTGAAAAACAGGTGGCTAAACTGCTTCCTGTCCTGCTCTGTGGCCACAGGAAACACCTTATCCAGGACACAGTCTCCAACATCGACAGACAGCCATGAGTTGCAGAGGAAATACCACTTCCGGTCCACCACAGTCATACACCAGCACCTGGCTCACATACCTCTCGGAGCCTGCTTCCTGCGAATGCGGTGAGTTAAAGACAGCAGGAAGCTTGGTGTGGTGACTCATACCTCTGACCCCAGCTCTCATAGGCTGAGACAAGAGACTGACAGAAACTTGGAGGAATTTTTCAAATTGTGATTCCCTTCTTGTAGATGATTTAACTTGTGTGAAGTTGATATAAGACTATCCAATTTACAAATTAATGTCAACATAACAATATAAAATATTTTACAAATGTAAAAAGCCTCAATAATTTAATGAATTAAAACACTTTAAAATTCAATTTATTTAATACTACAATATGTCTTTTAATATATATATCTTAAATGCAGCATTTCAACTGTAGACTCCTGTAAAGTTACCAATAAGTTTAATTCTTCCTTAGTACTAGGACGACATACCCAGGAACAGTCCTTGTCATACCAAAGAAAAACTAACAACTGGTATAAATCACTCAAATTCCAATAGCTAGAATTGACTCCCATTCTTCTGGACTCCTCCAAAGACACTACTTTAGCACTGTCCGGCAACATCCACATCTTGTCTTCCAGAATCTATCTGGCTTCACTGCCCCACTGCTGCCATTCCTGCTGGTTGTCCCATGGTACTAGCATCTCCAGAATGTCAGTGCCTCTGCTGTATTGGGCCTGCACTTCCACCAACTGAGTCTCCTGGTCTCTGTCTTTGGCACTGTGCCTCATTTCCTCCCCATAGGCCCATCAGTCCTACAGCTTTGACTCCTTTTGAGGCCTTACTTTAACCAAAGTCCTTTCCTGATCACTCATAGTGCCAAGCCCCAGCTTCTTTTCATGACCCCCTCATGCCTTCAATAATACTACTGGGAGACTCTTACACATTATCAAGTTCAAATGTCTGTGCCAATTATAATTTTGGCTGTCCCTGGAAAATAGTGTCTATGCTCTGACTCTGAAGAAACTTCCAAGAAGACTTCACCTCTGTGATGTTGCTCTCTGCTTAATCACCACTAATTCCTTAGCTGCAGCTGATCAGCATCAATTTCCTCACTAATGCAAAGGTTTCAGCTCAATAGTCCTAATCTCTTGTTAATCACAGATGATTCTACAGTTGCAACTAATGAGAAACCATACATTCTCACCTTAAAATAGCAAACCCTGATCAAGTCTTTAGGTGACTGTCAAACTTCTCTCTAGAACTTCATCATCCAGGTTTCCATTCTGTGCTTTGGTCCCAACATTCTTTTCATTCAAACTATTACTGAGAATCTCACTTAACTAAATATTCTATGGCTTCTCTAGCCCAATGGTCCAAAAACTTTCCATGATTCTCCCCCCACAAAAAAAAAAAATGTTCATGTCTGTCACAACAACATGGCCCTACATGTACCAATTTTTCTTAACTAGGGTATCAATCTGTCTATTGCTTTGTTTAAATATCATACCTGCAAGCACATTGAGGAGGAAAGGATATGTTTGCCATATAATTCCACATCACTGCACACCATTGAATAAATCAGTGCAAGAATTCAGTCAGAGAAAGAAAGCTTATACAGTGACCATGGAGGGATGCTGCTCACTGGCTTTCTCCTCATGGCTGCTCAGCCTACACTCTAATAGAACCCTGGACCACCAGCCTAGGAATTGTACCATCTCCCACATCTATCCTTAGAAGACCTCCTGTAATTCATGCTTAATGAAGTTACTATTTCAAGTATATTTCAGGATTAATTAATGAGAGTAATTAAATATACATGTGTATAATATTTGATAAACATTAATGCCATGTTATGGAGGTACTGGATTTGATCACAACATTTTTTAGTGATTTTATAAGTTTGCCAGATTTCCCCAAAATATAGCTGATTTCCAAAAATTTAGATAAAATAGTTTTCAAAAATATGGCTAAAATAATGAACAGGTTGTTTAACCTGGGAGGTATGCTACTTTACTATTAGCATTCACTGTTAGGACATGACACAGTCTATAAATAAAATGTTTCAAAACTGGGACAAATAAAAATACTGGTTCATTTTTCCCCTCATTTTAACTGTCAAAGATCAAATGTACATCCTAAAACAGTGCATGAGCCATTAAAGTGCCATGGCTCTCCAAATAAAGGCTATTTAAAGTCAATTTTCCTATCAGATATTTTAGGAAATTTATCATGTTCTTCACCAACAATGTATAGTTTTCTACATGTACATTGTATTTATTTTACTTCTAACTCATTTCAGACTAACTTGTGTAAGTTTCACCACTGGTACCACATTATTGCCATTTATAGTTTTTGCTATATTAGATTACCAGTGATCTAATTTCCAGACAAAGAACACACAGAAGGATCATCTTCAAGATTACACAGAGACCTAAAGAAATATATTTGTTTGCTTTTTATGAAAAAAAGTGTTTGTCTTCACTATATTAATCAAGGCAACATACTTTGTAAATTGAACTGATCTGTTCCCAAACTAATCTTGAAATTGGGGTAAAATGATGGTTAGTAAAATAAATGAAATAAAAGGAGGAGTTAACTATTCTAAAATATGGAAAGATTTTAATTATAGACATAAGGGAGAAAGCAAGCAAATGAAAGAGTCCAGACTGAAGATGGCCGGCAGACTAAGTCGGACAATCAGTGGAGACAGGTTGGGAAGGCAATAGAGAAGGCACAGAACAAGCTAGGAGGCTAAGAGACCAGTGTAACAAAAATGGCTAGATGGTATGGACATTCTGAGCAAGGGGAAGTAAAAGCCTAACCCTTAGGAAGGAGAGGTTTAGGTTAGGGGGCGGGATGAGAAGTCCTGGGAGGAGCCAGAGGTACTGAGGGATGCTCTGATATGTTAATTGTCATTTCAGTCTTTTGTCCTGGGATTTTGTGACCAAAAAGATGGCATTTTCCTTTTTGCCTGAACTACAGAGGATTGTCAAGTATTTACCATCTCTCAAAATAGGAGAAAAAGATATGAGACAAAATAAAAGTGAACTACTACAGTAATGTATGCAGAAATGACTAGTCAACATATATGCAATTGACAGTTTATTGTAATTTGGCATAGTTCATACGTATTTTTACATAGAATAAGCATAATATACAATTTAATAAAAATATTTACTAAAGATATTGTTATAATATTAATAAATCTAGCATTGATCATTATATCAATAATTTCAATAATATTGAATTTATTAAAGAAATAAAACTGATAGATAAAAACTAATCATGAATGCCAAAACATTAAGCTAAACAAAGACAACACCAATAGACAAGCCAAAATGAACATGGAAAAAGAATATGAGACCTCAGCCCTGTACAAAGGACTACCAACAACTAAGAAATGAGTAAAGTGAGAGAAATAGAGACCCCAAAGAAGACCACACTAATTGCTTATTCAGGACCCAAAGGTCAGTTGTGGAAAAGAAGATACAACTAACTTTATGCAGACTGGGCATACAATATTTAGAAATATTAATTATAAATAATTATTTTCAAGTAATAGAAAAATGAGACAGTGAATTGAAATAGTAAGGCTTGAGATAGGATAGCGAAGGAAGAAATTATGTACTAATATTATAATCTCAAAAAAGTTTTAAAAAACTGATATAAACCTAATATGAAGCCATTAAGCAGGCAAAATTTGAATATACTTAAGGTATTCAATCTATTGTTACTGAGACAACTGACTGATTTATATACAATGAAGCTTATGGATTGATTGGATTCAAACTGTTTCAATGTATAGCAAATGTTTGTGGGGGCTAGAGAATACTCAGTGATTAAGAGTGTTAGCTGTGTGGTTTCCATTCCTAGCTATCCACCTAGTGACTTATAACTGTATCTCAAGGTCAGCAGATCTAACACACTTTTCTGTCCTCCCATGACACTACATGCATATATTATGTATGTAAACATACAGTAAAATCCCATATATGTAAAATAAAGTGATAAAATTTATTAAAACCAATGATTTTATTTATACAAAAAAGCAGTCTACAAAGGGGGATAACATTTGAAAGGTAAATAAAAAAAAAAAACTGTTAAAAAGAATCTAGGTGTAATGATGTAAGGCAGAGGCAGGATGTTTACAAGTTCAAGGCCATCCTGGCTTACACAGTATCTTCTAGGCAGCTAGAATGAATGGAATATGTAAACCAAAGAATAAAATAATTATAATGAATTTTATTTTATAATATATATGAGTATGATATGCCTTTATGAACACTATGTTACAGAAGTCTTAGAAACAAGTCTCAAGTTTGTGACTTAATTACATATCTAGGTTTAAAAAAAATCATCAGAAACTCAGAACATTGAATATATAATGTGAACATTTGATGTTACAGTAACATCTATCCTTTAAAATGGATAACTGTAAATAAAATTTACAACATAAAAGGTAGAAATTTTAAACTGATAAAACCAAGGAGTGGTTTTTCTTAGGAGTCGGTTCTACTCGAAACCGGAGATCAGATATAACTGAAAATACTCCAGACAGAAATAGACAACTGAAATACCATATCACCATTTAATATTCTTTGTTTTGTAGGCTATAAAACTAGCCCCCTCTTTGGAATTTTATAGTGACCCTTCGAGACAGTTACCGTCCATCCTATTTTCTGGTTGTACCAAAATGTAAACGACAAGGAAATTATTTAAACTCTTAAAAAACCTCATTTACTTTAAATATTGAGATGAGATGTGATTACCCCCACCTTTTAAAATGTTTCTAGAGTTACTAAAAACTATCATTTACCAAATAGTGATAAATGTAATCCTCTGGATTGTATAAAAATGGAGGCAGGGATCACTAACAGACTTGATGGATGCTTAGTTGAAGTTACCTTTTTTCCATTTCTTCAAATGCTGGATTCTGGTTTTCTAAGTCTCTATTTTCTTCAGACTGACCTGTAGTTTGCTGGTCAGCCACTTGAGAAGGTCTGCCCTTTGCTTCTCTATTCACATTTGTTGGAACTGATCCGTGTCATGATTTACCTTTTCTCATGACCTTTCATGGTTTCTAATGCACCTTGGGAAGAGAGGGCTTGCCCGATAACCTCGCAGAGCAGTGCTTGGGTTCCTTTCGCCTTACCTTTTCAGGGAAATCCACTTTGTTAAAGAAGGACTAACTGAGTCAGTACAGCTCAGTGAGAGATTCAGCATTACACACAACTCCTACCCCTCATCGTCAAGATGCCTAAGAGGAAGGTTAGCACTGTGGATGGAAACGTGAAGGTTGGAGCAAGAAGAACACTCCTCCATTGCTGGTGATTGCAAACTTGTACAGCAACTTTGGAAATCAATATTGCAGTTTCTCAAAAACAAGCAAACAAACAAACAAACCAAAACAAAAATGGGATAGCTGTTGCCTAAAGACCTGGCTCTATTACTCCTAAATATATGTAAAGGATGCTATGCCATACCACAGGAACATTTTATCAACTATGTTCATAGCAGCTTTACTCATAATAGTCAGAAAAGGAAAACAAAATAGATATCTTTCAACCAAAGAATCGATAGAGAAAATGTTATAGATTTACACAGTGGAGACTTACTCAGCTATTAAAAAGAATGACATCATGAAATTTTCTGGCAAATGTATGGAACTGGGAAAGGTCATCCCAAGTGAGGCAATCCAGACCTAGAAACATAAACATGGTCTATACTCACATATATGTGGATATTACTCATAAAATAAATGGCTGCAATTCACAGACACATAGAAGCTATGTAAATAGAAAGGTTCAGGATGTGACACATGGATCTGTCTGTGAAAGGGAAATTAAATAAACATAGTGGGTAAACGGAGGAGGGAGGTAGTCTGGAGAGATGTGAAGGAATGGGAAAATGAGAAATTAGGTGGACAGACAATGGTGGTAGAGAGTACAGGGAGAGAAAAGCAGAATCACAGGCATCTCTAGGAAGAACTAGAAACCTAATGCAATGGAAACTCCTATGAGAGTCAGACCAGCTAAGTTTTCTAACAAGGAAGGATGCAGGATGAACCGGCCATCTCCTGTGACAAGATGAGCAGTCCAGTGGTAGGACTGGGACACAGAAGCAACCATAAGACCTTCGATATACAATGATTCCTGTCTGCAAGATGTGCTAGGGTAAAGGTGGCACAGAAATAGAGCGAGTGGTGAATCAATGACTGCTCCTGCTTGAGACACATGGCAGAAAAGCAAGCCGACCCTTGACACAGCCTAAGGGCCCCGGACCAACCGGCTGGATAGCTCAGAGTCGTAGGATACAAAATGGTTTTCAATGATATTTTGTCATATTCTTATATCGGTGCCTAGGTCAATTTTCATCAGAAAGGCTTCAGCCAGCAGTTGATGTAAACAGATGCAGAGGTCCACATCAAACATTTGGCAGAGCTTAGATAATCCAGAGGAAGAGGGGAAGGAAGGATTGTAAGAGCATCAAAATAGTCAAGGACATTCACATAATCAACAAACCTGAGCTCAAAGGTGTGGAACCAAGGAAACTGAGCTAAGAGAGCTTACATGGGACTGACCTAGGCTCTCTGCACACATGTTAAAGTTGTATTGCTTGGTCTTTGTATGCTACACTGAACAGTGGGAATAGGGACCACCTCTGATTCTGTTGCCTGCCTTTGGAAACCTTTCTTCCTACTGGGTTGCCTTGTTTAGCTTCAAAAGGGAAGGAGGTGGCTAGTCTTAATGCACTTAATATATACTATGACTGGTTAGTATCCAAGCTGGGTAGCACATTTATCAATAGAAACAGAGTAGGAATGGCTGGGGGCATCACAGGGGAAGTAGTGGGGAAGAACTAGAAGAAAAGATATATAATATTAATATAACATAACATATTAATAGTATAATTAATAATACAATATATGATATAATTTATAATGTGTAAGATGTAATATAATATGTATAAATGCATACATTTTAAAATTATACTCCCTGTGTATTTTTAAATGTTTATTATGGAGGGTTGTTTATTTGCCTGCTCATAGTTTAGTCAAGTTCTTATTAAAATATTTATACAAAATTATATAATATCAATAATTATATCTAAGACTTTCATTTGATATATTTTTCATAATTCTATAATATTTCATATTACATTACAAATGATACTAGGCTGTCTCACCCCATTATTTAGCTCCTCCCTAATAGTTTAATTTCCTATACTTCTTTCTTCATATTGATATTCTGCATCTCTTTACCAGTTTGCCATCCATTCTTTCTTGTATTTTAACTGTATTTTTACAGAGGGAAGGAAGAATGTGCGGTGGTTAATAGCACCTACTGCTCTGCAGAGGAACTAAGTATGGTCCCAACACTTACATTGGGCAAATCCATAACCACCTCTAACTCTATCTCCTTAGAATCTGAAACACATTCTGAGTTTCATGGGCACCAACACTTATGTTCACATAACCACAGGTACTAATATAGCAAAATTTAATACATATATATGTATATATATAATTCAAATTTTAAAAATAAAAATGCATTATTATTGTACTGTTATTGTAAAGAATATGATTATTTGAACAATTGATATTTACTCAGAATATCATATATTGAAATTTAATAGAGGAGCAAGAAACTATTTTGTGATGTTTACTTTGATGCCTCATATACTGTATTCCCCAAAAGACTTTGAAATATTAATGGAAGATATAGCATTAAATTTCTTTTCTTTTTTCTTTTAGATTTATTTATTATTATATCTAAGTACACTGTAGCTGTCTTTAGATGCACCAGAAGAGAACATCAGATCTCATTACAGATGGTTGTGAGCCATCATGTGGTTGCTGGGATTTGAACTCAGGACTTTCAAAAGAGCAGTTGGTGATCTTAACCACTGAGCCATTTCTCCAGCCCAGCATTAAATTTCTAATAGTGCTATTCATCAGATTAACTTGGCTCCAAATCGGAAAAAAAATATTCTCAGATACATGGAATTTTGGATTTCTGTTAAACACTTTTTTTCTATACAAAATAACAACAGCCCTGCAACAGTGGCTCTACTAAAATGTATTTATTTATTGCAACAAATTTTTAGTTTATACTGAGTCAGAATCCTAATTAAAAAAAAATTGCTAGAGTGACAGAAAAATAAAGAATTAAGGAAGTACCGTTCATAAGTGACTCCCAAATCATAGATAATGTGATGGTGGAACTTCATTTACACGTTTCAGGTGTGAAATTTTAACTTAAGCAGAAGCTGCTGAAAGTTTTTACTGTCCTTTCCTTTGACCTCCAGGATTTCATTAAGATTGTATAATAGATGTTTCCTTATCCCTGTAATTAAATTTGGTTTCAATTAGAAGATACTGATATTGACAAATACTTTGTTTCACTATTACATACAGATAGATTACTTCCAATTCTTCTTCAGAATACAAATACATGATGTACATTTGAAATCCATGTCAATTCTATCAGGTTTACTGTTTTTAATATTTTTGCTTATGGAAACAATGAGAATACCATATGGTTATAGGTACCTAAGTATCTTATTAGATGTGAGCAATGGTTTTAAGGTATTCAATAATAATTAAAACAATAAATCCTGAATATACAGATATAAATGTAAGTATGAAAGTAATTTTTAATACAACTGTATGGCAATGTTATTAGCGTTAAAATTTTAATGAACTACACGTGCAACAAAAATTATTTGTAGTTTTATTTTTCAGCACACCTAGTTTATTCCTATGTTCTGATACTTACATAAAACACAAAGAACTCCTTTATGGTGCTTTCACTCTAAGCAACAGTTAAAATGTTGGCCATGGCCTTCAATACAACATTTAAATAGAGGTGAGTAATGAAACTTCAATAGAGAAGTATACTCAAAAAGAATGATTCAGATAAAATAATGCATATAAAATAACCAAAAGGAATTTTTTGTTTGTTTTGTTTTTCAAGACAGGGTTTCTCTGTGTAGCCTTGGCTGTGCTAGAACTCACTCTGTAGACCAGGCTGGCCTCGAACTCAGAAATCTACCTGTCTCTGGAAAATTTTGCAGGAAAATAAGGAATGATCTTGTAGTATCATCATTTTAGTTCAAATAGGAGAAAACCCACACTTGAGAAAATATCTAAGAAGAGCATGTCAGATAGCAATTTTGTCAAATGGCAAACTGTAAAATAAAATCAAGCAACAGCAACAAAATCAAGGCACAGGGAAAGAAATTTGTAGCCTGGGAAAAAATTTGTTTCATGACAAAAACGTTGTCTACCTGTATGTGGGGATTGCATTTCATGTGGTTTGCATTTCATTCATATAGGTATGTGGTTTTTGAAATTTTGTATTGCTATTTTATAATTTTAATTAAAGCCTTTTTATTCCTTCTTATACAGTGTCCAACCGTCTGCCATTCCTCTATTCTTTTTTTACCCTCTGTGAACAATGTATTCTTTTTAAAAAGTGTTCTTTATTTTCTTATTTCTATTTTTTATTGTTTAAAATAATTTTTAAATTTAAATATATTTATCATATTCTTGCCCATCTCCAAGTTCCTTCATATCCTCTCATCCTTCTTATCAACCCAGTTTTCTTTTTCTAAAACCAAAGACCCAGTATAAAAACAAAATGCCTAAACTTACAAAACACAATGCATCAACCAGATGATATAAAACAAAACATTCATTCATTCCTTCATTCATTCATCTATCTATCCTTCCATTAAATAATCCATCAACCTATCCATCCCTTTGTCCATTCATTCCTTTAAAAACATAACAAATAAAAATAGTAAAGATAAAACAAAAACTATCACATTGAAGACAGATAAGACAGACCAACAGAAAATGACAGAAGAAAAAGACAGCAAGAGAAAGCACAAGAGCCAGAGTCTACCCCATTCAGTGCTCAGAAATCCCATAAAAACACTAAACTAGCCATAATATAGACAAAGAGAACCTGGTGCAAACCTGTGCAGGCCCTTTTCATGCTTCTTTAGTCTATATGACTTCATATGGGCTTTGAACATTTTGATTTTGAGGAGCTTATTTTCTTAGTGCTTTTCATCAATTCCTTTACACTCTATCTGCTTCTTCTCCATGGGGTTCCCTGAGCTCTGAGAAGAGGGATTTGATGCTGACATCGCATGTAGTGCTGAATATTCCAAGGTCTCTCACGCTCTACATAATGCCCTGCAGTGGGGCTCTATTTTTTCCATCTGTTGTAGGAAGCTTCTCTGATGACAGTTAAACATGGCACTGATCTATGAGTATAGCAGAACATCAATTACACATCTGATAGAGAACTAATATCCAAAATATATAATAGAAACTAGATATCAAGAAAACAAATAATCCAGTTAAAATGCCAGGTACAGAAATACACAGAGAATTATCAATAGGGGAAATTGAAATGGCTGAGCAAGAAAGGAATGTTCAATAACCTTAGTCATCAAGATGATAAAAGTCAAAACTACTTTTAGATTTCATCTTACTCCTGTGAAGTAGTTAAGATTAACCAAACACATGAAGACTTAAGCTGGTGAGGATATGAATTAAGAGGAACTCTCATCCATTGCTGATGAGAAGGACAATTCATACAACCATTATGGAAAGTAGTGTGTGTGTCCTCAGAAAGATGGGAATCCATATATCTAAAGAACCATCTATAAGATTTTTGGGCATATAGCCAAAGAGTCCTTTAGCCTACCATAAAACCAAGCCGTATTCATTGATAGTCTATTCATAAACGCCAAAATCTGGAAACAACTGTAATGTCCTTCTAAAGAAAAATGGGTCAAGAAAATGAGGTGTAATTTCACAATAAATTAATATTTGGCTATTAAAAATGACATCATGAGTTTTGTTAGGAATTGAGTGGAATTAGATGAAAACATAATGAGTGAAGTATCCAACATCCTTAAATACAAATATGGTATGCATTTACTTATATGTACATATCAGCTGCTAAATTGGTGAAAGCCAATCTACAACCTATAGAACCATAGAAGGAAGGTATAGAGTAAGCAACTAGAGGGAACAGATAGATTTCATTAGGAAGTGGAAATAGAATAGATATGTCTGTATGGCTAAGTGGTCTGTAAAACTAAGGTCAAGTGTAGATGAGGAGTGGAGAGGGATTACTGAGAAGAAGTACATGTAAAACTAATGAGCTTTTGAGGGTTAGTGTGGAAACGTAATACCTTAGAAATTGTGAAAATTATATACATTTATGAAGATGATCTAAATGAAAACACCAAGTAATGGGGGAGACACAGTGCCAAATGGGCATCTCTTGTCCAAACTGACTTTCCAGTATGGAGACTGGGTTACAGGTGATTGAGTTGGACCAAAGGTTCCCCAATGGAAACCCCAAACAACCCATGCCTTTGCCAAGACTGTGAATTACTCCCCACAAATTGGTAACAAGGCCTCATAGTTGAAGACAATGCCTACACAACTAATTGAAAAGAAGACTGTTGGGCTGTTGCTTACTTAGATGCCCCATTCCTACATTATAGGATCTGGATTACAAGAAGCTATCTGGAAAGCTGTCAGAAAAGAAATAAAAACACCAAGCCAGCCCTAAATTCTCATCTACAATGGCTACAATGATGTACTAGTAATCCTACGCTAAAGTAATATTAGTTTAATGTTTGTGGAAAAAAATAACCACTATCTGATCGTACTGAAGGCCCTCTCTACATGTTGAAACCCAGAGTTGACACTTTGGGTAAGACAAGTAACTCAGTCTCCCCCCTCCCTGCCCCCTTAGATATTTTCTTTATTTGCAATTCAAATGTTTTCTCCTTTTCAGGTCTCCCATTCAGATACCCACTATCCCATTCCTCCTCCACCTGCCTCTGTGAGGGTGCTCCCTTACACAACCACTCCCATTCTCCTGCCCTGGCATTACCCTACACTGGGGCACTGAATACCCTCAGGCCCAAGGGCCTCTCCTCCCACTGATGCTCAACAAGGCCATCCTTTGCCATGTATTTGGCCAGTACCATGGGTCGCTCCATGTGTATTCTTTGGTTGGTGGTCCAGTCCCCTGGAGCTTCAAGGGGTCTGGCCTATTGCCACTCTTCCTCCCTCCATGGGGCTGCAAACTCCTTCAGCTTCTTCAGTCCCTTCTCCAACTCCTCCATCAAGGACCCCTGAGCTCATTCCAGTGATTGGCTATGAGCTTCCTCCTCTGTATTTGTCAAGATCTGGCAGAGCCTCTCAGGAGACAGCCATATCAGGCTTCTACCAGCAAGCACTTTTGGTATCCATAATAATGTCCAGTTTGGAAACAGAACTCAAGAGTCTTCAGGCAAAGCCACCTACTACTGTTTCTGAACAAAAGAAAAATGTATCTTTTATCTACAGTTGATTTTAGATTTTTCACTCATTACTGATATTAATTATGTTGTGAATTTGTCACTTTTATTTATGTTTTTTGGTTTTTCAAGACAGGATTTCTCTGTATAGCCTCAACTGTCCTGGAAATCACTCTGTAGACCAGGCTGGCCTCGAACTCAGAGATCTGCTTGCCTCTGCCTCCCAAGTGCTGAGATTAAAGGCACGCGCTACCACTGCCCTGGCTCATGCTTCTTTTCTATTTTCTTTTACTTTCTTCCTTTTTTTTCAATTTGAAATTCTTATTTATTTATTTATTTATTTATGTTTTTAAAGACAGGGTTTCTCTGTATAGCCCTGGCTGTCCGGGAACTCACTCTGTAATCCAGGCTGGCCTAGAACTCAGAAATCTACCTGCCTCTGCCTCCTGAGTGCTGGAATTAAAGGCGTGTGCCACCACGCCCGGCCCCGTCTCATACTTCCTGTTTGGGTATCCTTGAAGGAATTATTGTCACCCTGTTTAATAGATTTCTGGGAATTGGTGCTTTGAGGCACCAGGTTGTTCTTTTCCTCACTATGTTCTGCTGTGTTAGCTAATAGATCACAATCTTACTAAGACTTTCACACTTTAAAGCTACAAGTGCTAAGTGGATGGAAATTTATTCTCGGATATATAAAATGGTTTATCTACAAATTGAAGGTTTTATTTTTACAGAATAATATATATATTAAGCCTCTACTTGTTCTTCCATGAGTAACTGATAAAATTTCAACTTCATTTTAACATATTTTCTATATATATTTTATTTAAAATTTTTATTACTATATTTTCAAATTTATTAACATTTACTTAGGTCACTCTATAACTAGTTATTTATATCATTATTTATTCTTTTAATAATCCAGGCCAGATATAATTTTTTTCATTCTAGATGTTTGATTTGTATTCTTAAAAAGTTTTAAACATAAACTGTAAAGTCATGAATTCAATGAAGTTTCAAAATTATTTCACATCCTAGTTCTCCTCCAGTGCTTTTTTGATTCCACTTGAACGTTGCTTCTCTTCTTCTGTTATTGTGCAAGGCAGGTAATTGTTTTATTAGAACCCAGATGTGAATTTGATTCTGTCCTTGTTGATGACTTCATATTGCCACAAACACATCCCCAGATAACATGAGCATAGGAAACTAATTGGCATGGATCTTTTGAGCTTTACTGGTGGATAAATATATTCAATACTAAAAGTGTAATATACAATGTGAAGCTTCATGGCTTCCAGTTTTGAATGTCATATCTAGCTGTATTTAAGCTCCTAAAATTGAATACACTTTAAGTCTAGTTAATTTTGGTGTATGATGTTCAATTTTTTGTGAGAACTTTATTAATAAAGTTTATTATTAAACAAAACCAAACCTAGAATATTCTAGAATGGTTTATTATGGGAGGTAACTAAATTATTAGAACTAGTTTTGCTCCAAGAGTTCTTTTACTTTGTTTTCATTGAAATGAGGCAAGGCCCTGTTTTATAAAACCATCCAGGCCAACATTTTGTTGACTCTATCCATGTCCCATGAATAATAATACTTTACAATCTGGTAAACAAACAGTATGGCCTCTCTGTTGTCCTCAGCTCAGGGTGTTCTTTCCTCACTTGCAATGCTTTCTTCACATTCATTGGTATTCAGCCAAGTTCTTGAGGGAGAGTCTTTACCCACCTCTGGGAATTAGCTCCTCATCAGCCTTTCATTTGTGTTCCTCAGTCCAGGAAACTTTTGGCCTCTCACTTTCCCAAGACTCTAATTTGTCTCCTTAACTCAGAATATAATGGGCTGCACCTGTAGTTTCTCTCCAGAATGTGTCCTGGGATTTCTTTCAAGTTAAATAGTTAGGACAATCAGGTTTTAGCCTGTTTTCCATTTCTCAAGGGCTAATCCATTTCAAAGCCCTGAATCTTACCAACCAATGTTCTATTTATTTCACCACTAATTTTGGTGGTTTTAACAAAGTAAGTACTCTTGTTTCTACAAAACTATATTGACTGAAAATAGTATTTATATCTCTTTTTCTGCTTCTTGGTTTGTTTACTACTTGTGGATCAAGGAATGGGTTATGAATTCAACCTAGCTACTTGGAAAAAGTTACTTTATATATTATCCATAAAGTAGAATTCATTTATAACTTCTATTTGTCACTAAAAGTATGTTGAATAATAGTATTTTACAATAATATTTTAATTGAAAAAAATATATAAGTACAATGTTTTTATATCAAATTCCCCAGCATTTCTGTAACAAGAACCGTGACCAATGCAACTTGAAAAAAATAAAAATAAAAAGGTTATTTGAGGATTATTTAAATTCAGAGCCTAAGACACTACTGGAGGCTAGGTAGAGAGAATAATTATGGGAATGCTATGATTCTTTTGATACCTGAAAACTTGCCCCCAGTGACACAGCTTCCCCAACAATACTACACATCCTCTTCCTTTTCAAACAATTCTATAACCTTAGGACCTAGCATTCCAACATATAACTCTATGGTACCCATTTTCACTCAGAACATCACATCTTCACATCCCTCCCTTGCTCAGTGTCTTCTCAATTTTCCACCATTGTTCCTTCTCATGTTATGAGCTCTTTTAAATTTTTAAGTAACTGAATTCATTTAGGGTTTCTTCTATATGCCTTGGTGGAAGATCATCACTATGGTATATGTTGGCTCACAGGGGCTGCATTCCTTAAATAAACTTACTATCACTGTCCTAGCAGCAGTTTGTTGTCAACAGCTTCATAGCTATGTGATAGAGTTGATGAACCTCTTTTCCACCCACACTAGTAATTTAGATGATTTGATGAACTTCAGATCTTATATATACATTCATAACTACTGTGCATTTGTGTGTTCAATTGTCAGGTCATGTTCAAAAAATAGTATGCTTCTGCAGATATCAGTTGTTTGTGGTTCTTATAATCTCTACTCTTCTTCAAAAATGGTTCTGAGTGTTATGGGGGAAGATAGAGTGATACAGATATTCCATGTTTTAGTTAGAGTTTCATTACTTTGGAGAGATGACACCATGACCAAGGCAACTCTTATAAAATAAAACATTTAATTTGGGCTGGCTTACAGTTTCAGTGATTCCGTTTATTATCATCATGGCAAGTAGCAGGCAGCCATGGTACTGGCGGAGCTAATAGTTCTAGATCTGACACACAGCAGAAGAATGTTGTCACATTGGCTTCAGCTTGTAGCTTATGAGAACATAAGACCTTCAAGCCTGCCCTCATAATGACAGTCTTCCCACAAGGTACACCTACTACAACAAAGTCACACTTCCTAAGAGTGCCACTGCCTATGGGCCAAATATGTTGAAAGCACCACATCCCATTTAGAGGTAAGGATTCCATAATCGCTTCCTATCTGCACATTGATCAGTTTTAGGTCTCTGTAGTAATTTCTATTTATATTCTTATACTAATTTATACGTTATACAATATAGTAAATATAATATAATATATATTCATTTTAGTGTATATATGTTATATGAATATATTCTAATTAACTTCATATATTCACATTTAGTGGCATATCAATGTAAGATTTTGGTGAGGAGATTAAAGCTTATGTACAATATTTATCCTTTCTGTCATAGAGACCACATTTCATAGCTTCTCTTGAAGCTAAGAGTAAATAGGTAGGGGAATTTCCTGATGTGAGATTTAAAAGGAAATTCATGTGTATTCATTTCCACAAGTAGTTATTTATATAGAGACATACACACACACATATAAAATATACTTTACTCTCTTGTGTCTCCTCCCAGATCTTCCCCATGTTAGTACCTTCCCACCTCCATGGTCTCTCTCTTTATTTTTCATTCTTAAAAATCCAATTAAGGAAAACCAACTGTCAAAACAACCAAAACATAGACTACACTATCTAATAAATGTTTAGTATTATTTTCGTATCAATTACCATTTGTGTTTGCTTTTTTGGATATTTATGACTGTCACATAGAAGAAAATATTTCATACAACTTTCATGTAGTATAAATATCAGGAAGTACAACAAATAAAATAAATGGAAAACAAGTGACAGTATTAGAATTTAATACTTATTCCAAGTCAGGTAAAAAAGCATTTACAGATTCTTATCTTGAAATTTGAGTCACTTTTGTTGTCTTGTTTTATTATCTTCTCTTTGTCAAGATCTCAGACTGCAGCCTAGGTTGATCTAAAACTCACTGAGTGTCTCCCATCCTGGCTTGAAACTTGTGGTATTTCTCTTGCTTCATCTTCTACAGTATGAGGATTAGAGATGTCATCTACAATACCCAGGAACAATAAATGGAGCCAGGGAGTTGTTCAAGTAAATAATGCAAGATTTGGTCACAAAATAAATGGCCCCTCTGTCACTGCTTGAATGAAGAATAAATCTTGGGTGCTTTAATGTAAAATGTCCACTTATATGAAATGTTTATAGTATATTACTTCTCCTACTCTGACCTTGAAATTCAGTTCTGAGTAAACTTTTGTTACAAAGTACTCACCCATAACCATATCTACCTCTAACATTGTCTTCTACAAGGCAAGTTTTGAATCTCTACTATCTTTCTTATGTAAATTCAATTGAATTTGCAGGTGCTGCTTCCTTTCAAAATTAGTTTGCATATTAAATGTAGCATATAAAATGAAGGCCCACAAACTTTAGCAGCTTTGGTTTTAATGAGAAGCTGTAGAATAAAGACAATTGGATATTCAGGGTAATTCACAGACAATGGAAACAATTAATGGGAAGTACTCTAGCACACCCTTTGTTTCAATCTATACAACTGAAGAAAGCAGATGTTACCCAAACATCTTTCTTCGGTTGATTCATTTCATTTGCAAATTATCTGAACAAGAAAAGAAAAAGGGCCATGCTGGAAGCTTCTGTGTGTGACAGAGTCTGTTTATTATTTATTTATTTATCTATCTATCTATCTATCTATCTATCTATCTATCTATCTATCTATCTATCTATCTATCTATTTATTTGTTTATTTTTACATGCACGTTCTTTTTTCATTTTTATTAGATATTTTCTTTATTTACATTTCAAATGTTATCCCCTTTCCTAGTTTCCCCTCCAAAATCCCCCTATCCCATCTCCTGTCTCGCCTTGCTCACCAACCCACTCACTCCTGCTTCACTGTCCTGGCATTTCCCTACACTGAGGCATCAAGCCTTCACAGGGCCAAGGGCCTCTCCTCTCACTGATGTTCGAGAAGGTCATCCTCTGCTATATATGTGTCTGGAGCCATGGGTTCCTCCATGTGTACTCTTTGGTTGGTGGTTTAGTCTCTTGGGATCTCTAGTGGTACTGGTTGGTTCATATTGTTGTTCTTCCTATGGGGCTGCAAACCCCTTCAGCTACTTGGTTCTTTCTGTAGCTCCTCCATTGCAGTCCCTATGCTCAGTCCAATGGATACTTTTCTGAAGGAATGAATTGATGAGTGTGTGTTAGCAGATAAATGTATTGTATAGGCAAGTACTAGATAGGCAAGATAAAATATAGGGACTTTACCTTTTAAGTAGAGATCATTTGAATGGGCACAACATAAGCCAGCTCAATTTTATACATTGGAAGTATAAGATAACAGTTCTACTTACTTCTATGTAGGAACCTAAGCTACTTAGTCATGAATATTTTTATGTATGCTGGTAGGTAACTTTGCTACAGTGGATGGTACTACACCATTAGTATACTGAACTAGGTAGAGTTATTATTTTCTTTACGAGTACATAAGGTGAGGGGTATGGTTGAAGTGCATTTTGGGAGCATTGAAGCTGGAATTATGGGTGAATATGATCAGAATAAAATGTTGTGTTTGTTCAACATTCTCAGAGAATTAGTACAATATTAGTTGAAAATTTACTTCATATAGTACATATTTCCAACTTTAATGTCTTTATATGACTTCCAGCTAAGCTCCAACATGTGCAAACTTTGTAAGTCATGCCAGAAACTTCATATAAAATGCATATTGCAAAACAATGAATTGCTTAGATCTATCAAAGAATTGATAGGTCAGGATCCCCAGAAACCAAATCTGAAGAGGCAGTAAAATTAAAAATATATATATTGTTGCACTCAGATATGTAACAAAACTATTAACATATTACTGGAGACGAGATAAAATTTAGCATGGAAGAAAAAAAATTTAGTGCAAGTAAGTGGCTAGCAATGATTGACATTCCAGGAGTTAACCTCCAAGAACTCATCAGGACTCATTGAAAACTAGAAAAACAATATAAGACAACAATAATGACACACTTTTGCACAGGAAGGGGAAAATTAATTGTGATGAAATATAATTAAAGTTTTCTACATGTGGTAAACATAATTTCCATGAAAAACAAAAACAACAAAAAATGAATAACCCAAACAAACAAACAATACTTACTGTCTTCATAGTCTGTTTAGTGTAAATTTTTTCTTGAACATCAGGTTTTCCAGCCTTCACATATCACCAGAGTGGTGAGGAGGTAGTGTGTTCTTAAGGTTAAAGCTGAGAAGCATTAAAGGTTAACATTAATAGAATTATACAACCAGTGCTTCCCAACCAGGATATAACTAGGCTCCTGTAAGGCTCCCATTGGTTACAGTTGGATATGTGCTGAAGACCAACGAGAATAAAACTGTAACTAAATTGGAATTCTTAGGAAAACTCTTGAGATTTAATTCATTATAGATTTTTTTTAAACTATGTAACAATGTAACAAAACTGGTATGTTTGCATGTATTAATTGTAAACTCATACTCACCAATAATGTATTGGTATCACATTATGGAAAATAAGTTAATAAAACACTTCTCTTAGGTGTCAGTTAAACAAAAGTTAGACAGAATTTGAATTCTCTACTTCTCTCTCCCTTTGTCTCTTTTTGTGATTTTGTGTGTCAATCCTTATGTATCTGAGTTTCTAACAACCATGATACTTTACTTATTTAATACAATAGATAATATCACATGGAGTGAGATAAACTTTACAAAAATCTTTGAAAGAAATTTACATGGGATTAAATCACTAGCTCCAAAGGTACCCATGCTGCGTCAGACATAAGATGACACTACAAACACAACTGTTTATCAAGGAATATCATCATGCTGTTTTCAGCATATATGGTTGATCTTCATTTATAATATTATTTTCAACATATGTGTGTTGTTTTCTCCAAAAGATTATTACATCTGACATACAGTTCTACATTACTCATGGGTAAGATGCATGGAAAAGTATAAAATTTGAGATTGCACTTATGCATCAACTTAGTTTGTAAAAGTTGATTAGAAGAAAAATTCAAAACAAATAAAGTTAAATCTTACATTTTTTTTTTTTTTGGTTTTTTTTCGAGACAGGGTTTCTCTGTATAGCTCTGGCTGTCCTGGAACTCACTTTGTAGACCAGGCTGGCCTCGAACTCAGAAATCCACCTGCCTCTGCCTCCCGAGTGCTGGGATTAAAGGCATGTGCCACCACGCCCGGCTTAATTCTTACATTCTTTTCTTAAAGTCAAGTTAAATAACAGGTTGGGCACAAAAATATAAGAGAAGAATTAAGTCTTAAGTGACCTCAACAAGTATTATTAACTTTGGCTGTGATGTCCAGCAAAGATGGAACCTCTAAACATATAAGAGAAAATATTTGTCACAGTTATTCATCAGCACAAAACTCAAACATAAAAGTAGCAGAAAAACAATTAGATGAGTGAATTTAGATTTGACTGACTTCCACAGGTACAATATACATTAATCAGAGCAAGAGACCATAGGGAATTAACCTAATGTATTAACTAAATGCCCATATATTTTTATTTTACATTATGTAATATACCCTACCTGGATTGTTAAAAAAGTAACTACAAAGCTAGTAAAAAGAGATATTGATTATATCTGAATAAAATGACATTTACATACCATATTTCATAAATCATTAATTAATGAACATCAAAAGAGATTGAGTTTTCTTGTTATTCTAACAAATCAGAGGTAAAAATGAATTGTGAGAGTCACTGAAAATGCCATACTCAGCAGAATAATGATCATTTGAGGGAAGAAAGAAATCTGGCTCAACACATCTCAGCTGTTCCTTGGTTCAAACTATTAGAGTCTTACGCTACACAATTTAGTTTAGACATATATATGTAGGACAGCACAATTTAGGAAAAATGTTTCCTGGTATAACATAATCCTTTGTGCACAACACATTGTATTATTTCATTGAAACACTTTGCAAAGTGTATGCCCTTTCTTCTAAGAAGATGGGTTCTAGAAACAGGTTACATGTATTATCTTAAGGACCTTGGGGAAGATTGGTATGGTCTTGTTCATGATCATATAGATAGCATAGATGTCATTTGTGCTAGTATCCACTACAAAGGATATACGGGGTTGGGGTAGCCACTAAACATACAGATAATGAAATATTCACCTAAACTATTACCAATCTCTGTTTCTTCTTGTAGAAACCTGGCCCTAAATATAGTACAGATACAAGGTCATTAACCATTTCCATTCGCAGGATTCTGTGTGAAAAGAATATGTTACATATCTTTACTAGCATGTGTTGTTATTATTTTCTTGTTGAAAAACATATAAAAGAAGTTGTGGTAGATTCTTATAGTACTATTAATTTTAATTTCTCAAACTAGGAAGAATATTGAATGTATTTTTTAAAATACTCATTAGCCACTTCATTTTGTTCATTTCCCTGTGAACTATACTCTTAAGAGATATTCTGTTTGTTATTTTGTTATTTAGAAATTTTTAATTGCAATGAGTACATATTGGCAAAGATTGGGGTAGAGGTAGAGTTTGGAAAAAAGTGATCAAAATTTATTGTATGGAAAAATAATTTTAAATTAAAAATTCTAATAAAAATAGCATTGAAAAAACAAAGTTGGCAGCCAATGATTAATTTACTTGTAAAACATAGAATGTATTTTTTAGTTTGTAATAATAATTTTAATATTTACATAATTTATAATTTCTTAAATGGTATAATACATTAAGAAGCTAATAATTTGTTGATATAAGCATTGTATAATTGTTTTTAAAATTTTTAATCAGATAATAGTCTATTAAATGAGAAATATTTGGTAATAAACGACCACATTGTTTTCCTGTATTCTCAGTTATTAACATAGAAGCTATTAAAATTTAAGACAGTTTGATTAAAGCTTTTATACTAACAAGTATAAGAAAATATACACTCGATATGAAATCTTGCAAAACAGGTAAATTTTATGATTTCATCATTTTGTTAAGTAAAACATCTCATATACAGACTTACAATCCCAATATTTTGAAGTCCTTCCTTTCAGCATCATGAATAAACTTAATTATTCATTTCACATCAAACTGTTACGACCTTGCTTTACACACCATCAGTGAGCAATGATTATCTGCTTACTTTTGGAGTAGACAGAATTCTATTCTCCAAAATACTTCTCTGGTTTTCCTATGTGGAAATGCACCATCATACATCTACCCCATCCTTCTCTAACCAAAGACTTCTCAGTTCAAATCCAAGTTCACTTTCCAATAGTTTGGGAAAGATCCACTAAGCCTTCTTTCTCCCTGTACCTCCCTGTTTTGAAGGCTATAGCATTGCCTTTGTTTTGTCTTTTCTCTCATCCTCACTGTTTGCTCATTAATTTTATTGCAGCAAATTGTATATCTTTAATTCTTTGGCTGCATCTTGAAACATCTAGAAATATTCAATTGATTATGTCATTATAATTTCACCTACATGGTGGTTCATATCTTCCCTATTCCATAGGATTGTTCTTCTAGAACTTATGTTTCTAGAGGGCATCATTGTTTTCTGTTTCACTATTATTTATTTAGTTATTTATTGCCCTCACCAAGTATCTAAGTTAGTGCATGTTGTAGACAACAAGTAACAATTACTTAAATAATCCCAAAATGCAAGATCTGTCAGGATTGCAGGGCATATTATCTATCAGAATAATGTGGAATATTTGTCTGGTATGCTTATTTCAAATTCTTCTACTAAAAAAGCATTCCTGTTTAATGGTCTGGGTTAGGGCCAGAATTTATTTTTTATAAGCAGATGCTGTTCTTGCCTTGAGAAACTAGATTACTTTTTTTATTTTTAACTGTTACTAAATTTTGGATAAATATAATTTTAACACTTTAAAGTAAATGTTTGTAAATCCACATGTTTTCTTTCATAAACATTTATATTTGTATTTCCGAGAAACTGTCTTTCTTTTCTCATACTAAAAGTACTTCGTTTTTCAGATTTTAAAAATTTTCTATTATTTTTCCTTCATTTTGTTTTTCTATCAGAGACATCACTATTTACTACATTCGTGGTGTATAGGATCTTCTAATATTGTAACTTCCTGTGTTCGTACCTGTAATGGCTGTTTTTTTTGTGTCAACTTGACACAGACTGGAGTTATCACTAAAAAAGGAGCTTCAGTTGATAAAAATGCCTCCATAAGATCCAAATGTAAGGCATTTTCTCAATTAGTGATCAAGTGGGATGGGCCCCTTGTGGGTGGGACCATCTCTGGGCTGGTAGTCTTGGGTTCTATAAGAAAACAAGCTAAGTAAGCCAGGGGAAGCAAGCCAGTAAAGAACATCCCTCCGTGGCCTCTGCACCAGCTCCTGCTTCCTCACCTGCTTGAGTTTCTAACCTGACTTCCTTTCATGATCAATAGCAACATGGAAGTGTAAGCTGAATAAACCATTTCCTCCCCAACTTGCTTCTTGGTCCTGATGTTTGCACACGAATAGAAACACTGACTAAGGCATCACCATATATGCTATAACTTGCCCTCCAATTATTTAAAAGTTAAGTTCATGCTAAGTGACCACAGACTTAGCAAATGATGTTAAAAGTGAAAATAATGAAAACTCATCTCACATGACAGGTCTCAGAATTTTATTTCTGCTTTATGTAATGTACCTATATTATATTTTTATTATGTTACGCATAACTAATTATATTATATAATTTCCTTTTTTAAACTTACATACATTATTTTCCTTAGTATTCCCTGGAGAATATTTATACAAAACATACTATTTTAAGAAATGTATAGATTATATGAATGTTTTTAAAAAATCAGTAAATCTTGCCTTGCTGGTAATTGTTGTGGTTCAGAGATACTGGTGCTGGACAAGGCTACTTAATATTTCCTGCCCATTGGTAAAACACACAGTATTTTCTATAACAAAGAAAGTCAGATGTAGGATAGAAATGTTCATGTTAGTGTCATCTCAAGTCTTAGAGTCTCTTTACCTAGGTGTGTGATTTCTTCATCAACAAAGACCAACCTTCCACCCTTGAGAGGCAAGCAAGGGCTACATGGATTATGTCAATAGTCCATATTGGTTTTGGCATCACATGGACTACCTTCACTAATCATTTGAATATTTTGTGCCTGGTACTGTGTTAATATGTAGTTCTTTCTAGGGGCATTATTAGTCCAACTAGCTAAATTTAAGATGTGGTGTGTGTATGTGTGTGTGTGTGTGTGTGTGTGTGCATGTGCATGTGCGTGTGTGTGTGTGTGTGTGTGTGTGTGTTGTTGTGTATAATTTTAGGTAAATACAAACTCATTTCATTGCCTGGGGCTTCATCAAACAACAATGATGTCAATTACCTCCCATATCAACTTTTTCTGTATTGCCTTTCTCTCACTCACTCTCTCTCTCTCTCTCTCTCTCTCTCTCTCTCTCTCTCTCCCCCCCTCTGTCTCATGCAAGATATTATATACAGAAATCTCAATAAGTGAAAAGGAAATATGGTATATTGCATGGTGATTGTCAAGTTGACAGAAGCTAAAGTCAGCTGAGAATAGTGACCCTTAACTGAGAAAATAAATTTGTTAAACTGACTCATCTTGATTGGTGATTGATGTGAAGAGACCCAAACTATATGGTGTCTTGCCATCTCTGGGCAGGTGCCCCTCATCAGTAAATAATGTCATCTAAGCAAGCCATGGAGAATAAGCAGGTAATTAATATCCCACCATAGTTTCTGCTTCAATTCCTTCCTTTAGGCTCCTGCCTTGGTTTGTCTCAATGGAATTTGGATGTTAACAAAGTCTATCCTTTCCTTCCCAAATTGCTTTTGGTCAGAGTTTATGACATCAACAGAAACTCAAAGTAGGACAGATATGGAAATAACTACTTAAAGAAAGCACTGTTTTAACTAGCTTTTTAAATTCAGGACCTGTGCTCATAAAAATGTTTCAACTTGTGTCAAGATGCTGTGTCTTGTGATATTTTTGGGTTTTTTTATTAGGTATATATTTCATTTACCTTTCCAATGCTATCCCAAAAGTCCCCACCCACTTCCCCACCCACCCACTCCCACTTCTATTGATAAATCATCTTCCATTAACTCAACTGGCATTCTGGAATATAGACAGATTAATTTGGGAACAAAGATTCTAAGACCAGAATACCAGATGTGAAATTAGACAAATATATTTCAATATAATTCTGTGCATTAAGGCAGTTTTAAGAGGATAATCTGTTGGGAAGGATAACTGTTCTTCTACGTTTTGAAAATATTGAAAAAAATTATTTTCTTGTTATATTCATGCATATTTTGTTTCATAGGTCTTAATGTGAAACATAGCATATTTATTGCATGTGTTTTTGATTGTTTTACTTAGATTACTTTGAACAATCACTTAAAAGAAGATACCATGCACACTCACAGTAAACATATTTAAGTTCCTCTTTCACACTTTGGAATTGATAATACAGAGCTGTAATTTACCTTTCTCCTGTTGTGCCACAGAGTATCAGAAGTTTCCTTTCCCTCCAAATCATAACATTGTAACTACTGGTTAACATTGTCTCTCCTTCTGGAATGCTAAGGAAAATATAATAGTTAAATCTGGGGGAGTTGAACATAAAACATACCAGAAAATAAGTATCCTTTCAGCTGTTGTGTGGAAGTTGAAAATAGGCAGGCCATTTTTTTTTTTTTTTTGGTTTTTCGAGACAGGGTTTCTCTGTATAGCTCTGGCTGTCCTGGAACTCACTTTGTAGACCAGGCTGGCCTCGAACTCAGAAATCCACCTGCCTCTGCCTCCCGAGTGCTGGGATTAAAGGCGTGCGCCACCACGCCCAGCTAGGCAGGCCATTTTAAAACTAAGTATTAGTATTTTCAGCTTATTCAGTCTAAAGTGAACTGTCTCTGTGGCATATTGTTTTGATGGTTTTTATTGTTCTGTTTTAGTAAAAATAGAAAAACATTTTAGTAAAGTATTGACTAAATTTAATACAACAGTTTTCCTCATTACCTGCCCTTAGTGTTCCAGTCTACTAGGAAAAAGAATTTGGAATATTTGGATGTATGTAGTACAAACTTTTCATTTCACAAGCTTCCTACAGAGTAGTTAAAATTGAGGATATATTTAGGAAAGACAGTGTGAGATAGTAGGAAATACACATGTGCCAAACTGAGCTTGGAATAAATACAGTTTAAGATTTAGCTCTAGCTCACAGTTCTTAGTTCCAGAATTCACATATGCTCTCAGGCAGTTCATGAGGAAATTGGCTAAGCCTTGCTACAGATCTTTCCAGAAGGTTTCAAAGTCACTCAGTGGTCACATCATAAAATGGAGAACAACCAGATGGAGAAAAACATGAATTGTTTCCAAGACAGGGAAAATTCAAAAGGTATCATAGAATCAGAAAAACATTATACATGATTAAGTTGAGAGAAAACAGGACTGAATGTAATCTACCATACATCTACCAGTGCCTAGCCAGTTCAACAGTAACAGGCAAGAAAGGTATCTCTGCTAAAAAGCCATTGAATAATAAGACATCATTAAATATCATGCTCTACCCGAAGTTAGCCAAAGCCAGAGAAGCAATCTAATATGTATCAAATTCCAAATGCTATTTTTTCAAATCACATTCTTACGTTCATACAACTCTGCTACTCCATGCTTTATTCAACAGGGCAGTAGCCAGGAGAAAGAAAAAATGCTAGAAGCCTGAGTTTTTAAAACCACAGTTTCAATTATATAGACTCCTTTGGTTTAGGAACTGAAGTATGGTTACTGGATTTACTTTATTTTGTATTTTTTATGATATTATTTATTATGTATGATAGTTAGCACTTTATTAACAATGACAAAATTAATTATAAGAGTAATTATATTTGCTTAGTATCATTAATTTACTATGTGTTGTTTTAGAATCCAGTCTATTATTAACTTGCATGTCTGTATTCCTCTTATGAATATTAGACTAAATACTTAAGGTCACTACTGCTGTAATGAAAAGCCACGAACAAAAAAACTTGCATGAAAAAAGTACCATATTTTAGGTATATACGATTTTCGTTGTAATGTTTGACTTATTTCTTGAGACTGACAAATTGGAAAGGAAGAAGTCATAGTATTGCTACTTGAAAATAATATGAAAGTACATATAAGTGAGCCCAAATGACCAGATTTTGAATTAAAATTAATGCCATACCACTAGAAGGAAATAGTGGCTGATACTGGAAACATAACCTGCTTCCTGGAACTAGTAAAGCCCTGTTTCTTGGAGAATTTGAAACCACCACTTTCATAAACCTAAACAACAATCTAAATATTTATTCTTGTACCCAAGGAAAGTATAGATCTCCCTGATTGTAAAATCACTTATTAACATATTTGAATGTTTGATTACAGAGAAGATGACAAATACAAACTAGAATGAGAGACATAATTGGAAACCAAGAGAGTAAGTTATAGCATTCTAGGTGTTTAGCATGCTGTGTATATAGTCAGTGAGGATAAGATGAAGTTATTTGTTACCAAAGAAAACATAATAATAATAATAATGTAATTTTCCAAAATGACTTTTGAATGCTAAGATTTTATATGAATAATTTCATTGGAAATTTTCACTAAAATCAAAAGATAAATTACTACTAATGTTGTGTGCATTTGAGAGAAGAGTATTTTGAAAAGTTTCTAGATAGGTAAATATCTAAGCTAAGATTCTATGACAAAAAAATGTTTGAAGTTATAATCCAATGGAACCAATTTGGCTATAGAAACAGCACTCATAACTCGTATGTGTGTGTGTGTTTGTGCATGTGTGTGTGCATGTGTGTGTGTGTGTGTGTTCATGTGTGTGTGTGTATGTACATATTTGCATATGTGAATGTGTCCATATACTATTTGTGTTCATAAATTATCAGATAATAAATGAAAAATGTAAAACTATTTCTACAAGGTTTTTTCTTCAATATTGACTTCTAACTTCTGGAGATATGTTTAGAAATCTGTAAAAAATTTAGTAAGTCAACACTTGGGAAGAGTCCTTGCCAATACCTTGTCTATATTTGCTTCCTTTCTCTATCTGCCTTTTCATTACCATAATGTACTGACTGATTATATAGGGCCAAAGAACCAAGTGCTAATCCCACTTAAACCTTGTCATCCAAAGTAAATCTTTTCTGTAAGTTGGTTACATCATTTTGTCACAGTGGTGATTAAAGAAAATAGTTGGTTCCTGAGTAGTAAGGTCACCATTATGACACTTTGTTTCTTTTTTAATCTTCATTAACTTTCACAGGAAAAGTCTAGAAGAATTTGGAGAATTGAGACAGACATATCTTGAAATGCTGTATGAAATAATAAAAAATGATTGTGAAAACCATTAGAAAATGAAATGCCAATAGGAATCCAGTCAGTGAAGTTTAGTTTTGAAATATCACTGCTAGATAGTAACTGGAAAACAGATACTTAATTTGATCTTATTATGGCAAAGCTGATTTCTCTTGAGGTACATAACAAGCAACAAACAAACTATTAAGACAAACATGTTTTACAATAAGCTGTGAAATGCACTATAGCAGGGATTCTTCTTGCATGATTCTTGAGGCAGAGGGAGGGGGCAGAGGGTTGGTGGGGGTAGTCTTGGCCTTATTAGATAATTCAGGTTGCTGTATAATGACAAAACATTCACTCTAAAGTCTAAGTCACTTACCTGCTGTAGCTAACTTCCCTTTCTGAGTTCCTCTGATGTGAGAAACTGTTTAGCACCTCATTATAAAACAGCAGGACATAAGTGAAGATTTATTGCTGGTGCTCTCTTCTCTAGTGATTCAGCCAGAAACCTCTCTGGATAAACTGGCTAACTCTTTGTGAAGCAGAGAGGAAGGAAAGGAAAAGAATTAAGATGCTGCATACAGGCAAATATGCATTGATCCATACATATTATATTCAAACATTTATATACCCACACTCTGGCTGGGCCTGACCATCTGTCACAATCAACTCCAAAAGTATTTATGCATGCTTATTCATATACACATATACCTATACACAAACATATAGACAAACAGACATATACATGTGGATGGATGGACACATGTATGTATGTATGTATATATGTATGATGGATGATGGATGATGGACGTATGGATGATTGGATAGATAGATGAATGGATAGGCAAAGCTCTCCAAGTCAAGCCATTAAATTAACAACCAGCAGCCAACACTTTATTTCCTTTTTCTGGTCACTTTATATGTTCTTAGACAAAAAGTTCTTTAGAAAATTGCCTCAGATAAATGTTACATAGAACAGGACTTAAAGGAGGTTGTTGATATTAGGTTCAAAGCAGTGTTTCATTATGACATATTTATTAAAAGTTCAAAGCAACAGTTTTTGCATGGCCTTGCCTTATCACAGTGTGTACCTGTGACTTTATCATTGTACCTAAATGTTTTTCCTTGAACAAAAATTGACCCAAGCACATTTGTCTTTTATTGTAATTATAAAAGCACATTGTATTTCTTATTAGGCATCCTTTACCTACTATTCTGAGGAGTGGGCACATTCTATTCTCGATTCTAACTTTATTGGGTCTTTGTAGCAACTACAACTTTGTTTGTTTGTTATTTAAATCAGATCAGAAATCCTACAGAGTTACCAATTGTCTATATAGCACCACTGCAAGATTGCAGTTCATCTTCATTTTTCTGCATAGATCTTCTCAAAGTGTGGACTAATACCTAGTGATAGTTATATATTTAATAATAACACAAAAGCATATTAGTAGACCAAATCTTTCCTAAAATCAATTTCTCCTGGGCCTTGCATATTGGAGCAAATACTTTGTGGAGTTCAATCCAAGGCGGACTCGCCACAGGAAGATTACCTGCTAGTTGTTAGTTTCTCTTATGAGGATGGCTCCTGACAGAAAGAAAATTGTTGAGATTTAGAAATAAGAGAAAAATGGGGCTCAAAAGAGGGATTCCACTTTGGTTTTCTGTAATGGTATCCATTTGCTGCAATGATAGGTTTATTTTTGAGACGAGGAGAAACATATATAACACTTTTTCAATTAAAATATTAGAGAGAGAGGAGGGGGGGAGAGAGAGAAGAGGGTGAGAGGGGGAAGAGAGAGGGGAGAGAGAGAGAGGGAGTTTGCCTTGCTCATTTGCTCATATCAGAGCAACAAGGAATTAGATGTGGTCAGTTAGCTTGGCCAGGGAGGATCTAAGCATATTAGACCTGGTACACTAGCCTGCAAACAAATTCTGAGGATAATGCAAATCTCTCCAATAAACATAGTAATTGTTAGCGTACCACTTGGGTCAAAACGTGGTGGTGCACGCCTTTAATCCCAGCACTCTGGAGGCAGAGGCAGGGGCATTTCTGTGTTTGAGGCCAGCTTGGTCTACAAAGTGAGTGCCAGGACAGCCAGGGCTACACAGAGAAACTCTGTCTAGAAAAACAAAAACAAAAAAAAAAAAAAACAACAAAAAAAAAAAATGACAATGTCAGGTAGGCAAAAAAAAAAAAAAAAAAAAAAAAGGCAGCTATGTGCACTCAATGAAGAGTTGAGTCAGGAATGATGAATGAATTTAGAAATCTTCTTGTAAAATTCTTTTTTTTGAAATTTTATAATTTTTATTTATTTAAATTATTGAGTGGAAGAAGTTATTTAAATCCTAACTGACAACTGTAATATATGCAATCTATTTAAATATAATATTTGCTAAGAGCCAAGTTTCTTTTTTTTTTCATTATTTTTTTAATTAGGTATTTTCTTCATTTACATTTTCAATGCTACCCCCAAAAGTCCCCTAACCCCTCCCATTCCCCTCCCTCCCCACTCCCACTTCTGGGCCCTCGCATTCCTCTGTACTGAGACATATAAAATTTGCAAGACCAATGGGCCTCTCTTTCCACTGATGGCCAACTAGGTCATCTTCTGATACATATGCAGCTAGAGACACGAGCTCCGCAGGTGAGAGTGTGGACTGCACAGGATAACAGCTTCTAGGACAGGCAGAAGCCACAGAGCTTCTGGGGCAGACCCTGTTTCGGGCTCCAGACACCCGGGCACCTTCCCTGTCAGAGGAGAGGTGTCTGCCCCGCCTGAGAGGGCTTTGCCACAGCATCTGGGGGAGCCATCTTGGTTCCAGGATTCCACCGAGACTACTCTTGTAAAATTCTTAATTCTTTTTTATTGTGTCTTATATATGAATTTGGTGAAATGGGAATAGAGTGCCTTCTTATAGATGTCTTAATATTATTTTCATGTGTCATTTATATTATTTTGGTGAAGCATGGTTAGAGTGAATTCCTTTATATGTAGGAATGTGCCTCAGAAGGCCAGAGGAAAAACAAAATTAGGGGAATTGGTTTCCTTCTTCCACCATGAGGGTTCTAGAGATTGAACTCAGGTCATCAGGCTTGGTGACATGCGCCTTTCTTTACTGAACCATATTACCAGGCAAAAAACTTGACTTTCTGAATTGTAAAGGTGATGAGAAGGAAACATGTCTGATGCAAAGGTCTTCTGTTTTGTTTTGTTTTGTTTGTTTGTTTGTTTTTTAACTTTTTAAATGTATCTAGGTATGGTAGAAATGACTTGCTGAAATATGTAAGGATTAGAGAGTGATAAATGAAAATCTGATTGGTATTTTGTCAAGGTAACTCACATGAGAAATGAAATTCACATGAGCTGATGCTAAGTCCAGAAATTGTGGATGGACCTCAGAAAGACTGACTATTATAGACTTGGGTGTTTAAAAACAAATCAATATATGTGTGTGTCCTATGTGAGAAAATCTTACATTCTATAAAGTCTCTCAGGGTGAATTAATTAATTGTCTCTCTGGATTACATATTTCCTTATGAATTTTGATCTGTGAAAATTATCTTCTAAATTTACAATTGACAGTGAAACAATGAGTGAGATTTGAACTCTACAGATAATAATGCAAATTCAAAAAGAAAAAAATACAAGATATATTAAGGAGTTCATCGGAGTACAAACATTCTACCAATTCTCCAATTCTTACCTAGTATTCCTATTAATCTATTTAATACAGTATGAAGAAAGATTTAGTGGGTATTTCTGATCTCTTAAGATTTTTTTCAAATTCTTCTGTAGAAACTCATAAATTGTTCATTAAATGGAGAGAAAAGATAAACTTGTAAAAGAGAAAGTAAAATTCAGAATTTTCTTTATATGTATAGGTTCTTGACTAATATTTCATCAGATACCTGAATGTTTTACTTCACACACACACACACACACACACACATGCACACACACACACACCATACTTCTTCCCTTTGTCACCTGTCTCAAGGTTATCTTACTCCCAGAACAACGGTAGAACAAACCACTTTGTTGGCAAATTCAATCCTTCATTTTAAAGACACTGAAGTTTTTTTTCCCCCAAGAGATAAGTGTTAGACCAAGCATAAATAAGATTTTCTCCTTCAAAAGATGCCCATTATTTGTTATTTTAAAAACCAACTAAAGCCCCAGTGCTGCAGTGGTGCAGAAAACATTTGTCAGTCATCTGTGGAAATCGCTTATCTGTAGTTTCCTGTCTATAGTTTAAAAATCATGTTTGCAGCCCTAATCCAGTGGAACTGCTCTTTCCAGAGCCCTGCTGGGCTCACAGCCTTTTTCCAACAGAAAACTTTCTGTAAACAGAGAAACATGTATTTTCATTTTGAGATATATTTTCCTTAAGGAAGTTTCTCAAGATTGAAAATTGTATTATCATCTATTCAAAATTGTCTTGTAGAGTAATATACATGTTTTTTCCCCTTTAATTTCACACTCGTGTAAGGTTTGCTTTTGTAATAGCCTTACAGGTATTCTAGCTAATAAGTTATATCCTCACACATGCTGAAATAGTTTAGCTCACATTTGAGGCTCTATTCAGGATTAACCTCAGTATAAGTATTTTATTAATAAGTAATCCTTGCTTATATTAGGTGTTTGAACATGTAGGTCATGTAGAAACACTAGAGTTTAGGATTATAAGAAAATAATACTCCACAGTTTAACCAATTGCAGGACCTATGAAAGTAAAGAAACTCTTTCAGGTTACTTTTTTTTTTCTACTAAAATAAAGACCTCATTGAGCTAATGATCTGGAGATGTGTTTAAGCATTCCAATGAGAACAGGACATTTCTTCCTAGTTGTTGACAAAGCTTAATGCATGGTATAAAAGTAACTTTCAAATTGATATCATTGAATTATATAATATGATAGAGGTAGGAGGTATAAGCTCCTGTCTTTCTCTAAATCTGGAGGTGACAAATATGAGAAGGAAAATTAAATATCATAATTTTAACCAGTATTAATAATCTTACTTTACATTAAACATCATGGGGATGAGTGACAGTCAGGTCAATGTGTGGTTTCTCATTCAGTGTATCTAAGCTTTGAAGCTTTGACAGCCTTTCTGAATGGAAGACTGTCATGATGCACGCGATAGCAGAAAGCAAATAATATATCACTGTGCTAATAACACATCATGTTACTTACATTAAAATCATTACTTAAAATTAATAAAGATTTTCAAAATAAGAGAAATATTTAACAAGTTTTTTTGTTTCATTACAGTTGTTATTGTACATGATAAATGGCATTGTTGACTTTCAGAAATTGAGAATAGTATTTTGAATTGATGACACTTTTGTCTCTATATTAACTTACAATTCCCCCTTTAGATGCAAAGCAATGTTGGTTTTCTCACATCTGCCTATCATGACACTGTGGAGTTCTTTAAAAGGAAATGAACACTTTCACAAATATATCACAAATTAATATGTATTGGGCATTGATACTCCACTGATCACATTCTTTCACCTACTTGAGAACTGAGAGTTTCATTTAATTTACACAAAAAATGGTCTTGCATATTTACTTTTTATAGCATACTCTGATAAGAATGAATAGTTGATATGTTTAATTTTTCAATTTGCTTTCTAAGGCACAGTAGAAAAAAAACAAATAATCTACTAGCATATTAGGTACTATTTGATAGAGAGTTTTCCCAAAAGTCTGTGAGCAAATAGCAAAATAATTAGCTAGCTAAGTATCAAATATTACACTATAAATTACAAATTACCTTGAGTAAATGTGGTTAGTTAGTGTATAGTAAATTGGTAAGCCAGCAAAGAACACATGTTAAAATCTGGCCTTGTGGATAAGTAAAAATTTAAGCTATAGAAAAGAAACTAAGACTAATTTGAGGAAAAGGCCATGCCTAAATGAAGGGAGTGTTCAGACCCTGAAAAAAGGAACAGAGAATTATAGGAGCCCACAAGGGTTAAAACTGTTAGTGAATGGCTGGCTCTGCAGAGTACAAAGAAGAAGCAAGAGCAGCAAGCAGTGAATAGTCAGGTAATGAAAGTGTGTTTGCTGAGAGTACAGGAACTACAGAGTCAGGCTGTCATTATTTTCTTGGCAGCATGATGAAATCTGTATTAGGAATTATTATGTAGCTCCTGTTAGCCAATATTGCTTGTGCAATTTGTTTAACAAACAACTGATGACTATGCAATAAATAGCATTTTGATTATTATGCCTTTGTAGCTAAAGGCAGTTATTTTAGCTCTGGGAAAGTAAAGTGCCCATTATCTTTATTTCTTTGTAAAAATCACCAGTAGATATTTAATTATTCAGATAATTTCATTAGAATTTCCCTGGGTATTAGAACATGAAAGTGCAGTATAGAATATATATATATATATATGTGTGTGTGTATATATATATATATATATATATATATACATATATATATATAAATCATTGCCTTTATAGAATGTGACTGCACACTCATACTGTACTTGTGATGGTTAATATTGTCAACTTGTTAAGAAATGTTGAGGAGGCAAGCCTTGGATAGATTATCTAGATTTGGTTAACTAGGGTTGAAGATACATCTTAAATGTATTGTGCCAATCATGGGCTCAGATCCTAGCCCACATAAAATGAAAGCTACTGTGTGTGAAAATTTTCTGTCCACTGCTTCCTGATTATGGACATACTGGGATTAGCATTTTCAAGCTCCCATTTTCTGGCTTCCCTGCCATTACATGTCTTAATTTATTGAGTTGCTTTTGTCAGATATATATATATTTATAATCACAGCAACCAAAAAATGACTCATATACTAAAGACCAACAAGGATGCCAACAAAAATATGGATTTGAAACACCTTATTGATCATTTAATTTTATTTATAGAATTGAAAACTTTTACACTAATTTAGTTTTGTTCCAGAGATTTACCTCTATACAGCATTTTACCAATTAAAAGTAAGTATACGAAAGTAAAAATGAAATAGGCACTGATATATGAATAAGGTTAAAATTGTTAAACTGGTGTTAAACTGGTATTATTAAAATACATTTGTGCTTATAGTAGTAACCTTAGAAAGATGAATCAAAAAATCCCATCAGTTAATTCAGAATTAAATATTTAAAACAGAAGTAGCAAGAATAATACACAGTATTTCAAGAAGATACGTTGTATTTTGTGCAAGATTTGGCTAAAATATTCTTTGAAATTTTCTATAAAGAATGTGATAAATACAATGCTTGAAAAATACTTAGGTTAGCTCTCAGTAAATTTGAATATAAATAATCAGGTGTCTTCTGAATTGATGTAGTACAACAGAATATTATAAAATTAATCAGATGAAATGTACTATATACCTTTAGTATTATTCTCCCTTAAATAGATTGTTCTCAACTGAAATTTAATGAACAGTAATATGTCATGATTTTACAAGGTTTCATGATAACAGATTTTAAATGTCAGGAAAATAAAGAAGCGGGAATAGCGGTGTAAGGTTTAGAAGGAAAAGAATATCTGGAGAGACAGAAGAAAATGAAGAAAAGGAACACAACATACGAAAGGGATAATTATACTTTTCTGATTAATCACTAAATTAATTTGTTCTCAGGCATTTGGCTCACACGTTAGTTTATTAATCAGGATTTAGGTTGTCAGTAGCTAAACCTGTTTCTGTAATTTCCGTCCCTGTCTTTTGTTCATGCATTCAACGTCACCGACTTTCTGACACTTACTTGAACATGACATCTAAAAGTCACACTTCCTCATTCATGCTACCTTGGTTATCATCTCTGCACTGAGTTATAACTTCCTATTATAGATGAGTATGGGTCCTGTGCTTGAACATCAAAAGCTTAGAGAGGCCTTATCTACTCATTCTGCTATGTATTATTTCCATAAATTTCTTTTTTAAAAAATTATGTATGAGTGTTTCTGCTTGCAAGCCTGTGTGTGTGCCATATGTGTATATTGCCCATGGAGAACAGAAGAGGGCATAAGATCCCCGGGACCTAGATTTACAGGCAGTTGTGAGCCACCATGTAGGTGCTGGAAGTGGTCCCTGATCCTCTGCAAAACAACCAGTGCTCTTAATCACTGGGCCATCTTCCAGCCTTGCCTGTAAGCCTTTCAGCCAGTATGAAATTACCTGCTTCTGTGGGGCAGTGAGATGTGCACAGACAGCCTGGTCCCCCAATAGAGCACAGGCCTGGAACCCCTGGGTCACTCCTTTTGCATTGACCCCCTCCCACAGCCTCCCCCTCCCCACCCCCTCCCACCAAGAGAGGTGACTGGCCATCACAGGCAATACCCAAAGCTCCTGGTGTTCTGTTTGGACTCCACCCCCACAGTTACCTGGCAACAGCCAGGTATGTTCCTCCCCACAGTTACCTGGCAACTGCCAGGATGAGCAGCCCATAAAAGGAGCTTCTTGCCTCTTCCTCTCTCTCTTGCTCCCACTCTTACCCTCTTGCTCTTGCTCTCACCTCTCTCCCTCCTTCTCCCCCTCTCTCTACATGACCATGGCTGCCTCTGGTTCTCTATTTTCTTCCTTTCTCTCATTTTCTATGTTAAACACCTTAAAGAACATAGACTGCCTCTTCTCATCAGGACTCGCTGAGCTGGAGTAATGGAGAAATGGAGCAATGGAGCAATGGAGCAATGGAGCAATGGAGCAATGGAGCAATGGAGCAATGGAGCAATGGAGCAATGGAGCAATGGGGCAATGGAGCAATGGAGCAATGGAGCAGGTTTCCCTCCAACCTCCCTCTAAGAGGCCTCCCTGCTTCTCCAGCCACCGCTGCCAACAGCCAAACCAAGCAGGGCCCGCCTAACTATCCACCTGAATCATCCAGACACTCTCCTCCTGGTGGCACCCAGCCGGAGCACTTTCCTCTCTGCCCCTTTGCTTTGGCCCCCTGGACAGGGTCTACTAGAGGGTCCCCACCTGTTCTCAGCTCTTCAGCAACACACGGCAACATACAGCTGTGTCTGGGATGTCCAAGAGCAAAAGCATGTCTTCCCTGGCCTCTGTGCAGCCCAGCTGAATCTATGGTGCCCAAGAGTCAGAGCCTAACTCCAGCAGTTCAGCAGGACCTCAGACTGAGCCTTCCCCACCCCTGAGAGAGATCCAGCAGCTACTCACAGTCCAACACCCACCCAGTGGCAGCCTGGGGTCCTCACAATCAAACTCCCTGTGTCCACCTTACTCAGAAGCCCTAGCCCAGAGCAAAAGCAGGACCCCATTTTTTTGCCCCACATGCTTGCTTTTATTTCTTTAGCTTCCCTCTTTTCCAGTCCCTAGAACTTCAACCTATTGAATAGATTTTCATTGTATTTCTTTTTCCTTCCTTCCTTCCTTCCTTCCTTTCTTTCTTTCTTTCTTTCTTTCTTTCTTTCTTTCTTTCTTTCTTTCTTTCTTTCTTTCTTTCTTTCTTTCTTTCTTTCTTTTCTTTCTTTCTTTCCTTTCTTTCTTTCTTTCTTTCTTTCTTTCTTTCTTTTCTTTCTTTCTTTCTTTCTTTCCTTTCTTTCTTTCTTTCTTTCTTTCTTTCTTTCTTTCTTTCTTTCTTTCTTTCTGTCTTTCCTTCCTTCTTCTTTCTTTCTTTCTTTCTTTCTTTCTTTCTTTCTTTCTATCTTCTTTCTTTCTTTCTTTCTTTCTTTCTTTAATTCTGTAAGAATTATTTATTATATGTGAGTATACTGTAGCCTTGTTCAGACACACCAGAAGAGGGCATCAGATCGGATTACAGGTGGTTGTGAGCCACCATGTGGTGCTGGGATTTGAACTCAGGACCTTCGGAAGAGCAGTCAGTGCTCTTAACCACTGAGCCCTCCATAAATTTCATAATCTTTACACTACTTAATTTTACTGTTATTCTCATACCTAAGATGATAATATTATCATTTTGTTTTGTCTTCATATTAGAAAGTAAACTGGGACTAGGCAGGGGACTAGCAAAAACATAAGTGGATGCTCACAGTCAGCTATTGGATGGATCACAGGGCTCCCAGTGGAGGAGCTAGAGAAAGTATCCAAGGAGCTAAAGAGATCTGCAACCCTGTAGGTGCAACAACATTATGAACTAACCAGTACCCCGGAGCTCTTGACTCTAGCTGCATATGTATCAAAGGATGGCCTAGTCGGCCATCACTGGAAAGAGAGGCCCATTGGACTTGCAAACTTTATATGCCCCAGTACAGGGGATGGGAACGCCAGGGCCAAAAAATGGGAATGGGTGGGTAGGAAAGTGGTGGGGAGGGTATGGGGGTCTTTTGGGATAGCATTGAAAATGTAATTGAGGAAAATACGTAATAATATATATATATATATATATATATATATATATATATATATATATATATAAAGTAAACTGGGTATTATAAGAGACTTTCATTACTGTGTCCTAGAACTTTCTAGAAGAATGCCAGAATTGATATGGAAACTTAATACATCATTGTTTAATGGATGAGAATATGGATTTATTAGGTTCTGCACAAAATACTTTTGGCCTTTGTCAGATACACTTGGAGAGCAAAGAGAAATCATGTAGTTTGGCTGAGAGTAAAAAATTATATAAACATCCATTCATGGTAAAAGGCATGAGAAGAAAAATGTCAGTATTAACTTATAATTGTGTTGACTGTTAATTCATCTCTTGAAAGATTGTTTCTCAAATGTTGTTCACTATGACCTTTTTTTGTCAATGACATTACATCTAACATAAACTGTTCCACAAAGAGAAAACTGTAATTGGTTTAAGATACTCAATATTGGAAATGACTGCCATATAAACCTATCTCTTAAAATGCTGCTATGCAAAACAGTGATAAATAGATTGAAAACTTAAAGATGATAAAGGCCACCTTAAAAGGGCTGCACTCAAGATTCTTGAACCCATTTCTTGTATTAAGCCAAGATTAATTCAGGTTAGATAAAAATCTTATTCTATTTATAACTATTTTCTTCTGAAGTGGATATCACCTTTTAATATAAATAACATTCAGTCCATCTGTTTGCTATGTTTCTCAGGGGGTTATCTGTCTCCAAGGATGCATATTAATCTTACTGTTTTCAGTGGCTGCATATTATGAATTATGTTAGTGTATAAAATAAATTGCTAGATTCACAAGTCCTGAATTGACAGATATGTCAATTTTGTGACATATTATAATTTATTGAAAAATGAATATAATGGTAAACAACCTGAGAAGTCTCTAGCAAAATATCATTGTCATTAAATTTCAGTAATGGAATTGTAGTTTGTTGTGAGAACTATAAACATGTTTAGTAATACAGAAGTTGGACTGGTTTACTCTGCAGCAATTTCTATGTGAGACTTAGGTTCCAGCTCTCCTCATTAAACCAGGAACTGTGCAGCTCCTGGTTTGCAATTATGTGCATTCATTTTTTAGGTATTTATTTCATTTACATTTCCAGTGCTATCCCAAAAGTCCCACACACGCTCCCCCACTCCCCCACTCCCACTTCTTGGCCCTGGTGTTCCCATGTACTGAGGCATATAAAGTTTGCACGACCAATGGGCCTCTCTTTCCACTGATGGCCGACTAGGCCATCTTCTGATACATATGCAACTAGAGACACGAGCTCTGGGGGGTACTGGTTAGTTCATATTGTTGTTCCACCTATAGGGTTGCAGATCCCCCCAGCTCCTTGGGTACTTTCTCTAGCTCCTCCATTGGGAGCCAATTATGTGCATTCTCATTTTCTTTAGTAGTAGCAATTATTACCATTATTATTTTATTTTGAGATTAAACAAAGGTATATTTTCCACTTCCTTCCCTTTCTCTAAAGCCGAACCACAACCTCTTCCTGCTTTCTTTCAAATTCATAGCCTCTTTAATCTTTAAACATTACTTCATGCATACATGCATATGTGTGTACACCTGTATTTCTAAATATAACCAGACCCGCCTGTATTTATACTTTTATACTTATATTTATACTTTCAGGGATGACCATTTAATATTGGATGAATAATTGTTGGGCTCTCCCCCAAGAAAAATAGTCTATGGGATTAAAGGCGTGTGCCACCACTGCCCGGCTTTAAACTGATATTTCTACTTTGTCACATTGTGATGAGTAAGTATAGCACTTTCTCCAATCTTGATGATGCAGAAACTGGAAATATTAACACAATGTATTATTTGGATTTACATAAATATTTTTATTTATTTATTTTAGTGAACTCTACTGAAATATGCAGAGTATCTTCCATAAACACTAGTCGGCATGGGTAAAGACTGGTAGACAGCATGGTAGTTACTAGCTCATTTTCTCCATATTCAGTCAATTATGCTATCATCTGTGCAGTACCACCAATAAGCTTTGGCAATAGCCTGAGTGGTTTGAGTGTTTACATAGGTCCCTTTTGCCAAAGACTGCATTATATATAACCCATTCCTGGCACTGGAAATTTTATTTGGTGGACAGTTATGTACTTTGTATTGTTCCCCTCATTATTTGGTGATACCAATTTAGATAACCTTCACATAAGTCTATATTTTCAGAAGTGTCTATGGTATTATTGTGTTGCAATCCCTTAAGAGACCTTTAGTTTTTTGCTATTCCTCCCCTAGTTCCCCCTTATCCATCCATATCTATTTTATTTCTCCTTTCAGAGATATTCTTCCCTCACCTGAGTCCATTAATTTATCGTTGACCTCTGTGGTTCTATGGAGTATAGACTGCTTATCAAAGACTTAAAATCTACAATACAGATATAAGTGAATACATACTGTATTTGTCATTATGGGCCTGGATTACCTCGATCAAGATAATTTTCCCTTTTGTGTTTTTTGTTTGTTGGTTTTTTTTATCTTTTATCATGCTTTTTTAATTTTTTCTTTTATTTAATTAGATATTTTTTATTTACATTGCAAATGTTATTCCCTTTCCTCATTTCCCCTCTGAAGACCCCTCCCTAACCTACCCATACCTGCTTCCCTGTCCTGGAATTCCCCTACACTGGGGCATAGAACCTTCACAGGACCAAAAGGCCTCTCCTTCCACTGATGTCCAACAAGGCCAGCCTCTGCTACATATTCAGCTGGAGCAATGAGTATCTCCATGTGTACTCTTTCAAGGGTGGTTTAGCCCCTGGGAGCTCTGGGGGAACTGGTTGATTCATATTTTTGTTCCTCCTATGGGGCTACAAACCCCTTCAGCTCTTTGGGTCCTTTCTCTAACTCCTCCTTCAGGGACCTTGTGCTCACCCCAATGGATGACTGTGAGCATCCACTTCTGTATTTGTCAGGCAATGGCAAAGCCTCTCAAGAGAAAGCTATATCTGGCTCTTGTCAGCAAGCACATGTTGGCATCCACACTAGTGTATGGGTTTGCTGACTGTATGTGGGATGGATCCACAGGTAGGACAGTCTTGGGATGGTCTTTCATTTCATCTCTGCTCCACACTTTGTCTCTGTATCTCCTCCCATGGGTACTTTGTTCCCTCTTCTAAAAAGGACCTAAGTATCCACACGTTGTTCCTCCTTCTTCTTCATGTTCTTGTAGTCTAAAGAGCCATCAATTTACCTGACAATATAACAATTACATTTTTACAATATCTGAGTAATATTCTATCGTGTGAATCTACCATATTTCCATATCTATTCATTCATTGAATGACATCCAGGCTACTTCAAATTTTTAGCTATAATGTATAGAGCTTCAATGAACACGATTGAATAAGTGTCTCTGTAGCAGGACAAAATATTTTCATATATAATCCCAAGAGTGGTAAAAGTGGTTCTTGAGGTAGATCAACTCCCAGCTTTCTGGAAAAATCACCATGCTGATTTTCAAAGTACTTGTGTAAATTTGGAATCCCAACAGCAATGGAAAAATGTTCTTCTTAGTCCACATCTCAACACCATGCTTTGTCACTTGTTTTATGGACCTTAGCTGTTCTGACTGGTGTAAGACAAAAATCTCAAGAGTATTTGTTTTTATTCCATTCTGCTAATTGCTAAGGATGTTAAACACTTTTTAAAATTAATTTATTATTTTTCACTCCATACTTTATACCCCACCAACCACCCTCTGACTGTTCCACATCCCATGCCTCCTCCCCACCCACCTATCTCCACGTGGATGCCCCCACACCACCCCCTTCCCACTTGATCTCGAAACTCCCTGGGGCCTCTAGTCTCTTGAGGGTTAGGTCCATCATCTCTAAATGAACACAGACCCAGAAGTCCTCTACTGTATGTGTGCTGGGGGCTTCATATCAGCTGGTGTATGCTGTTTGGTGGTCCAGTGTTTGAGAGATTTCAGGGGTCCAGATTAATTTAGACTGCTGCTCCTCCTACAGGATCACCCTTCTCCTCAGCTTCTTTCAGCCTTCTCTAATTCAACAACAGGGATCAGCTACTTCTGTCTACTGGTTGAGTAAAAACATTTGCATCTGACTCTTTCAGCTGCTTGTTGGGTCCTTCAGATGTCTGTCATGATAGGTCCCTTTTTGTGGGTGCTCCATAGCCTTTGTAATAGTGTCATGTCTTGGGGCCTCCCCTTGAGCTAGATTCCACTTTCGGCCTGTTGCTGGACCTTCTTTTCCTCAGGCTCCTCTCCATTTCCATCCCTGTAGTTCTTCTAGACAGGAACAATTATGGGTCAGAATTGTTACTGTGGGATAGCAACCCCCTCCCTCACTTGATGTCCTGTCTTCCTGCTGGAGGTGGGCTCTATAAGTTCCCTCTCCCTACTGTAGGACATTTTTGTCTAAGGTTTCTCCCTTTGTGTCCTGAGAGTCTCATACCTCCCAGGACTCTGGTGCATACTGGAGGGTCTCTGCAACCTTTTATTTCCAAAGGTTGCCGGTTTCCACTCTTTCTGCTGTCCCTCAAGTCTTCAGTCCTTTTCCCTCACCCAATACCAGATCAGGTTCCACTCTCCCTACTGTTGCCCCTCCCATCCACTTTCCCTCCCAGGTCCCTCCCTCTCTCCCCAGTTGTGATTGCTTTCTTTTCTTTCCCCAGTGGGACTGAGGCATCCTCAATTGGGCACTTCAGCTTGTTGAGCTTTTTGAGTTCTGTGGACTGTATCTTGGGTATTCTGTATGGGGTGGTTGTTTGTTTGTTTTGGCTAATATCCACTTATTAGTAAGTACATACCACTCATGTCCTTTTGGGTCTGAGTTACCTCACTCAGGAAATTTTCTAGTTCCATCCATTTGCCTGCAAAAATCAGGATGTCCCCATTCTTAGTAGCTGAGAGTATTCCATTGCATAAATGAACCACATTATCTATATCCATTTTTCTGTTGTGGGACATCTAGGTTGTTTCCAGATTCTGTCTATCACAAATGAACATAGCAGACCATTTGCTCCTGTAGCATGGTAGGCCATCTTTTGCGTATATTCCCAAAAGTGGTATAGCTGAGTCTTCAAGTAGATCTATTTCCAATTTTCTGAGGGATCTCCAGATTGATTTCTAGAGTGTTTGTATCAGTTTGCAATCCCACCAGTGATGGAGAAGTGTTCTTTTTTCTCCATATCCTTTCGAACATGTGTTATCACCTGAAGTTTTGATCATAGCCATTCTTATTAGTGTAAGGTGGAATCTCAGGGTCATTTTGATTTGCATTTCTCTGATCAGTAAGGACTTTGAACATTTCTTTAGGTGCTTCTCAGCCATTTGAGATTCCTCAGTTGTAAATTCTCGGTTTAGTTCTATCCCATTTTTTGATTGGGTTGTTTGTTCTTTGGAGATCAATTCTGTTATATATATATTGAATATATAGCCTTCTATCAAATGTGTGATTAGTGAAGATTTTTTCCCCATCTGGAAGTTGTCAATTTGTGTTATTTACTATGTCCTTTGTTTTACAGAAGCTTTCCAGTTTCATGATGCCCCAGTTATCAATTTCTGATATTAGAACATGAGCCATTGGAGTTCTATTTAGGAAATTTCCCCCTGTGCCAATGAGTTCAAGGCTCTTTCCCATCTTTTCTTCTATTAGATTCAGTGTATCTGTTTTTTGGGTTTTTTGTTTTGTTTTGTTTTGTTTTTTGGTTTTTTTTGGTTTTTTTTTTTGAGGTCCTTGATCCACTTGGACTTGAGCTTTGTACAACGTGATAAATTTGGTCTAATTTTATTCTTCTACATACAGACAGCCAGTTAAATCAGCACCATATGTCGAATATGCTTTTTTCCATTGTATATTTTTGGCCTCTTTGTCAAACATCAAGTGATCATGTGTGGTTTTATTTCTGGGTCTTCAAATCTATTCCATTGATCAACATGTCTGTCTCTGTACCAATACCATGCAAAAAAGAGGGTTGTTTTGTGACCAATTATATGGTAAATTTTGGAGAAGGTACCATGAGGTGCTGAGAAGAAGGTATATTCTTTTGTTTTAGGGTGAAATATTTTGTAGATATCTGTTAAATCCATTCAGTTCATAAACTCACTTAGTTTCACTGTATCTCTCTTTAGTTTCTGTTTCAATGACCTGTCCATTGATATTTATTCTCTGTTTTACCAATAAGTGCTGATCATCCAGTGGTTAAACAAGGGAGAATAAGGAGGACACTTTTGCCAGCCAGGGAAAGGAGAAGGTGGCAGATTTTAGATTGTCCAGGAGGAGCAGAGGGTCCTACAAGACACCATAGAAAGAATCATAAAGCAGAAAGAGCTTGAACAATATTGAACTACAAGTATCCTGGGATGTGGATAGGAGGTAGCTAGATTAGCACAGGAGGTTAAGTTAAATCATTAACTGCTCAGCTAATAGAGTGCAGCTTGGAATTAATCTTTTTATCTCTGTGCAGTTACTGGGGACTAGCAAAGAAAAAGAAATACAGTTCCTAGATTAATTTACTACCTATATTTATATTAAAATAAATCATTTTTCCATTCTTTCTCTCTCTTTTTTTTATCATGTGAGGTTGATGTGAATATTTTCTTTTAAGAATCTGAGGATTTATTTGATTTCATGATCTGTTGAGTTTCATAGAATAATAAAATAAGTAGTTTATAAGTTGGCCAGAATTATAGATTGACCAAGACTTATGTACTTAGAAGACTTCAAATAATTTGTACCTCTGGAATTTCAGCATAATTACTCTAAATGTTTTCTATTATTCACTTAGTTGTCACATTTCAATATTGCCAAGATTCTGACCAATGCTAAATTCATTCTCTTTCCCTAGTCTTTGTAGTTCATGTTAAGTCTACTTGAAAATATTCTGAATTAAACATAATTTTCTATGAGGGTCATTTATTTTTAAACCACCACATTCCTCTCACTCACTGAACCCCATAGAATTGTAGACATTTCATAATACAAAGTGCCTTTAGTTCAACTTTGAAAATCCTAAAAAAATCAATCACAGTCTCCCCATAATGTGTTTAAAAATCTAAAGTTTGAATTCTGTGAGACTAATAGTAATCTCTTAATTGTAACCCCCTAAATAAAGAATAAGCCTACATGCTTTCAACCTACAGTGGCAAGACAATAGTGAGGAAATACTGAAGCAAACAAAACCAAAACCAGCAGATGCAGGGCAAGCCCCAAATGCTGCATCTCCATGACTGATGTCAGAGTCCTCTTCAGATCTCCAATTCCTTCCAACTATGCTGACTTCAATAACTTTCTCTCCCTCCCTCCCCTCCCTCTCCCTCCCACCTCTCCCCTCCCCTCCCCTCCTCTCCCCTCCCCTCCCCCTCCCATCGCCCTCCCCCTCTCCCTCTCCCTTTCCATGCCCAATCTACAGCTATTCTTGAGAGGGATACCATGGCTTTGACATCTCCAATGTTTTGGAATCTCCAATGCAATATAGGCTTCACCATCAAAGCTTCACCAAATGGTGTCTCTAGGACTCCATGTGTGGATATATCTGACTCATACCTGATCTCACAGGCTTTTTTAGCAGCAGGAGCTTCCATTGCCCTAGTTAAGGCATATCAAAATATAAAGGCAGCAAGTGCGTGCACACACAAGAGTGAGTGTGTGTGTGTGTGTGTGTGTGTAGAAACATACATTTAAAAAAATACTTCTTTGATATTGGGCCTTTGGTTTCCACCTTATAGTATGGATATCTTTTCATTCACAAATTCAGAGAACTCTGATACGTGGCAAGACCTGTTATCACCTGCCTGTAGCTCATTGAAGTTTAACAGATTACTGCTACACTCAATATTAGAGAAAATCGTTGCCTAGGCAGCAATTTATTTAAAAAACAATGGAGTTATTTGCTGAAATCCAAATAAATGTAAAATTATTTTCTCACTCATCTCTAAAGATTCCTTAGAGGGATGCAATTTTTGAGATACATATTTTCACCATTATGAAATGAAATCCACTAGTGTTTCTTAAGTATAATTCAAATTCAGTGATTTTCATTTTACTCCACTAATAATGCTATATTTATGCAAGTGGAATATTTGTTGAATGACAGTGGTAGGATTTTAATTAACCAATCAGAAACTTCGCAGATATCTCAACTAAACTCGCAGCTATGAGGGATATGTAAATGTGCATGGTATTATTTTATATGAAACCCAACTTTTTGTTGCTAAACATATAATTTAAGAAAACCACTTTATAGAAATGTGTATTGGTATATTTTATTTTTCCCAAGCTTTGATGATTGTGTCTTTTATCATGTTGAGGTAAAGTCAACTAGATAGACAATTTTTCCTGCTCAGTTGTTCATGGAAATTTTCAAATTCTATATACTAGAATGAGGTTCAATTAAAATTATGACTCATTACCATTCTACTGAATACATTAAATGAGCTTGGGATGATCGTTATTCCATAGTTCATGTGGTTTGATTGCTCAAAAGAGCAAATCAGATATCATACACTCTGTAAGGAGTTTCATCACTTCACTCTCTAACTCACAAAATCATCCTTCTTCAAGCCGGTTTTAAATCTTTCAGGCTGTAACTTTAAGTGGGAACATAGTTGTAAGTATGTATATGTAAACATGTGTGCATTTATAGCTTCATTAGAATGTCTAAATTATGAATTGTCCTGTTGCTCTTACTATATGAATATATAAAGGATAACCACAAAAAGGTTGAGCCAGAATCAGTATGCAAAACTAGTGTAATGAATACCATTGGCTATAGTTTACCAAAAGATCTGTTAGGCATTGCTAGGAAATAAAATAGGACCACTGATATTGGAGAATGAATTGCCATGCTCAAAGAAAAGAAATTAAAATGAAAGTCACAACTTGAAAGTCATGATAGCTCTTCTGGTCAGACCAGCACCAGAGTAGCTAGGGCACAGGGTCGGCTGACACTCGCCAGCTACCCACAACACCACCACAGGATCTTAAGACTTCTGGTGAGTGGAACACAGCTTCTGCTCCAATCCAATTGCGCGCGGGACCTGAGTCTGCATTAGTTAGGGAAGCAGAAAACCGGCCTGAGTAGGGCCACAAGCCTCTTCCGGTCTGAACAGCACCGGGGTAGCTAGAGCTCAGGGTCTGCTGACACCCACCAGCTACCCACGACACCCACCACAGGATTTTGAGACTTCTGGTGAGTGGAACACAGAGTCTGCTCCAATTTTTAAACAGTGACAACAATAACAACTAATCCCAGAGATTACCAGATGGCAAAAGGTAAACGTAAGAATCTTACTAACAGAAACCAAGACCACTCACCATCATCAGAACCCAGCACTCCAACTTCGCCCAGTCCAGAGCACCCCAACACACCGGAAAAGCTAGACCCGGTTCTAAAAGCATATCTCACGATGATGGTAGAGGACATCAAGAAGGACTTTAATAACACACTTAAATAAATACAAAAGAAAACTGGTAAACAGGTAGAAGACATTAAAGAGGAAGCACTAAAATCCCTTAAAGAATTGCAGGAGAACACTGCTAAACAGGTAGAAGACATTAAAGAGGAAGCACAAAAATCCCTTAAAGAATTGCAGGAGAACACTGCTAAACAGGTAGAAGACATTAAAGAGGAAGCACAAAAATCCATTAAAGAATTGCAGAAAAACCAGACCAAACAGGTTATGGAATTGAATAAAACCATCCAAGACCTAAAAAGGGAAGTAGAAACAATGAAGAAAACCCAAATTGAGGCAACACTGGAGATAGAAACACTAGGAAAGAAATCTGGAACCATAGATACAAGCATCAGCAACAGAATACAAGAGATGGAAAAGAGAATCTCAGGTGCAGAAGACTACATAGAGAACATCTGCATGACAATCAAAGAAAATACAAAATCCAAAAAGATCCTAACTCAAAATATCCAGGAAATCCAGGACAAAATGAGAAGACCAAACCTACGGCTAATAGGAGTAGATGAGAATGAAGATTTTCAACTCAAAGGACCAGCAAATATATTCAACAAAATTATAGAAGAAAACTTCCCAAACATAAAGAAAGAGATGCCCATGAACATACAAGAAGCTTACAGAACTCCAAATAGACTGGACCAGAAAAGAAATTCCTTCCGACACATAATCAGAACAAAAAATGCACTAAATAAAGATAGAATACTAAAAGCAGTAAGGGAAAAAGGTCAAGTAACATATAAAGGCAAGCCTATCAGAATTACACCGGATTTTTCACCAGAGACTATGAAAGCCAAAAGGGCCTGGACAGATGTTATACAGAAACTAAGAGAACACAATTTCCAGCCCAAGCTACTATACCCAGCCAAACTCTCAATTACCATAGATGGAGAAACCAAAGTATTCCACGATAAAACCAAATTCATACATTATCTTTCCACGAATCCAGCACTTCAAAGGATAATAACAGAAACAAAAAAAAAACAATACAAGGACAGAAACCATGTCCTAGAAAAAGCAAGAAGGTAATCCCTCAAAAACCTAAAAGAAGACAGCCACAAGAACAGAACACCAACTCTAACAACAAAAATAAAAGGAAGCAACAATTACTTCTCCCTAATATCTCTTAATATCAATGGACTCAACTCCCCAATAAAAAGACATAGACTAAAAGGCTGGCTACAGAAACAGGACCCAACATTTTGCTGCTTACAGGAAACTCATCTCAGAGAAAAAGATGGACACTATCTCAGAATGAAAGGCTGGAAAACAATTTTCCAAGCAAATGGTAGGAAGAAACAAGCTGGAGTAGCCATTATAATATCTGATAAGATTGACTTCCAACCCAAAGTCATCAAAAAAGACAAGGAAGGGTACTTCATTCTCATCAAAGGTAAAATCCTCCAAGAGGAACTATCAATTCTGAATATCTATGCGTCAAATACAAGGGCAGCCTCATTCATTAAAGATACTTTAGTAAAGCTCAAAGCACACATTGCACCTCACACAATAATAGTGGAGACTTCAACACACCACTTTCACCAATGGACAGATCATGGAAACAGAAACTAAACAGGGACACAGTGAAACTAACAGAAGTTATGAAACAAATGGATCTGACAGATATCTACAGAACATTTTATCCTAAAACGAAAGGATATACCTTCTTCTCAGCACCTCACGGTACCTTCTCCAAAATTGACCACATAATAGGTGACAAAACAAGCCTCAATATATACAAAAATATTGAAATTGTCCCATGTACCCTATCAGATCACCATGGACTAAGACTGATCTTCAATAACATAATAAATAATAGAAAGCCAACACACATGTGGAAACTAAACAACACTCTTCTCAATGATACCTTGGTCAAGGAAGAAATAAAGAAAGAAATTAAGGACTTTCTGGAGTTTAATGAAAAGCCACAACATACCCAAACTTATGGGACACACTGAAAGCATTTCTAAGAGGAAAACTCATAGCTCTGAGTGCCTCCAAAAAGAAACTAGAGAGAGCAAACATTAGCAGCTTGACAACACACCTAAAAGCTCTAGAACGAAAGGAAGCAAATTCACCCAAGAGGAGTTGAGGGCAAGAAATAATCAAACTCAGGGTTGAAATCAACCAAGTGGAAACAAGAAGAACAATTCAAAGAATCAACCAATCAATGAGCTGGTTCTTTGAGAAAATCAACAAGATAGATAAACCCTTAGTCAGACTCACTAGAGGGCATAGGGAAAGTACTCTAATTAACAAAATCAGAAATGAAAAGGGAGACATAACAACAGACCCTGAAGAAATCCAAAACACCATCAGATCATTCTACAAAAGGCTATACTCAACAAAACTGGAGAAACTGGATGAAATGCAAAAGTTTCTAGACAGATACCAGGTACCAAAGTTAAATCAAGATCAGGTTAATGATCTAAACAGTCCCATATCCCCTAAAGAAATTGAAGCAGTCATTAATAGTCTCCCAACCAAGAAAAGCCCAGGACCAGATGGGTTTAGTGCAGAGTTCTATCAAACCTTCAAAGAAGAACTAATCCCAATTCTTCACAAACTATTCCACAAAATAGAATCAGAAGGTACTCTACCCAACTCATTCTATGAAGCCACAATTACTCTGATACCTAAACCACATAGAGACCCAACAAAAATAGAGAACTTCAGACCAATTTCCCTTATGAATATTGATGCAAAAATCCTCAATAAAGTTCTCGCTAACCGAATTCAAGAACACATCAAAACAATCATCCATCCTGACCAAGTAGGATTCATCCCAGGGATGCAAGGATGGTTCAGTATATGAAAATCCATCAATGTAATCCATTATATAAACAAACTCAAAGACAAAAACCAAATGATCATCTCGTTAGATGCTGAAAAAGCATTTGACAAAATCCAACACCCATTCATGATAAAAGTCTTGGAAAGATCAGGAATTCAAGGCCCATACCTAACCATGATAAAAGCAATATACAGCAAACCAGTGGCCAACATCAAAGTAAATGGTGAGAAGCTGGAAGCAATCCCACTAAAATCCGGGACTAGACAAGGCTGCCCACTCTCTCCCTACCTATTCAATATTGTACTTGAAGTCCTAGCCAGAGCAATTAGACAACAAAAGGAGATCAAGGGGATACAAATCGGAAAAGAAGAAGTCAAAATATCGCTTTTTGCAGATGATATGATAGTATACATAAGTGACTCTAAAAATTCCACCAGAGAACTCCTAAGCCTGATAAATAGCTTCGGTGAAGTAGCTGGATATAAAATTAACTCAAGCAAGTCAATGGCCTTTCTGTACACAAAGGATAAACAAGCAGAGAAGGAAATTAGGGAAACAACACCCTTCTCAATAGTCACAAACAATATAAAATAACTTGTCGTGACTCTAACTAAGGAAGTGAAAGATCTGTATGACAAGAACATCAAGTCCCTGAAGAAAGAAATTAAAGAAGATCTCAGAAGATGGAAAAACCTCCCATGCTCATGGATTGTCAGGATCAACATTGTAAAAATGGCTATCTTGCCAAAAGCAATCTACAGATTCAATGCAATCCCCATCAAAATTCCAACTCAATTCTTCAACGAATTGGAAAGGGTAATCTGCAAATTCATCTGGAACAACAAAAAACCTAGGATAGCAAAAACTCTTCTAAAGGATAAAAGAACCTCTGGAGGAATCACCATGCCTGACCTAAAGCTGTACTACAGAGCAATTGTGATAAAAACTGCATGGTACTGGTATAACGACAGACAAGTAGACCAATGGAACAGAATTGAAGACCCTGAGATCAACCCACATACCTATGGTCACTTGATCTTTGACAAGGGAGCAAAAACCATCCAGTGGAAAAAAGACAGCATTTTCAACAAATGGTGCTGACACAACTGGCGGTTATCATGTAGAAGAATGCGAATTGATCCATTCCTATCTCCTTGTACCAAGGTCAAATCTAAGTGGATTAAGGAACTCCACATAAAACCAGAGACACTGAAACATATAGAGGATAAAGTAGGGAAAAGCCTCGAAGATATGGGTACAGGGGAAAAATTCCTGAATAGAACAGCAAAGGCTTGGGCTGTAAGATCGAGAATCAATAAATGGGACCTCATAAAGTTGCAAAACTTCTACAAGGCAAAAGACACTGTCAATATGACAAAAAGGCCACCAACAGATTGGGAAAGGATCTTTACCTATCCTAAATCAGATAGGGGACTAATATCCAATATATATAAGGAACTGAAGAAGGTGGACTCCAGAAAATCAAATAACCCCTTTAAAAAATGGGGCTCAGAAATGAACAAAGAATTCTCACCTGAGGAATACCGAATGTCAGAGAAGCACCTGAAAAAATGTTCAACATCCTTAATCATCAGGGAAATGCAAATCAAAACAACCCTGAGATTCCACCTCACACCAGTCAGAATGGCAAAGATCAAAAATTCAGGTGACAGCAGATGCTGGTGAGGATGTGGAGAAAGAGGAACACTCCTCCATTGTTGGTGGGATTGCAAGCTGGTACAACCACTCTGGAAATCAGTTTGGCGGTTCCTCAGAAAATTGGACATAATACTACCAGAGGATCCAGCAATACCACTCCTGGGCATATATCCAGAAGATGTTCCAACCGGTAAGAAGGACACATGCTCCACTATGTTTATAGCAGCCTTATTTATAATAGCCAGAAGCTGGAAAGAACCCAGATGCCCCTCAACAGAGGAATGGATACAGAAAATGTGGTACATTTACACAATGGAGTACTACTCAGCTATTAAAAGGAATGAATTTATGAAATTCCTAGGCAAATGGATGGATCTGGAGGGCCTCATTCTGAGTGAGGTAACATATTCACAAAGGTACTCACACAATATATACTCACTGATAAGTGGATATTAGCCCAAAAACTTAGGATACCCAAGATATAAGATACAATTTGTTAAACGCATGAAACTCAACAAGAACGAAGACCAAAGTGTGGACACTGTGCCCCTTTTTGGAATTGGGGACAAAACACCAATGGAAAGGGTTACCGAGATAAAGTTTGGAGCTGTGAAGAAAGGATGGACCATCTAAAGACTGCCATATCCAGGGATCCATCCCATAATCAGCTTCCAAACGCTGAAACCATTGCATACACTAGCAAGATTTTGCTGAAAAGACCCAGATATAGCTGTCTCTTGTGAGACAATGCTGGGGCCTAGCAAACACAGAAGTGGATGCTCACAGTCAGCTATTGGATGGATCACAGGGCCCCCAATGGAGGATCTAGAGAAAGTACCCAAGGAGCTAAAGGGAACTGCAACCCCATAGGTGGATCATTATTATGAACTAACCAGTACCCCAGAGCTCTTATCTCTAGCTGCATTTGTATCAAAAGATGGCCTCGTAGGCCATCACTGGAAAGAGGCCCATTGGACTTGCCAACTTTATATGCCCCAGTACAGGGGAATGCCAGGGCCAAGGGGTGGGGGTGGGTGGGTGGGGGACTGGGTGGGGGGAGTGTATTGGGGACTTTTTGGATAGCATTGGAAATGTAATTGAGGAAATTACCTAATTAAAAAAAATAAAAAAAATAAATAAAAAGAAAGTCATGATAGTTATATTTAGAAAATAAAATTTTGGGCATTTTGTTTTGCTTGCTGTAAAAAAAATAAGCATGCAGAAGCCCTTGCAAGAATGTGTTCACAGGGCTGCTTAGGTTTGAAATACAAAGATTCATTTTGCCCCATTAAACCTTTAATATTCCCAGCCTAATGCACATTTAATCTGTGAAGCATATTTTATTCTTAAATTCTATGAAATCTTACTGTTGCAAAAAATTATTTGTGTAATAAGGTTTTTTTTTCAATTTTATATAGTATTTAGGAGGTTTATCATTACTAGTCAAGGACATTTTTTGTCTATATTGATGTTTAATATTGCAAAGATATAAAATATATACATATACATATATTTTATATATATAAACATACATACCAAAAATATATACTTTTTTGGTAGTGGGCCTTTGGTTTCCATTTTATTGTATGAATATTCTGCCATTTTGTCAAGTTAAACATTGAGTCAGAACAAAATGATTTAATAATTCAACACCTTTGGAAATTATTCTAGTTTTTGCATAAGTGTAAACTTCCTTTCATAGATCTTGGTCACTTTACCACTTTCTTGATTAGAGTTCTACACTACATTGTGTTTTATTTATGAATTTCTTGATCTTATTCATTTGAAGTTTTAGATAATTAATGTATATCATCTTTACATCTCAATTGCTTATAATGTGATAACTTCTAACAATAATAATAAAGTCAGGCAGGTAATGCAATGCTGGAGGAGGAAAAAAAAACACAAAAATGTTGGTTATGCTACTTCAAGTTTACCTTCAGTATCAACTATTTCAAAATGAATTTAACCAAACTTAGAAAGATTGCAGTTCTCAACTCATACAAAGTGCTTAAAAAACTAATTCCCACTGTTAGATTTTACCAAAGAAGACTCAGGAGTCAGGTGCCATGATGAAAACCTGCTAGGTCCGAGATGCAAAACTCAATCCTAGCTCCAGATTTTAGAATCACCCACAACATCAGAGTCTCCAAGTTTTTGCCCCAAAAGATCTCCACCCCCAGACTACAAGGCTTGCCTAAAAAACATGAATACAGAAGGAAATAGAAATTAAGTTTATGATATGACTCTCAGCACCAGCCAATTATGTTACTTTTCATTTAGACACTTGCACAATCAAGTCCCTTACCCCTACTGCTTACCAATGCCCCCTTTTCTCTTGTTAGCCAATTGTCTTTGTCAAAATGTCTATTTAGATCTATTATCCCATTGCTGTTTTCTTCACTGACTTTAATTGAGAAATTTACTTCATATCTCAATTTACACGTGTATGTACACACCTTTGTGTATGTTATATATGTGAAAATTTATATATGTACAATTTACATACATACACACACAAACACATATATTAACTGTGAGAATTACATTTTCCTTTTCTTTGATTATATTCATACCTGTGTGTTTTAGTTAGCGTTTGCTGTGAGAAGACATCATGACCATGTCAACTCTTATAAAGAAAAATACTTCATTTGAGTTGGGTTGTGATGTATCAGTTTAGTTTATCATCATCAGCATGGTAGGAATCATGGCAGAATGCAGGCAGATATGGTGCTGGAGAATAAGAGTTCTACATTTTCATCAGCAGTTACCAGGAAGACACATGAAGACTTAGCTTGCCCTAAGCTTCTGAAAACTCAAAGCCAACCCCAAATGACATAAGGCCACATCTACATTAATAAGGCCAAACATCCTAAACCTTAATAAGGCCAAATATCCTAATCCTTTCAAATAGTACCACTCCCTGTGAGGTCATGGGAGCCATTTTCATTCAAACCACACTGTGACACTAGAACATATACCTAGAATTGGATATGCCGGGCAAATGTATTTCCACAAAGCTCCACCCATTCACAGAAGACCTTCGCATTGTCTCAACAGTATATTTGTGAAAAGAAAGGTTTGATTTCAGTTAAACTTAGTACTAACAGTCAGCTTTATTATTTTAATATTTATGATAGTTCTATTACAAATATTATATTCTCCCTTTTTACTCAGAGCATTCTCATGATGTTACATATAAGTTTGTAGTCAAAACAATGTAAACTTATCCACATCTAGTTTATGAATGCATGAGATTCAGACTATGGTTATTATATTTGGCTTTGACAATTAATGGAGGTAACCACTGATATACTTTCTAACTGCTGGTCTGGCTATTTCCCTGGCAGGGTACCTCAAATACTTGCTGTACTTGCTGTTTCTTCAGGTCATGTGCTCATTGTTCTTCCTCTTTTGAAAGATACCTCTTTCTCCATATTCTCTCTCTCTCTCTCTCTCTCTCTCTCTCTCTCTCTCTCTCTCTCTCTCTCTCTCTCTGTCTCTCTCTCTCTGCAACCCCGAACCAGGTAACTCAAAACTAGCCTACTTCTAATCCCTCCTGTAATTGACTGCAGCCAATTTTATTTAACCAAGGTTTACATAATAAAAGCTGGTAAACATGATAATTAACTTGTAGGCAACTAGAATTTAGCATTACAATACATAGCAGCAAATCAAACAACAAGGATTTATTCTTAGGATCCATTTTAGATTTAGTTCTTAATGTTTTAATAAGAAAAAGAAAGTAGATCATTTCCGTCCGACCAGCACCAGAGTAGCTAGGGCACAGAGTCAGCTATCACCCACCAGCTACCCAGGACACCCACCACGGGAGCTTAAGACTTCTGGTGAGTGGAACACAGTGTCTGCTCCAATCCAATCGCGCAGGACCTGAGACTGCATTAGTAAGGGAAGCAGAAAACCGGCCTGAGTAGGGGAACAAGCCCCTTCCAGGGAAGTCTTTTGCCTCTAGATTGGCTGTAGCCCTCTTGGTTCCGAACTCCACCGAACATAGTCTGCACAGGTGAGAGTGTGCACCACACAAGCTGACAGCTTCTGAGACCCGCCAAAACAACACAGCTTCTGGGAAAGGTCCTGTTTTGGGCCTTAATCTTCGGCCAGGAGGAGGTCCAAAAACCAGATATCTCTGCACCTTCCCTGTAAGAGGAGAGCTTGCCTGCAGACAGTGCTCTGACCACTGAAACTCAGAGGAGAGAGCCTGTCTCCCATGTCTGCTGATAGAGGCTAAAAGAATCACCCGAAGAACAATCTCTAAACAGACAACTATAACAACTAACTCCAGAGATTACCAGATGGCGAAAGGTAAACATAAGAATCTTACTAACAGAAACCAAGACCACTCACCATCATCAGAATCCAGCACTCCCAGTTCGCCCAGTCCAAGGCACCCCAACACACCAAAAAAGCTAGACCCGGATATAAAAATATATCTCATGATGATGGTAGAGGACATCAAGAACGACTTTAATAACACACTTAAAGAAAACAGGAGAACACTGCTAAACAGGTAGAAGACATTAAAGAGGAAGCACAAAAATCCCTTAAAGAATTGCAGTAGAACACTGCTAAACAGGTAGAAGACATTAAAGAGGAAGCACAAAAATCACTTAAAGAAGTGCAGGAAAACCAGACCAAACAGGTGGTGGAATTGAATAAAACCATCCAAGACCTAAAACGGGAAATAGATACATTAAAGAAAACCCAAATTGAGGCAACGCTGGAGATAGAAACCCTAGGAAAGAAATCAGGAACCATAGATGCGAGCATCAGCAACGGAAAACAAGAGATGGAAGAGAGAATCTCATGTGCAGAAGACTCCATAGAGAACAACGGCACAACAATCAAAGAGAATACAAAATCCAAAAAGATCCCTAACTCAAAACATCCAGGAAATCCAGGACACAATGAGAAGACCAAACCTACGGATAATAGGAGCAGATGAGAATGAAGATTTTCAACTCAAAGAACTGGCAAATGTCTTCAACAAAATTATAGAAGAAAACTTCTCAAATCTAAAGAAAGAGATGCCCATGAAAATAAGCCTACAGAACGCCAAATAGACTGGACCAGAAAAGAAATTCCTCCCAACACATAATAATCAGAACAACAAATGCACTAAATATAGAATACTAAAAGCAGAAAGGGAAAAGGGTCAAGTAACATACAAAGGCAAGCCTATCAGAATTACACCAGATTTTTCACCAGAAACTATGAAAGCCAGAAGGGCCTGGACAGATGTTATACAGAAACTAAGAGAACACAAATTCCAGCCCAGGCTACTATACCCAGCCAAACTCTCAATTAACATAGATGGAGAAATCAAAGTATTCCACAACAAACCAAATTCACACATTATCTTTCCACGAATCCAGCCCTTCAAAGGATAATAACAGAAAAAATCCAATACAAGGATGGAAACCACGTCCTAGAAAAAGCAAGAAGGTAATCCCTCAACAAACCTAAAAGAAGACACCCACAAGAACAGAATGCCAACTCTAACAACAAAAATAAAAGGAAGCAACAATTACTTTTCCTTAATATCTCTTAATATCAATGGACTCAACTCCCCAATGAAAAGACATAGACTAACAGACTGGCTACAGAAACAGGACCCAACATTTTGCTGCTTACAGGAAACTCATCTCAGAGAAAAAGATAGACACTACCTCAGAATGAAAGGCTGCAAAACAATTTTCCAAGCAAATGGTAGGAAGAAACAAGCTGGAGTAGCCATCCTAATATCTAATAAAATCGACTTCCAACCCAAAGTCATCAAAAAAGACAAGGAAGGGCACTTCATACTCATCAAAGGTAAAATCCTCCAAGAGGAACTATCAATTCTGAATATCTATGCTCCAAATGCAAGGGCAGCCACATTCATTAAAGACATTTTAGTAAAGTTCAAAGCACACATTGCACCTCACACAATAATAGTGGGAGACTTCAACACACCACTTTCATCAATGGTCAGATCGTGGAAACAGAAACTAAACAGGGACACAGTGAAACTAACAGAAGTTATGAAACAGATATCTACAGAACATTTTATTCTAAAACAAAAGGATATACCTTCTCCTCAGCACCTCACGGGACCTTCTCCAAAATTGACCATATAATTGGTCACAAAACAGGCCTCAACAGATACAAAAATATTGAAATTGTCCCATGCATCCTATCAGACCACCATGGACTAAGGCTGATCTCCAATAACATCAGAAATAATAGAAATCCAACATTCATGTGGAAACTGAACAACACTCTTCTCAACGATACCTTCGTCAAGGAAGGAATAAAGAAATAAATTAAAGACTTTTTAGAGTTTAATGAAAATGAAGCCACAACATACCCAAACCTATGGGACACAATGAAAGCATTTCTAAGAGAGAAACTCATAGCTCTGAGTGCCTTCAAAAAGAAACTGGAAAGAGCACACACTAGTAGCTTGACAACACATCTAACAGCTCTAGAAAAAAAAGGAAGAAAATTCACCCAAGAGGAATAGACCGCAGGAAATAATCAAACTCAGGGGTAAAATCAAACATGTGAAAACAAGAAGAACTATTCAAAGAATTAACAAAACTCGGAGTTGATTCTTTGAGAAAATCAACAAGATAGATAAACCCTTAGCTAGACTCACTAGAGGGCACAGGGACAACATCCTAATTAACAAAATCAAAAATGAAAAGGTGACATAACAACAGATCCTGAAGAAATCCAAAACACCATCAGATCCTTCTACAAAAGGCTATACTCAACAAACCTGGAAAACCTGGATGAAATGGACAAATTTCTAGACAGATACCAGGTACCAAATTTAAATCAGGATCAAGTTAACGATCTAAACAGTACCATTTCCCCTAAAGAAATAGAAGCAGTCATTAATAGTTTCCCAGCCAAAAAAAGCCCAGGACCAGATGGGTTTAGTGTAGAGTTCTACCAGATCTTCAAAGAAGATCTAATTCCAGTTCTGCACAAACTATTCACAAAATAGAAGTAGAAGGAACTATACCCAACTCATTCTATGAAGCCACAATTACTCTGATACCTAAACCACAAAAAGATCCAACAAAGATAGAGAACTTCAGACCAATTTCCCTTATGAATATAGATGGAAAAATCCTCAATAAAATTCTCGCTAACCGAATCCAAGAACACATTAAAGCAATCATTCATCCTGACCAAGTAGGTTTTATTCCAGGGATGCAGAGATGTTTTTATATACAGAAATCCATCAACATAACCCATTATATAAACAAACTCAAAGACAAAAACCATATGATCATCTCATTAGATGCAGAAAAAGCATTTGACAAGATCCAACACCCATTCATGATAAAAGTCTATGAAAGATCAGGAATTCAAGGCCCATACTTAAACATGATAAAAGCAATCTACAGCAAACCAGTAGCCAACATCAAAGTAAATGGTTAGAAGCTTGAAGCAATCCCACTAAAATCCGGGACAAGAAAAGGCTGTCCACTCTCTCCATACCTACTCAACATTGTACTTGAAGTCTTAGCCAGAGCAATTCACAACAAAAGGAGATCAAGGGGATACAAATTGGAAAAGATGAAGTCAAAATATCACTTTTTGCAGATGATATGATAATATATATATAAGTGACCCTAAAAATTCCACCAGAGAACACCTAAACCTGATAAACAGCTTTGGTAAAGTAGCTGGATATAAAATTATCTCAAAGAGGTCAATGGCCTTTCTCTACACGAAGAATAAACAGGCTGAGAAAGAAATTAGGGAAACAACACCCTTCTCAGTAGTCACAAATAAGGTAAAATATCTTGGCGTGACTCTAACTAAGGAAGTGAAAGATCTGTGTCTAATCTTTGCAATTAACAGAGGTGATTGATTTAAGAAGGCTTGGTAGCATGGAGGGACTCAAAACTCCAGCCTCATATGTAGCAGAGGAATGGCCTCGTGGGACATCAATGAGAGGAGAGGCCCTTGGTCCTTGTTTGTTGCTCCAGTGAAGGAGAATGACAGTGTGAGGAGGTAGGAGTGGGTGGATTAGTGAGCAGGAGAAGAGGGGATAGGATGGGGGAGGAGGGGTTTTGGAGGGGAAATGAGGAGAAGGATTAAAATTTGAAATGTAAATAAAGAAAATATCTAATTAAAAAAACTTGTCTCAATTCCATTAAATGACAATCACCACACACACATACAAAAATATGGCCTGTTAGTAGATAGTTAAAACGTTAAACAAAATATAAGGAGCCAGGCAAGAGCTACAACTCAGCAGTAGAGCTCTTGCTCAATAGCACCATAGAAAAGATAAATGTTGTGACTAAATGGAACCTTAGAAAGCCATATCTAGTAAAAAGTACCCCCGTGCTCCAACCCCCAGCATAGACTCCAAAACAGCATCTCTGAACGACTTAGAAATATCATTGCAGCTTTTCTCTTAAGCCATGTAAATATCTATAAAATAGTTCTCATAACTTAAACCAGAATAAGGCTATTTTTGAGTAAAACAGCAATTGTATTGAACTTACTGTTTTCACTGAGATTTACATGGGTTCTGATGTCCAAAATACTAACTACTTGAACAAAGTTAATCTTTGAGTAAGGCAATCATTATTTACAAATAATTATATGTTGTGTTCTCTATCTGCTATAATTAGCAATGCATCCTGTATTTTTGATACTATATTCATGTAAAAAGTTCATAAATGATACATGCTCTATCTTTTTATATGTTGTTCATGCTATTTCAATTTACACGTGTGATTTCTTTTTCCCTTTTCTTATTTCAACAGTCATGTACTGAAAGTCTAAGATGATAGTTTCTGTAGAACTACAATGAATTTTAGGAAAACTTGGAAGATATCAGGGAACAGATAGGGCTGAACCATCATCAGAAGATATTGTATGAAAATGCACTTTAAATAAAGAAGGAACTCTGTTGTATCTTTTAACCATATAAATATTCATAGTTACATCTTCAAATTGAAAGATAAATGATTTCCAAAAGTTTTTGATCTTTCATTTCCATCTCAAATACATATATCCTTAAGTGACACTCTTGCATAAATATGCTCTGGAATATTTTCTAAAATTAGTAAAACATATTAAAACCAAATTTAGTAAAACACAAGCCATTTTAGATATTTTCTATGAATATCAATGTAATCAAGGAGACTGATCATGTGACTAATGTGTAAGGAGAAGGTCATGGTTCTCCCTGTTCTGAGAAAGGTCAGTTCTTTGTATGCATTATCTTACCTGACTTACCTTTGTCTCTAGGATTTCACACACCTGTTTTGGGGGTTCAAGTCTGAAATTGTCTTTAAAAAGTCCCTTCTTGTGGCATCTCCTCATATCATAAAATAACATATAATTTCGTGCTATAATTCTGGTGTGTATAAACTGTTCAAGGGGTAAATTTACTAATATTCCAAACAATAGGAAAAATCCAATAAGAAATAAAATATTCCACATCTGTAGATTATAAAAAGTAGACTGGCAAAGGTGACTGTTTTCTATAGCTCTATCTAATATGATTATCAAATGAACAAAAGCATTGAGTAAAGATTTTTTCCATTACTTACAGCTTATTTGCTTTTAAACATTAGTTGAGTAGACATCTCTTATTTAAAAGGAAGAAAAAGTAAAGAAAGCTAGATTTCAAGGAAATGGTGTTTTGCAAACAACTATCTCAATGAAACAATGTATCAGAATTATACAGATCAGTGTTCATTGTAAATGATTGACAGGCAGCGATTTTAAGCTCAATTGTAATATTGGATAGTCATCCACAAAACTCTAGGGGCTGGATGTAGCTCAGATTCAGTACTTAGCGCCTGTATCAACAGAAATGTCACCATGAGGATTTTTGCCTATTATTACCTTTACTCATCCAGCATGATTAGAATTTGAAAGGGAAGATTTGTAATTTTCTCAACAAGATTGGCTATTTATAGTGGAGTACTTCAAAAACATACACAAAACAGTCTTACACATAATCTGAATAATCAGTGGGAATTATGTGTTGGGTTTGGGAGCTGGGAGCAGAGCCAGTTGGGGTGGAATTTTAATAAGTGTGTTGCTGTTGCTTTTGCTGTTTATTTGAAGCAAGGAACTGGATTGACAGTCTCCGAGATCAAAGTCTTTTTACCAACTGAGAAGATAACACCTAGCATCTGAAATTTCTCATCTGCCCCTAAGCCCTGCTCTAGAGCACTTACCTAGGAATGAAGAGAGGATTTTCAAGCTTGGTGCCTTCATCATCCTCAAGAGATACTTCCTCATTCAGTGGCACGCACATAAGTAAAAAATAGTAATGGAATTAACAAAGCAACATAGAATCCATATGCTTTAACCATTTTCACTGCTAAGGAAATCATATTTGTAAATCATCATATTTTGAATCTAATGTCTCTTAAACATAATAAAATGTTCGTAAGCTTGTTTCTCCACTGTGCTAATAAAGTTTAGAATAATGATGTCTCTAAAATCACATGGAAAATGATAGTAATGGTTACATAAATATTCATAGGGTCTGGTTATCAAATGCAACAATAAATGAGAAAATTGATATTGCATTTGTTAGATATTATTATGTATATTTACTATATTTAATCTGCTCATCAAAACTATGACAATATGTGCCTAACTAAAGATGATTTAGGAGGTTAATATTCAAAAGCTGAAAGATATATATATATATATTTCATAATATGTATCATATCCAAGTCTATTTAATAAATATATATTGCAATATTGCTAATTAATCATAACCTTTCATTGTAAATTTTCAGGCAAATAAGACAAATGTACCACATTTTAGTTCAGATGAAATAAAATAACAATGATATCTGCACCATAGAAGGAAAGAAAGCATTGAAAACCTAAAAGAAACAAAGTATTTAATATATTTTTTGAAACCTGTATGTCATGAAGCCTTGATATTATTCTAAGTACCATATGTACACACTGTGATGCTTTCTTCAGAAAGTAATGCTTTTGTAGAAGTAGAACTCATTAATGTGTGTGTGTATGTGTGTGCTCTGAGTGTAGACATTTGTACAGCTTATACACCACGTGAGTGTGTGTGTGTGTTTGTGTGGATGTCAGAGGGAACATAGGATATTTTCCTCAATATGTTTTCCATTTCCTTTTTTGACAATATTTTTCAATGGAAATGGAGTTCAAGAACTCATTTGACCTCTTTGGTAGGCCAGCACAGGAATACTCTTATGTCCAATTTCCCTATGCAGTGTGGAAGGTACAACCTGCTTGCCTAGTATACAGAGGAGCTGAAAAATCTAATCTTGTTTCTTTATGCTTAAACAACATGCACAGTACCAACTAAGCCATTTCCTAAACCTCAGATTGATTTTCTAAGTCCTAAGATTAAATAAAAATTTCTTTAATCATTAAATGTAAAAACGTAAAGTAACTCATTTATTCTTTATAAGAAATTATTAGAATCAGAATTTACAATTTGAAACTTGAAACTCATACTTTTATCACAAAAGATTAGACTGATTTGTTTCCTTTAAATATATGTACAAAAGTCACCTAAAAAATAGTTTGTGAATGACAAGAATATTTCCTGACCTATTGTCTGTATTTGTCAGAGTCATGCTGTGCAATATTGAACACACAGTACTGAAAGACTGAGAGTTCAATGGTAAAATATAGACTTAGATTTGTCAAAGCCTACATTATTTAGTGTTTTTAAATGCTTCAACTCCCTTCTAGTCCACCTACCAAATGTAGGGGAGAAAAATGGTTAATTGGACAAGGGAATTGTGGACCTGTTTAGAAGTAGTTCTTTGGTGGTAATTACAATCTTCATTGTCAGGATTTAGCAGTCCAGTCCAGTCCAGTCGCAAACACCAAATATGAATCAGAAGCAGCTGCTTGGTCCAGCAGACACCATGAGGCTTCACTGAATTGGCACAAATCAGTGAAAGTGAAGCAGCAATAATCAGCAGAAATACAGTGAGAAATTCTTTGGCACATTTCACTACACAGAGGGAAGACCAGCAAAGGCCAATGAAGACTAGCAAAGCATTGCACACCTAGTGAAGACTACTGAAGGTTTACCTGACATAGCAACCCAAGAGCGCCCGTGGGTTCTACTTACACTCTTTCCAAACAACATGGGACCCCTCATGTGTCTGTTTCAGAAAAACAATAAATACCCTCTCACAAGACAGCTTTCACAAAAAATATCTCATGGCACAACTGAATCTCCAAAACACTCGACATTTCCATGTCTGTAAAAGAGGATGGATGGCAGGGAATGTAGGAGAAGAAAAGCATCAAGTATTGTGTACTCTCCAAGAACAGTGTCAGAAATTTCAAAGCTCCAGCAGCAACAAAAGCCACATCTATGAACATTGTGCTTTATTTGTGAACTGTGACTCAGGCTGACTTGATGGGAAAGGGACATAAGCCCTATAGTTTCATAGCCAGTATAACTATATTGGCCATATTCTATCCTAACCCCCTTAGTAACACTCATCTCCATTACAAATTTAGTTGCTATGAAAGGCTACATTCTAGTCTGTGACAATTATAATTTTTGTTGCTAAACTCAGTTATCAAGTGTATTAAACTAATCTAAAAATAATATTGAAAGTCTAGAACTTTGCACAAGTGTGTTTCAGTTTATACATATGAGGAACATATCACCAAACAATTCCTTTTCTAAAGTTCACCTGAATGATATTTCAAAGGTCTAGTATCAGAGACTGATGGTCCAAAGTTTACACCTATTGTTTGCATGTAATGTTATTTTGAGATGAGTTTATTCTCTTAAAGACTTACCACTTCAACTAATAGCCTTTTAGTCTGTGGTTGACACTCCTGGGTGCTTATTAAGAAATTAGTACATACTCATACATGTATACAGAATATTTACACACTAAGGCACATATAAATATGTGCAGGTATTCTCCATTCATAAAACTAAACTGTGTTTGGTTTGTAGGTAATAGGCAGTATGTTGTTAGAGAGTAATACTAATAGCTTTCAGAAATGAAACTAAGTTCACAATTGGGACACTTGTTCAATGTCTTTCATGGACAGAGTTTCTCTGTCAAATGTGTTCTTTAACCTCTTGTTCTTTGTAATAATTTGGTTAACCTCTGTGATCATCAGGTTATTTGTAGATACAGTATTCAATCACTTTAACAGCCACTTATTCTAATTTTCTGTCATACACTTATTTGACCTTACAAGTGCACTTGTGTTTGACAAGAAAATCTTCAGAAGGCTAGATGGACAACCGGGGGATGTGATTTAAGATGACAGCAAAATGACAAGGCAACTTTTCTTGTTTTTTAGTATGTTATAGAATTCTGTTTTACTAAATTTTCAGATTATATGAAGGAAAACAAATACAGAGATCATCTAATAACAGTGAGTTTTGTGGAATAGTTCTGTTTGCTTTTAATAAGTATGCAGTCAACGTACATTGTAGCTCTTTCTGTGAATTACATGTTTTCTATTTAAATGACCCTATTGTTCTTAAAAAATAATATATCTGACTAATTATCAAAACACAACTTGAAGTATCATGTTTATGGGAGTTTTAATGAATTGTGAAGGGGTTTCTGTTAAGATACCTGTCGCTTCCTATTCTGACCAGCAGAAAAGAGTGACAACACTACGTTCTTCTCAAAGCAGTTTATTCAGGAACGTTTCAACATCATGCATGAATCTCTCTCCAGAAATCAATCTCTCCAGGAAAAAACAACAACCAGCCCCCAATCGCAATCCCTTATAAATATATCCTCTCAACCACACCCCATGAGCCCAGTCCACGTAACAGCAGTCAGTTGGCCAGAAATCATCACTCGTCATATGGTCCGATCTTGCATCATGGTGCATCTGCGCAGTTCTCAAGATGGATGCAGCTTATTTTCAGGTGTATGAGGAAGTCAGGTGCAAGTCATAAGATTTGGCTGCAGTCCCGGACACCATCTTGGGACTGTTGCCACACCTGCTCCTCACAATACCAATGTTTCCATCATTGACAGGTCAGTGAAACAATTCTCTAAGAAACAGAGTAAGCGAAATTACTATGATTTTAATACTTAGTTTCTATTCAAATTCCTTAAACTCTAATTTTCCTTTTCTTTTCTGATATAGAATAGATATTTGAAAACATGTTTCTAATTTCTCCTCTCTCATTTTCTCCTCCATTCATCTCTCCAATTCTCTTCCCTTCTTTTTATTCTTTCCATCTTTCTTTTCACATGTGTTGTCACTCTGTGTCACAGAGAGGCCTGAAACTTACTGTCAAACCCTGGCTTCCTTTGAATTCTGGGGACTCATCCTACCTTATCTTCTAAAATACTAGGTTTCTCTGAGTATGCATGTGTGTGTGTGTGTGTGTGTGTGTGTTATCTCCATGATACTCATATGCCCTCAGGAACAAACAAAAGTCAAAGCAGAGGCCAAACGACAACTTGAAAGAGTCTGTTGTTTTTAATTTTCCACAATATGTACCTTGGTTATTGACAACAAGTCACCAGTTTGACAGCATGTATCTTTGACCACCAGCCTAATTAGTCATATTTTAATTAGTAATAATTAGTTTGTAACACTGTACTATTTTTATTTTTCAAAACAAATTATATATTACTGCTTAGCACTACTATTTTTTTTCTTTTTTAAAATTTACTTCTATGTATTTTTCACAAACCAGCCATTGATCCCCTTTCCAGTCCCCCTCCCACAGTTCCTTATCCCATTCCTCCTCCCCCTGTTTCAGAGAAAATGCTTCTCTTCCCCCCACCCCCATCAGGTGTCCCCACAACTTGGGGCCTCAAGTCTCCATCAGGATTAGGTGCATCTTCTCCCACTGAGGCCAGTTCAAGCAGTCCTTAGCTATTTATGTGCCACAGGCCTTAGATCAGCCCATGTATGATTCCTGGTTGTTGACTCAATTTCTGGGAGCTCCCAGTGGTCCAGGTTAGTTTCGACCACTGGCATTCCTATGGGATTGCCCTCCCTTCAGCTTCTTCAATCCACCCCCTAATTTAACCGTAGGGTTCCCAGACTTCAGTCCAACGGTTGAGTATAAGTATCTGCATCTGTCTCAAGCAGATACAGGCTGGACCTCGCAAGAGGGCAGCCTTGCTAGTTGTCTCCCTGTAAGCACATCATAGCATAAGAGTATCAGGCCTTGGTACAATACCATGAGATGGATCCCAAATTGGGCTGGTAACTGGACAGCCATTCCTTCAATCTCTTCTCCAATTTTGTCTTTGAAGTTCTTTTAGACTGGCACAATTCTGGGCCAGAGTTTTTTACTGTGAGATGGCAAGCCCATCCCTCCACTTGAGATCCTGTCTTTCTACTGGAGGTGAATTCTTCAAATTCCCTCTCCCCATGTTGGGCTTTCCCCCTAAGGTCACCCCACTGAGTCTTGAGAATCTCTCACTTCCTGGGTCTCTGGTATTTTCTAGAGGGTTCCAATACCTCCCACCTGCTGATGTTGCATATTACTATGCATACTGCTAACACTTTGGGATTCTCTCTTGCCCCTGCCCCATACCTGATCCTGCTCCCCCTTTTCTCTCCCCTCCCGCCTCCCACCCATGACCCTCCTTCCCTCTGCCACCCATGAGTCTTTCTTCTAAGCTTCTAAGTGGGATTGAAGCATCCTCATGTAGGCCTTTCTGCTTGTTAGACTTCTTGAAGTCTGTGGGCTGTATCCTAGGTATTCTGTACTTTATGACTAATGTTCACTTATTGGTTGTTACATACAATGCATGTCCTTTGGGGTCTAGGCTGCCTAACTCAGGATATCTTCTAGTTCCATCCATTTACCTGCAAAATTCATGATATTCTTGTTCTTAATAACGGAAGAGTATTCCATTGTGTAAAATGACCCACATGTTTTGGATCCATTCTTTGGTTGAGGGGCATCTAGGTTGTCTGCAGCTTCTGGCTATGAGAAATAAAGCTGCTATGAACATAAAGGAGCACGCGTCCTTGTCGTATGATGGGGCACCTTTTGGATATGTTTCCAAGAGTGAATGGATGAGTCTTGAGGCAGAATTGTTTCCAATTTTCTGAGAAAGAGCCAAAATGATTTCCAGAGTGGTTGTTCCAGTTTGCAATTCTAGCAGCCTTGGAGGACTGTTCCTGTTTCTCCACATCCTTGCCAGTACGTGCTGTAGACTAAGTTTGTGATCTTAACCATCCTGTTTGGTGCAAGATGAAGTCTCAGAGTCATTTTGATTTGCCTTTCCCTGATGACTAAGTACTGTGAATACTTTTTGGTGCTTCTTAGCCACTGAAGTTTCTCCTGTTGCGAATTCTCTGTTTAGCGTTGTATCCCATTTTTTAAATGGGTTATTTGGTTTTTTTGAGGTTCACTTCTTGAGTTCTCTAAACATTTTGGATATTAGTCTTCTATCAGATGTAGACATAGTGAAGTTTTTTTTTCCCAATTTGTAGATTGATGATTTGTCTTATTGACTGTGTCTTTTGTCTTACAGAAGATTTTCAGTTTCGTGAGGTCCCATTTATTAATTGCTCATCTGTTTTTTTTTTCCTACTTTTCAGACAAATATTTTTTCTTTTTTATTTCTTTTTCATTAGCTATTTTCTTTATTTCCATTTCAAATGTTGTCCCTTTTCTGGTTTCTCCTCCAAAAACCTCCTATCTACTCCTCCCTCCCCCTGCTCACCAAACCACCACTCCTGCTTCCTGGCCCAGGCATTCCCCTATACTCAGGCATAGAACCTTCACAGGATCAAGGTCTCTCTTCCCATTGATGATTGACTACGCCATCTTCTGCTACATATGCACCTGGAGCCATGTGTCCCAACATGTATACTCTTTGGTTGGTGGTTTAGTCCCAGGGAGCTCCAGGGGTAGTAGTTAGTTCATATTGTTGTTCCTCCTATGGAACTGCAAACCCCTTCAGCTCCATGAGTACTTTCTCTAGCTCCTACACTGGGGACCTTGTGCTCAGTCTAATGTATGGCTGTAAGCATCCATTTCTGTATTTGTCAGGCACTGGCAGAGCCTCTTAGGAGACAACTATATAAGGCTCCTGTCAGCAAGTTCTTGTTGGCATACACAATAGTGTCTGGATTTGGTGGTTGTATATGGGATGGATGCCCAGGTGGGGCAGTCTCAGGATGGTCATGCCTTCAGTCTCTGCTCCACAGTTTGTCTCTGTAACTTCTTCCATGGGTATTTTGTTCCCCCTTCTAAGAAGGGTCAAAGTACTCATACTCTGGTATTCCTTATTCTTGAGTTTCATGTGGTTTGTGACTTGTATCTTGCATATTCTGAGCTTCTGGGCTAATATCCACTTATTAGTGAGTACATATCATGTGTGTTCTTTTGTGATTGGGTTACCTGACTCAGAATAATATCTTCCAGATATATCCATTTGCCTAAGAATTTCATCTTTGAACATATGGGCACAGGGGAAAAATTCATGAACAGAACAGCAATGGCTTGTGCTGTAAGATCAAGAATTGGCAAATGGCACCTTAGAAAATTGCAAAGCTTCTATAAGGCAAATTACACTGTAAATAAGACAAAAAGGCAACCAACAAATTGGGAAAAGATGTTTACCAATCCTAAATCCAATAGAGGGTTTATATCTAATATATACAAAGAATTCAAGAAGTTAGACTCCAGAGAACCAAATAACCCTGTTAAAAATACAGGCAAAGAACTAAACAAAGAATTCTCAACAGAGGAATCAACAATCCTTAGTCATCAGGGAAATGCAAATCAAAACTATCCTGAGATTCCACCTCACACCAGTCAAATGACCAAGATCAAAAACTCAGGTGACAGTAGATGTTGGTGTGGATGTGGAGAAAGAGGAACAGTCCTCCATTGCTGGTGGAACTCAAGCTGGTACAATGACACTGGAAATCAGTTTGGCTGTTCCTCAGAAAATTGGCATCCACACTTTAGTCTTCCTTCTTCTTGAGTTTCATGTGTTTTGCAAATTGTATCTTGGGTATTCAAAGTTTCTGGGCTAATATCCACTTCTCAGTGAATGCACATCATGTGTGTTCTTTGGTGATTGGGTTACCTTACTCAGAATGATATCCTCCAGATCCATCCATTTGCCTAAGAATTTCATGAATTCATTGTTTTTAATTGCTGAGTAGTACTCCATTATGTAAATATTCCACATTTTCTGTATCCATTCCTCTGTTGAGGGACATCTGGGTTCTTTCCAGCTTCTGGCTATTATAAATATGGCTGCTATGAACATATTGGTGTATGTGTCCTTATTACCATTTGGAACATCTTGTGAGGTTTTGCCAGTACCTGGCAAATACAGAAGTGGATGCTCACAGTCATCTATTGGATGGAACAGAGGGCCCCTAATGAAGGAGCTAGAGAAAGTACTCAAGGAGCTAAAGGGGTCTTCAACCCTATAGGAAGAACAACAATATGAACTAAAAAGTACCCCCCAAAGCTGTGTCTCTAGTTGCATATGTAGCAGAGGATGGCCTAATTGGCCATCAATGGGAGGAGAGGCCCTTGGTCTTGTGAAGATCATATGCCCCAGTACAGGGGAATACCAAGGCCAGGAAGCAGGAGTGTGTGGGCTGGGGAGTACGGTGGGGGAAGGGTATAGGGAACCTTGGGGATAGCATTTGAAATGTAAATAAAGAAAATATCTAATGAAAAAAAAGAAAATTGGACATACTACTATCTGAGGACTCAGAAATACCACTCCTGGACATATATCCAGAAGATGTTCTAACATGTAAAAAGGACACATGCTCCACTATGTTCATATAGCCTTATTTATAATAGCCAGGATCTAGAAACAGCTCAGATGTCCCTCAACAGAGGAATTGTTTATTAGAGCCTGAGCCATTGGAGTACTTTTCAAGAATCTTCCCCCTGTGCCAAAGAGTTGTAGTCTCTATCCCACTTGCTCTTCTCTTAGATTCAGTGTCCTCTTGGATCTCTTTCTACAGAGACTTAAAGTTCTTATCATACAGATATTTCACTTGTTTGGTTAGATTTATGCCATGATATTTTTTTTTATAATATTTGTGACTATTGTGAAGGGTGTTGTTTCCCTATTTTCTTTCTCAGCCTGGTTATCATTTGTATAAAGGAAGGCAACTGATTTGTTTGAGTTAGTTTTATATTCATCCACTTTGCTAAAGTTGTTTTTCGGCTATAGAAGTTTTGTTAAAATTTTTGGAGTTAGCTATGTATACTATCACATTATCTGTAAATAGTGACACCTTGACTTCTCCTTTTTTAATGTGTTTACCCTCAATTTCTTTTTCTTGTTTTACTGCTCTAGCTAAAACTTTGAGTGCTATATTGAATAGGTAAGAGGATAGAGAGAAACCTTGTCATGTCCAGGAGTATTGTCAGATTGCTTCAAGTATCTTTCCATTTAATTCAATAATGGGTGTTGGTTTGTTGTATATTATTTTTATTATGTTTGGGTACAGTTCTTGAATTGCTGATCTCTTCAATACTTTTAACATGAAGGTATGTTTTATTTTGTCAAAGTCTATTTTAGCATCTAATGGGATAATCATCTGATTATTTCCTTTGAGTTTGTTTATAGAGTGGATTACATTAATGAATTTTCCTATATTGAACCATCTGCCTCTGTAGGATGAAGCCTACTTGATCATGGTGAATGATGATTTGATGTGTACTTGGATACACTTTGTGAGAATTTTGTTAGGTAATTTTGCTTCAGTATTTATAAGCGAATTTGTTCTGAATTTCTATCTTTGTTGGATTTTGATGTGATTTAGGTATCAGAGTAACTGTGACTTTATAGAGTGAATGAGGTAGTGTTCCTTCTGTTTCCATTTTATGTAGTAGTTTGGGGAATGTTGGAATTACCTCTTCTTTGAAAGGCTCATAGGATTCTGTATTAAATCCTTCTGGAGCTCGGCTTTTTTTTGTTGTTGTTGGGAAGTTTTGTTGTATTTTTTGTTTTTTGTTTTTTGTTTTTTCTTCTTCTTCTTCTTCTTTTTTTTTTTTTAAAATAACTGCTTTTGTTTCCTTAGGGTTTATGAGAATGTTTACATAGTTTACCTCTGCTCTTGATTTAATTTTGGTACATGATATCTTTCTAGAAGATCATCCATTTCAACTAGATTTTCCAGGCTTAAGCAGTAAAATCTGATTATTTTTTAAGTTTCCTTAGTTTGTGTTGTTATGTCTCACTTTTCATTTCTTATTTTGTTAATTTGAATACAGTCTCTTTGTCTTCTAGTTAGTTTGGCTAAGGGAATATTTATCTTGTTGATTTTCTCAAATAATGTGCTTTCGGTTTGTTGATTATTTATATAGTTCTCTTTGTTTCTAGTTGGTTCATTTCCACCCTGATTTTGATTATTTCCTGCTGTCTAATCTTTTGCATGTTTTTGTTTCCTTTTGGTCTAGAGTTTTCATTATGGTGTTAATTGCTAGTGTAGGATCTCTCCAATGTCTTCATGAGGCCATTTAATGTATGAATTTTCTTCTTAGCACTTCTTTCATTATATCACACATTTGCATATGCTGTCTCTTCATTTTCATTGAATTCTAGAAAGTCTTTAATTTCTTTCTTTCTTTCCTCCCTGACCAGGTTATCATTTAGTAGAGTGTTATTCAGTTTCCATGAATATGTGGGCTTTCTGGGTTTTTTTTTTTTTCCATGCTATTGTATCTTTCTTTTCTTTTGTTTTTATTTTTTTGTATTTTGTATTTTTTATTTATTTACCTATTTATTTTATTTTATTTAATTAGGTATTTTCTTCATTTACATTTCCAATGCTATCCCAAAAGTCCCACATGCCCTGCGCCCAACTCCCCTACCCCCTCCCACTTTTTGGCCCTGGTGTTCCCCTGTACTGAGGCATATAAAGTTTGCAAGACCAGTGGGCCTCTCTTTTCACTGATGGCCAACTAGGCCATCTTCTGCTACATATGCAGCTAGAGACATGAGCTCCAGGATTACTGGTTAGTTCATATTGTTGTTCCACCTATAGGGTTGTAGACTCCTTTAGCTCCTTGGGTGCTTTCTCTATCTCTTCCATTGGGGGTCCTGTGATCCATCCAATAGCTGACTGTGAGTATCCACTACTGTGTTTGCTAGGCCCCATCATAGCCTCACAAGAGACAGCTATATCAGGGTGCTTTCAGCAGAATCTTGCTAGTGTGTGCAATGGTGTCAGTGTTTGGAGGCTGATTATGGGATGGATCCCCGGATATGGCAGTCTCTAGATGGTCCATCCTTTCATCTCAGCTCCAAACTGTGTCTCTGTAACTCCTTCCATGGGTGTTTTGTTCTCAATTCTAAGAAGGGGCAAAGTGTCCATACTTTGGTCTTCGTTCTTCTTGAGTTTCATGTGTTTTGCAAATTGTAACTTGAGTATTCTAAGTTTCTGGGCTAATATCCACTCATCAGTGAGTACATATCATCTGAGTTCTTTTGTGATTGGATTACCTCACTCAGGATGATGCCCTCCAGGTCCATCCATTTGCCTAGGAATTTCATAAATTCATTCTTTTAAATAGCTGAGTAGTACTCCATAATGTAAATGTTTCACATTTTTGTATCCATTCCTCTGTTGAGGGGCATCTGGGTTCTTTCCAGCTTCTGGCTATTATAAATTAGGCTGCTATGAACATAGTGGAGCATGTGTCCTTCATACTGGTTGGAACATCTCTTCTGGATATATGCCCAGGAGAGGTATTGTGGGATCCTCCAGTAGTACTATGTCCAATTTTCTGAGAAACCGCCAGACTGATTTCCAGAGTAGTTGTACAAGCTTGCAATTCCACCAACAATGGAGGAGTGTTCCTCTTTCTCCACATCCTCACCAGCATCTACTGTCACCTGAATTTTTGATCTTAGCTATTTTCACTGGTGTGAGGTGGAATCTCAGTGTTGTTTTGATTTGCATTTCCCTGATGATTAAGGATATTGAACATTTTTTCAGGTGCTTCTGAGCCATTCGTTATTCTTCAGTTGAGAATTCTTTGTTTAGCTCTGAGCCCCATTTTTAATGGGGTTACTTGATTTTCTGGAGTCCACCCTCTTGAGTTCTTTATATATTTGGATATTAATCCCCTATCTGATTTAGGATAGGTAAAGATCCTTTTCCCAATTTGTTGGTGACCTTTTTGTCTTTTTGACAATGTCTTTTGCCTTATGGAAGCTTTGCAATTTTATGAGGTCCCATTTGTTGATTCTCAATCTTACAGCACAAGCCATTGCTGTTCTATTCAGGAATTATCCCCCTGTGCCCATATCTTTGAGACTTTCCCCCACTTTCTCCTCTACAAGTTTCACTGTCTCTGTTTTTATGTGGAGTTCCTTGATCCACTTAGATTTATCCTTTAGACCTTAGTACAAGGAGATAGGAATGGATCAATTGTATCTTTCTTAAAGGTCTCTGTTATCTTCATGAGATGGATTTGGGTCAGTATCATGTTTTTCAGTTGAGTTGTGGTATCTAGTGCTTGTTGTGTTAGGAGAACTGGATTCTGAAGGTGCCAAGATATATTGGCTTCTGTTACTTATGTACCTCTGCTTGCCTCTTGCCTTCTGGTTATCTCTAGTGTTAACTGGCCTGGGTGTTTCTGTCTGAGCCTGTCTCCTGAGACCCTAGTTGCAGCAGATCTCCTTGGAGTCCTCTTGACTATGGTGTGCTGAGAGGGGCAGACATGCTGATCTCTCCAGGTGGCACTTCTGACCAGAAAGGAGGTAAGGTTCATAAGGAAGGGCTATCAATATTATTTTTAACAATGCAAACATCCTCGTGGCAGTCATTATGTTTCTGTAACCATCCATGATTAAATTAAGTAGGCATTTGTGATAAATACTGTGCCTTTATATTTTCTTAAAATTTATGCAAAAATGCAAGTAGATATATACATAGTACAAAACCTATGAACTAATGTTGGGTTTATGTGCATTGTTTCTATGCAACATCTAATCTCATTATGATATATATATATATATATATATATATATATATATATATATATATTCACGTACTGGGAACCTATACAGGTCACATAAAATATATACATATTTAATTAAAATTATAAATGTATCTTAAAGAAAGGAAGAAATATTTGGAGTATTAGCATAGAAAATATGAAGTGTTTCAATTTTTTTAAATTTAGTCACAAATTATATAGTATGCCAATGTTTTTCATTCTGGTAAAAATAAATAACATTTTTGATGCATAATTTTTGATGTATATGATATATTGCTCTTATGGATAGATAAGTTATAGAATTAACTATTTTTCTCTGAAGTTTGCTTCAGGATTGAGTGTTATTCCTATAGAAATTCATGAATGACAATTCAACTTACTCAGGTTTCATGGTTAGTAATTCTTACTATCATTTTCATTACAACTATTCCCAGTTTTTTATTTTACTTGCCTTTCCTTTATATTCAATTGAAAGATTTTTCTTTTCATAAGCCTCAAACTATTTATGTTATATGCAGAATATGTTTATCACCTTTTGATCTTTAAAGAAGACAGAATTTTTTGTTTCACTCACTTACTCATTTTAAACCAATTAATTCATAAACATTCCTACTAGTTTAGATGTAGCTATTCTAAGGTTTTGTTTTTATTATTCTTGAACATCAGTATGCATAATTCTGGAGAGTTATGACAAAATTATCAATTTGTAATATATTTCCTTGAGGCAGGTGAACCTGAAACTAATCTGCCAGTTAACAAGCTCCAGATCCCATCTGCTATCTCCTGCTTAGGGTTTTGGGGTTACAATAGTGAATGTTTTCTATGTGGGTGTTTAGAATTCAAACACAGGCTCTAATGCTTCCCCAGTATCTTCTTTTGCCCACTGAGCCATTATTCATTTCTTTTGTTTTTCATAACTCTATTTACAACTTACAAATTATATTTCCCACCTTTTTTCTAGACATCTCCATATAGATTTTCATTGTGTCCAGCCTTCCACATTGCCCCCACCCAGCAGCCCCCTAATGCCCTGAATTTTTGATCATCTCTCACCTTACTTCAGCCCTTCATTCCAGTCTGTCACCTGATCCCTTCTATTCCCATATCTACCTATAGTCCAAACTTTAAATTTATTCAATTCCCCCTGTCCAGGGAGATCAGTGAGCCTTTCTTAGAGCCCTTGTGATTACTTAGCCTTGCTGGGTATGTGGATTATAACATGATATCATTTAGTCAACAACTAATATCTACTTATCAATGAGTACCTTCTATGTTATTAATTCTCCCTCTAGGTTACCTCATTTAGGTTGGTGTTTTCCTTGTTCCATCCATTTGTCTGCAAATGTCATTATTCATTTTTCTGAACAGTTGAGTAATACTCCATTGTTTAAATGCATCAAATTTCATATGAGTTATTTGGTTGAGTGACATCTAGATTACTTCCAGTTTCTGGCTTTTTCTGAGTAAAGTTCTGTGAAAATAGTTGAGGAAGTGTCTTTGTATTAGGATGAAAAAAAACAAAAAACAAAAAACAAAAAACAAAAAACAAGAGTGGACTAGGAGGACTAGCTGGTCTTATGGTACTCCAAATCCAAGTTTATTTTTATTTTTATTTTTGAGAAAATGGCATATTGATTTTCACTGAAGTGGTACAATTCTATATTCCCACCAGAAATAAGTTAGTGTTTCCCTTGCTCTACATTCTTGCCAGCATCAACTGCCATTTATGTCATTGATATTAGTCAGTCTGATATGTATGAGATGGAATCTCAAAATAGTTTTTTTTGTTTGAATTTACCTGAGGGCTAAGGATATTGAACATTTCTTTAAGTGTTTTCAAACTATTTGACTTTACTCTGTTGAGAATTATCTGCTTAGATCTGTACCCCGTATTTAATTGGATTAACTTTTTTCTTCATATCTAGTTTCTTCAGTTCTTTACATATTTTGGATATTTACCATCTATCAGATGTAGATTTGATGATTTTTTTTTTAACCAACCCTAGGTTGTAGTTTTTGCGGGATCATGGGTGTCCTTTGCCTTTAGGTCCCACATTTTAATTATATAAGTGATTGTGCTTGCTGTGTTCTATTCAGGAAGTGGTCTCCTATGCCAATGCATTTAAAACTATTCTCTACTTTCTATCATTCCTCAAGTTCAGTGTATCTAGTCGTATGTTGAGGCAATGGCTATACTACCAAAAGTAATATACAGGTTCAATGCAATTCCCATTAAAATTTGAACACAATTCTTTACAGGACTTGAAATGGCAGTACTCATTTTCATATTGAAAATTTCATATCCCAGGATAGCAAAAATAATCCCGAAAAATAAAAATATTCCAGAGGTTTTGCCATACCTGATTTCAAGCTGTATTACAGAACTATAGTAATAAAAACGGCATAGTATTGGCATAAAATAGACTTGTTGATCATTGGAATAGAATCAAAGATTCAAGCATAAATCCATTCATCTATGAACACCTGATATTTGATCAAGAACAAAGAAAAACACAATGGGAAAAATAAAGCGTCTTCAATAAATGGCTCTGCTTTAATTTTATACCTGCATGTAGAAGAATGCAGATACAGCTGTAGGTACATGAACAGAACTGAAGTCCATGTGGATCCAAAGCTCAAGATAAATTCAGTAAATGGAAATGTTACTGGGCGAAAAGGAAATGTGGATATTCTTTCCAGATTCCCCTAAGAGTGTTCTTGCTAACATAGGATAAAATAGTGAGATGGTGAAAACCACAAATGGAAAATGTGACTAGCTAAGAAATGTTGGGGATTTTCTCTAAAATGAACAAACAAACAATTCTTATGAACCAGGAGACAGACCATAAAAGCTAAAAGGAACCTTCATAGAGTTACTTATGCGTAGATTTTTTTTATCTTTTCTTTTTCGGTCAACATATTTTTTTTTAAATAATACTTATTTTTTTATATAAGTGGAAGGAAAACAAAATACAAATTATATCAATTTCCATTAATACTTTTAAATATTTGAATCTGAATGCACTACTAGTTATTTTATTTTATTTTTTTAACAAAACTGACAGTGCTAAACCATAAACACAAGTCCTTCTGAACTACAGAATGTATAGATGTGTGTTCTTGAGGAAGACAGCCACACTTGTGGAAAGTACAGGAAAAGAAGTTACAGACACCTGTGAAAGAAAGACCCATTGCTAAACTCAATACTACCCTTCCCTTGAGTGTGTGTGTGTGTGTGTGTGTGTGTGTGTGTGTGTGTATTCCTTCCTATTGTTTGTTTGTTTTTAACTCTAGGGGGAAGTGGGATTGCTTCTACTTTGCTTTTCCTATCCACTAAATCAAATTTCTTATAGATGAGATAATATTTTGCACACTCTTCTTCAGGAATTATTCATTTTAGAGCATCCCTTTGTCTCTATTTCTCTGATTTCTGTTTGTTCCTTCCTTTGTTGAATCCTGGTGGTTTTGATGAATGTCAAGGACATGAACTACTTGAAAGCCTTTAAACTCCCTTTCCTATGGTTATTCTTTGATTGTTAAGCTAACTTTCCATTGATTTGTTTCTCTTTCCTTTAAGTGCCCTCCTAGGTTAGTCACTACCTCTGTTTACACACTCAGCTACTAACTCCCATTCACTTTAAATTCCTTTTTATTAGGAGTCATGCAGACTCTGCCATGCTCTCACACAGTTTCTTAGCAACTGGTCTCTCTCAGTGCTTTAGGTTATTGATTAGCCTGCAGATGATGAATTAGATGAAATTCTTTTCCATCATTTTTGATGTTACTCGTTTTAGGCTTGAATTTGGCATTGTTAACGTATTTTTCTCTGTAGAAAGTATTTTTTATGCAACAGTTGAAAGTTTTTCTTTTTTTTTAAATTAGTAACAAAAATTCTCAAAAATATTGCACAGAATTTGATAACTAGATGATCTTTATTTTCTTTGGTATAGAATATAAGTATGAGGAAACTGTGATTCAGGAATGGCAAACCAAATGCAAAAGATTCAAGATATGAGCTACTAAATGATCTAAGGGAATTTTGACATTTTTTAATTGCTAATTTTAAATATCATGAATTATCAACGGGAAAGAATGCTGTTTCCTCAAATAATGCTGTTCCCTCTGTCACTCATAGAGAGACAGAGTGGATGCTCAAAAGCTTGAATAGCTAAGAAAACTCCCAAGACTTAGAAAACTCATGAAAAGAAAGAGCCCTCAAAAGCCCAAATGTTAGGCTATCTTTAAGGCACCTCTTACATCTATCCTTAAGATACCTCTCAAGGATGAGTCCATGACAGGTCATAAGATGCCTATTCAAGAGACTAGGCCTAATTTTCTGTGTCCCAGAACTGAACAAGTCCCAGCAAGTCAGTTACTGGAAAAACCACAGCGCCTGGAGGTAGCCATTCAGGAGGCCCCTCTCCATCTGGCCTGATGAGATTAAATATGGCCCCCAATATTTCATGAGATTAGTGAAAATTAGTTTAAAAAATGAAGAAACCAAAGAGGTTTATATTTAAATAAACAGTTTAATTTTATGTTTGCATTTTAATAGCTTATATCATTAAATAAATAAATAAATAAACACATAAATAAATAAATAAATAAATAAATAAATAAACACATAAATAAATAAAATATTTTACAGTCTACTTTCAGTGATTATACTAAGGGAGAAATGTTCTCAGTCTTGTTAAGTCAGTGCCTGTGTCTGCAAATAAATTTTTAAAAATTAATGTTAAATGCATATTGATGTATTTATCAAGTTTTCCTGGAGATAGTGGCCTTCAAAGGAATGAAATTCCAGAAGGAAAAGACAAATCCCAGTGTTATCAGCAGAGTTTGATTAGGACACAGAATTGTGTGACAAAATGAAAATGTTTTCTTGGCAGCATGTGGTTCTTATGACATCCTCTCCAAAGTTGGGAAATTTTATTTTCATGTTTGCTTTTTAGTACTTCTTCTAGGGAAGAAGGAATGAGGATGTCAGGGAAATCCTTGTCTTTGCTGTTTTCATAGTTTCCATAAGGGTGTAAAATGGAATCAAGGTTTTGAGAAAAATAGTCTGTAAGCTAGTAATATTTTTGATGATAAGTATGTTTGCAAAATAGTTATTGGAAATGGCCTAATCAAAAAAGAGCACACAAATTGCTCCTTTATAAGTTCTGGTTTGTTTTACAATTCTCAAATTTTCCTCTTACAAAAATTAAATACACTTAATTTTTTCTTAAATATTTAATATATCCTTAGTTTTCTTAGTTCAATAATTTTTTTTAAAATATACACACAAAAAGTTCACAATAATAGATATACAAATTAATTTTTCAAAAATCTTACTGGTGTATGTTTATTTTATATGCGTATGAGTTTTATCAAGTAATTTTATTCAAGTATATCATATATATTAATCGGATGCATATACAATCATCTTGATTTTTCTCTCCTGTAGAGCTCTTTGTCTAGTTACTTTTTCCTATAGAATCTATATTTTATTTTTATTTCATAAATAAATAAATATATATATATATAATTAATACAAACTAGAATACCCAGACAATGTCCCTGATCAAAATTTAAAATCTTCACTAAATTTGTGTCATGGACATAAATACAGAAAATTTGCAAAATATTCAAAATCTTTACAAGTTAAAATGCAAATTAAAACTATTTATAGAATTCTCTTTATGCCAGTTGGAATGGTGGGGAAAGCGTTAATGTGCTGCTATTGATGTGAGAGGGAAAAGAACCTATCCAAAGATTCACTTTGGATAGGAGTCCAAACTGGTCCAGTCACTATTCAAACCATCTTAAAATTTCTCAAAAAGGTAGAGAGTAATCTATCTACAGCAAAACTATAGTTACATGATTCTTAGGCCTGTGACCAATGAAAGCTGTATCCTACAATAGAACCTGTTCATCCATGTTCTTGCTATGTCATTCATAAGACCCAGAAAATGTAAATGAGCCCATGTCCATCAATAGATGAATGGGAAATCAAATGCAGTTCATTAAACATGGTGGAGTGTTACTAAGCTGTTAAAAAATTAAAGTTTGAAATGTGCACGTAAACATATGAAGTTGGAAATAATAATCGTGTACGATGTAAACCAGACCAAGAAAGGTACAATAGCATCTTTCTCATATGTTGATGTTAGCTTTGATTCTTTTGATATGTGTGTTTAAATTGTAACAGTAATAAAAGCCACAAAACGAGTAAGGGTCCATGGCAAAGTGTTATGGGATGGAAAATAGAGGGTATGTGTATAAAGGTGAATGAGGAGTATCGGAACAAGAAAGATTATATTGGGGAATAGGAGCACAAGATAATGTTAGGAGGAATAAGTAAGAATAAAGATATTTGAATAAGTCCAATGGAAACCTATTACTATATAATATTCCTAAATATGTATACACATACATACCTAACATGAGTTTAAAATTAATTATTTTATTTATTTTTTTATTGAATTGTTATTAGGTTATTTACTTCATTTACATTTCAAATGCTATCCCGAAAGTCCCCTATACCCTCCCCTTGCCCTCTTCTCCAATCCACACACTCCTGCGTTCCTAGCCATGGTATTCCACTGTACTGGGTCATATGATCTTCCTGAGACCAAGAAAGAGCCTCTCCTCCCATTGATGGCCGACTAGGCCATCCTCTGCTACATATGCAACTAGAGACACAGCTCGGTGGGTAAGGGTTAGTTCATATTGTTGTTCCTCCTATAGGGTTTCAGACCCCTTTAGCTCCTTGGGTACTTGCTCTAATTATTTTATAGTAAGGGGAAATGTCTCTCTCAAACACCATAAGCTTATCAAATATAAAGCCCTATGAAAGATTTGGGATAAATTTTTGGTGGTCGTTTCCCAGTGAGGTACTATAGAGCCCACAAAAGTTACAAGATTTTGCCAGTGCTCTTCATTACATTTAAGAATTTGTGGTAAGCCTGTGTTGCTGAAGACACAACATACTTAAGTCATGAAACATAATGACATCAAGCCAGTACTGACCTGAAAGCTCCATCCCAACAAGCTAACTTCCATAGTGTTGTAAGGTACAATGGTTACTCCTGGAGGAATGAAAAATAATCATCAATCTTCGCCATCTGTGAATGTTTCAGACTGCCAAAGTGACTGACCTGAGAAGATATGCCCGCTGTTAAAATACTGACAAGAAAGTCATAGGAGTAACCACCAGCTTCTGATTGAATTTACAGTCCCCTCTACAAAATGAAACTCATGACAGACACTGCTATCCAGGAAAATGAATTGTGGCTTGATAGTCCTAGGTTGTAGGGGAAGAGGTATTATTGTTATTCGGTTAGATTGACATTGTATTAAATTGATTCTTAATGACTTATTTCAATATCCATAGATTAATGACTTTTCCAACTCTCATCAGAGTCAGTTATTTTTGCAGTAGATGCCAATAAACACAGAGGCATTAAGTTGGTCAACATGTAAATAATAAAAGATTTCAGAGTACTCAGTCTTAAATGGGATTTTTATATTCATATTCTCTCCTTTCAAGGATCAGGGATCATCACAGAAGAAGGGTAAAAAGATTGTAGGAGACAAAGGCAGTGCAAGACAACAGTAAATCGGTGGTTTCCAGAAACAAAGAGATAATTTCATGTAAACAGTGACAGCATATGAACTCATACACAAGACCTGCACTAGATCAGGCAGAACAGGATCTCTGAATGGAGGGTGGAGGGTAGGAAATATCAATAGAAGGAAAGCTATTGACAATTGATGACGGCTGGGAGAAGATGAGTCAATTTTCTTCAGAAAGATATGCCCCTATGAAAGGCCAGCAATGCTCCAGGAGATGATTATGAACACATAATTGAAGAGTAAAGAATTGGGTGACTTTAATCAAAACAATACACTTTTAAACTTTTTAACTAAAAAACTTAAAATAATTTATTTGTACTATTTATCCACATTTATATCAAATAAATATAGTGCCATATCTATTAAACTCATTACATTATAATTTGAGAACAATGACTATGAACTTGGTTAAAGATAAAAGGCTAATTAAGGCATTTTTTCAAATATTTGTATGATCATGCACTTGTTTTACATTAGTTTATATCATTTCATAATAAATGTTGAGATCATTGAGAACATTGTTATGTTTTCCTAAGCTTAAAATACTCTAAGAAATTGTTAGATATAGCAAATAACATAAGGGATACAATCACTGTATCAGTCAGAATTTTTTTTTTGTAAAACTTTTATTCATTTGTATTATGTGTACTTGTGTGCTTATATAGGATTTAGTTTACATGCATTCAGGGGCCTGTAGAAGACAGAAAAGAAAGATAGACTGCAGGACCTTTTTGAGAGCCTTCTATACAGCTTGGCTTGACTGAGAGTGAATCTCAGCAGTCTTTAATGTTTACATGTATTAACCAGCAGTGGTGGGGAGGCTATAGAATCTGGTCAGTTTCAAAGACTTTATGATCCTAATCTGTGTTGTTTACACTTTGTCTTCATGAGCTCATCAGAAAGATAGAATGCTTCAAACTCAGAAATGGCCATAAAATCCTCTTTGTCTGAACTATCCAACCTATTGTTTAAACTGTTGTAATTAATCTCTTCTTTTTTTTTAAATTAGGTATTTATTTCATTTACACTACCAATGCTATCCCAAAAGTCCCCCACATGCTCCCCCACCCACCCACTACCACTTCTTGGCCCTGGCGTTCCCCTGTACTGGGGCATATAAAGTTTGCACGACCAATGGGCCTCTCTTTCCACTGATTGCCAATTAGGCCACCTTCTGATACATATGCAGCTAGAGACAGGAACTCGGGGGGGGGGGGTGCGGGGAGGGTACTGGGTAGGTCATATTGTTGTTCCACCTATAGGGTTGCAGATCCCTTTAGCTCCTTGGTTACTTTCTCTAGCTCCTCCATTGGAGGCCCTGTGATCCATCCAATAGCTGACTATGAAAATCCGATTCTGTGTTTGCTATGCACCAGCATAGTCTCACAAGAGACAGCAACATCTGGGTCCTTTCAGCAAAATCTTGCTACTGTATGCAATGATGTCAGCGTTTGGAAGCTGACTATGGGATGGATCCCCGGATATGGCACTCTCGAGATGGTCCCTCCTTTTGATTCAAATCCAAACTGTGTCTCTGTAACTCCTTCCATGGGTGTTTTGTTCCCAATTCTAAGAAGGGGCAAAGTGTCCACATGTTGGTCTTCGTTCTTCTTGAGTTTCATGTGTTTTGCAAATTGTAACTTGAGTATTCTAAGTTTCTGGGCTAATATCCCCTTATCAGTGAGTACATATTGTGTGAGTTCTTTTGTGATTGGGTTATCTCACTCAGGATGATGCCCTCCAGGTCCATCCATTTGGCTAGGAATTTCATAAATTCATTCTTTTTAATAGCTGAGTAGTAATCCATTGTGTAAATGTTCCACATTTTCTGTATCCATTCCTCTGTTGAAGGACATCTGGGTTCTTTCCAGCTTCTGGCTAATATAAATAAGGCTGCTATGAACATAGTGGAGCATGTGTCCTTCTTACCGGTTGGAACATCTTCTGGATATATGCCCAGGAGAGATATTGCGGGATCCTCTGGTAGTACTATGTCCAATTTTCTGAGGAACCGCCAGACTGATTTCCAAAGTGGTTGTACAAGCTTGCAATCCCACCAATAATGGAGGAGTGTTCCTCTTTCTCCACATCCTCGCCAGCATCTACTGTCACCTGAATTTTTTGATCTTAGCCATTCTGACTGGTGTGAGGTGGAATCTCAGGGTTGTTTTGAGTTGCATTTCCCTGATGATTAAGGATGTTGAACATTTTTTTCAGGTGCTTCTGAGCCTTTCGGTTTTCCTCAGGTGAGAATTCTTTGTTTAGCTCTGAGCCCCATTTTTAATGGGGTTATTTGATTTTCTGGAGACTACCTTCTTGAGTTCTTTACATATATTGGATATTAGTCCCCTATCTGATTTAGGATAGGTAAAGATCCTTTCCCAATCTGTTGGTGGCCTTTTTGTCTTATTGATGGTGTCTTTTTGCCTTGCATAAGCTTTGCAGTTTTATGAGGTCCCATTTGTCAATTCTCGATCTTACAGCACAAGCCATTGCTGTTCTATTCAGGAATTTTCTTACACATATATAATCTATTGGTTCTGTTTCTCTAGAGAAATTATTTTAATGCAACTTCTGGCCTTAATTCTCAGGTTTGTTCTATAAATGCTAATGTTTCCATGCAATTTCTACTGTTTTGGCTCTCTAAAGTCCAGTCTCTTTAGAGATTAATACCATACCTTAATGGATAGACAGATACCCAGATCACTCTGTCAATAGTCCTTCCTTTTTATGAGCAATTAAGAAAGTCATTATTTGCTTATTAAGTCAGAGAATTCAGCTTTCTTTAAATTTATTCTATAGCTTATAGCATAAGGTCCAAATAGAAGCAGCTTGTAACTTTGCACAAATCTTGCTTATTTACACAGAGGGCACTGTTAGACCCCACTTCTAGAATTACTCATGGCTATTCTAGGTGTGCAAATCTCCTTCCTGCCCCATGACCTTAAAAAAATTCAGCAAAATTACTTAATACAGATTTAGAAATAAATAGTAAACTTTCATTTTAAGTAAAATCAATTATGATTTTATACTTTACACTGTGTAGTCAAGGGAATAGTGATGGGGAATTGAATGTGGCACAATTTTTCTATGCTGTATTCTGTAATCCTAAATAAAAAAATAATTACTCCTCACTAAAAGACATGCTGTATTTGTTCTGCATGAGAGCAAACTAGTGCTGGCTTCTCAATATTCACACTAGCAAACTGACACTAAAATCTGCTTCTGTGGTGGGGTTGACTACCAAATGCTTGCAGAAAGGAAATGATCCAAGTTGAAGTGAAAGATGATTAAAAATTTAAAAATGTTGGGAAAGATGGTAGAATGAAACTAGTTGAAAAAGAAATTGGCAAAATAATGTTTAGACACCTTGTCCCATGCCAATGAGTAGTTTGGATGTTTAGAAGTGCTATAAAAACTGTTGCTATAACAACACTAATTAATTATGGTGGGATTTTTCATGCACTGTAGCTAAGAGCCAACTCAGGATGCTCTTATTCTATGTGACACAAAATGCACAAAATGCTTATGCTGTGGTGTTTCGAGGTGTAAGGTGATGAACAAGCCTATGCCTGAGAGGAATTTTGTCCTTCTTAGTGTTCTGTTGCAACAATGTGGTATAGTATTCTAAGCCACTGAAGCCTAAAGCATACAAATATCATGAACATTCTTTTGAAGAAAAAAGACAAAACAAACTAAAACAAAACAAAGCAAAATATAAAACCCAAGCAACTGCAGTATTGAATTAGAGAGTTAATAAAAAGAAAAAGAGTTCGAGGCCAGCCTGGTCTACAAAGTGAGTGCCAGGACAGCCAGGGCTACACAGAGAAACCCTGTCTCGAAAAACCAAAAATAAATAAATAAATAAATAAAATAAAAAAGAAAAAAAAAAAGAAAAAAAAACCACGACTGTCAATATGTTATGCTAATTTGTTCCAACAACTCTACAATCTTGACAGGAAGCAGCTGACAGACACAAGACATCCAGGTAGGCATTGAAGAATCAGGAATATGTATTTACTAGAAACACTTCAAAACAATAAATAAAATTACTATGCTCAAATACTTCATAACACCTTGATATTGCTAAATGCTCCTGTTTATGTTTCAGTTTTTACTAGTTTTGTAGGTGAGTTCACCCACACATAAAGACAACATTTTCTACATATTTATTCCATATTTTTTAATGAAGTGAATATGGAATAAAATTCAAAGTTTACTTAGAAGATATCATTAATTTATACTGCAAAAATATTACATTAAAGGTTTAAGAAAACTGCTGAATTCTATAGCAAATAAAATTTGTCACCTAATTTATTTCAAGAGATGTGTCTTCATCTTGAGGCCAAAGAAATTTCATGAATTTGCATCACAGGTTGAAGGAGAAATCTGAATTCTCAGCCCAGACTTAAAGAACAACAGCAACACAGTGCCTTGTGATGTAGATTAAAGATGAGCAGTGATTTAGCAGACAAGGTGGACACTTTCCATTTAGTAATGTTGAACCTGACTCTTCTGTTCCTGCATTGGATTGCCAGCTGTGTCAAGGTCTGCCAGCAACTGATTCCCCTGCAGACATAACAGCAGCTGTGAAGCCACCTGTGTAAGGAGATGAGCTCGGGAGAAGAGAGAATCACATTGACCTCCGGCTAGCTTTGTCTTTCTCTAATTTCTGAAATACTGTCAGATTTGAAAAAAGAAATGACCACCTTCCAATATTCTCTCCACGCTGTCAGCGCACCACCTAACCCAGTGCTCTCTGAAAGGTACTATGTAGCAGTCATAAGCACACAAATAGAAAAGTCACCAGCAAAAGCACCTAAGCTATCTAGTCCTTTTTGATAATTCTTTTTTTCATGATAATTGAAGGATAGAGTAAAGGAAGAAATGTGCCAATAAGAAGTCAAAGTCACTTTGCATCTAATGATAGAGTTCATCAATATTTAACCTGAGGGAATCTGCAGTTTATTCATACAAGGCATCCCAGAAGAGGTATGTTGTAAGGGGGAAGGGAATGAAGGGACAGAATGTGATTTGTTTTCTTGAGGTGACATATGAGGTTGTTTCAGCACTCCGAGAAATTACAAATGCACAATGTGTGTTTGAGAGTGTTCCTGCAATTGTGTAACTATAGTTCATGTGTATCTGAGTTGAAAAACCTAATACTAACATGAGCAGAAGAAAAATGGCAAGTGAGTCAATATGCTGTAGAATTAGAAGAGGTAAAATTATGAAAATGTCTTTTGAAGATAAGCTGTAGGTAATGACAAAGAAAAATGAATGAAAATAAAATACTTGTCTTACATTACTACTTTACAGTATGAGGATAATTACACAGTAATTTTTATTGCCATATTCCCACTGATTTCATTTGGGGTTTTGGGCAAAATAAGAATACATATGTATTCATAGGAAATCTAATGTTTCACTCTTCATATTCGCTACAGAATTTATTTGCATTTTTCTAAAACTTCATGAAAGATAGCAATTGATAGGTTTTGATAAGTGATATATCACTCTTATATTTTTAAGGTTATTAACATTTAAAATCTTACAAAACGATCACAGTTCAGAATAGCAAATCTACATTTATCACGTTAGTATATATCAGTCACTTTTGTCAATTATCCTGAAATCTGAGTCTATCAGCAGAATTTATTCATCCATCTTTGCTGTGAAACTGGGAACAAATTTGTTTAAATTATTGGTCTTTTAATCCGCCTCATTTCGTCTCCTGTCTGAGAAGCCTGCTTATTTCAGGCAGCTGCATATGTTGCCATGATTGATGAGATCTGCCGCAATCAAGCAAACCGCCCTGGGTGACCAGTTTACCCTTCCCTGCCTGGGTTCCAGCTGCCAGTTGCCCCCATTGTGTGACAGCTTCTCCTTCTCGTCACCTTGTCATGGAGCCAAGATTGTACACTGTAGGCTACAGGTAAGCATCTGCCTTCACAATCATTGCCAACAGCTCACCATTATCAGCTGCCAGGGGTGCTTCAAAGCAACAGAGAGTTCTTTCTCTTGACACAGAGACCAAGTGATTTTATGCTCCAACCAACCTCTTCCTGGGAAACTTCAGAGTCCTGTTTGTTCTTTACCTTTTTTTTTTTAATTCATTAGAAATCATTATTGCTTTTTAATACAGGTCATAACACCTCATAGGAAAATAACAACAACAAAAAACAATAACCACAAAGACTCCCAAATCACTTTTTCATACATCCTATGTACTATTCAAGGACATTTTGTTTAAAGATGAAAATTTTTTGCCTCCAGTAATTATATTCTTATATAACAAGAAAATTAAAAAGCTGTCAAACATTTTAATTCATGCAAAGGATAAATGAAATCTACCTATAAAGGCGAATTATCCTGAAACATCTGTCCTTCTATTTGTACACTGACAAGGGTAAGCCAAAACCAAATGAGAGAGAGAATGGCTTCTGAATAGCAACATTAAATCTAGTTTTACTGTTTGGGTTCTTAACTGCAGAATGCTAAAATTTTTATTGTTAAATTATCTGTGGTTGTAATTTAATATTTATTGAAAGCCCATGGTAATCTAGGAACTTTAAAGTCTATAAATAAAGTGCATATCTTGTCTTTAAAAGGTTATAAATTTCTATAGTAATATGTTAGAGATTATTCTTATGCATGCAACTATGCAAAAATAATATGATACATAATTTGGAAAATAATATGCTTGTCAGAGTAGCAATGAATTTACTTCAAAGCCCTCGGTACAAACCCTGTTATGCGGGTTTATGAAGATCAAAAGCTTTTTCAGAGAAATAATTCAGTTCAAAACTGAGCTGCTACACAACAGGTGGAAGATCTTGGACAAGTTATCTCACTTTGCAGACTATAAGTCACCTTATCTTCAAATGGTAATAATGAAACTTACCTTGTGCGATTTCCTGAGAAATGAATATTAAAATACATGTAAATATATGTAAAGCTCTTAATGCAGTGTCTGATGTGAGCCGCTGCTATTACTAAGTGGTAGATGAAGAACATAAGAGTTTCTTACTGATAATTCTGAGGCAAACATGATATATGTTCTGAGAACTGGGTATCAGTTGAATTTTATCAACACACTTCCAACAAACAGTTTGTGAAAAGCATCAGAGCCATAAAGCTTTGCCTTGACTTTACATGCTAGGAAAGAGGACAGAGCATTTAATGGATTTGAGCAACTCAGCGTAATCACTCGGATTTACTTTCTTTTTCAAATTTTTTTATTAGGTATTTTCCTCATTTACATTTCCAATGCCATCCCAAAAGTCCTCCATACCCTACCCCCACTCCCCTACCCACCCATTCCCACTTCTTGGCCCTGGCGTTCCCCTGTACTGAGGCCGACTAGGTCATCTTCTGATACATATGCAGCTAGAGACATGAGCTCTGGAGGGTCCTGGGTAGTTCATATTGTTGTTCCACCTATACGGTTGCAGATCCCCCCAGCTCCTTAGGTACTTTCTCTAGCTCCTCCATTGGGGGCCCTGTGATCCATCCAATAGCTGACTGTGAGCATCCACTTCTGTGTTTGCTAGGCCCTGGCAAGGTCTCACAAGAAACAGCTACATCAGGGTCCTTTCAGCAAAATCTTGCTAGTGTATGCAATGGTATCAGCGTTTGGAGGCTGATTATGGGATGGATCCCAAGATGTGGCAGTCTCTAGATGGTCCATCCTTTTGTCTCAGCTCCAAACTTTGTCTCTATAACTCCTTCCATGGGTGTTTTGTTCCCAATTCTAAGAAGAGGCAAAGTGTCCACTTCTTGAGTTTCATGTGTTTTGCAAATTTTATCTTATATCTTGGGTATTCTAAGTTTTCAAGTTGTATTATGTCTTTCTTTCACTTGAATGTTGAGTATCACTTTGGTAAGTTTTTAAGTTCTTGATCCATTTGACTTCTTGGAGTCTCTTCTGTGTAAAATGATACACTTCATAACTACAGGATCTTTATTACATTGAAAATTAAATATTCTTTTGCCAACCTGTTAAACTCTTCATAAATTTTTTCAATGCCATTTATTCTGATAGTAAATTAAAGTTAAGGACAAATGTAGATGTTCTTCTTGATGAGTAACACAGAGATAGAGATAGATAAATAATTTGTGAAAACGGCGGACTAGTTACGTCTCTATATATTTCCAGTATTATTATCAGTATGCTTCCTATTTTTCTTCATATTTAACTGAAATCTGGAAATTTTATTCCTTGTTCTTATATTGGCTAGAAAAAATCACAGCCTAATTCACCTTTTCCTGTCAATGTTTCAGTCACCAAATCATATATAGAAAGGTATATGGAGCTGAACATTTTCTATAGCTCACATTTTACCAAACCTACATTTCAGAGGATAGATATAAAAATAATTCTATTATTATGGATTGTTTAAATTCTGCAACAGGGGATATGATTGTTTCTCACTTTCCTAGATTCTCACTGGTATGAACTTGTGTTTGTAGCTGATAGTAAAACCTTAAATTCTATGTGTAAGAAATCCACTCCTTTCTATACTTGGCTATTTTTTCAATTATTGTACATTACTTTCACAGCTACTAGACCTTTTGCTTTATTGATTTTGCAGGGTATTGAAGGGAATAGAGGGAAAAAATATATCACGAATGAGCACTAAACCGCTTAATGATATTGGTTTGTAACCTTAAGCTATACAGATCTTTGTACTTGTCATTGTTACTGGGGTGTTCCCTAACAAGACAGCAGTGCATAAGGATTAGTAAAGAGTATAGAGTTAAGCCTCTCTGGAGATAGATTTAAGAACAGTGTCTGTTTATCAGTTGCAATTAGTTAGCCTTTTACCTTGGACTGGATAGTAAATGCCTATACCACCAAGGTCTCTATGCAGAAGAAACACATTAAAGGAGACAAGTCATCAAAAAAGATACAGGCTACTCACCCTAGTGTTCTGACTTCAGTAGCATTATATGTTTTGGTTCTTTGTAAGAAGGGCAATGGGCCAAGTAGACTGGCTGCTGGGTCATGCCTGCATTTGCTCCTATAGGTACTTTCAACAGGAGGTGGGTCAGAATCTAGGAGGATAACAAATAAATGTTACACTTGATTGGGAAGGCAGAAGGACAGGGCTCAGATGAGATTTTATGGAACTTTTTTTTTGTCCCAGTAGGTAAGCACTGAAGCAGCACATGTGCCATGACTCTTTGGGTTAATATAGAAAGATATGGATAATATTTTCTAAGTAAAAATGACAGAGAGGGAATGGACCACTTGATGCGGTGAAGCATGAAGATGGCAGATGGAAGGAAAAGATGTATTGGAGATGATGATGTATTTCCAACTGGCTTCAGAGAAAATTATTCAGTACTGATCTCATTTTTTTTCAAATATTAGGAAGACTCATCAAGCTGAAATCTTATTTGTCTCGAAGAGGTGAAAATATCTGTTTTTCTATGAATGTTAAGATAGAGAATAGCATCAAATAATATAGAAGTATTTTGATATTATTAGGAAAACCTGTTTTTTACACTTTGCTCAAATCTGTTACAAATCAAAGGAACGTGATGGAAGTAGTACATATCAAGTTAATTTACTAAAGCATTTGATGTTGATGCCGCACTGATGATTTCTTTCTATGAAATATAAAATCTATTAAGTTCTGGTTTCTCTTAAACTGCTCAGAGTAGATTGAAATTTTTAATTTTTAGAACTCTCACTAATATTCTACAATAGAAAATAATCAGTTAATAGATGTTTGAAATAATTGTTGTATACAGTCTTGAATTAAATTCTCACAACAAAATAAAAGAAATAAAATTATTTATAAAGAAAATATTACATAATTAATTTTACATAAGAGTATAAATAAATTAAATGCCATTTATGCACAGATTCACTTCAATCTTGTTTTTATATTATAGCCAAACATTCAAACTAATTCTAATTTGCTATGGTAGATCTATTATAATACTTTTGTCCCCTTGAGGTTTATTCAAGTGTGTATGTGTGTGTGTGTGTGTGTGTGTGTGTGTGTGTAAAGGGTGTGGCAAGATGGTGCCTGGGACTGCAGCCAAGTCTTATGACTTGCACCTGACTTCCTTATATACCTGAAAATAAGCCACATCCATCGTGAGAACTGTGCAGGTGCACCGTGATGCAAGATTGGACCATATGACCAGTGTTGATTCTGGACAATGGACTGCTGTTACATGTACTGGGCTGATGGGCATCGTTGAGAGGATATATAAGGAATTGCGATTGGGGGCAGGTTGTTGTTGTTGTTTTTTCCTGGAGAGATTGATTTCTGGAGAGAGATTCATGCATGATATTGAAAGGTTCCTGAATAAACTGCTTTGAGAAGAATGTAGTGTTGTTGCTCTTTTCTGCTGGTCAGAATAGAAGGCAACAAATGGTGGCCCTTACAGGGAGACATTCAGAACTCATTGCAGTCAGGGCAGCTAGCTGGTCAGGTTCCCAGGTAAGTGGGACAATTTAAGTTCTCGGATTGAGACAATAAGGTTCCCAGTTTTGGGACAATTTAAGGTTCCTGGTTTTGGGACAAGTTAAGGTTCCCAGTTTTGGGACAAGTTAACTTCTCAGATTGAGACTATAAGGCTCCCGGTTTTGGGACAAGTTGCACTAAGCCCTTAAGGACTTGCTGAAAGTGAAAGGAATCAGGCTGAAAAAGGAGACCCTGGAGAACTTTTTAAAAGTAGTGGATCAGGTCGCTCCTTGGTTCCCCTTATCAGGACATCTTACAGGGCCCATTTGGGAGAAGTTAGGGAAAGACTTGAAGTTTGCAGAAGAACAGGGAGTTCTCGCTAAAGGGGTACTGCCAGTGTGGAAGCTAATACGGAATTGTATGGAGGATAAGGAAAGATGTGGAGCGGAACTCCAAAAGGGCAATGAGGCACTGAATCAGGTGAGAGAGGAGCGATCCAAAAAGTAAGAGACAGAAGGAAGTTCTAGTGATGGGGATATGTCTGAGGATGATCTGGAGAGCATAGCTGACAGTCTAGAGAAAGTGAAAATGAAGGTAGAACCTTCAGGGCCAGAGCCGCCTCCATATGCCCCTGCAGAGCATCGGGGCTTAGTCTGCATCCAGAAACCTGGAGGGAACTGCAAGCCCAGTATTCCTGTATTTCAGGATGCACAGGGAGGTCATTAAAGCCAGCACCTCCAGCGCCAGAGAGTCTCATTTGAGCAGGTGAAGTGGATAATGGAGCTGCTGGAGTAGTAGGCCCAGAAAAGGTGCAAAAGGATGTTGTAGTGAATTATTTAGGAACAAAAATTACAGCAAAATATGTGTCCCCTCAAAAGAATCAGTTTCGCACAGATGGATTATGCATCCTGAATGATTTCCAAAAGTTATTGGGAGATATTCAATGGGTCCAACCTTATTTCTCTTTGACCAATAAACAATTACAGCCATTATATGATATCTTACCAGGCAATACAGATTTAAATTCTCCCAGATATCTTACTGATGCTGCCAGGAAGGCTTCGTTGTTAGTAGAACAGCGTATTCAGAGTGCTGCCTTGAAATGCCAAGATGAGTCCAAAAAGATTATCTTGTGCATACTGCAAACAGAGTCGCAACCCCCTGGGGTTTTATGTCAGGGAGCTCCCCTGTTATGGATTCACCCAAAGTCTCCCCAGCCAAGACACTTGTTTATTATCCTGCCTCAGTCACTCAGTTGGCTCTGATTGGTATACAGCAAAGCATGCAGTTTTTTTGGAGTTGCACCTGAAAGTCTAATAGTACCGTATAATGCTAAGCAAATTGAAGTGTTAACAGTCAGGGAGGATAATTGGGCTATTTTGAGGTATAGCTTTCAAGGCCTCATAGATAATCATTACCTCAAGGATCCAATATTACAGTTGGTTAGAGTACACCCAGTAATCTTTCCTTGTATTACTGTTAGAGATCCATTGCTAGATGCTCCTCTTCTTTATACAGATGGTTCTAAAACAGGACAAGGAGCCTCTTTAATAACAGGATCATCCCCAGTTACCATTCAGTTTCCCCCTGCATCTCCACAAATCATTGAATTGCAAATTGTGATGAAAGTATTTGAATTAATTCCAGGTCCCTTTAATTTGATTTCTGACAGCCAGTATGTTGTAAATATGCTACAGTGTTTGGAGATAGTAGGCAAAATAAATTTGAGATCTACCATTGGAGAATTAGTTATTAAATTGCAAAGAATTATTTTGAATTGGCATTCACCCTTTTTTATTCAGCATATTCATGCTCATACTGGATTGCCAGGACCCCTTGCAGAAGGGAATGATATAGTTGATAAAGCTTCCAGAAAATTCATGGCCTTTTTAATGGCCTCCTCTATTGATTTGGCACGTGATTTTCATGCACAATTTCATGTTAATTCAAAGACTTTGTCATCATGATTTAAAATTTCTCGAGCTGAGGTGAGAGAGATCATGAAGGTGCGCAAAACCTGTGCCCCTTTATTGCCTCAAGTCAGTGTGGGGGTTAACCCCCGGGGGATTGCACCCCCTACATTTGTGGCAAATGGATGTTAACCATTTTCTTGAGTTTGGAAAGTTAAAATATATTCATGTTTCCATAGATACAGTCTCTGGCATTATTTTTGCCTCCTTACAGTCGAGAAGGCACACCAGGTCATTGCACATTGTTTTGAGGCTTGGGGTGTCTGGGAACAGCCTAAAGAACTAAAAACTGGTAATGGACGAGCCTATACTTCAGCCTCTTTTGTTTCCTTTTGCAAGACGATGGGCGTCCATCTGGTGCATGAGTTGCCATACAACCCTCAGGACCAAGGAATTATTGAAAGAGCCCATCGTACTTTAAAAGAATGTTTAATTAAACAAAAGGGGGGAATTCCCCCTGCTGGGACCACACTAAGAGAAAGATTAGCCATTGCCTTATTTACTTTGAATTTTTTGAATAAAGATAAACAAGAGTGTGTTGCAGCTGAGCGACATGTTAATCCTGATATTTCTCCAAAAGGCATGCATGGTCATGTGGAAGGATGTCTTAACTGGTTGTTGGAAGGGCTCTGTCCCAGTGCTGGTTTGGGAGAGAGGGTCTATTAGTGTGTTTTCCCCAGGATCACCGACAACTGCTTTGGGTCCCAGAACGGCTGACCAGAGCAATTCAGGGCAAGCAGTGAGAACTGAAGAGCTACATTGGGGAATTATGTCTGTCTTCCCGAAACCCATGCCGTTGATGCATTCAGTGTCAGTGTTTCCTCAATTCTTTATATTTAATGCTTCACTACAATTGCCTTTTATACCATGGGATGGAGAGATAGCTCTAGTGCAGGAATCTATGCAGCTTCAGCTAAAGGGATTGTTGTGTTTTCAGATGATTTAAAATATTTCACAGATGAGTGATTGTGTTCAGCTGTATAATCAGACTGCAGCATGGTTTGATATGCCAATTAAGAGTTCTACTAAAGCTAATGCTACCTGGATTCGAGGAGTATAGCCTGCCAATGCATTGGCACTATACCCTCCTAACCTAGATCGGCCCCCTCTTTTTTGTAGGAGTGTTCCTGATTCCCTTCCACCTTGGGCAGTGAAGAATTATTTTTCCTTTTCCCCTTATATGGACTGTATAGATACAGTCCATAATAGTTCCTTTTCAGGGTATAATTGGACATATCAAAATCCAGCTCAAGTAGGAGCTAGTAATCCTTTTAATGAATGGTTGTTATGTGGGGTGAATGGTAGTTGCACTGATCTTTCCCCATTAAGCATGGTGGTGGGAGGGGCCTGGGGCAATGCAAATTTTTATTGGAATGGTTCTGATGTGTTTGAAACTTCTGTATTTCAATTTGCTGGAGGAAGGAATGTTTCTTTTCAGGCTGTGCCTGTTTGTGTGTGGCCTCCTTTTGTTTTTATTGTTTATGAGAATAATGTTGTTAGTTGTAGTGTAGTAGTGATATTTGTTATTATAGTATGTGCTGGATTGCATCTGAATATCATTTGGCTGTTGTGACTAGGATGCCTTGCTTTGTACCTTTGCCTGTTCAAGCTACTTTGTTTACAAACTGCAGCGGCTGTGAATAATTTATCCATGGGTGTTTCAGAAGCTTTAGATTGCTGACAGCTGTCTCCCGCTTGAAAGAATGGGCTGGAATTGATGGGCTTACCCTGTGTCTGATATTAATCAGCATCCTGGCCTTCTGGTGCACCTGCCGCATGCAGAGTCATCAGCACAGAGCACAAGCCTTGATGATACAGGCTTTTGTGGCAGTGGAAACAGGACAATCTCATCAAGTGTGGCTTGGCAGGTTAGAGAAGTAGTCAATGATGGGTAAGTCTCCCTGTGTATGTCACCAACCTAAGTCAGGGATCAAACCAATGCTGTTTGTCTCCCAAGGACGGGTAAGAGGCATTGCCACAGGGGCAACCTAAGGCAGGCATTCTCTCGGCCAATAAGTAAAGAAGTAAAGAAGGGGGAGATGTGAGGAGTGGGTGTGGCAGCAGTCCCAAGATGGCGCCCCGGGACTGCAGCCAAGTCTTATGACTTGCACCTGACTTCCTCATACACCTGAAAATAAGCCGCATCCATCATGAGAACTACGCAGGTGCACCATGATGCAAGATCGGACCAAATGACAAGGGATGATTCTGGCCAACGGACTGTTGTTACGTGTACTGGGCTGATGGGTCATGGTTGAGAGGATATATAAGGGATTGTGATTGGGGGCGTGTTGTTGTTGTTGTTGTTGTTTTTTCCTGGAGAGACTGATTGCTGGAGAGAGATTCATGCATGATATTGAAAGGTTCCTGAGTAAACTGCTTTGAGAAGAACGTTGTTGTTACTCTTTTCTGCTGGTCGGAACAGGAGGCGACATGTGTGTGTGTGTGTGTGTGTGTGTGTGTGTGTATGGGACAACATCTTGGAAAGTTGTCTTGCCTGTTAGAGGTCCCTGATCACTTCTGACCAAAACCTAGCCTTCCTTTACTTGAATGTACTCTTTTTTTTTTTTTTTTTTTTTTTTTTGGTTTTTCGAGACAGGGTTTCTCTGTATAGCCCTGGCTGTCCTAGAACTCACTTTGTAGACCAGGCTGGCCTCGAGCTCAGAAATCCGCCTGCCTCTGCCTCCCGAGTGCTGGGATTAAAGGCGTGCGCCACCACGCCCAGCCAATGTACACTATTAATCTCATCTAGGATTAGCACCTGCAGAATGGTACTTACTTTTCACAGAATCACATGCAGCCATTCCTTAATACAAAACCTGATCCTTAATTTGACTAAAATCTTAACCAACTGTTAAGGAGTAGTTTTGAAGATTCAGTTCTCTACCTGTCTTCAGAGTGATACATCATTTCTAACTCTGAGATCAAAATTTGCATCTTTGGAGTTTCATGCACGAGATCATGAAAACATTCAATTATTATTCCCTTTGAAAATTTTTTTCTGTGAAGAACAGCAATGATATACTATTACTAATACCAAATTATTCACCTATTTCCAAGAAATAAAAATTAATTCTCGCCATGGGCATATTATTTGACTAACACAGCAGTGGGTAAAGCCTTCTAGGTCTGGTGGCCAAAAATAGAACCGCAATAGAAAAAAAAATTCCCAGTTCTCAGGATCTTAATTAAAATTATTTTACCGGCAAAGGGAACCTTGGTCAAAGGTTAGACAACTCCCTCTGGGATCAGCTAGAAAATTGGAGAACTTAGTAATTTTTGTTTTCATTGTTAAAGAAGCAATAGGTATCTGGATGATCAGAACTTTAGTAGTATTACAACACTGCTATTTTTAAAATACATTCTGAGAAAACCGAAAATATCATTGAAACCTCCATGTAAAATTGGAAATATATTTATTTACAAGCAATCCTACACATTTTAGTGAATTACAGAAATTATTGTCACTATCAAATTACTGAAATTATACTGGATGCTATATATTGCATTTCTATTCAATTTTTTTCTTAATGTGGAAAAGAAAAAGGACAGAGCATGGCTATAGGTCACATAGGGGAACTGTCATACATGACACTGAATACTTCATATGTCCTCACATCCCTGGCTTATGATTTTGTGCACTTTTAATATAATATATATCATACATTATTTTATATGATGGACAGACTGCTAAGAGTGGTTGCTTCAGCCTAGCAAGGATTACAACAAATGCTTATAAACTTTATTTAGGATCTGTTTCTGAGATTATTTTTAATCTTCAAAGTGTTTAGTCATCATATATATGTGAAACATCTTTCTGGGCTATTGCATGGATGACTTCTGATCAACTGGATCCAAGATTTGATAGCAAAAAACAACGGCATGATGTTTTAGAAGTAAGATAAATGACACTAAAATCCAGGAACTATTCACCTGAAAAGCCTGAGTATGCTTCCTAATTGTACCTAATTGTTATACTTGGATTGTGTAGTATGGAATATGTAGGAATTTCTCTAGGGAAATTTACTTAACATTTTTGTTGATAACATATAGAACATTTGAGCGGGCTCCCTCAGAGCAATAACTTTAAGCTGACTATTTCTCTCTACAGTATAACAAGAGGTGGCTTAAACAGTAAATACAGGCTGAAGTACAAGCTGTATTTTTTTCTACAAAGGGTCAATGAATCAGAACACCTGATGATGCTCAAAGTCTCTGTGATATATACTGATGCTCAATGATAAACTCTGAAATGCAAAACGATTAAAACATTATCAGGATAGGAACACTGCTAGGAAACTGGAGCAAAAATGTCTTTTCCTGAGAATTAATTTTGGGTTAGAGTTAAGGACTTTGAAGGAAAAAAGTAAACAGTGATAGCAGATTAAAAGAATAATTTCTATTTTCTAGTATATTCCCCAAATCCATAAAGTTTAGATATGTGTGGCACCAGTATTTCATTTTTAAAAAGATTTATTTATTATGTATAGAGAAGTCTCCTGCATGTGTTCCTGAAGTCAACAAGAGGGCACCAGACCTCTTTAAAGATAGTTATGAGCCACCATGTAGTTGCTGGGAATTGAACTCAGGGCCTCTGAGAGAGCAGCCAGTGCTCTTAAACTCTGAGCCATCTCTCCAGCCCCAAATGTAAGATGAGACTCATTCATGTTCTTTTGTTTGTTTGTTTTTAAGTTTCATTTAATTATTTTATATGAGTACAACTGTCACTCTTTTCAGATACACGAGAAGGAGGCATCAGATGCTATTACAGATGGTTGTGAACCACAATATGTTTTCTGGAAATTGAACTCAGGTCCTCTGGAAGAAAAGTCAGTGTTCTTAATTGCTGGGACACCTCTCCAGACCATCCAGTATTTCATAATATATCAAAGCTGTATAAGACAGAAAGCTGATTGTAGTATGTCCTACAACACATCTTCCACACCTCAAACTCAAGGAATATCTTAGCAGAAGGAATAGAAAGCTTGTAAAAGAGATAAGAAAACTGTATTGTAACATTTGTATCCTCTAAATACAAGGGAAATCCCTAGAAAAGATATATACATTCTAAAATAAATGGGGGAAATGTAATGGAGCTCAAAATGTTTTTTAAAAAAATGAACCTAATGTCTACAGCCCACTAAAGGGTGCTGAGTGAGAAGTAGCCTTCTCCGGTGATATTCTCCTTAATTAGTTATCCGATACAAAGATGTAAAGTCTGAATATTTGAATATATAAAACATGCACACACACATACATATTCCAATGCTACAGGGTGTCGGGAAGATGTACTTAAGTATATGAGGTACTTCTATGTATGTGTCTATGTGTCAGTATATGTGTGTATTGTGCACATGCACATACTGTATGCACAATGATAATAATTATTTTTAAAAGACTATGAATTTAAGAGAGGGAGGGAGGCCCATGGAGAGAGGTAGAGAGAGGAAAGAGAGAGGGAAATGGTTTAATTATATTTTATTGAAAATAAATGATTAAATTTTAAAATTAAATAATTAATTTAACTCAAGTTTTGTTCTTATATTTTACTTATTGCAAAGCATGGATGTTTCATTCAGCTTAACAGTATAAAAAGCAGGAAGGCTAATGTAATAGATAGTCATAGATGGCTGACAGGCAGAAAGGGAAAGATCATACAGAAAGGGGAGGAAAGACAATAGAAGGAGGGAGAGAGTATGGGATGCTGCAGTACAGTAAAGGGCCATGTGAGGAGTAATATAAACACCTAGTGCATTGTAAGCATTCTACAGTTCTACATATATTAAAGGTATCTAAAACAATTGTCAAGTATATAGTGAGACAGAGTCCCAACTGACCCTCTCTTGTCACCAAATGTATCTTGTACTAAGATTGTAGTTCATATAATTGGAATATTGGCCATGTTCTCATGAAACCATGGACTAACCCAGGAGGCTGTCAAGATTATAGGTTCCTGTCCACAAACTAACAGCAAAGACCCATATCTGAATATAACATCTACACAACTCACTGAACATGAAGAAGCCAAACTCATGCTTTCATAATCCATTAGAGTCACCTCCAAGTTCTCGAATCTTTGCTACAGAAAGATACTCTGCAGGCTACCAAATGAGAAACATAAACATCACCTGTGTTGCAAACTCATTGGTCTGAAACAAAGCCCTTACTGTAAATAGGCTAATGCAATGGTGGTTACCCTGATAATTACCAACCAACATTTGATTTGACATTAGGTCTATACAACCAGATTGAACCCATACCCAACAGTACTTGGGTGTCCAAGAACCTGAGACTACATAACCCAGACCTAGGCTAAAAGTAGTTAGCACTGGTTTAAAAACAGGCATGGGGAGGGAGAGATATTAAAATCAGTCTTAATATTAGTCCACTATATTCATAGAACCATGCCTTACTCAGCCTCCTTCTGAAAAAAATTCTTCCTGAATAAGATAGGAAAAAAAATACAGTGAGGTATTATTTTGAGTGAAAGAGCTTGGGATACTCTAGGGGCGAAAGACTAAGGGGTCCCTTAGGGAACAGGTGCCTTTCAGAAAAGGAGACAGAAAATTTATGTTTTAAAGTTGAACAGAGCATCAAGAAAACAAGAGTCTCCAAATCAATAAGATCGACTCATATAGCACATATGAAATCCGAGGTGATATGTGCTAGGCTGAATGAGATGACACTAGATGGGAGTCTTAGCGCTAAAAGGAGACTTGGGTGCATGCACCTATCTATAATCAAGAAGCCATCTCCAGCTCATAACCACTTGCAAATAAAACATGAGCTTCCCCTAATGGAGATTCACTGGAGGAATAAACTACATTTAAGAGTAGGCTGCATATACTAGACGTTTAAGGAAAAATTAATTCATCAGCAACTCTGAAGGTTCCTTATCTCAGAATGTAATCTAACAATTTTTCTTCTTCTGTTTTTATTTTATTATTTTTTTTTAATGGGAGGGGAAAACCTGAGTCTTTTTCTTGTGCCTGCTCATTGGGTCTTCTCCTTTTTTTTTTTTTCTTTTCTTGTTTTTGTTTTGTTTTATTTTGTCTAACTTTGACATGTTAGATATTTTTAGATATATTATTTTACCCCACAGAAGCCTACATGTTTTCTAAAGATAGATAGAAAGGGGATAGATCCAGATTTATGAGGAGGTGGGGAAAATGAGAGGATCAGGGGAAGGGAAACCATGATCAGGATAAATTATGTGAAGACAAATTGTTTTCAATAAAAAGATAGATAACAGAAGAGAAATAGATAGAAGGTTTTATATTGGATATATAACTTGAATTAAGCTGAATTCTATTGAAGTCAAATATAAGCATTAATTTACTCTAAAATAAAATCCTAGAAAGATCATTAGGAATGATTAAAAATAAGCCTTTCTGTAATTCCTCCATAAACCAGGGCTGGGTGGCAGAGTGGGTGGGTGGGTGGGTGGATGGGAGCACACCCTCATAGAAGAGAGGATGGGAATGGGGTTTTCTAGAGGGGAAACCAGGAAATGAGATAATATTTGAAATGTAAATCAATAACATATCTAATAAAAATTAAGCCCTGATTACAATAAGAGTATAGCGCTAGGGAAATATGATGAATGTATGGCATGTACCTGTGTAAAAATGTTGTAGTGGAACCCATTGTTTTGTTCAATGATTATAAACTAATAACATCTTCACACTCCTCTCAAACAAGAGAAAAATCTATAATTTTGACTGTTCTTGTAATATACTATGAATTTAAGAACAGTCTTGCAAGGAGCATGAAATTTTATTCTTACTCATTGTGTATAAGCAGACAAAGGCTGCTTTTTTCTAGTCACTTAAAACTTACATAATGGAATAGAAAATGGTTGATATGTTGATATTCTTCCCCCCTCCCTCTCTCTCTGACATCACAGAACCATGTTTTTAATGTTTTATCAATTTCTATATTTAAATACATTTTGTATACAATTGAATTTCTGGATTACGTATTTCAATGACAAAGCTTTGAGATGGCAAGAATAAGAGATTGGTTTTTATATAAATTGTTGTACTAATAGCACCAGAAAGGATAATATGAAAATTTAGTACTCCTGTAAGAGGGATATAGTTACTGTAAACAACGACGAGAGAGGAATAAAGTATCAACTTATTCCAATGTAAATAAAACTTAAAAATGAACAATACCAATTTAACAGTTTAAAGGGGAGATAAAATTCAAAAGTGTTAAACCGAAAGCATACAAAAATGAACCATTATCTTATGGAACTTACTTATTGCACATATATATTTGTATACACTACATTCCCAAGTACAACTATCTGGTTTGTATAATATTACTTGTCTGTGTGTTTTCAGGGCACATCATTAAATACTAGATAATCAAAACAGATTTTATTGCAAAAAAAGAAGCCATGAATTTGAGAGAGGGTTTGGAAATATATATGGGGTGATTTGAAAAAATGAGAGCAGAGGGAGAAATGATATAATTATATTATAATCTTAAATAGAAAAGAAAAATAAAAACTCCTTAGCTGAATAAATAATTATAAACACTGAATTAAATTAGCATTTTATTTTCTAGTTACATTAAAAAAACTATATTTCCTACAAGACATAACCCATTTTACGTGAAATTAGATTAATCATACTACTAGATTACAAAAAGAGAGAAAATGTTGCATTTATTGTTGGCTACCAATGCACATTCTTATAAAGTAAATTTAGTCACATAGGAATTTAGCCTGCACTTTCATATCTAAATAAAAGTAGGTGAATAGCAAATTCCTTTACAATGTTATGTTTATTAACAGAGGTGCAATGGAAACCATTGTACCCAGGCATTAAACAAAACAAAACAAGCCCTCAGTAAATCTCACTATAATATTTCCCAAGATGATCTTATATCAATGCTTCTCCCACCACTCACATAGAAGCCTCTAAATATTTTAGGTCCACTCGCGTACAACTTCCTATGAGGAAGAAAAACTTGCCCTTTAGTATTTTCCAGGATGACAGTCTATTAGCCACAAGAGGCTATCAAACACAAAACATTTGCCACAGTGCTGAAGTTGAAAATTCAATTTTATGTATTATTAATTAACATAAACATAAATGTGGGTAACAATATGGAGCTTTTCGATACATCTTAATGATTCGTGTTGTTAAAGGCAAATTGTCCTAATCATTGACTGATTTCAGTTAGAAATTAAACCGCAGCTTTCAAATTACCTCAGTTTACCTCTTTACTCGCACTTTCTGAAAGCCTGCCAGTGATTTCCATTTCATACTGAAGCTCTAGCCAGTGTTTTAAAAATGTAGTGTGTAGTCATTTCTGTGCTGATAAAAGTTTTGGTTCTCTAGTGTCTCAGAATGCCAGCCTTACTTTTTTTCTAAGGCATTTTTAAATTAGATATGTTTTTCATTTACATTTCAAATGCTATGCCCAAAGCCTCCTATAACCTCCCCCAACCCTTCTCCCCAACCCACCCACTCCTGTTTCCTGGCCCTGGCATTCCCCTGTACTGGGGCATATGATCTTCGCAATACCAAGGGCCTCTCCTGCAATTGTTGGCTGACTAGGCCATCTTCTGGTATGTATGCAACTAGAGACAGAGCTGGGGGGTGCGGGGTACTGGTAATACACAAAACAAAACATGTATTAATGTTTTGTGTATTGGGGGCTGACACTCAGAAGGAGCCTCACCCTTCCCAAAGGAGATAAGGAGGGTGGAATGGGAGAAGGATCTATGTAAGGGGGTGCTGAAATAGGAGGGGGTGATATTGGGGTGCAAAGTGAATATGTAAATAAATTAATAAATGTATCTAAATAATTTATGCACTAATCCTGTATGAAACTGCTTTTCATGTAAAACAAGCAATACAAAATAAGGAAGGACTGCTAAAAATTTAGAAACACAGTAACTTTGAGAAGTGTTCATCCTTGAGAACTTTGACTACTAAAATCTCTTAAAAAGAAGTCTGGTTTGTTTTTTTGTTTTTTTTTTCTCCCTTGCCTGTGTGGGATGCCTTTCTACTCAGCCAAATATATAGCATCAATGAACCCAGGAAACTAGCTTCCCTCTCAGGGCTAGAATGCACAGGACAGATGTAAAATGGGTATTTCCGAATGCCATACATAGCACCATTTGTTCATCTTTTTTTTTTGTTTTTCTCATCTTAACAAAATATTTTGTACTTATCATGACTTTATGAATTAAATAAATGAATGTAAATTGTTTAAAGCTCTATAGAACACAGGATACACATTTCTGAGTTTCTTGTGCTCTATGAAGGAACCACAGGTAAAATTTCATTTTTAGTGTGATAGTTTCTGTCATATTCAACCTTTTCATTTGCTTTGCTTTAAAGTTCTGTTGAAGTACCTCAAAGTAGGTGTGTTATATTCTACTAAATTTGCAAAGTTAATAATAGTAGACCTAATAATGGCATTGATAGATTGCATTTGTTACATAATGGATATATGTCATCACCATTCTTTGTACTTCTTAGACCTTGTCTAATTTGGGAAACTGGCATCCTCTGATAACTTAGAACATCTCAGGAGAGTCATACTAAATGAGTACAGCTAATTGTCCCAGATATAGAACACAATTTAGAACATAGCCATTAACATAAAAGATTGAGGAATCAAACAGAGATTGAGTACCAATACCATTGTAATTCCAGAGAATCATTTACATAATCCCAGTTTATGAAGTTCCATCTCATTGTGTAGACAGATTTGCAGCTTTTCTCTACCTGGATATGGTATAAAGGCTTAAATTACTGCCCTTTAATTAGATTACATTTTGTAAGTATTACTTCATCCTGCCTGTTTTCTGTAAGATTAAAACAAAACAAAACAACAACAACAGCAACAACAACAACAACAAACTAAGGCTGACATATTTAGAATCTGAAAATTGCTCATGTCAGAGAATGAAGGTGGTTCTATCCAACAGCCAGTATAGAGCAGGAAAATTAACTCAGCAGATAGGGAGAAAACCATTTGGTGACAATTTGAGTAGACTTGGCTGATTATTCCAGAATCTATTCTCTACCTGAAAAAGGAGCTCAGTTTATATGACAACATTTTCAGTAGCCCATATCCCTAGGAATTATGACACAATCAAACTGTATTTAGATTTCAAGGATATGGAAACCGTTCTGGAAAAAATAAGTGTGAATTTAAATTACAAATATATCACACTCTACTACGTAGATATCTAAGGTGTATTCAGGGCACTAAGACAGATTTTAGTATTTAAATATATTTTATATTCAGTAAAAATTCATTGCTTGTTTTCCTTTTATAAAAATACAATTTATATTATAATCTATGCATTTATTAATATTAAGCGCCTCCCTTGCACAAATTATCTTTTCACCACTACATTTGAAATTCTGTAGTTTTACATTAAAAGTTCTACACCCAGGAATTTATAAACTTTTTTTTATTTATTTATTTTATTAGTTATTTTCCTCAACTACATTTGCAATGCTATCCCAAAAGTCCCCCATACCACCCCCAACTTCCCTACCCACCCATTCCCATTCTTTTGGCCCTGGCATTCCCCTGTATTGGGGCATATAAAGTTTGCAAGTCCAATGGGCCTCTCTTTCCAGTGATGGCCGATTAGGCCATCTTTCAATACATATGCAGCTAGAGACAAGAGCTCTGGGGTACTGGTTAGTTCATCATGTTGTTCCAACTATAGGGTTGCAGATCCCTTTAGCTCCTTGGGTACTTTCTCTAGCTTCTCCATTGGGAACCCTGTGATACATCCAATAGCTGACAGTGAGCATCCACTTCTGTGTTTGTTTGGCCCCGGAATAGTTTCACAAGAGACAGCTATATCTGGGTCCTTTCAGCAAAATCTTGCTAGTGTATGCAATGGTGTCAGCGTTTAGAAGCTGATTATGGGATGGATCCCTGGATATGGCAGTCTCTAGATGGTCCATCCTTTCATCACAGCTCCAAACTTTGTCTCTGTAACTCCTTCCACGGGTGTTTTGTTCCCACTTGTAAGAAGGAGCACAGTGTCCACACTTTGGTCTTCATTCTTCTTGAGTTTCATGCGTTTAGCAAATTGTATCTTATATCTTGGGTATCCTAAGTTTTGGGCTAATATCCACTTATCAGTGAATACATATTGTGTGAGTTCCTTTGTGATTGTGTTACCTCACTCAAGATGATGCCCTCCAGGTCCATCCATTTGGCTAGGAATTTCATAAATTCATTCTTTTTAATAGCTGAGTAGTACTCCATTGTGTAAATGTACCATATTTTCTGTATCCATTCCTCTGTTGAGGGGCATCTGGGTTCTTTCCAGCTCTGGCTATTATAAATAAGGCTCCTATGAACATAGTGGAGCATGTGTCCTTCTTACCAGTTGGGACATCTTCTGGAGGCCCAGGAGAGGTATTACTGGATCCTCCAGTAGTACTATGTCCAATTTTCTGAGGAACCACCAAACTGATTTCCAGAGTGGTTGTACAAGCTTGCAATCCCACCAACAATGGAGGAGTGTTCCTCTTTCTCCACATCCTAGCCAGCATCTGCTGTCACCTGAATTTTTTGATCTTAGCCATTCTGACTGGTGTGAGGTGGAATCTCAGGGTTGTTTTGATTTGCATTTCCCTGATGATTAAGGATGTTGAACATTTTTTCAGGTGCTTCTCTGCCATTCGGTATTCCTCAGGTGAGAATTCTTTGTTCAGTTCTGAGCCCCATTTATTAATGGGGTTATTTGATTTTCTGGAGTCCACCTTCTTGAGTTCCTTATATATATTGGGTATTAGTCCCTTGTCTGATTTAGGATAGGTAAAGATACTTTCCCAATCTGTTGGTTGTCTTTTTGTCTTATTGATGGTGTCTTTTGCCTTGCAGAAGCTTTGCAGTTTCATGAGGTCCTAGTTTTCAATTCTCAATCTTACAGCACAAGCCATTGCTGTTCTATTCAAGAATTTTTCCCCTATGCCCAAATCTTCAAGGCTTTTCCCCACTTTCTCTTCTATAAGTTTCAGTGTCTCTGGTTTTATGTGAAGTTCCTTGATCCACTTAGATTTGACCTTAGTACAAGGAGATAGGAATGGATCAATTCGCATTCTTCTACATGATAACAACCAGTTGTGCCAGCACCATTTGATGAAAATGCTGTCTTTCTTCCACTGGATGGTTTTAGCTCCCTTGTCGAAGATCAAGTGACCATAGGTGTGTGGCTTCATTTCTGGGTCTTCAATTCTATTCCATTGGTCTTCTTGTCTGTCACTATACCAGTAACATGCAGTTTTTATCACAATTGCTCTGTAGTAAAGCTTTATGTCAGGCATGGTGATTCCACCAGAGGTTCTTTTATCCATGAGAAGAGTTTTTGCTATCCTAGGTTTTTTGTTATTCCTGATGAATTTGCAGATTGCACTTTCTAATTCGTTGAAGAATTGAGTTGGAATTTTGATGGGATTGCATTGAATCTGTAGATTGCTTTTAGCAAGATAGCCATTTTTACAATGTTGATCCTGCCAATCTATGAGCATGGGAGATCTTTCCCTCTTCTGAGATCTTCTATAATTTCTTTCTTCAGAGATTTGAAGTTTTTATTATAGAGATCTTTCACTTCCTTAGTTAGAGTCACACCAAGATATTTTATATTATTTGTGACTATTGAGAAGGGTGTGGCTTCATTTTCATTGAAGTCTAAAAAGTCCTTAATTTCTTTCTTTATTCCTTCCTTGACCAAGGTATCATTGAGAGAATGTTGTTCAGTTTCCAAGTGAATGTTGGCTTTCTATTATTTATTTTGTTATTGAAGATCAGTCTTAATCCATGGTGATCTGATAGGATGCATGGGACAATTTCAATATTTTTGTATCTGTTGAGGCCTGTTTTGTGACCAATTATGTGGTCAATTTTGGAGAAGGTACCATGAGGTGCTGAGAAGAAGGTATATCCTTTTGTTTTAGGATAGAATGTTCTGTAGATATCTGCCAGATCCATTTGATTCATAACTTCTGTTAGTTTCACTGTGTCCCTGTTTAGTTTCTGTTTCCATGATTTGTCCATTGGTGAAAGTGGTGTGTTGAAGTCTCCCACTATTATTGTGTGAGTTGCAATGTGTGCTTTGAGCTTTACTAAAGTTTCTTTAATGAATGTGGCTGCCTTTGTATTTGGAGCATAGATATTCAGAGTTGATAGTTCCTCTTGGAGGATATTTCCTTTGATGAGTATGAAGTGCCCCTCCCTGTCTTTTTTGATGACTTTGGGTTAGAAGTCAATCTTATCAGATATTAGAATGGCTACTCCAGCTTTTTTCTTCAAACTATTTGCTTGGAAAATTGTTTTCCAGCCTTTCATTCTGAGGTAGTGTCTATCTTTTTCTCTGAGATGAGTTTCCTGTAAGCAGCAAAATGTTGGTACTTTTTTGTGTAGCCAGTTTGTTAGTCTATGTCTTTTTATTGGGGAGTTGAGTCCATTGATATTAAGAGATATCAAGTAAAAGTAATTGTCCTTCCTGTTATTTTTGTTGTTAAAGTTGGCATTCTGTTCTTGTGGCTGTCTTCTTTTAGGTTTGTTGAGGGATTACCTTCTTGTTTTATCTAGGGTGTGGTTCCCATCCTTGTATTGGTTTTTTTCTGTTATTATCCTTTGAAGGGCTGGATTCGTGGAAAGATAATGTGTGAATTTGGTTTTGTTGTGGAATACTTTGGTTTCTCCATCTATGTTAATTGAGAGTTTGGCTGGGTATAGTAGCCTGGGCTGGAATTTGTGTTCTTTTAGTGTCTGTATAACATCTGTCCAGGATCTTCTGGCTTTCATAGTCTCTGGTGAAAAAATCTCGTGTAATTCTGAAAGGCTTGCCTTTATATGTTACTTGGCTTTTTTCTCTTACTGCTTTTAGTATTCTATCTTTATTTAGTGTATTTGTTGTTCTGATTATTATGTGTCGGGAGGTATTTCTTTTCTGGTCCAGTCTATTTGGAGTTCTGTAGGCTTCTTGTATGTTCATGGGCATCTCTTTCTTTAGATTTGGGAAGTTTTCTTCTATAATTTTGTTGAAGATTTTGCTGGTCCTTTGAGTTGAAAATCTTCATTCTCATCCACTCCTATTATCCATAGGTTTGGTCTTCTCATTGTGTCCTGGATTTCCTGGATGTTTTGAGTTAGGATATTTTTGCATTTTCCATTTTCTTTGATTGTTGTGCCGATGTTCTCTATGGAATCTTCTGCACCTGAGATTCTCTCTTCCATCTCTTGTATTCTGTTGCTGATGCTCACATCTATGGTTCCAGATTTCTTTCCTAGGGTTTCTATCTCCAGTTTTGCCTCATTTTGGGTTTTCTTTATTGTGTCTACTTCCCTCTTTAGTTCTAGTATGGTTTTGTTCATTTCCATCACCTGTTTGGATGTTTTCTCCTGTTTTTCTTTAAGGACTTCTATCTGTTTGATTGTGTTATCCTGTTTTTCTTTAAGAACTTGTAACTCTTTAGCAATGTTCTCCTGTAATTCTTTAAGTGAGTTTTTAAAGTCCTTTTTGATGTCCTCCACTATCATCATGAGATATGCTTTTAAATCCAGGTCCAGCTTTTCAGGTGTGTTGGGGTGCCCTGGACTGGGCGAAGTGGGAGTGCTGGGTTCTGATGATGGTGAGTGGTCTTGGTTTCTGTTAGTAAGATTCTTACGTTTACCTTTCAGCATCTGGTAATCTCTGGTGTTAGTTGTTATAGTAGTCTCTTTTTAGAGATTGTTCTTCTGGTGATTCTGATTACCATCTATCAGCAGACCTGGGAGACAGGCTCTCTCCTCTGAGTTTCAGTGGTTAGAGCACTCTCTGATGGCAAGCTCTCCTCTTACAGGGAAGGTGCACAGATATCTGGTGTTTGGACCTCCTCCTGGCCAAAGAAGAAGGCCCAAAACAGGACCTTTCCCTGATGCTGTGTTGCTTTGGCAGGTCACAGAAGCTGTCAGCTTCTGTGGTGCACACTCTCACCTGTGCAGACTAAGTTCCTAAGTTCGGTGGTGTCCCGGAACCAAGATGGTGCTCCCTGCTCCTGAGGCAGAGGGCTCCTGTGCTGGGCGGTCTCCTGTCCTCCCAGGCTGGGAGGGTGGCCTGGGAGGGTGGCCGGATATCTGTGGCCCGAAAAGTGTGCTGCCTCAGTGTCTCTGTTGCTCCCGCCTGTTGCAGAAGCTGTCTGCTTCTGTGGTGCACACTCTCACCTGTGCAGACTAAGTTCCTAAGTTCGGTGGAGTCCTGGAACCCTAAAATTTTTAAAATGTACAAATTAAAATAAATTCTTTTTTTTTGGTTTTATATGAAAAAAATAAAACAGGAGATAAACAGTTATTTATCTCATTTTGTTTAAAGAGTGGTCATGAGAACATGGGATAAGAAAGACTGAATATGGAGTCTTCTCCAATAACTGTGATTTCACTATCACGGAATAGCTAGCTAGGCATGCACAAGGTATGCTAACCCTGCTGTTGATAGGGACTTTAGTCAAATTAGTGAGCTTTTGCTTATTGCTAAGTTATGTGTAACTAAGATACTCAGGCATTCATAAGGTTATCAGGTCATACTGGTAATTGATATGATTCACACATGCCAGAGATTTGTGGGTAGCCACCCCTCTCCTTTGAAATACTGTATAACTACTTCTGATACCATACAAGCTATTCCTCAGACAGGAGGATGGGAGTAGGTTCCAGGAAATGTGTGTCTAGGGACTATTTTTGAAGTACATGGTGTCTTCATCAAAAGGGACTTACCTTCTACCTCTGGAGGATAATCCATAAACTCATCTTATGACTAAAGTTAAACACAATACACACCTCTCATCAGGAAAACTTCTCTTTGTAATACATGGAGACTAGTATAGACAACCATGATCAATCAAAATACAGAGTACTGGAGTCTAATCCCAATGGATACATCTGTAAAACTGTCCTGAACCTAAGGCTCAGAGAATGTTGCAGAGAATGGGACAGAAAAATTGTAAGAATCAGGAGATCTGAAACTTTTCTGTGCAATTACTTATCCAAGTAAGATCAGAAACTATAGTCATAAGGTCTTCCCAAGATAGTTCCCAATCCTGAACATGATTGACATGAACAAATATGTCAGACTCTATAAGGAAATCCCAATCCTATACAAAGAACTACAGGCAAATGATGAAAGTTAGGATCAGGAGAAGTGGTTCTCCCCAGGGAGAAGTATACTAACTGGTTGTTCAGTGCCAACAGGTCATTCCTGAAAACCTACATTAAAGTAATGTTCTATAAATTCAGCAGGCCATATTTAGGATTTTTATACAAATATATATATATGCTTGCAGTAATAATTAATGAAGAAGTAGGCTATAAATTAGAAGGAGAGCTGGAAAACTAAAGAACAAAGACTGATCAAAACACTCAGAAGATGGTGTTTATGAGGTCTTAATGCAAAGCAGTTTATCTGAAGTATATATATATTCTGAGTAGCCTGAAATTAAATATAAAGTGTGGAACAACCTTTGCTTTATCAAGCAGTTAGCAAAAACTGAGTAAAATAATATTATTTATGTGGTAATATATTACAAACACACACATATACATACATAACATCTAACGTCTAATGATTCAAAAGATTTTAACAGTTTGCAATCATTTTTAAATGCCCATGTCTGATGAACTTTCTACAAATGCTCACTTTATATTTATTTTCCTTCTATCTCACTGTAGTAAGCCATAAAAACAGACATGATGGGAATAATTACTCTTGTACTTATGTGTCCTTCATTTCACACCACATTTAAAACATCCAGTCTATAAAAAGTTCAGAGTGACTTCCTTTTTCCCTGAAATAACTACCATTTCAAAAAGGTGTTTATTGGAGGCAGCATGGTCCATTAATACAATCCCCTTAGGACTTGCCCTGCTATGATGAACAGACACAGCTATGTGAGATACATCTCTGGCAATAAAAATATACTCTCTTTTCAGAGCCATTACCTTCAGCAATTAAACTTAGTAAAAGAAGAAAACATATTCTTGAAAATTGATAAAATCCTTTTTATTAACTCACCATGGGAAAAAAAGAAGTGTGTGCAGTAATGCCTGTCCAAGATTTGCTTAATTTTTCATTCTACATGGACACAAAGTTATTTTTGTCTGTCTGTCTGTCTGTCTGTCTATATGTCTGTCTTTCTGTCTGTCTTTCTCTGTGTGTCTGTCTGTCAGTCTGTATGTCTATCCATGCACATAATACATGTATATGTGTGACCTGGGGCACACAGACGATAAAGGTGTATGCTGGATTTCCTAAGTATCATTTTCTGCCTTGTTTTCTGGACAGTTAGTGTCTTAGTGAACATGTTTCTAGCAATATGGACTGAAAGCCTCAGGGATTCTCCTCTTCCTCACATAAGAGCAGTGGGAAAGAATACACATGTGACCAAAACTAGAGTTCACATATACCTATTTTTCAAAACATTTTCCTAGACATGTTTGTGTGTGTGAAGAACTCATTTCTCTAACTAAAAAAAAAAGTGTATTAAAGTGGAATTTCTTCAGCTTATCTACATAGGAAGATGGTACCTGCCACCAGGGTAAGTTTGCTCTTTTATGAGTAAATTTGATACCATATTTGCACTTTTTAAATATCTGTGTTAAGTTTGTTTTTCAGATTATACTGTAATTACAAAATATTTTCATTCCCTTTTTTCCCCTCCAAACTTGTTCACATATGCCTCCTCACTCTTCTACAAAATAATGGCTTCTTTTCCTCTAACTTTTATTACATACATACATATATGTATGTATGTAATAAAGTATATATATATAATTCACTTAGTCTGTCCTTTTATTTGTATGTATGTTTTCAGGGCTGACTTTTGGGCATGGGACGATCGCAGGTGTGTGTTTCCCTGGGGAAGGGCACACTCCCAACATCTTTCTCCATTGCCTGTTGTTCTTTATATGGGGTTGAGACATTATGGGCTTTTCCCATCCATTTTGACATGTTTATAAATGTCATCCTATTCTTCCCATGATGTGCTAGTATGTTTACATCTCCAGTACTATATAAAGGTTTATATTTTAGTGTAATGGACACTTGCATACATTACCATTTTTTGCTTTAGTTGATTAGGTCTCAAAAGCAAAGGTCTGATCAAGTCCAGAGGAAAACATGTGCATGAATCATAGAGAGCATTTTCCCCTGCCATTGTTATACCTGGACTACAATAAACAACTCAGGTGCTGTCAACACATTCAGTGCTGAGGTTAAGGTGATAAAGGCAATCAACTCTGTGGTAGAGATGATGGGAAACAACAAAGATGTGCATCTGAGTCTAATTCAGAGAGAGGAGAAGGTGGTTCTGTGGAGTTCATATTATTCTTATCATTTAGAATTAGATTATTTTGCAGCACAATTATACTAACAAAGAAAAAAATAAAAATATGCCAGCTCTTCAAAATGAGAACTTCACTGTAGTCCTCAAATCAGGCAGAAGCAGTTCCCTGTTGACAATGTGTGGAGAAATACCTAAGATAACTGGAGTGAGTTTCAGAGATATAAATGACTAATACCTTTCACACTTATCAAAGTTGTATTGTTATTTTCATAAATGTGCCTACTATGTATTATTACACATGTCAACAATCCTCCTGACAAAGACATATTTTTCTGTCTTTTCATTCGAGAAAGTGAAAATTGGACATATGATTTCTTTGATTTTTCTTTTTGTTTGTTCATTTTTGAAGAGACCATTGCAGGTCTATTTCATACAACTGTTCATAAATAGTTGTTAGAACTTAGTAGCTATTGGAGAATATAATTATTATTCTTCTAAGAAGCCAGTCCAGATAGAAACAAAATGAATCGAGTCAGAGTGATGAAGTAGACTGCTTGATAGTTAATTTAACCAACATTTCTGTCAATGATCTTGTCAGGACAATTGTAACAAATAGAGTGGCTGTGTTTTGTTTGTGTTTTCTCAGCATGTATAAGTTTCATTAAAGATAGGATGAAAACTAAATTCATTCCATTTTATTACAAAAGGATGAATAATTACTAGAATGTATGTTATATGGTAAAATGCAAATAGAATTTTGATGTTTAGAAACCTAGGGGTCAAATTGGATCTTAATAAATATGAATTAAAATATCAAAGATGACCATTTATAAAGGCAAAATGTACTAGTCGTCATTGCAATATCTCTGACAAACATCAAAAGTAAGCATATCATGTATTCTATCCTTTTAGTTGTTCATCTATAAAGATAAGCATATAGCATTTTGAAAATATATTCTTGGAGATGAGTCTATCCCTGTGCAAGCCAAAGCTTTCACATTTAACCATTTTTCTGTGCAAAACTTAGGCTTTTTCTTTAATAGTTTCAAAACCAATGTCATCATCATTAGCATGGGTATATGGCAGTGCTATCGACCTTCCTGCCTCTCTTGAAAGATTTCTTGTGAAGGTAAATGACTATATATATATATATATATATATATATATATATATATATATATACATTATCATCAACTTTCTGTTCTGAATGAACCACCAAAACTAACTAAAATTAGCTCTTGTCACATCTCAGCAAGCATTTCAGTATCTCAAAAAGCCAAACTCACTGATTCTTACTAATTTGAATGTAATGTGTTAGAATTATTATTGAAATTTAACAAAACTGCCAGTATTACAAAAATAAGAGACATAATTTACATCATAAAACAGCGACTAGGCTGTATGGACTATGAATTCAACTCCTTATAAGAAATGTACATTAAATGCATAAATTAGATTTCTTGACATTCTTATCAACATGTGATTACGCATGTCTGTCAGTTTGAAGCAGGTTTTGTTATTACATTTCAAACGAATTTCAAATTGACTTTATTTATAATCACTAATTATTAGTCTAATATATCTATAATTGCTATAATTAATTTATTCATAATTAGGATACCAAAGGCTCAATTAACATTCCAATTAAAGGTAAAAATTGGATAACTCCCAATTTTGGAATTGGAATGAAAAAAAAATGATGTCTAACAGGTGAAATCTCAAAATGGCTGCTAGAGGTTTAGATTCACTATCACTAGGTAAAAAGGTGGAAAGTTCTTCAAACATTTACCAATAAATTATGAAGAGGTAAAAGTGGTGTCATCGTTACTTTATAGCTAATGCGTAAATAATTTTTACTTTTCCTTGTTTTGTTTTCTATTCCGTGAGAAATACCAGTGAGTATAATTCCTTTTTTTTATCATTTCTGAGCGATGTTTTCAAATTCAGTGACTAAGATTCTAAAGAACTTTTGAAAATTATACCCATTTTGACTTTGTTGATATCACTGTTATGATTTCTGTAAGTTCAACACATTCATAAAAACATAAACCATAACGGTGCTGACGTGCACTGAAGAGTTGATGGGAGCTAACTGCTCCGTAATTGTACAATGAGACAGAAGGTTAAGAGAGAAATCATACTTGGTACGGGAAATGTAGTCAACTACCCAAAGATAGTAAGATCATATACTTTATCATGAAATATACAACCACAGCTTTACAGAAACTTCAAAAATTCCTAGCTAGACTCAAAATATTGTCTTTATCACCTCGGATAACTGCAGTCCTCACTCAACAATGAAACTCCTTTGCTCAACAGGTGAAGTCCACCAGAGATAATACCAACCTGTCAAGCCAAAAATGGACACATCTACAAAACAGCTCCCATATTTACCAAAGTCTCACAGAAAATTATAGAAGAGGGGGAAGAAAAATTGTAAATTCTGAGGACTACTGAGTTCGCTGTATATCTTGCAGTAATGTCAGAAGCTATACCCATTAATTATTACAAATATAACTGCATAAACATAGGCATGAGACCTCAAACTTACACAGACACACAGATAGATAAATGTACACGTGTGTGCGCACACACACACACACATACACACACACACACACACACACACACACGATATATACATATATACTTGAATATAAAAACAATCAATGGAAAGATGGCAAAAGAGGCAAAAAATATGAACCTGAGAAGTGAGAGGTATATGGTAGGATTCAGTAACAGTAAAAAGAATGGGAAGTAATATAATCATACTAAAATATCAAATAAAGTAAAATTTCAAAAAGCAAAATTATTTGAATTTTGCTGATTTTTAATTACTACTTCCTTTATACATTATTTCTCTTATGTAATAGGTTACAAAGGACATTGCATTTTAGTGACATTAAGCAAAACAATGTTTTATGTCATCTACTGATAGTTTTGTTCTACAAGGAATCAAAATGACAATGAGCCAAAATATATTAAACTATACTTTCATTTCTGGATGCTATTCTCAATCATTTAAGATTCAGAAACCATAAAATTAAACATTCTTAAGTACCAAAGATTCACCATTTAGCATGAGTTTGGGGATAGAGGCAAAACCTTCTCTCTATTGGCCTTTTATAAAGAATATTCTCAAGGAGGCAATGCATATATTCTGAAGCTGACCAAGAAGTAAATTTTTTACACATACACACACACACTAAAATAATTGTGCTTATTTTAAAATAATTGTTCGTTTTATATTGAAACCATTACAAATTATTTCACTGCCACAAGAAATCACTCTTGATCTTTGTAGGGGCCATTTAGTTGGACCACACCAAGGTGTGCACGCCTATATTCTTTGCACCTTTCCTAATAGTTATGTTTGTCCTGTTGTCATAGTACAGCCTTCGAACATAAAGAAATTAGAACCCAAGAGTCCTAGAGTATATTCGAAATTTAACAACATATTTTTCACTGACTATTTTACTCTCAGGCATATGAAATAAAATATAGTGGTATTACTTCAACAGTCAAGGAAATTCCCATCACTTTTTAAAAATGCAAAATGTTTCAATATGTCTTCACTGTAATATTACTATATATTTTGACTCCAAAATTTATACGGGCCAGAGCTTCAAGATGATATCTAAGAATCTAGAGTCAGTGTGATTCGTTAAGAGATAAGTTAATTAAAGTACAGGGACATATCAGATTTTATGCAAACAGAATGTCACACTATCTTGCTAGGAATTCAAGTTAATTGCCCAAGGAGGACTAACATTTACAGGTGGAGTGTGAAACTACATCATGTTTGAAAATAAGTTTTGGATATGTAGTCACCTTGAACTTAAATTTTAATATATGAGATCCATGGCTATCATTACGTTTTCACTTGGGGCTATAAAATGGACTCACTTAACGGTGGATCATTTAATTCCTGCAATTCATTTTTGACTAATTTACAGTTGCTCATTTTACCAAAAAGATCATTTTGAGAAATAGGAAAATATAATATTGCAGTTAGGGCCCCCTAGATTGCTTAAAGATGAACAGATATTATACGGTCACTTAACATCAGTTCCTACAAATCCATCCAAAAATTAAGTAAAATTCTGTCTCATGTGTGCTTGCTTTGTTATATTGCATAGTACTTGCTACAAAGTACTGAAAAATATTAGTTATGTCACATGTAGTATGAATTGTTCTACTCTCTTTTTACAATGTATAGTAAGGATAAATGAGAATTTCATTAGAGGGACTGAATTACTAGTCCCTAGAATATTATTGATCAAAGAAAATAAAATGAAGCTATATCAAATACACGGTTGTGAAGCACAGTAATTGAATGAAACAGTGTTCCACAGAGTTCCCACACATGGCTTTATGTGTGTGAAGAGGAAGATGAATGAGCTACAAGTTGAGTTCTTGCCTGGCATGCAAATATGCAGTTCTTAAAGTAATTAAGTAGTTAAAATAGGTAAATAAGTAGCATATTTTTTTATTTTTTGTGCCAGCAAATAATTTTTAAAGAATGAGAAAAACCTACAAATGATATTTTTCTGACCATAATTATGATACAGTTAGAAGGGGAACACAAATTGATTTGAGTAAGATAAATACATACTAAAAGTGCTCATCTAAGAATAATTTAAACATATTCCAGTTGGAAGACTTAAAGCAGTAGTGTCTTCTATAGTTACATGGATGTGCACTGCTAGGAATAACTTACTGAGCCCTAAACAATACAGGCTAGGGAAATGTCAGGGTAGATAAAGTGCTTGCTGTGCAAACATGAGAAGCAGAGTGGGGATCAGCAGCACTCATGTCAAAGCTGAGCATGGAGACTTGCACACATAATGAGCTCTCAGGAGCAACAGACAGGATCCTGTGGGACAACTGGATTTCAAGGCTTTATGGGTAGGAGGCCTGGGGGAGTTCGAAGTTCAACCAAAGAGTGGCCTCAGTAAAGAAAGCAGACGGTGACAAGGAAGACATGTAGGAGCCAAACTCTGGCATCCCCACGTAAGCACTTCTGCACACTATTCAGCTCTTACACAGCAGATAATGATACACACATATGCTCAACACATCCACAGGCAAAGCAACCACAACAGAAAGAAATGAACAGTAAGGCAAGTTCTTTATTATGTCAGCTTAAGGAAAAATTAGTCATTATTAAGTACAAAGCTTTAGACCATTAGGAGCTCTTAACCTATGTTTTCTTACTTTCTTGACACCAATGTGCAGTATGTAGTAGCAGAACTAGTGTATAATCAGCTATAGTATATAAATTACATGTAATAAAGTTTAATAAAGTGTTTTAAATACAAATTCGAGAATTATAAACATGTATATTCACATAACCAATACTGTAGTTAAAATATAGTGCTTATATATACAAACTATAAAATATAAATTTATAATTTGACTCCTATACATATGAACATGATTCAGTGAGGAACATGAAGACTTGGCTGGTGATATCCACTCTCCACATAACAGGTGAGACCACTTTGTGTAATTCCAGGTATGGGGCAGGGGAAGAAAAGGGTTCATAGAGGTTCATAGGCCAGTTAATGTAGCCAGAACAATGAACTTCAGCTTCAGGTCAGTTACTGTCTAAAAAAAAGATTAGAATAGAGACACAAAGTTATACTCTGCCTACCACAGGACAGAGATCATGTATGCAACACACATACACCAAGAAAAAAATCTTATGTATAATATTCTAAATATGAAATATGCAGTATTATAATTCAATATGCAGAAGGTTAAAATCTAACTTAATAATTGACTTTATCTCACATTGATTTGCTTTATTGGGACATTTTTTTCCTAATTGTCTTTTTCTTGTATGTTATAGTTCCAATTTTGTGTTTTATAGGGTTGTGTGTGTGTGTGTGTCTGTGTCTGTGTGTGTGTCTGTGTGTGTATGAGTTCTGGGTTTTTTGTTTGTTTGTTTGTTTGTTTGCTTTGCTTTTTTGATTTTGGTTTTTGGTTTTGTTGTTGTTGTTTTTATTATCATTATTTGCTTGCTTGCTTGCTTGCTTGCTTGCTTGCTTGCTTGCTTGCTTGCTTGCTTCTAAAGAGAGTCATAAAGACAAAGCATGGAGTAGGGTGGTGGGAAGAATCTTGGGGGAATTTGGGGAGGGGATTAATAATCAGAATATATGGAAGAACAGCAATATCAACCAACAAGATCTCCCAGAGATCCCAGGGCCTAAACCACTAACCAAAGAGTACCCATGGGGAGGGACTCATGACTCTAGCCACAAATGTAGCAGAGGATGGCCTTGTCAGATATCAATGGGAGGAGAGACCCTTGGTCCTGTGAAGGCTCGATGCCCCAGTGTAGGAGAATTCTAGGGTGGGGAGGCAGGAGTGGGTGGGTGGATGGGGGAACACCCTCATAGAAGTAGGGGGAGGGAGAATGGGATAGGGTGGTTCTGGAGGGAAACCATGAAAGAGAATAACATTTGAAATTTAAATATTAAAGTATCTAAGAAAAGAAAAGAAAAATAAACAAATAAAAACAATCAGAATGTATTTATGAGAAAATTATTCTCAAAAAAAAGGAAAGATATACAGTAAGTGGAAAAGCTGAATACTAATCGTCTCACAATATTTATCAAAGAAACACAGTCTACTAGTTAATTGAACAAATTTGGTGAAGCAGAGGAACCCATCGAAGAGTTCTTGTAGTCCCAGACATGGCAAATATGGAACTGGCAGGCAGGCCTTGCCCCTCCCCCTTCCCTCTCATTTGCTAATCTGTTAGATTACATTCCTAAAACTATCCACCATGTTCTGTTCCCATTTTTGGCCACATTCTCATGCCTGACTCATTCCTGAGGTCCAGCTATTAGAACATCAAGGGCCAGCGGTCACAAGTTCCCATTTATCTTAACTAGTTAAGACACCCAATCAGAATTTACCAACAGATCCTAGCTCATTCTAATACAGATCTCTTTTTTTTCCTTTTAAAATAAACACTTTCAAAGCCAGATAATGCTGTTTCTGCCCAACTCAGATTCAGCCACCTGGTCTCTTTGTCTTGCTTATTAAAAACCTCTTTGTGTTTCCAATATAGTGTTCGGATGTGGTCTGTGTCTGTCCAGGAGTCCAATGGGAAGCACTGCATTGCTTGAGTCCCTTCAGCTTTCATAACCTTTGTTTAGTTTAATCAGAGGGATTTGTCACCTCAGTCAAAGTCAGGAAGGAAATTGTCAGTATGAATGGGGTTGAATTTAATGGTTTCAACTGTCCCTTTAGTTGATCAAAAGTTTGATATAATTGTCACACTGCTGTAGAGTAAGTCCTATAGCACGATGTTATTGAATATTTCACTTGCAGTTAAGTTGGCTTACTACTTTGTACCAGTCCTCAAGACACTTGGTAAATGTGCTTTGAAGAGCTTGCTTAGTTCTTCAGGCCTCTAGTGCATGCCATGTGTATTACATTTGTCTGAGTGATAACTACCTTTCTTCAAATGAGGCCCACAGAGAATATGCCTAGCTTGATGTCGGCTGCACTAGAAGGTTAGAGAGCTGCTTCACTACCAATTTCTGGGAATATCTGCTGAGCAAGCTTAATTTGAACATTTCTCTATTACAGTGCTTTAAGATGTTTCATATCTATTAAAATTTTACATAATGTTAAAATTGATATGAGCTGACATGATTCCTTTTATGAAAGCAAAATGTATTAAGTGTTCCAATCATAGGTTTATTGTGTGCATCTTTTTTTTATATTGCAGAAAATTCATAAAACATCCTTACTTTTGAGGAAAAGGGCCTCTGGGAACTTGTATGTCAGTTATAAAAGACAGATTACTAGACCTATAAATTTGTCTCCCATGAAACTGACATTCAAGGTCCCAGAGCCTTTTGCCTCATTCGCTGAGGATTTTTCATGCCATTTGTATTACATACCATACTCCACTCTTTGGAAGAAAATTTTAAACATTGATATACTGCAACCAGACTCTTGTCCTACACGAAAGGCATACAATGGGAAGATGAATATGACCACAAACTCATGCACCATCATGGACCAAAATATAGTTTAAAATTAAATAAAATACATAAAGTTTGTGGTTAAAATGATCTAAAGACTAACATATTTAAAAAAAACAATTTGCTACATGAATAGACAAAAGCATGGGTGACTGGGTGGTTGATATACCAACAACATAAATAATGCACATATTTGCAATGACAAATTGTGAGAAAATACATTTGAGTTGGTTATTTTTACACAACTTGGAAATGTTTATGTTGATTTTTTTCCCTTAGGGTCTCTGTGGCATTGTGCTAAAATTAATGCATTGATATATTTGAAATTCAAATACAGTCAGTGTAATCACAGGTCTCCTTCCCAAGATAACAGATATGTATATTACTGTTTTTATTTTATCCCACTGATGATCAGATAATTGACACGGAAGTACTGTGTTATTTTAACTCCCTAGACCTTCAGTTTCACAAAATAGAGCATATTAAGTGTCTCCTAAGCACATTCTGTATGTTAATTGAATCCCAGTGGGAAACATCTGGATCTACTGGCAATGAAGGTTTTAATTTTGGTAATACCATATCATGTCAAGTGCCATATTTATTTAGGAATAGTATATAAAATATGTTTAATGCATTTTTTGCTGTGGTTTTATATAATGTTGAGTATATTTATATTTTTTTCTAGTTAATATTACAGCTAAATACTCTCAGATTTTAAGTCCTTGATTATTAATTTAGTTTTATGATAGAAATTAAAATTTCTTATTTTCTAAAATGAGACAAACATATATACAACATAAAAGAAAGAAACTAAGTAAAAACAAACAAACAAACAAACAATTTTCTTCAAGGAAATTGGGGACCCAGTTTTCATGCAGTAGATTTAAAGGAATTGTCTCTCAGTCAAGAACCTATTTCAAAGCGAGAAGTTTTCAATTGGAAACTACTGACTGATGTAAATTCTAGCTATATCTACCATTTGGTTTAGATTCAATTATTAAGTCAATCTTGTTTTTTTCTCCAATAGCAACATTAAATAAAAGAATTTTAGCACAGATAACTAGTAGGTAACATTATTTCCAATGTTAACATGAATGACTATTACATTTTGATGTAGACAATGTTGATGAAACATGCTTAAAAATCAAACTAATGTTGCCATTGGATCTGATTCTTTTATCACCCCAAAAACACATAAAGTAATATATAAAATGAAATTTGAATGATAGCAGAATCTGAACTGGATTTCTTTTTCTTTTGTTTTGTTTTTTGTTTTTGTTTTTGTTTTTCTGCAAACTGCAAGAGGACTTTTATTTCAAGAGCGTCTTTGGGCCCACAGTCATACACCACACAGTGGTAGAGGACTGTGGTGCCTCCAGTAGCTGGGTAAGTGGGTATTTAAAGGAAGAAACCACAACTCAAGTGGGTGGGGTAGGGCGTTGTTGGAAAATACCAAAAATACCAGTTAAGAGTCACGAGGAAGTGCAAAGTCACAAGAGTCACAAGAAACATCTGGTAATTGTGCAGGTTATTTCTCAAGTTAGTTTCTATGAGCCCCTAACAATAGCACATTTGCATAGCAGATTCCATGAATGGTCAGGGTAGGTCAGAGTGACTTTCTTTGAATGAACACTCCCAGGACCCAGGAAGCAGGTGGATGGAGGAATGTTGCTTTCTGTTTTATGATTAGCATGCCTTGCAGCATTGAGCCACAAAGGTCACATTCTCAAGCCTAGGCCTAAAGGCCTAGTTTTCTTTTTTGTTTTTATATTACACTTTTTCATTCCCCACTTCTACTTGTTAGTAGTTCTAATCTTAGAACTAGACACTATCTTCTCCCTGACTCATTTGATCCTTTAGGGCATGGTACTGTTGTCTCAAAACTAAAAGCAGGACTGTACTAAGTCTTGTTCTAATAAAGACGACTAGCCTATAGACTGAATCTCTAACTTGGAAGCGATGTGGTGTTTTCAGGTCTCCTTCCCTTAAGTAGGCCTTCTAGAGCTGCTTCCATGCTCACTGTCTCACTCACTCGAGCACCTTGAGCCTAGAGAACAAAGGCTGAGAAAGCAGCATGTCAGCACTAGGTACAGAGGCTATTTTTACCAGTAGAGGGGGCCCCCTGTAGAGTAATTCATAGGGGGTCAGTCCAAACTGTCCAGGGGTGTTTCTAACCCTTAAGAGCACAAAGGGTAGGAGAGCTATCCAATCATTAGTGCCAGGCTCCGCTGTCAATTTGGTAAGGGTCTCTTAATGGTTCTATTCATCGTCTCTACTTGTCTTGAACTTTGGGGCCTGTATGCGCAATATAACTTCTAATCAATCCCCAATATCTTGGCCAGTCCCTGACTTTCCTGGGCAACAAAGGCAGGTCCATTATCAGACCCTATTACCTTGGTTATCCCAAACCTCAGGAAGATTTCTTCTAGGATCTTCTTGGCCATCACATTGGCTGTCTCAGTCCTGGTAGGAAAAGCTTCTACTCAGCTTGAAAAGGTGTCTATAAACACTAATAAGTACTTGTTGCCATATCGAGCTGACTTAATTTCTGTAAAATCTACCTCCCAGTAACTTCCAGGCCGGTCGCCCCTGAGCCTCTTCTCAGGAGTATACATGGAGTGTCCTGCATTAGTCATTGCACAGGCCTTGCAGCTTTTGACTATTTCTTCTGCCAAGTCAGAGAGTCCTATAACATAGTAGTCAGAGGACCTAACCACACCTTTTAATTTCTTGGCCCCCAAGTGGGTCAAGTAATGTAAGTTGGTAACATACTTGTGTCCTTCTTCCCTTGGGAGGACTAGCCAGGAAACTTTTAGGATCTCTTTTATCTGGCATCAGATTTTGTTATATACAGAGAATACTTGAATTCACTAGTTTTCATACTCTATTCTGTTTCTTTATGAACTTTCTCCTTGATTAGAGATATTTTATACCTCATGACTACATTACTCTGCCAAGGTTTTTTAAAATAAACTATGCCATAGGGATATAACAAGCCACAAACCCTGCTTAAAGTAGCTCACTGTAGTCTTCCTTGTCTTTCTCTTTTCATGTGTTCCTATGGCTTCTCTGTGACACACAGTGCAGTGGTTCAACATTGCCTTAGCTCTTGAACTAAATTAGATCCTCTTCCCATATTTTTGTCATTTCTCAAGATCTAGTATATTCTTCTTTAAATACTTTCATATTTGAAATAATGAGATGTCTCAGGCCATGTTACACCTCTTTATTGTCTTCCACTGTATTGTATTCATACCTGATCTCATTACAGATCTGAACGTGGAGCTACAAGAAACATTTTAACATTTCAGTGTGGTAACTGCAAGTTCAAATTTAATGAATGCTATGGTGTTCTATCCAGATTTGAAACTTCTATGATATAATTAGTTGGTAAATAACAACTTGGATCCAAACAACATCAAATTGGATTATTTACAATGCAATAAGTAGAAAGTAAAAGTTTTTGTTATTCAATTGTTTAAAGTTTTGTGCCATCTTTCTCCTTAATGCAACAACCTCAATTTGTTATTTTTTTCAGAACTCTGATTATATACCGTGAGCAGTATTCTAAGGCTGACCAAGATCCACATTTTTCCTTCTTCCATTACAAGGTTAAGCTGTTAACGTGCAATCATGTAACTGTGATGTAGTTAATCTAAAAATAATTTTCATTGTATTTTAATTCGTATATGCCATTTGCACTTGAACTTATTAACACAACATCTCTGTTTCTCCCATTCTTCTGTCCGTCCATATTAAGATGGTTGCAAGCTTTTTTTTTCCCAAAATTACTCTACTTTCCTGTCCTATGCTTTCCATTACCCCTTTGTTTCTTCCTTCTCTCATTTCCATTAGGTCTGTTCTTGATTACTTACCAACCTTTTTTATACTTTCATGACCCTCCACCTCCCACACACTCATACACAGAGGTGTTTGAATAGAATAGAAAGTAGACCTTTCTATCTGAGTCAGACCCATTTTTCTTAACATGATTTCCATTTTTTTAACAAAGCATAGTTTTCTTTATGGCTGAATAAAATTCTGTGTTTGTAAATACCATAATTTCTTCATGTGTTGATCTTTTGATAGACATTTAGGTTTGTTTGATTTTCTGGATGTGACACATAGTTAAGCAATAAATATAAATATAGAGTATGCTTTTGATATATGGACTTCAATTTTACTAAATATATACCTATAAATGGTACATATGTGTATTATCATTATTATATTTTAGTTTTTTTGCCAATTTAAACAAAACTAATTATCCTTAATCACCAAGTAAAAATAATTTCATTCTCTTGTCACAGAAAAACTTTTTGATGACTCCTAATGATATTCACTTCGTGTAATATTCTTCCTGTGAAACTCCTTTATTCATTGTCCATTGTGACCTAATGGAAAGACTTGCTTTTAATCAATGAAATATACAAAAAGATAATGAGATGTCACCTTCTTCATAAAGTTACATAATATTGTATTTTATGTAATCTCAGTCTTCTTCTCTCAGTGGCCTTGAATTTCCCAATGTTGATTTTAGAGCTACCTACAAGACAAGGAGATAACTTTGGTCTCTCTCGTTTTACCATTTACAAAATTACTTTTTTCTCCATAACTGTATAAGACAACGAATTGTCAGCTTGTTGCATATCATCATCATTTCTATTACATGTGAGCTTCTAAGAATGGCTACTAGGACCTGATTCAAATCTACCAGCATTCTTGACTTACAGGACTTTGAGATCACACATAAGTTTCACTATATAACAGAATATGTTGATTTATTTTGTAGCAGTAGATAACTAAAGAGCTATCAGAAACTGGTAAATAGCACAACATGATTAAATAGATTAAAATGAAACCAAGAATCAGTGTACTTATCATTCATTCAAAGATATATTTGAAATAATCAATCTTTAAGTAAATTAAGTAAAGCATACTTAAAAGCTAGAAGCATTCTTTGTGAATATGAAGGCCTAACAGTGAGAAAAGCACTTAAGAACAGCGTTCAGAACAGTAAGGAGAAGTAGCAAAAATGAATGTCTGGAAAGTAGTATGAGGTGATTTTCTGTACACTGTCTTCTGAGATAAGTGTAACATATGGATGGATGCATTAATCAAAGTTCAGCGAGCTGTGCGTGTTCCATGAGTGCATGATTTTACCGAACAAAAGCCAATAGGGTGGCAGTTAGATGAATATAAGTAAATCAAATTAAAGTAGTGCACAAATTGTGAACTTTACCAAAGGAGGCTGAACTAATCCTAGAACCACACAAAGCTACTTCCTATTTTCTAGAACATGGATGTCCCTTCCTCCTTGTTTTTGCTATCATCTTATAGTCTCGCTATCAGTTATGATTACCAGCTTAACCGTCATGGTGGTATATAACAATTTAATTAATAGGACTATATTTATAGATTTGATTTTTATTGGAAATAAGACTTTTTTTTCCTAAAGTTTGGTTTCTATCTCCAGGAAAGTTTTGCCATTCTTCAAAAATTTCTCAAGGAGCTTGGTTTAAGCTCAGAAGAAATTTGACAACTGTTTTGATAGGCTGTGCATTCTGAAAGCAAAGGTATATACTTTTTTGGTAGGGGTGTGGGTGTGGGGAATGGTAGTATTTCTCATGTTGAAAAGTACTTATATTCATTGCCTACAGTTGGTGGTACTATTGTCACATTGCTGAGCAACGAGCCCCTCTTCATGTACTACTCTTTAGCTATGTGGTCATGTCAGTTACTCAAAGAAAAGAAAAGAAAACCATAAGCACACTCAAATCCTGTGGGCTCAGTAATCTACTGCTGTTGGTCCTCTGAAGCTCTCTCAGTTTGAATTATGGAAGCTAGCTGAACAAATGACATAATTGGGAAATACCCAATTATGATATAAATCTCCTTGTACCATTGCCCCCATTCAAAAATTAAGGACCTATTTTCATTCAATTGTTCTATTACATAATTTATCTTTGTTTCATAAATACTTTATTTTTATTATTTATACTCACTGTGGAGTTAAGCTCACTTTTTAATGTAGTACACCTTTTTAATATAAGACTATTCTTTTTCTCACCAAATGTGTCTCATATTAAATCATTCTGCTTCCTCTAATACCTATTATGCTATTCTAACTTAATATGGAGACTTCCAGTTAGGGCTGAGGAGATGGGTCTGAGGTTAATATCACAGGCTCTTAATATATAATATATTAATATATATTGGTCCATTACTCTAGAGATCAAATCCTCAAATCAAAGACCTCTAAAATGTTAAGCAAGTATTGTACTTCTGAGTTATATCTTGAGCCAAGCATCTATTAATTTTCGAAACCCCTTTGTTACATTATTCATATAATATGTTCATATTCTTCTTACTAACTCAAGAAAATTCCTGTTTCTTCCACTAGTGGTAATTTAACATAGCAAAGCTGTAATCTTTGTCTAAATACTCATTCTGTATTTTTGTCACTTTTTATTCGTTCTTTGTGAATTCAACATCATACACCCAAATCCCACTCAACACCCTCTCCTTTCATACTTGCCCTTCACCCTTGCAACTTCCCCCTCATGGAAAAAATCATTAATTAAGCTGTAGTGAGTCACTGTGTGTCCCACAGTAAATCTTGTTGTTCACACTTCATTGCTTACAAATGGTCATTATAATGACTCATTGGTCTGGTACAATGACTATAGCTTCTGCTATTATAACAATACTGGAACCTCATGTGGACTCCTCTCACATATCCTGTTATTACCCTGTTTCATGGAGGTCTTGTAGATTTAGATCTGTAGGACTGGCCCCTTCATGTGCTCCAGCAATTTAGTGATGGGGTACATATTAGAGTGCACCAAACCAAAGCTATGGATCTGGGCCTGAAGGGTCTCTGAGTAGGTCAGCCCACAAGTTCTTAGGTTATAGATCTCTGACATCAGGCTAACTAGCAAACCCCTGAAACCGGCGCTACCATACCCTGCTGCCCAAGTGATGTGCAGTCCCACTCTCCCCAGTGTTATTCTCCCACTTTCATGACCCTGAGACTAGCTCTCTTATCAAGCATGCTCAGGTAAGGTTTAGGACCCTGTCTCCTGAGTGATACAGCAAATGAGGGTAAAGGCCAGCTCTCCTGTCTGACATAGGTAGCAAGGAGAAAAAGGGTGAGGGACAACATCTCTTCCTTGCCTATTCTGACACACAGTAGACAAGTTGGGAGTTCTCCTATACTTTGTCCTTGTGGTTGGCTATGAGATCCACAAATCCCATATTGAGATCCAGCTCTAATGTTCTGCCCAGGTGAGGTACAAGGCCTGCTCTTCTGAGTTCTTTAGCTTGTGAGGAGATGGGTCAGCTCTCCTTTTCTTATAACCCATGGACATGTCTCCCAGTTGCCAGAGGTGGTAAGGTGCATGGGTGGAATATATCTATCCCTCATCAATGCTTGTTCGCTCACTTGCTTGCTTGCTTGCTCTCTGTCTCTGTCTGTCTGTCTGTCTCTGTCTGTCTGTCCGTTCATTTCTCTCTCTCTCTCTCTCTCTCTCCCTCTCTCTCTCTCTCTCTCTTTCACACACACACACACACACACACACACACACACACACACACACACACACACTACTGTCTTTAGATTCTGTAACACATACTATTAGATTTTTAAAAAGTAAAGATATAAAAAACCCCTGAAGTTTATGCTGTTGACATACATTTTCAAGTTGTTGGAACTACACCCAAGTGTTTTGTTGCTTCTGAGAATATCAATAAATTGTGGCAAGTTTAATTGTGGGCTCAAGGGTATAACTTGTCAGCTGTGTGACACTTTATTGTTCCTGGCAACTATGAACAAATGAGGTTGTCAATAGAAATAAGTTATTTCTTAATTATAAAAGAAAGAAGAAAAATAGGAAACAACAGAGTCAGGAAACTAGGGGTAGAGAAATTAGAAAATCAGAAAATTTTCCTTTTTCAAAGTACTGTGTACTTAGTACAAGGTAGTCTTCATATTACACTTAGTCTGCACTTACTCATTTTTGAGAGGAAAGAGAAGAAACAGATGTAATAGCATGCTTGACTCATTCATTGTCCTCTTTCAGCCTCAGATTATATAAAACTACATCTTCTTGATGCAAACACAGACACTGGAGGATCTTGTCCTTTTCTTAACTTAGATTCTGCCACAAGTCTGCACATTGATGGGAAGTTATTATGTCTTTTCATTGTACTGTTTGTTTGATTTTTAATTTGGTGGTTTTATTCTCTTCCAAGGTAATCTAAAATGTCTTCCTTAACATGTATTCCCAACAATAAATGGGTTTGAAATTTTACTTAAATTCCCTAACTTTTCTCTTAGAACTAAGAACTATTCAAGTACCTTCAATAACATTCTACCTGTGGAGGAGGAATCTAAGTGCTATGATACACCATATAGAAGAGCTATGATATATCATTTAGATGTGTGCTATACTACTTTGTGTATAACTATTCTCAAATATATAAAATGCATATATTAGCCTGAATATATGCAAGGATAGTTCAGAGAATTAAACAAATTGATGAGCAATAATAAAATATAAATGAAGGGTAATATTTAATAAGATTTTTTGGTAATTTACTTCAGTGGCTATGATCAGGTGGCATTTATAGAACAGAATTCAAAATATAGCAATATTTTACTGAAGGCACTTTCAGAATTAATGATGTCCACTATAGAAGCACAGATGTTTTGTCTTCCTGATTAGAGTGGTTATTAGATGATCTGTGTGGCCTATTATCATCTGGAGGACATCTGCCCTATTATAGTTACCCTATTAACTTCTGGAGAACAAAGTTCTAATAACTCTATAAGGTTTTATATACTTTTGAATATAAACAAAGTGTCTATAGTATGCATTTATAACCTTATTACATAAGAATACTTCATCACTTAAAAAGTTATTTTATGTCTCAAAGAATCGATTTTTGAAAAATATTTTCTTACCACAATCTTTTTTTATTAGATATTTTCTTTATATACATTTCAAATGCTATCCCGAAAGTTCCCTATACCCTCTCCCTGCCCTGCTCCCCTACCCACCCACTCCTGCTTCTTGGCCCTGGCATTCCCCTGTACTGGGGCATATAAAGTTTGCAATACCAAGGGGCCTCTCTTCCTAGTGATGGCTGACTAGGCCATCTTCTGCTACATATGCAGCTAGAGATATGAGCTCTGGGGGTAGCTCTCTCTTATGAGGCTATGCCAGTGCCTGGCAAATACAGAATTGGATGCTCACAGTCATCTATAAGATGAAACACAGGGCCCCCAATGGAGAAACTAGAGAAAGCATCCAAGGAGCTGAAGGGATTTGCAACCCTATAGGTGGAACAACAATATGAACTAACCAAGATCTTGACTATGTTTGATATGATAGGAACTTCTCAACCTTGGAGGTCATCCTGCTCAAGTAGGCTAACTTTATTTCTCTTCCTGTCCTCTAAATTCAAACACCAGACTCAAAGACCAGCCAGATTTATAAATATCCAACCCCAAAATGCCCATAGAAAGAACATACAACTCAGTTAATATAAATACAAGATATACATTTAGATGGGGCAAATATAATCTACATTACTCTATTGCTCAATTATAAAATCTTTAGCTGCTCCAGGTCACGTGGGTCTGCTCCATCTTCCACCTCTTCTTCCTCTATCTTCTCCCTCCCTCCATCCTACACCTAGTTTTGTTTCTTAATTCTCTTCCTTTTATAAAATGTTCAGCTCTGCCTTTTCCTTCCACTGCCCAATCATAGGCTCTAGCCTTTATTTGACCAAGTAACATTTTACCTGACATCAACTGAGTACATGGTCTACTCCTCCTCTGGACATCCCTCTTGAGGGAGCAGAAAATACAGACAGCAATCTACAATTAGCTATATTATTTAAATTTAAGTGTGATTCAAAGTGTTAACATGAAAACAATATATGGACATTTGTTACCTGTTAAGAATATCGATATAATCTTTTAAATGTACTTTACATTTACACTGACTTCTGAAACCAGTGGACGCAAATCTATAGTTCTACAGGTATCAAAATTACAGACATTCCCTAAAGATTCTGTCTGTTTTATTACTCAAGGATTTCAAAGTGAAAAATTTAATGTGAAGCTTCTCGTTATCTGAATAGTTCCTCTAATTACGAAGAATTTCATTGAAATATACTGAGTTTGAAAGTGGTTAACAGTGGTATGTGAGTTTTCAAATTTGCAAATTTTTAGAAAAAGTTTTAAAGACACTTAAAAAATTAATTTCTTCAGTCCTTCTTAGAAGGGGGAACCAAATACTCACGGGAGGAAAGACAAAGTGTGGAGACTGAAGGAAAGGCCATTCAGAGACTGCCTCACCTGGGGATCCATCCCATATACAGTCACAAAACCCAGATACTATAGCTGATGCCTAAAAGCACTTGCTGACAGGGGCCTGGTATGGCTGTCCCCTGAGAGGTTCTGCTCAGAGGACTGAGCACTGGGATCCCAATGGAGGAGTTAGGGGAGGGACTGAAGGAGCTGAAGAGGTTTGTAAATCCATAGGGAGAACAACATCAACCAACCAGACCCCTCAGAACTCTCAGGCACTAAACCAACATCCAAAGTGTAGGGGAAGGCCAGGACAGGGAAGCAGAGGTGAGTAGGTGTATGGGGGAACACCCTCACAGAAGCAGGGGGAGGAGTGACTGGATAACAGGTTTCCAGAGAGGAAACTGGGAAGGAGTTTAACATTTGAAATGTAAATGAGTAAAATATCCAATAAGAAAATAATTTCTCTTTAAATAATATAAGTATTCAAACAAAAATTTTAATCTCTTTAGAAAAAAACTGAAAATAACTTTCTTGCTATGTTAAACACTCTTTTTCCCTTGACCATTGTTATACCTGCAGGAAGACATGTAGAAAATCTCATATAAATGTCATTTCACAATGTTGATAATCTAACATATTAATAAGAGCCATCTTCTATAAATGGTTGCTGAATGTATGTGACGCTTTGATTTATGTCTTAATTACTCACAGGAACATAGACTGCAGAGATTATTCTTGTACTAGAAGACTTTCTAACATCATATCAGACCACACACACACAAAAAAAGAATAAATAAAGTAAGATTACAGAATGTTAAATGCATAAATATTTTGGGGTATTATCTAATCATAGATCCCATGCCTTTCCCAGTGTTAATGAAGTTTGTTATATTAATGAACTTGAAATTGTCCTGTGTCATTGATTACAGTTCATAAATAATCTTGGCATCAGTAATAATACATACTGCTATTCATTTTCTAACAAAATAGAAACTCTAAATACTTACTAAAATAAAAAAATAGAAAATATCTTTGGCATATTTGACCTAGAAGCAGTCAACGTGAATAAACAGTAAATTAGGATGTGTGGCTAATGTGAACAGGTATTTCTTTGAGTGACCTAAACTCAGTTTAGTTTTGAGGAATGGTTTAATACTTTATTATCCGTTTCCTGGAAATCTACCAACATGAGGCATTGTACAGAGAATACTTAGGGTAGCAAATTATTAAAATTGAATATACTAATCACAAGAAACTAATATGCTTAGTGATTTGCATTTAAGATATCTTTTGAAATCATTAGCAGAATAACGTTTGGTAAGTAAGGATATATTTAAAATAAAGTATTTTAAAGTTGAGTCTTTCAGTGACCTTCCTTTATTTTAGTTTTGATTTTAAATGAAGGCTGGGACTAGTAATATCATCCTGTATGCACAGGCAGCATCAGTACCTATCATCCCTCAGGTAAAACTGACAAGTGAAAAGGCAAGCGAACAAAGGACACGTTTCCATTGGAATCCGACTCGTTTTCTCATACTGTTTCATTCAAAGCTTGACAAATTATGTTTAAGATTTTATTGCTATTTACACTGAAATATTTGTGTAATTTGTCACTAAAATGACTATTAATGGTATTAGGAAAATTAAAGATAAATGCTGGGCAATTGAGGATGAATCTGAGGTAAAAGGTAAGTAATGAGATTGCAAAGAGATAGACATCTAAGAAAGATGAAATCAAAATACAGAGCTATTAATTGGATTGATTTAATCTATGAGGATGGGTGCTTGGAAAGCAAAGATCTATTTAACCTTAGGTTTATTCAGGATGAACATTGACACTGTGAATCAGAATCTTTTAACTTATTTGCTTAGGATATATGAGTGAGCCCCAAATTCATTGTATATGAGAAAAATAACTCACTATTATTGTATAAAGGAAAATGTTAAACTTATGTGAATAAATTTAGCTATTTTACTATGATTTAGTGTACTGTTAAGTATTTTTACACTTACTTACTCGTGTGTGTGTCTGTGTGTGTGTGTGTGTTCTTATAACTGTATGACATGGCACTCAAATGGAAATCAAAGGATGCCTTGTGGGAGCTACTTCTCTTTCTACACTTTGGGTTTAGAGAATCAAATTCAAGTCCTCAGGGTTGGCAACAGCATGCTTGCTCACTAATAATTTTCGTGGGTTAAAATAACGAACTGTATATAGAACATTTCACCCATTTTCACACATGGATATATTTCAGGTAATTCTAATGCATCATGGTTTGAAGAACAGTTTACAGAATAAATCCCAAACAACATAAAAAATAATAAGAGAAGATACTAGAGATGGGATTGAGAATCCAACTGTGATATAGGCCACTGACATTGAAATGCACAAAGTGATAGAAACACAACTTGTTTGCTGATCAATAAATTGGAATTTTAATCCATAGTTATGCCACTGTGTAACTTTAAGGCTTTGAATTGGGTAATTTGCCTCCTTGGTGCATTCTGTTCTTCAGATGTAGGACTTTGTGAATGTTAATCCTCATTCTTCACAACCACAAATTAGCAGTATAGCTGGGACTGTGCCATTCTCCTATATATGCTCTGGGGCATGAAGATCCCCCAGGCTGGAAGAATATTTCAGTAGTTAAATCTGAATTAGCCAAGGAGGAAGCATGAAGAACTTAAATAATAACATTTTTAATACTCAGAAAGTTTAGATTAGCAAACTGCTTTTGATAGCACAGGTAGAAGTCTAAATAAAGAAAGGAGGAAAAGAAAGGGTTATAGACTGTAATTTAAATAATAGCGGAAGGGTCTGGGAGGGAGAGGAATGACAGAGTAGGTAGAGAGAGCACAAAGCATAATGATACATAATAATGTCACAATAAAATATGCTACTTTGCATGCTAACTATAAGTAAAATCAATATGAATAATAGAAAATATGGCTTAGATCTCTGGGAAAATAGCACCAACTAGATAATTCAAGATGAAATTGCCAATATATAATGCTCTGAGTCCATTCACTAAACCACTTTCCTTTTCCAGGAGCTGAATGGTTATTTATCCCACGAGGGACCTGGGTAAATTTAGTCTCCTTTTTTTAAATGTCTGTTTCTGAAGACAAATTGGATTGATGAACCAAGTCACGAACAGATGTCAGTTTATTTTTTGTGTTAGATTCCTTTGATAGTAACTTTTATTAGCTGTACAAAGCTGAGTACACATAGTCTGTTGCTTGTTTAAGATAACTGTTTTCAAATATACTGCAATTTAGGCCATGTTGTATTATTCCATTCCAGAAGAAAAAAAATTATATGTTGAATTGATATATTTTAAAATTCAGATAAAGAATTTTCACTGGAGGTACAAAATTACAGGTACTTGTTTTTGGTTTTTTGTTTTTTGTTGTTTTTTGGTTTTTGTTTTTTTGGTTTTTTTTTTTTTTTTTTTTTTTTGCTAATTTTAAGACATGATAATGTTTAAAAGTAAATATGCCCAAGTATATTTGATTCACAATTTATTTCAGCAATGTTTTCAAACAATTGTTTGCTGTTTGTTTATCAACTTCCATGTCAATTCCAAATGCAGCTCAAGACAAGGATCTTTAAATTTATGTTAAACTACTGTAGTAATGTATAAAATTAAGAACAAGACAACAATCAGACCAAATGATGGCTTATTTGATATTAGAATAATTGAGAGAGTAAGGTCAAAAAGTTATTTGGAGAAAATACACATTTGTTTATATAAACATGGATATCTTCTGTCTCAAACAGAAATATGAAATGTCCTAGAAAGACTCTATGTCAATGTTCTTCTCTTGAAATACTGAAAAAAGACATGTCTTCATCCCAATGCTTTTTTACAGTGTGCTGATCCTTTAATTGCCTACAACAGTGCTGGATTTCCAGAGACAGAGACAGAGACACAGAGAGAGTCAAAGCCACTATTTAAAATAAATCTGTGTCTAGCCCAATTATCCTTCTTCATTTTGGATCTTCTTTTGTGGTTAAAAGGAACTTCTTCAAAAAATCTTTAGTTGGCTAGCTATTGTATATTTAATAAAAGAGGCAACTTTATTAAACTTATGGTTTTCATGAGATGTCAATTATTGCTTGTTTATAAATGTCAAATTTATTATATATTAATGTTTAATATATATTTAGATTTCTATAAATCTTACAGTATACAATATATAGATATTTTCCATATATAAATTCAATATTTATTTCTGGTCTTAACATGTTTTCTATTTATGTGTGATCTGGTTTTGTTTTTCACATGGAGATCTTACAATTTTGGTAGGAATAATATATTGATGAAGGTATGCCGTATCTCACTGATAACTTCTCAATTCATATTCCTATAGATCAAACCTACCCACTAGATCACCAACTTTGACTCTATCACTTCTCACTGTAATTTCCAATCTGTGATTAGAAATGTCATCGTGCATTCACAATAATTGTTTGATATTATTAACATTTCACCATCTTGCTGACGTCAGACAGCAGAGCCTTTTGCATTCTATCAGGAGAGTAATAATGACTGAAATTTTGCATTTAAATCAATGAAAAATTACTATGTAAATAATATTCAGGACTAAGAAAATAGAGATTTGAGGAAATAATATAATTTCATGAAAATGTTTTTTGTCTAAAATATAAAGGATAAAAGCATGCAGAACAAGAAAATATCACTTAAAAACAATGTAACAATGTAAAAAATATCAAGCATTATAATATCTCAAACACTGCTAATCCTCACCCTATTTTCACATATACATGATAATTTCTCACTTCAATTAGGAGAAAACTAAAACGTAATAGAAGAAAAAATTTTCCAAAATAAGAGTGTGTGATGTGTGATTATTCACTGGAAAGAGATGCTTTTTATAGCTTTGGTGTGACATTAGGTGGGGAAGATGAAATTATAAACACTTGACAAAGCAGGTGATATTGTAAATGAATCTTAAAACAAAGAGAATATATATATACATACTTTATTGTACAGCTAATATTACAGTTTAAACAACTTAGGCACTTTTAACATCAGGCATTAAAATGAATATGACCTATTTCTTGAGTGCTGTGGCTAACATTAGGGATATGGGAATCAAAGCCCCAATCACAGTGGGCCTCCTACTTTCCACCATAATGGGAAACTCTATTGCATTCCTTTGAGACACTGGCCTAGATAGTTATGTGTTGACCACTGTGTAAAGATGATGATTCTTCTCTGGGGTTTTTTAAATTTCTAATATACAGAGGACAATATTAAGTAACATATGCCAATAACAGTTACTTTTTTATTAGATATTTTCTTTATTACATTTCAAATGTTATCCCCTTTCCTAGTTTCATCTCTGAAAATCCCCTATCCTCTCCCATCTCCCGCTGCTCCCCAACCCACTTCCTGACCCAGCATTCCCCTATACTGGGGCATAGAACCTTCACAGGACCAAGGGCCTCTCCTCCCATTGATGACCGACTAGGCCATCTTCAGCTACATATGCAGCTGGAGGCATGGGTCTCCATGTGTTTTCTTTGGTTGGTGGTTTAGTCCCAGGGACTCGGGGGGTACTGGTTAGTTCACATTGTTGTTCCTCCTATGGGGCTGCAAACTCCTTCAACTCCTTGGGTACTTTCTCTAGCTTCTTCATTGGGGACCCTGTGCAACATTAAACAACATATGCCAATAACAGAGTTGTTAATATGTGTTTTCTTTAAAAATAAATTATTTTGTAACTACAACTGCTTTTAAAGGATATATGACATAATAAAACATTTCATGATTTTCTTTTTAGAAGTGCTAAAATAATAAATAATATTCAACATGTAGGTTTTATTGTTTATGGAGTTACAAGCTGGAAATTTAGCATTTCTGAATTTTTTGAACTGTATGTCAAATATTTGTGATTCTAAAATCAATCATTATGCTTTCTTTTTCTCATACTGTGTTTGATATCTCACATAGTTAAATTTAGAAGTACCTATTCACAGGGTCATTTTCATCAGTACCACTAACATTTCCTCATGGTTTCTTTTATGATTTTTCTTATTTTAGAAAAACAATTTAAAGGCATTATAGCTAGAAGAAGAGAATTTTCATATTCTAGCATGGTTCATTAAATAACTAACTTTTCAGCTTTATGCATAAAACAAAAGGGTATTGAAATAACTTAATTGTATAGACTAAAATTTTGTACTATATAGATACCATTGAGCCAGATATTATAAAAAGAGATAACACACACACAAACACACACACACACACACACACACACACACACTAACTCACATGAGTCTTTTACAATGACGACACCTATTATTTATTTATTTTTGTAATTTTAAACCAAAATAGTATTAAAGATATTTATTTAATCATTACAACAACTAAAGTTTCCAAAATATTGGATTTCATCCTACTTACAGAAGAATAAAGGGTTGAAGAAAAAGTGGATGGTAAAGCTTGCAGCCTGGTACTGCTTCATCTCTGAGCTAGACTACAGCTCCATGATGCATGCTTAATTTCCTTTAAATATTACTCTTCATTGATGTGCTTCTATACTCTAACTCACGAAGCTGTTAATGAGATTTAGAGGCATATTTCAAAGCAAATTTACAGTCTTTATACCTGATGATGTTATTCGGATTTACTTTGCTGCTGAATGTGCAACAGGAACACACTATTTGATATCCAGTATAAGTGTCACTTAGACATCTGTTATTTTGAAACCAGTAATAACAAATGAATTTTATATGAGTTTTGGCTTGGGAAATGTCCATGCAATGGTATATTTTCCTTTGTAACCATGTGTCTTCTTATTCGTTTTAGAATGAAAGAAAAATTAAACATCAAATAAATAACTTGATGTGATCTGTACATAATACTAAATTTTCATGGTATACTCAACAAAGAGATATTATGGCCTTTCAAGAAATCAAAAGAAATTAAATGTTCCATATATATTACTTAAGTGTTAGGTACATATATAATTAAAACACTTCTTCTATTCATCGAATTGACTAGTCATGAAAAATAAATCCATCATCTAGTTTTGTATTTTTAAGTTAAAAATGTATTTACTTCATCCAGCCTAGAACATCATAGCCTAGCAACACAGACCTCAACATAAAACCAGATTCAATGAATCTAATAGAAGAGAAAGTGGTAAAGAGCCTTCAACTCATTGGCACAGGGGGAAATTTCCATCATCCAGTTTTAATGGAACTATAATTGAGTATTAACATTCTTTGTGATTTTTACTTGATGTTAGAAAGTATTGATTATGATTCTATTAATAATATATTCTTCTTCAATCCTTAAATGTTAAATAAATAATCTTGCTCAAAATAGTCATGTTAATTTAGTGTAGTAAGATTTATCTAAATAGCAAAACATCAGGAAGAATATAAATGCTAAAAATGATGCATACTTAAATGTTCTTAGTATATTTTACATGTACTATTCTATATATTAATAATAATGGTTTAAAATGTAACACAGTGAGAATTTGCCAAAATACATTAAAGAAAACTAATTGGAAATATGAATTTAGTGTAGCTAGTTCTCAATGAAATATTGACTGATGAGTTACACAGAGTAGGCTACAGGCCTACCTTAGTCTCTAAGACCTTATTATTTATGGCTTTAAATTATGGGTCACTTGTATTTGCTAGGTTATGTGCATACATTTTCTGTACTGTGTATACATGGTTTTAAATAATCAACAAAACAGTGTTTGTTAGTTTAAATCAAACCCAAGTAATAAAAAAAAAAAACTGCAAAAATGGCTTCTGGATATTTAGAGGCAGTTCTATGATAATGCGATCTTTATAGTTGTCAATATTTGTCTTGGTTGGGGCAGCTAGTATTTACAAAAAAAAAAAAGTCAGACATTTTACTAGCAAATCCTTTCCTTTCACCATTTTATAAATAAATGCTGTATATTGTGGTTTTTCTCTCCACCCTATTTCTCTTTACCTCTATCAGCCTGGATTCTCTTCACCACAGATGTTTGCACTTTATTTATTATTGTTTTCAGTATTTCATAGATTTTATCTCAGACTGTTTATCCCTGACTTTGGAACTGAGAGCTTGGTGGGCACACTAATGGGTGTTTAAATACATATTATGGCTCATTGGTTTCCAGAAGCTATTGGTTGCCAATAAATCAACAACAAATGGTAAATTCCCATAAATCACTTTTCCCTCTATACTTTAGTGTTTGTTAGATCTAATTTCTGTGAGGCCAGGAGCAATATTCACGGGTACTATGAGTTCATGGTTTTCATGCACATGGTGTTTTAAGGAAGAGGTATTTCACCACGTCCAGGGGCCATTTCTGAAATTCTTTCTGGCACCTTTGCCACAGAATTTCCCAAGACTAAGTTTGTGAAATAAAGGTCTTGTCTTGGGATGAGCCTTCAGTTGTCCTTTATTCTAAGCATTTTGTACAGATGTGTATCTTTGCATTTCCCTCTCTTTACTACAAGGACTTCTCTGTTTACTGCTATGGGCTTCTCTGTTTAACACTGAGGTCAGTTTTTGTATCTGTGTATGAACATATATTTAGGAGGCATTAGATGCTGTGTCCTTTCATATAATCACCATCTTTGGTTTCCCCACAAGTCATAATATTTGTTCAGTTATAGCTTTGGGACCAGGCTTACAGTACTAGCCATGGACTATCTCAGAGAGCAAGTCCTAATTTCGTTTAGAAAATGTATTGTTATACCAATTACAATCACAGGATCATTAAACCAATCTTGTTCAGGAAATTGGTTTAATATTTAATAGACTTTACAGATGGATTAGAAATTTGATCTCATTAATTTAGGCAGAATTCATAATATTATCTACCATCTCTGTGTGTGTGTGTGTTTGAGAGAGAGAGAGAGAGAGAGAGAGAGAGAGAGAGAGAGAGAGAGAGAGAGCAAGCAAAGGATGAAATATTTCAGCCTAAGTTCTGCCTAAGTTAATCATCTTTTCTACATCTAACATCTTATATGTATATAACAATATGGTCTTTGTAAAACATTTTTATCCTAAAACAAAAGGATATACCTTCTTCTCAGCACCACATGGTACCTCTTCCTATATTGACCATATAATTGGTCACAAAACAGGCCTCCTCGGATACAAAAATATTGAAATTATCCCATGCATCCTATCTGATCACCACAGACTAAGACTGATCTTCAATAATAGCATAAATAATAGAAAGCCAACATTCATGTGGAAACTGAACAACACTCTACTCAATGTTTCCTTGGTCAAGGATGAAATAAAGAAAAAAAATTAAAGACATTTTAGAGTTTGATGAAAATGAAGCCACAACATACCAAAACTTATGGGACACAATGAAGGCAGTCCTAAGAGGGAAACTCATAACCCTGAGTGCCTCCAAAAAGAAACTAGAGAGAGCATATATACTAGCAGCCGGACAGCACACCTAGAAGCTCTAGAACTAAAGGAAGGAAATTCACCCAAGAGGAGTAGACAGCAGGAAATAATCAAGCTCAGGGCTGAAATCAACCAAGTGGAAACCAAAAGAACTATTCAAAGTAAATTCTCATAGGAAACAAGGAAGAATGACAAGCATTTGTTTTCTCTGTGGACCTCTGGGGACTCTGTCACCAATATCATTTATGAATGTGTTTCGTTCATGCTTTGAACCTGTTATTTAGTGACTCATTGCTTTGAGGAAAAATGTGGTAGTGTATATTACTTAAAGTATCTTCATCTTTCAAATTTAGATTTTCAGTAGTAGATTACTAAGTAATTTTCTTGTAACTCCTTACTTTTACTTTACCATTCTATCCATTTTCATGTCTGTAATCTTCCATTATCCCCACTTGTTTAAAGCTTTCCACAAAAAATACCCACCATCATGTAACCCTTACAAAAGTGCCTCCCTTGCTTAAGACAAACTTACTGTTTTGTGTGTGTGTGCATGAGTGTGTGTGTGTGTGTGTGTGTGTGTTCCCTAGGAACTCCAGTGTAATCATACACACAAAATCTTAGGGGATAATATCAATGTATGATAATAATGCATGATGTTTATCTTTTAAGACCTGGGTAAACTCACTAAGTGTGTGTGTGTGTGTGTGTGTGTGTGTGTGTGTGTGTGTGTGTGTTGTTACCCTGGACAGAACAGATGTCATTAAAAAGATCGTAAAAACTAATATCATAAAGGATGATGAAAAAGCCATTGAGCAGTATTGGTGAGAGTATGAACTAGTTTAGCTACTTTGGGAAACAAACTTAGAGATTTCTCAAAAAAATAAAATAAAAAGTGATCCACTGAATGACCCAGTCATTTAACTTCCAGCATACACTCAAAGGAATCTAGGTTCTATGCCAGAAACTTGGCACATCTATATTCATTGCAGCTCTACTGATTTTAGGTAGAAAACATCAGCTTAGGTGTTCATAAACTGATGAATGGATCAATAAACATGTTTTCATTAAACATGATCATGTATCTATCAATCCCCAAATATCTACATCAAATATATCCTACATTATAATCATTTGTTTTTTGGGCAATTAATTTATGAATCATTTACATGGCTGAAAGGAATGTAGCAGGATAAAGACCTGAGCCTTTGTGTAAAGACTGAATCCAACTGAAGCAGGAAATCAGTGCACATTTTTTTTCCAGAGAAATAACTAAAGTAGTTTTTAAGAAGATGTAATACTGATAACTGAATGTTCTGTGAATAAGGCTTCTATATGTAATAAGCATATTTTTGTATATATATGTGTGTGTGTGTATATATATATATATACATTCACAAATTAAAAGATGTCCAAATTTAAGTATACAAAAATAAAATTTCATTCTGAAACAGCTGTAACTAATAGTTACAATGGAACTATTGCTTAGTTATTATGCAACAGGATCCTGGGTAATTAAGACAGAGACCAAATATCCTGGAAAGCTCAGGCTGCTCCATTCTTTTATGAAGAAAACTGTGAAGCTTATGTGCACACTACATTCTGATCCACAGAGGTTGCATGCTCAATGTATGAAATGTTCTTGAATAACAATTTGTCCTTTTTACATTGCATCTACATAATGACATGTTCTTGTTACTTAGTAGTTCTTTATTACATCCTTCCCATGGAGCAATTCCTTTCAGGAAATAAAAATTTTAACTTGAAGTTTTAATGAGTTACACAGGTCTGGTTAAAACTCCATGTCACTCATATTTGGATTTGGTTTTAAATGAAAATTTCCTCCCCAAATAGTGCTATTTTCACAACTTTTTAAAAAAATATTAATGATTGATGGCAACAGGAGATAAGCTTTTAGGCGTTCTAAATTAAGTAAGCCTATTAGTTTGGCATATTATCAAGTGATCATGTCCTGTCACATTTGTATGTACCAAAAAAATAAAATCCCGTAAGGAGTTTGGTGTTTGATATAAGATTTATGGTTTTGTTTTTTTTGTTGTTGTTTTGTTTTGTTTTGTTTTGGCTTTGTTTGGTTTTGGTATTTTTTTTTAACTTATCCATTAAATATACAAAATTTGACTTAAAAGAAATGGAAATGGGCAGCTCCAGGAAATACCTCTAATTGGATATCTTCAAAGTTTTACTCCATCCTTCAAAAACTGCTAAATAAAAATCAACAAGTACAGAGGCATGAGAATTAAGATGAAAAGTAAACAGAAAAATCCATGGTACAAAATGCAAGAAATGCAGTCATCTTCCTTCCTAGCAAAAATGTATTTATACACTTGTCACCCACATAGTCTAAGTCCAGATCGTCATATCAACACAAGTGTGCGACTTTTATTTTCATATTGATTGAGGAAGCTATTAACATGAAAGGTCTGTGTAGGAGAAACCTCAAATATCTCTGAGACATGTGAGAGCTGAAAGATTTTTTTTTTTTTTTGGTTTTTCGAGACAAGGTTTCTCTTTATAGCTCTGGCTGTCCTGGAGCTCACTTTGTAGACCAGGCTGGCCTCGAACTCAGAAATCTGCCTGCCTCTGCCTCCTGAGTGCTGGGATTAAAGGCGGGCGCCACCACACCCGGCGAGCTGAAAGATTTTTACCCAGATTAATTCTGCATCTTTCTTCATAGATATCAGCTACAGTAACAGTAAAATCCTTGGTTCCATTTTCTATGATTTTTCCCTATAGCAACAATTACATAGCAGTATTGAGATGCCTTTTTAGAAGCATTACTAAAATAAGGTGTATGAGGAGGTCAAGGAACACACTACATATTATCTTAGTGTTTTCATCTTTGAGTGTTTGTGAGAAATGATTGGCATTTATGAAGGTATAGTATGTGAACTCTAAAAAAAATATGTTTTCAAGTTATTGAGAATAAATTTAATATTAAATATTGTATTTACAAGGTACTTGAAGGATTTTGCGATATCTTAAACAGGGACTTTAGTTGCCTACCAAAAAAAATTTTAGCACACTTCCTGCTCAAATTATATTTTTAGATCTTTAGGGCATTTAAAACCTTATTATTTTTTCCAATGAATTACTTTACTACTTGAGTGTTTAGGTACTAGTTTAGAAAACTGCACCTTAAATAAATATGTTTGTATGTTTATAATCTTTTATACCATGAGTGTTTTGTCTCAAGAAAATCTACAGTAGATGAATTATCTAAGAATAACTTATGATAGGTTCTTCTCATATATAAAAGCCTTCCTACATACACTCTGATTGGTGAAAACTCTAAGAAAGTGCAACTATCTAACCCACACAGGTCTGGTTATTATAATACACACTATTTAAAGAAACTGTATCAGATGTTTCTGGGGACATCATGCTAATGATAATTTAAACTTTCCAGATATAGTATTAACTCAGTTAGCATTAATTTTCTATGGTATTTAATGCTTTGTTGTTAGTAAGTAATCTAAAAGAAATAGGATATATTATACTGTAATTCTAGAATATTATTTTTGAAAGCTTTGTACATAAAGCTTTTGTACATAATCTTTTGTGTTCTTTCTGCCACATGAACAAAATGTTCCTATATGTTATATATAAAACAATAAGACTAGAATATTGAGAAAAAAATTAAAAAACAGGGAGAAAACTTGGAACATAAAGAGGTATAGAGGGAAGGGCTATCTCTTTTGTTGTTGTTATCATTGTTGTTGTTGTTGTTGTTGTTGCTGTTGTTGTTTGACTCTTTCTGTATTCTTAAGCTGGTACTTTGGACACTGGTAGTATAGAATAACCACTAGAAAAGGCAGGAATTAGAAGATGTAAGATGTGTTCTTTTGAACCAACGACCCAGAACAGATTTGCTAGCAACTCAGAAAATACATAAAATGAATCTATCAAGTGTAAGGAATCTGGTTGACTTTAAATTTTTACTTAAAAAAACAGAATAGAAAGATATGGCATCACTACCTGAGTAGAAAAAGTGAGGAAGGAATGCCTTCATAACTGTCAGAATTAAAGGAGGCAGATATGTCTTCTCTTCAATGTGATATCTAAGAAGCACCAATAGACGGGGTTATAAATTAGTTGACAAAAGAAAGTGTCTGCTGAGCAAGTGTGAGGACTTGACCTGAATCCCTGATCCCACATGAAAAGGCTGTGGAACTGCTTACAAATAAAAACTCTCCATTTAGGGTAAGATGAAGCAGGCTGACCTTGGGTCTCAATGGTGAGCTATCCTAGCTCTCTTGCTGGCGTTCTTGCTGACTTTTGGGCCATGAAAAGAGTCCTGTCTAAAAAGGAGTGGATGGTATCCAGAAATAGCTCCTCAATTTGGATTTTGGCCTCTATATACATTCATCCACCCATACAGATATATCCACTAGTATGCGCCCATAAAGCCACACCAACACACACACACACACACACACACACACACACAAACACACACACACACACAAACACACAAGAACACACTCACACTGACTTCATGGGAAACCAACATGTTTAGAAATAGCATTTTTGTGGTTTCTATGTACATTACCTTGAGGTACCAATATTTGATCCACACAACAGTAACACATTAGCGATTCTTTTCAATTCTAGATGTTTCTAAAGGAAGTCTAGTGGAGTCTGATTCTTTATCATTACCCAGCACTAACAGACCTTAATGTTTATATTTGAAATATATAGAGGCGTTTATAAATGAGTTTCTTGTAACATAAATTATAACATGACATGTAAAGAACATTTTAGTGACTTACAACTGCTCCTGCTTTTCATAACGTATGCTGTATTATTTTGAATGAAGTACCTAGAAATCAGACCATGTGTATCCATGAGATACTCAAAATATAAGGCAATTGGACAATTGTGCTGGGAGACAGATCAATTGGTAAAATGCCTACTATGCAATATAAGGATAAGTGTTGGTATACCTAGAACCCATGCAAAAAGCGAGGCACAGCCGTTGTATCTGTGATGATCATGATCCTCCAGGAGAAGCAAAGTAAAGAGTCCGTGGACTTTCATGGACCACTACCCAGATATACATAATGGTGAACAGCAATCCTGCCACAGCAACATGGGAAAGTTGAGAATAAACACCTAATGCTGTTCTCTGACATTCACATACCTTCCTATGCACATACAGGTTTATTCTCACACCCATACCCCACACAATTTTAAAAGTGTAGTTTCAAGATGAACTCACAAATCCTATGATTGAAATTTCATACTCTGTTGAATTAAAATCCATTCCTCTGCCTTTAGTTTCATAATGTCAATTTGAACTCATAGACAATATATTTTGTGTTTTGCAATATTTTCTAGTGTTCTACAGTCTTTAAGTATCTAGTATTATATTTGGAGACAAAAATATACTTCAGTATCTAAGGATATTGTATAGGATACTGTGGAAATGCTTCTATGTTAGAAGCACACTGTTGAGGCCTTATGGAACACCAACCTTAGAAATGAGAGAATTCACGAAGAAGTGTCACTGCAGAATACCGACAAATTGTTGGTATTATTTTTAATTCCACACATATCTGAGGCTGAGGGCATGCTTATCCCAGAGGGTTTCATGGTCTGACTTCACAACCTGTTATATGATTTTATCACTCCTTTTATTTCTTTGCATACCAATTCCTTCAGAGCCCTGCTTGCCATGATTACAGCTCAAATATTTTTATGTGCTCTGTGCTTTTGGAGAAGCGAAATAAAGTCCACTGCAGAGACCATAACCATGTTCACTTGAGGACAAAACAGAATTCTTTCATCCAGAGACAAGAATGATGATAAAATTAATGACCAATAAAAATCTTAATGCAGTTCTGAAAAGATAAGTAGAATGTTTTCGTACTTTTTTTTTTCATTTTTATTAGATACTTTCTTTATTTACATTTCAAATGTTTTCCCCTTTCCTAGTTTACCCTCTGAAAATCCCTATCTCCTCCCTCTCCCTGCTCCCCAACCCACCTACTCCTATTTCCTGGTCCTGGCATTCCCCTATACTGGGGCATAGACCCTTCACAGGACCAAGGGTCTCTCCTCCTATTGATAACCCACTAGGTCATCCTCTGCTACTTATGCAGCTAGTGCCACCAATCCCACTATGTGTTTTCTTTGATTGGTGGTTTAATCCCAGGGAGCTCTGGGGATTTTGGTTAGTACCTATCATTTTTCTTCCTATGGGGCTGCAAACCCCTTCAGCTAGAATGCTTTCTAAAATCATAAAATGGTTCACAATAAAGATTGAGAGTTGGATTACAGCACTGAGTATTCATTCACTGTAAGAAAGTGCCCTCAGAGAGAGAGAGGCTTCATATACACCAGAGTAGCAAACCTTCATGTGTACAAGAGCACCCATTGTTAGACCTAATGTCTAGAGGCTAAGTGTTAGCGATCAGTTCTAATGCTTTGATTTAATCGGGAATCTGCACGTCCAAATACTCAAGGTCTTTGTCCACCACTGGTTTTTCATCGAACAAAAAAAAAATGCTAGAGGCTAATGGCTGGGCAAAGGGAGATGAGGCAGGACCCTTAGACCGCTGTGGTCTAGGAACTGGGAAAAGGGAGACAGAGAATATCCATGACTCTCGAGGACGGATAGGGTGCAGGAGCTACAGGAGAAAAAGCCAGCCAGCCAGAATGATGTGAGAATTCAGGTGAGTAGCCACTCCAATAGAGCATGGTGTAGCAGGGGAAGATTTAGTAGTGCCCAGCCTTTGAAGTAGCCAAGGCATTTTAAAATTACCTGGTGTCTCTCTGTGTGTCTCTGTCTCTGTCTCTGTCTCTGTCTCTGTCTCTCTCTCTCTCTCTCTCTCTCTCTCTCTCTGTGTGTGTGTGTGTGTGTGTGTGTGTGTGTGTGTGTGTGTGTGGGTGGGTGTGGGTGTGTTTGTGTGTGTGTGTATGTGAGTGTGTGTCTTCCATTTGTTAGTCCAGATAGGTTCTGGATAGGTTTCTGCATGGAGCAGAAACTCCTGCCAGGAGCCAAAGGGATAGAACAAAAATTCAGGACTACAATTGAGACACTGGCAAGTGGTATCAGTCTCATCTAGTTATTTAGATCAGACTTACATTCCTGGAATGTAAAACTGCATTAATTCTTTACTAAACAGTCCACCAAAACAACAATTAAAATCTTGTCTTCTCTTTCTTCTCCAAATATTATCAGTTTTTTTTTTCCGCATAGAAATTTTATGTAAGTGTACTGGCTATTTTTGTGTCAACTTGACACAGCTGGAGTTATCACAGAGAAAGGAGCTTCAGTTGAGGAAATGCCTCCATGAGATCCAACTGTAAGGCATTTTCTCAATTAGTGATCAAGGGGGAAAGGCCCCTTGTAGGTGGGACCATCCCTGGACTGGTAGTCTTGGGTTCTATAAGAGAGTAGGCTGAGCAAGCCAGGGGAGGCAAGCCAGTAAAGAACGTCCCTCCATGGCCTCTGCATCAGCTCCTGCTCCCTGACCTGCTTGAGTTCCAGTCCTGACTTCCTTTGGTGATGAACAGCAGCATGGAAGTGTAAGCCGAATAAACCCTTTCCTCCCCAACTTGCTTCTTGGTCATGATGTTTGTGCAGGAATAGAAACCCTGACTAAGACAAATTGGTACCAGCAGAGTGGGGTATTTCTGTGACAACCTGACCATGTTTTGGGGAGGACTGTGGAAGGACTTTGGAACTTTGGGCTTGAAGATCCATTCGTTGTTAAGAGCTCTGTCAGATGTTGTGTAGGAGCTTGGAAGATAATGAGAACAGTGCAGAAGATGGAGGTCTGTCTGGTTTGTGAAATTTCAGAGGGAAAATTAAAGACTCTTTTCAGGGCCATTGCTGTTTTGATTATGAAGATTTTGTAGTTCTGGTTAGCTGGGGCTGAAGAATCAGCTGTGATTAACAAGATACCAGAACTACCAAAGCAAAAACTTTGCATTACTGGGACTATTGATGCTGGTTAGCTGGAGCTAAGAAATTAGCGGTGATTAAGAAGAGACCAGCATCGTTGAGGTGACATCTTCTGGGAAGTGTTTTCTGAAAGCACAAAGAGGCTGTGTTCCAGAGATAGGCAAGGTTGTACTCCTTCTGCAGTGGAACTTGGTAATGTGTAAGGGTCACCCAGGTGGTACTGGTTTTGAAGGCATGAAGGGGTCACACAGCAGCTCAGGCTCGGCACTGTGAGAGGCCATGGAAGGCCATTGGTGAAGGTGCAGCCCCAGTTGTAATTGAAGGCCCAGGACTGAAGGGGTCACGCAGTGTTTTGGAGATGCCAGTACCACGAGATGACCACCAAGAGCAGCAGCAGCAGTGGAGTACAGGCATCTGGAGCCCAGAGGACGATGTGTGTGCTACAAAGGGCATGGCTGGAGAAGTGACCCAAGCCCTTGGAGGAGCCCAGAAGATCGTGAGTTGGATCCCAGACGTTGGACGGTTGGAGATTGATTTTTGCTTTGATTGTGACTGTACCCTGATATTTTCCCTCTTGAAGGAAGAAACTGTTTTAGTGGAGCCCACAGTTAAGAGACTTTTAATTGTAAAAAGACTTTGGATTTTAAAAGAGATGGATATTTTAAAGAGATTGAACTTTTAAGAATATGTAAAGACTGTGGGACTTTTAAAGTTATTTAGATCTTGGGGATGAATAAGAATGTAAGGGTTGAGGCTTACTAGTGATGTGTTTGTGTGTCAAGTTGACAAGGGGTCAATTGTACTGGCTATTTTTGTGTCAACTTGACACAGCTGGAGTTATCACAGAGAAAGGAGCTTCAGTTGAGGAAATGCCTCCATGAGATCCAACTGTAAGGCATTTTCTCAATTAGTGATCAAGGGGGAAAGGCCCCTTGTAGGTGGGACCATCCCTGGACTGGTAGTCTTGGGTTCTATAAGAGAGTAGGCTGAGCAAGCCAGGGGAGGCAAGCCAGTAAAGAACGTCCCTCCATGGCCTCTGCATCAGCTCCTGCTCCCTGACCTGCTTGAGTTCCAGTCCTGACTTCCTTTGGTGATGAACAGCAGCATGGAAGTGTAAGCCGAATAAACCCTTTCCTCCCCAACTTGCTTCTTGGTCATGATGTTTGTGCAGGAATAGAAACCCTGACTAAGACAGTAAGTAAATTTAAAGAAGACAACAATTTGCTCTTATTTTTTATGTTATTTATTTGGAATTTCAAATAAGTAAATACTGAGATTTGGGGAAATTCGTTTCTGATTATCCTCTTTCATAATCACCTCTGATGCTGAACCTCTTCTTTTGTCAAACCATATGTTTATGTTTTCATTCAACCCACTGACCCCAGTGACCACATGCGGTGCAATGGTTTGGGACATATATTGGGTAGGTCTTGAAATAAGAAACTGCAGCTATTGTTACATCCATGAATGCAAAGTTTGCATCATATCCAGAAGTCACAGGGTCAGAATATTGACCAAGCTCTCACATTAATATTTTTCTCTTGTCTCTTTTCTAACATCACTTGTGCCTTTAAAAAGAGGTACATGCTATAGATGCAAGTTTAGGTCTGAGTGATTCCACAGTTGCTTACTCTCCATCCTTTGGAAAGTTGTAAGCCACTGTATAAGCTGCAAGACACTGCAAATGTACCATTTTTGCTGAAGTTTGACAGTACCATTTCCTATAGGTACAGAGAAAAATATATAGATGGAAGTTTGAGCTCAGCACTTTAATTTGAAAGTTATTTCCTTTAATTTATAAATTGGGTAATAAAATGCATTCTCTTTACAATGAATTTTAGTTTTCTGAACATTTATGCATTTTTTAGAGTTACAATACTAATGCTTATTTGAATTTTCCTTTTTTACTGGCCATTATCTTTATTTACATTTCAAATGTTATTCCCCTTCCAAGTTTTCCCTCCACAAACTCCCTTTTTTCTACTCCTCTGCCTCTATGAGGGTGCTCCCCCACCCTTCCACCCACTCTTTCCTCAGCTCCCTAGCATTCCCCTACCCTGGGTCATTGAGCTTCCAGAAGACCTAGGGGATCCTCTCCTAGTGATGCCAGATAAGGCAGTCCCTGCTACATATCCAGCTGGAAGCACAGAGTTTTCTTTTCTTTTCTTTTCTTTTCTTTTCTTTTCTTTTCTTTTCTTTTCTTTTCTTTCCTTTCCTTTCCTTTCCTTTCCTTTCCTTTCCTTTCCTTTCCTTTCCTTTCCTTTCCTTTCCTTTCCTTTCCTTTCCTTTCTTTTCTTTTCTTTTCTTTTTTTTCTTTTTTTCCCACTTTTTAAAATTAGGTATTCTTTTTTCCCACATTTTTTAATTAGGTATTCTTTTTTTCCACTTTTTAAAAATTAGGTATTTACTTCATTTACATTTCAAATGCTATTCCAAAAGTCCCCTATACTCCCCTCCACCCCCTCTGCCCCCCTCCCCTACCCACTCACTCCCACTTCTTGGCCCTGGCATTCCCCAAGACCAAGGAACCTCTCTTCCCAATGATGGCCAACTAGGCCATCTTCTGCTACATATGCAGCTAGATACACATGCTCTGGGGGTATTGGTTATCTTTTCACAAACAACAAATGCTGTATTTTAAGAGGGGTTTCAACTTTCCTCTAGGATTTCTGTCACAGGTTTTGATGTTTACATATCTGAAGTAATCAGACTTTTGTTGATTGTGGAGGCTCTTTAGGTAATTCATAAAACTTTGATTTTCCTTTTGCATATGTCTGGTCTTCCTTCACATGTATTAATGAATATAAAACATTCTAAGGAAATCAACAAGTCTCAGACCCCTGCCTGATGGGTCAAGGGCAAGTGCAACAGTCCTAATGTTTGTCCCTTCCCCTCTGCACTTTATTTCCTCAAGCACAACTCTACCTACAACCGTAGAGTCATGCTGATACTCCCTCAAAGAAAAAAAGAAAATAAATAAAAAGAGGCCTGAAACCATGAGAAACTACCAACACACACACACACACACACACACACACACACACACACCCCACAAACACACAATACCACCACAAACATCAAAATAACAGACATTAATCATTGGTCATTCATATCTCTCAGTGGTCTCAGTTCCCCACAAAAAGACACAGACTATATGAATGAATGCAGAAACAGGATCCATCATTCTGTTGCATAAAAGAAACATACTGCAGCAATAAAGATAGGCATTACCTCAGTGTAAAGGGCTAGAAAAAGGTTCTTGAAGTCAATGGACCCAAGAAAGAAGTTGGAGTAGCTTTGGTGTATATGGAGTGAGTGACTGATTATCAGAGGGTATGTGTTTTTTTTTTTCAAATTGTGTTGTGCTTAAATATGTCTAAAATATACCAGGTCTCATTCTCTCAGAGTTAAAACTAAGACTTCCTACATATGCAGCTAGAGATACTAGCTCTGGGGGTATTGGTTAGTTCATATTGTTGTTCCACCTATAGGGTTGCAAATCCCTTCAGCTCTTTGGGTGCTTTCTCTAGCTTCTCCATTGGGGGCCCTGTGTTCCATCTTATAGATGACTGTGAGCATCCACTTCTGTATTTGCCAGGCACTGGCATAGCCTCATATGAGACAGCTATAACAGGGTCCCTTTAGCAAAATCTTGCTGGCATATGCAATAGTGTCTGGGTTTGGTGGATGATTATGGGATGGAGCTCTAGCTGCATTTGTAGCAGAAGATGGCCTAGTCAGCCATCACTGGGAATAGAGGCCTCTTGGTATTGCAAACTTTATATGCCCCAGTACAGGGGAATGCCAGGGCCAAGAAGCAGGAGTGGGTGGGTAGGAGAGCAGGGTGGGGGGAGGGTTTAGGGAACTTTTGGGCTAGCATTTGAAATGTATATAAAGAAAATATCTAATTAAAAAAAAATAAGACTGGTTTCTTAGTCATGCTGGACCAAATTTGCTTCTTACCTTTCATGGCTTGATAATCTGCTAGACTGGTGTTTGCAAGACCCGCACAGGTAGATAATAAAGGAGCGTGGAAATCAATGACTTTGAACTGGGAAATATATTTGCTTTTCAAAATAGTGTAGTTCAATTTTGAAATAGAAAAAACTAGCTTAGATACTCTATAGTCCCTTGAGAGCATTGCTAAGACTATGCCTATCAGCAAGTGAACCTGATATACCCTCAATCTATGTTCAGGGTAATGTAGTGATGCAATTAAGGGGCATAAATATGGAAGCAGGGAGAGCTGATGCTAGTTTTTCTCTTCCTGGTTGATAATCTCCACTCATGCAGAGGCTCAGTATCTACCAAAAATGGAGACAATGGTATCGGAATGAGAACAACAGACACTTAAGTAGACTATGTAGATATCCATTTTTAGCCTTTCATAGAGCCATTATAGTACCATTTACATGCACACACATGCACACATACATGTCCACAAACAGATGTGCTTATGCAAACTCACACTTACACATGTGCATACACACATCACATACCCTGAAAGATCTATTTACTCTCTAATTTGTGAAATTATTTCTGATGTGTATAAAATATAACCTTCTCTATCAGATGATATTTTAAAAGGCCTTGTTTCTGTGCAGACAGCACACAATAATTATTAGTTACTACACTCATATTCTCAGATACCATAAAATGAAAGCTGGGAGGAAGGAGCCTTTCATTGAAACAAGTACTTTATTTCATTTACAGACTCTTTTTATTTGAATTTCATAATCTCACCACAATAAACTTCAAAGATTGGTCCACATAAGAAGAACGCTCAATGATTTCTATCTTAAAACCACCTCTTCTGATGTAAAACAAAATTATAATAAATTCAAACTGGTTATAAAACTACACCAAAAATGGATCTTGAAAAGATGCTAATGAGTATGATTTATGCTCACATCTTTACAGTAATTGCTCAGTGTGATGAGAGCTATCATATGAAAGCACAAACAATGCCTGCTAGAACTTTTAGCAATCAAGTAGCCAAAGTAAATAAGACATGTTGACTTATTCTTTTCTGTGGTTGAATTGTCTGTAAAACCAGCTTTGTCAGTAATTTGTTTTCTTATTTGGGATAAAATAATTTACCATCCCAGTCTCTCATTAGTTCCATCCACAGGTTCATATGCAGTTGAATCTGAATATGGTCTTTTCAAAAAGAAAGAAAAACGTATCTCCTGAAATGCTCCAGATTTTTTCAATAAAAGCCCCCCAAATCTCTGTAAATATCAAACATGAGCTACAAATCTCTCATGGTTACCAGTTCAGACAGTAGAATATCTCTGAATGTCACTGGGATGGTTGGTACTTGTCTACCATGGAGGGCTTTTATGTGAGCCTCATATTCTGTCAGTCCATCCCAAGGAAACATAGTAGGAGATGATTTAAAAGATATTTTGCTGGACTGGACATGGGATAGTGGTTGTTGACCATGGCATCATCAGGTGGGACAGAGTCATGTTGCTGCAATTCAGTTACAAGACCACATTTAAACGAATCATGTTTTTCCAATATAGCTGTTATTATGTACACGCTGATGCCATATACTTAAATAGCCTAAAGTCTTCATTATAGAAGTCACTGGTTACTTTTGCACATTTTCCTTAGTGACTTGAGTTAAGCTAATACTAACTAAGATGTCCTCACAACATGGACAAGTTGTGTTACCATAGCAGCAAATCAGTGATGCTGCAGAAAACAGAGGATTCTGCTATTGCTTCCTACCACAATATAGCAAAGTTAGCTTACGCTATGATTTTATTGCTTAGACTCAGGGTATTCAGCAATAAATGAACAAGTATCTGTTTTAATGCCTTGTTACTGGAAATGATTGCCACAAAATGAAGATCACTGTGAAATGAAGTACTAAATTATTTTAAACTAATGTGTAACTTTGATATACTTCTTTCTTTTTCTTGCTATATTTATATCTTCACCTCACCAATTATTTAAGTATCTACTCAAACTACATATGGGTGTTTGTAAAAGTCATGTTTATTTCCTCAGATTAATGGATGAGATGAGTGCCTACTCAAGCTATATGAATACAACACTTGGGATGAGCCATGGACAGTTATATATCTTTCCTAACCATCTATAGGCCGAAGTATGAAAGCTTGAGACTAGGATCTGTACAATCTAAACTTCAAAGCTGACCTATTCAATCTGGCTTCTCTTGGTTTCTGCCTAAATTGCTTGGCTTTACCACATACTACCTTTGACAATATGTACTAGTCTTCTGGATCCTTCTTATTATCTGGCTCCTTCTATCTTTACCTGAGTTGAGTTTGTTTCTGTAAGACAGTTCCAGTAAGACTGCCATCTATACCCACACTTTTCTCACTCTTTTCTTTTTATTGGTTTGTTTGGGTTTTTTTTTGTTGTTGTTGTTGTTTGTTTTTTTGTTTTTGTTTTTTCAAGACAGGGTTTCTCTGTATAGCCCTGGCTGTCCTGGAACTCACTTTGTAGACCAGGCTAGCCTCAAACTCAGAAATCCACCTGCCTCTGCCTCCCGAGTGCTGGGATTAAAGGTGTGTGCCACCACGCCCGGTTACTTTTCTCACTTTTGGTGCTCTTGAGTAGCCCCTCTTCCTTATGCTGTCCTCCTGTGAGTTGAGTGTATCCTGTCTCTGACCCATTCTTTCAAATATTTTGCTGATTCATTACTCTGATTCTTCCCTCAATTATACATCATTTTCAAATATGGCTGATTCCTTTTATAATATAACCATCATTTTCAAATATGGCTGATTCCTTTTATAATATAATGTCGTATTCATTGTTAGGGATTGAATATATGTCTGTATTCCAGTCAGATCATACTGTATTCCAGGGTGTGTCTAAATTCTGGCCAAATCTGTAATCCCTTGACAGAGCAGTCATGTTGCTGGATTAAATCCTCTACAGATCTTGGAAATGCTGCATCATAAAAAATAATATATTAAAGTATACATAATATTACTATATGATTTCTCACTTCTAACACTGACCTGCAAAACATCATAACCTATGTGTGTCATAGAGGCATATACACCTTAGCTATGAAAAGCAGCTATTTATTATTAGAGAATCATGGATCTGAGAGGTGATCTAAAACTATCACTTTACTTAAGCAGCACACTACATAACTTCATTTTAAATATATGTCCTTATATTCAAAGGAAAGTGAGGACTTCACTCCCGAACAAGGAAATATCTCTCTGCAACAGGAGACGGTTATAGAAATCTACAACTAATCAAAATTAAGAGTTGCAAAGTCCAGTCCCAATAGATACATCCAGAAATACTATTCCCATTCCTAAGGGTAAGGAAATATTATAGAAGATAGACAAAAAGATTGTAAAAGCTGGAGCAATATGGTATTTTATATAAATCTGTTTCTTCTAGTCATGTTAGAAGCTACAACCATAACATCTCACTAACATAGCTGCATAAACATAATGTGAACAAAGAACAAAACAATGGGCATGTCAAAGTTTATGGGAGAAATATCATAAAGCCTCAACCTTATACAAAGAAATACAGGCAACTAAGAAATGAAGAAGAGTACAGGAAATAGTCTTCCCTAGGGAAGAGCACAACAAATGGTTATCCAATAGCACATGGTTTGCCTCAAAAATATACATTAAAGTCATATTATTATATTTAGTTATATATATGTGTGTATATATATATATGCATATATGTATATATGTGCTTGTATGTGGACATATACAAGTATGATCATAACAGCAATCATCCTTAGACACTGGAACTTTTACTTGAACTACCTGCCAAAGTTAATGATTTTGCCAAAGAATTTGATTGCTTAGCCTACTATGTACTCAAACACTTTGTTTAACAGGATTTCAAAAGAACATTGTAAGAACCAGTATCATGCTCATGTGATCTACTTTAACAACCTAAGCTAATTTTAAGTTATGCACACTCCCATGCCCCTGACCTAAGAATAATGGAAAGCATATTTATCATTTACTGACAGCAGCCAATGCAGACAGTGAAAGCAAGTCCCTAAAAATCTCCAATAAATATTTAAAGAAACAATTTGTGAATATTGAATATTACCTTGGTTTTCTGTATCAGTTGACATCAGTTGATGCTAGTGGCTTAATTGCTACTAGACTCTGTTAAAGAATTCTGTAAAGTATCCAACTGCAAGAGGCAGAAAGAAAGTGGACAGAGGCAGCATAGCAGTAAAATTGCTATCAGCAACATAACACTCTTTCTTCAAAAAAAATCTCCAGAGACTGAAGGAAGAGCCATCCAGAGACTGCCCCACCTGCGGATCCATCCTGTAGACAGCAAACTGCAACACTGTTGCTTTTGCCAAGAGGTGCTTGCTGACAGGAACCTGGTGTGGCTCTTAGAAGTTTCTGCAAGCAGCTGACCAATGCAGATGTGGATGCTTGGAGCCTGCTATCAAACTGAGCTTGAGGACCCTGGTAGGAAGCTGGGGAAAGGACTAAATGAGCTGAGGGGAATTGCAACCCCATAGGAAGAACAATGTGAGCTGGCCAGATCACCAAGTGCTCATAGAGACTAGACCACCAGCCAAGCAATGTACAGGGATCCATGGCTCCAGATACATATGTAGCAGAGGATGGTCTTGTTTGACATCAAGGGGAGGGGAGGTCCTTAGTCCTATGGAGGTTGATGCCCCAGCACAGGGGAATGCTGGAGGAGTGGGGTTGGAGAATGTGGGTGGGTGAGGGAGCACTCTGATAGAGGCAAAGCAGAGGGCAAGAGGGTGCATATCCAATAGGGATGCTGTGGAGGGGTAACTGGGAAGTGGGGTATAATTTGAGATGTAAATGAACAGAATGATTAATAAAAAATGAAAAAGATCTAATCCCAGTTCTTCACAAACTATTCCACAAAATAGAAACAGAAGGTACTCTACCCAACTCATTCTATGAAGCCACAATTACTCTGATACCTAAACCACAAAAAGACCCAACAAAGATAGAGAACTTCAGACCAATTTCCCTTATGAATATCAATGCAAAAAAACTCAATAAAGTTCTCACTAACCAAATCCAGGAACACATCAAAACAATCATCCATCCTGACCAAGTAGGTTTCATCCCAGGGATGCAAGGATGGTTCAATATACAGAAATCCATCAACGTAATCCAGTATATAATCAAACTCAAAAACAAAAACCACATGATCATCTCGTTAGATGCAGAGAAAGCATTTGACAAAATCCAATACCCATTCATGATAAACGTCTTGGAAAGATAAGGAATTCAAGGCCCATACCTAACCATGATAAAAGCAATCTACAGCAAACCAGTAGCCAACATCAAAGTAAATGGTGAGAAGCTGGAAGAAATCCCACTAAAATCAGGGACTAGACAAGGCTGTCCACTCTCTCCATATCTATTCAACATTGTACTTGAAGTCCTAGCCAGAGCAATTAGACAACAAAAGGAGATCAAGGGGATACAAATTGGAAAGGAAGAAGTCAAAATATCACTTTTTGCAGATGATAAGATAGTATATATAAGTGACCCTAAAAATTCCACCAGAGAACTCCTAAGCCTGATAAACAGCTTCAATGAAGTAGCTGGATATAAAATTAACTCAAACAAGTCAATGGCCTTTCTGTACACAAAGGATAAACAGGCTGAGAAAGAAATTAGGGAAACAACACCCTTCTCAATAGTCACAAATAATATAAAATACCTTGGCGTGACTCTAACTAAGGAAGTGAAAGATCTGTATGATAAGAACTTCAAGTCTCTGAAGAAAGAAATTATAGAAGATCTCAGAAGATGGAAAGATGAAAAGATCTCCCATGCTCATGGACTGGCAGGATCAATATAGTAAAAATGGCTATCTACAGATACAAAAGCAATCTACAGATTCAATGCAAACTCCATCAGAATTCCAACTCAATTCTTCAATGAATTAGAAAGGGAAATCTGCAAATTCATCTGGAATAACAAAAAACCTAGGATAGCAAAAACTCTTCTCAAGGATAAAAGAACCTCTGGTGAAATCATCATGCCTGACCTAAACCTGTACTACAGAGCAATTGTGATAAAAACTGCATGGTACTGGTATAGCAACAGACAAGTAGACCAATGGAACAGAATTGAAGACCCTGAGATGAACCCACACACCTATGGTCACTTAATCTTTGACAAGTTTGCTAAAACCATCCAGTGGAAAAAAGACAGCATTTTCAACAAATGATGCTGGCACAACTGGTGGTTATCATGTAGAAGAATGCGAATTGATCCATTCTTATCTCCTTGTACTAAGGTCAAATCTAAGTGGATTAAGGAACTCCACATAAAACCAGAGACACTGAAACTTATAGAGGAGAAAGTAGGGAAAAGCCTCGAAGATATGGGTATAGGGGAAAAATTCCTGAAGAAAGTTCAGTAGTGTCATATTACAATATTTTATTTCATAAAAAATAGAAACTATCTTGTACTCACATTATTTTTTATCTTCTCACCCAAACATAGAAAAATAAGTATTTAAAATATGATGGAACTTTAAAGTGACCCATTTTTTCCAATAGTTGAGAGAAATTCCTATTGGTGAATACAAAATGCATACCTTTTGACTCCCCTTTTTCTAGAGCTTCAGTGTGTTATTATGAGTGCTTTAAAGATTTAAATAAATAAAATCATTAATGCTATTTTAGTTAGTCTCCATATCACAATATTTCTAATATCTCTTCAAGTACCCACTAGTTATTATCACATATTTCAACCAAAGTTAACTAATTAAAATCAACTAAGAAAATATTAGAACCCCCACATTTCATTCCTACCTTTTTATATTTAGAGCTTGTTTGAAAGTAAACTCAAAATGGAAGCCACTAGAACTGCTGTCCTCTACATGTTAATGGAAAGCTCTGATTAATTGCTAGAAAGAATAGAGAGATTAAGAGACTGAGAAATGAAAGGTGGGCTCCCAAATATCTCTATTCAACTAGCCTATTCAGTTTCAGTGAAAAAGAGATGGGTCAATTAAAATGGCAAAGCAAATTGCAAACTACTAGATAGTGCCATTGCCATTGAGCATTTTGTATAACCTGGAATTTTGCTATTGAACTCATTGTTTTCAATGTACTTATTAATAATCTTCAAGGAACAACTTCCTCTCACCTAGCAAGTCATCAACATACCCTCACAATCTGTGATGGCTTGAATGAGAATGCCATCCAGAGGCTCTGGCACTAGATTGGTCCCAAGTTAGTGGCATTGTCTATGGATACTTGGGATAAATGTTCTTTCTGGAGGAAGTAATTCACTGTGGAATGGATGGCTTTGATATTCCAAAGTCTGGTAATACACTCAGTTTAATCTGTTTGCTTCCCACTTGCTGCTTAAGATATAAACTCCCTGCTGTTTAAGGCACAATGCCTGCCAGCTCCCATTCTACTTCACCATGACAGTGAGGGAGCCTTATCTGCAACCATAAGCCCAAATTAAAACATCCCTGTATCTGTTCCTTTGGTCATGATGTTTTATACTAATATTAAAGTAAGTAACATAGTTCTTTACTTCACAAGTATATCAACTCTCACGTTCTCTCATACATTTGGTCACAGAAAACTGGTTTCCCATTCTCTTACACAAGACATGATGATACATTGACACTATCTCATTGATCAGACCTGGGAGACATTAAGTACCATTTAGTTCATATGATTATATAGCTCGTATGATATTTGTGTATAGGAAGGCTTGAAATAAACATTTCAATACATCTCAGTCAAACTTCTAAAGCACAGAGTTCCAGGTAGGTTAAGGGTTTCTTGTGAGGTGAAATATAGACACTAGCATCATCTCCTTCCATCACAAGAAAAGCTTCATCTAGGAAATCGCTTTAAATGCTTGTAAAAAGCAGGCTAATTTAGAAGCAAACTTAAACACCTTATTTTGTACAGTACACAGAAAAAAAACCTCCAGTGTGTTGAGACAGCCACGGCAATTGCAGGTTTTTTGTTGATTTACCTACCTCAGATTCTAAAATAAATTAATGTTTTTCAGAAGATCAGAAAAGCTCTGGTTCTGGTATTCAATCAGTTGTGAGGGTTTCTTTTTCATGTATAAGTTTTTTATGCTTCATGCTCTTCTATGCGGCTCAAGAGACAATTGAAACTACAGGTTGATAAGATGTGTGTTGCTCTTATGTCTTCATTTGTCACCTCATAACTGTCAGGTGAGATGATGGTATTTATGAGCAATACCAAAATTAATGATAGTTATTTTGGTCTTTATAGGCAAAGATTTAAAAATAGACAACTATTTGAAGTATCAGGGGTTTTTTTCTTGAAATGAGTCTAATAAGAAAAATATTCACGCCTTTTGACTTTGAAAATGCCCCTTAGTGACAGCCAGCATTTTTTTCAGCTCTACTGTTTAACAGCCTTGAACAACATAATGAAGTCTATTTAAAGTCAAGCCTTCAAACTACTTGAAGTACATAGGATCATCTCATGATATTAATTTCTTGGGTGGATTTATAATCTTTATTATTTCAATGTGTGCTGATATTTAAATATAGGAAGGTAGTTCAGTGGTTAAATTGGTTTGCTAAGCAAATACTAAGACTGCAGCTCACATTCTCAAAATCCAATTTATAATCATGTGAACATAATAGAGGGCCTATATTTTTAGCATTCTTAAAGTGGAAACTGGAGATCTCCTGGGCAGAGTAGCCTATCAGTGACATCTGGATTCAAGTGAATGATTGTGCTTCAATCAACTAGGAAGAAAATGGTAAATAAAGACTCCAAAAGTCAACATCAGTGTTCTGTATATAAATGTAAAATCATACATACACAATTGTGCATATGTTCATGAAAATTGGTTAAAAATATATTCTTATGGAATCATTTATGTATATTACATCAAAATGATACTATCTGACATAGACTCCACCAGAATAAAAGAATTTGAATGGATCTCACAATTCCTAGGCATTTAAGTATTAGCATAGCAAGCCTATTGCTATTATTATATGTGATGCTGGACTATGATGTAAACAGAACATTTGGAAATAACAAATGGACAATGCAATCTTTTCCTGTCATACTTGTTGTTTGCTCAGAAAATCTGTCTTATTTGTTTTTAAATACTACAAATTCTTACCCTATAGTTATTATTAAATAAATTACTTTTCTACTTTAAACAACTACTAATTCAATCCATAGTCTCTATAGTACAAACATATCTTGTACTGGGTTTCTTCTGTTAATGTAGAAACCTTCATTTTTCAATCTACTTAAACCTTTCTACATGTACAAGACATTGGCTTTTATGGGTCATGTGGTGCATTTTTGTAAAAATATCTCTTTTGTTCAAAGAGAATGAACTTTGAATGGCCACACGGTATGTCAACTTAACAATACATATTGAAATCACTTAAGACATAACTTGCTATCCTTCCCTGTAATTAGTCTGTCTATGTTCAGCTTTCCTTTAAATGAACAAAGTCAATTCCAACAGGATTTGCCTTAGATATCCCATGCAATCACCTTCTTTGATATGATCTAATACATAGCTTCAATTATAAGTTATATACCACATCCTGCTTCTGGCCCAGAGTATTTCCTGTGTGAGTTGTGATAACTATTTGCTAAAAGCAACATACAGGTTGCAATCAAACTTATAAAATAAATATTCAAAATATTTTTCATTAATTAATTAATTAACTTTTACATCCTGAGCATAGCTGCCCATCCCTCTTCTCCTTCAAGACTCACCCTTACAAAGCTCTCCCCCTACTACCCTTCCCTTATCAGAGAAGGCAAGCCCCACCTTGCATAGCACCCTGCCCAGGGACATCACTAAGACTAAGCACATCATCTCCTAGTGAGGTCCAGCGTGGCAATCCAGTTACTGGGAGAGGATCCAAAGGCAGGTAGTAGAGTCAGAGACAAACCCTGATCTACATGACTATTTTCTTTCTTGAGTGAGATTCAATCTTCCTCCTTTAGTCCCTCCTTGTTACTTAATTTCTTTGGGTCTGCAGATTGTAATATGGTTATCTTGTACTGTATGGTAAATGTCCACTTATAAGTGAATACACACCAAATGTGTCTTTCAAGGTCTGGGTGACTTCATTCCGGATGACATTTTCTAGTTCTATCCATGTGCTGGAAATTTTCGTGGTGTCTTTGTTTTTAATAGGTGAAATGTATACCAGTGTGTAGATGTAGCACATTTTCTTTATCCACTCTACAGTTGAAGAATATTCAGGTGGTTTACAGTTTCTGGTTATTATGAATAAATCTACCACATGCATAATTGAACAAGTGTCCCGGGGGTATAGTGGGGCATCTTTTGGGTATAAGCCCAGGAGGGGTATAGTTGGGTCTTGGGATAGAAATATAACCAATTTTTTGAGAAACTGCCAAACTGATTTCCAAAGTGGTTGCACAAGTTTGCACTCCCACCAGCAATGGAGGATTATTCCCCTTGCTTCACATCCTTGCCAACATGTGTTGTCATTTGTATTTTTGATCTTAGCTATTATGACAGATGTAAGATTGAATCTTAGAGTAATTTTGATTTGCATTTCTATGATGACTAAGGACTTTGAACCATTATTTGAGTGCTTCTCAGCCAATACTGATTCATCTGTTGAGAATTCTCTGTTTAGTTCTTTATCCTGTTTTTCATTGGGTTATTTATGTTGTTTGTGTCTAATTTCTTGATTTCCTTGTATATACTGGATATTAGTCCCCTGTCAGATGTTGGTGAAGAGCTTTTCCCATTCTCTAGGATTTTTGATTTTTCCATATATAGTTGAGAATTGGTCTTTCAAGTTCTGTAAAGAATTGTGTTGGAATTTATTGGGAGTTGTATTGAATGACCAGTTTTACTAAGTTAATCCTGCTGATCCATGAGCATAGATTTTTCCATCTTCTGATATCTTCTTCAATTTCTTTCTTTAAAGACTTGAAGTTCTTGTCACACGTGTCTTTCACTTGATTGGTTAGTATTACATCAATATATTATTTATTATTTATGTTGTTTCCCTAATTTTTCTTTCTTAGCCTGTTTACCATTTGTATAAAGGAAGGTTAACATTTTTTGAGTTAAATTTAATTCCAGACCCTTTGCTCAAAGAGTATATCAACGTAGTTCTCTGATAGAATATTTAAGGTTTTATATATATATATATATATATATATATATATAATCATATCAGTTGTGAATAGCAATACTTTGAATTCTTCCTTTGCAATTTGTCTCCCTAGATCTACTTTAGTTGTTTTATTAATCTAGCTAGGACTTTTAGTATTATGCTGAACAGATAGGGAGAAAGTGGGTAGTCTTATGCTGATCTTAGTGAACTTCTTTAATTTTCTCTCCATTTAATTTGATGTTGTCTATTGGCTTTTTGCATATTGCCTTTATTGTGTTTAGGTATGTTCCTTGTATCCCTGATCTCTACAAGCCTTTTAACATGAAGAGGTGTTGGATTTTGTCAAAGACTTTTTCAGGATCTAATGAGATGATCATTTGATTTTTTCTCTCAGTTTCTTTCTATAATAGAATATATTGTGGACCTTTGTATATTGAACAACAACTGCATCTCTGGGATAAAGCTTGTTTGACCATGTTGGATGATATTTTTGATATGTTCTTGGATTCAGTTTGCAAGTATTGTATTGAGTATCTTTGCATTAAAGTTCATGAGGGAAATTGGTCTGAAGTTTTCTTACTTTTGAGCCTTTGATTGGTTTAGGTATCTGGATGACTGTGGCCTCATAGACTGAGTTCGGTAATGTTCCTTATGTTTCTATTTTGTGGAATAGTTTGAAGGGTATTGCTACTAGCTCTTCTTTGCAAGTCAGATAGAATTCTGCACTAAAACCATCTGGCTTTTGTTGATTGGGAGACTTTTAATGACTCTTTCTATTTCTTTAGGGGTTATAGGATTTTTTTAGACAGTTTACCTGATCTGGATTTAACGTTTGTAGTAGTAATCTATATAAAAAGTGTCCATTTTACTTAGATTTCCCAATTTTGTGAGTATAGGCTTTTGAATTAAGACCTAATGATTCTTAGAATTTCTTCATTGTCTGTTGTTGTATACCCTTTTGTATTTCTGATCTTGTTAATTTGAACTCTCTCTCTCTCTCTCTCTCTCTCTCTCTCTCTCTCTCTCTCTTACTTTTAGTTACTTTTCCTAATTTAGCTATCTTATTGATTTTCTTAAAAAACTGCCCTTGGTTTTGTCAATTCTGTGTATTATTCTCTTTGTTTGTTTCTTTCTTTTTTTTTTTAAAATTTCAGACTTGAGTTTTATTATTTCCTTCAATCAATTTCTCTTGGGTGTGTTTGCCTGTTTTCTAAATATTTAAATTGTTAATATGAGAACTCATCAACTTCTTTATTAAGTCATTTAGTAGCATGAACTTTTCTCTTAGTACTGCTTTTATTGTGTTCTATTAATTTGTGTATGTTGTGCATTAGTTTTCATTGAATTCTAGAAAGTCTTTCTTTATTTCATCCCTGAATCAATAACCATTGATTAGAGAGTTGTTCAGTATCCATGAGTTTGTAGCATTTCTGTTGTTTCTGTAGTTGTTGAAGTCCAGCTTTGATCCAGCTTTGAGATCTTATAAGATACAAGGGGTTATTCCATTTTTTTTTTTATGTTTTTAGAGCTTTATTGTAGAAAGGCAGGGGGAAAGAGAGAAGGGAGAGAGAGAGAGAGAGAGAGAGAGAGAGAGAGAGAGAGAGAGAGAGAGAGAGAGAGAGGCCATGGCCACGTGGAGAGAGGGGGGAAGGAAAAGAGAGAAAGAGGGCTAGAGAGAGGCAAAAGCTTAGAGAGAGTAAGAAAAGTGAAAGCTTAAGAGCTATTCCATTCTTCTTGTATCTGTTGAGGCTTTATTTGTGCCCAACTACATAGTCGAATTTGGAGAAGATTCTATGAGTTGCTGAGAAGATCGTATAATCTTTTGTCTTTGGGTGAAAGGTTCTCTGAATATCTGTTACATTCATTTGATTCATTATCTCATATAGTTTCATTATTCGTATGTTCAGTTTCTGTATGGGTGTTCTGTCTATTGGGTGTTGAAGTTTCCCACTATTAATGTCTGGGGTCCAATGAGTGGTTTAAGTTTTAGTAATGTTTCTTTTATGAATGTGAGTACTCTTGCATTTGAAGCATAAATGTTCAGAGTTGAGATGTCATCTTGGTTGATTTTTCACTTGATATTTATGAAGCATTCTTCTTCACATCTTTTGATTAATTTTGGTTGAAAGTATCAAATATTTGAATGGTTGCCTTATCCTGGTTATTGGGTCTGTTTACTTAAAACCCTTTTCAGCCCTTTACTCTGAGGGAATTTCTATCTTTGTTGCTGAGATATGTTTCTTGTATGCAGCAGAATGATGAATCTTGTTTTCATCATGTCTATTCTGCTAGCCTGTGTCTTTGTGTCTGTGTGTTGGGGGGAGTTGGTTCATTGATGTTGAGAGATATTAATGACCAATGATTGTAAGCTTGGGGAAGTCACAGAAATAATTAACATCCTTAGTTATCAGGGAAATGCAAATCAAAATGACACTGAGATTCCAGCTGACATAGATCAGAAAGGATAAAGTCAGAAACTCAAGTTCTAGCATATACTGGCAAGGACGTAGAATAGTGAGAACACTTTCACCATTGCTGGTAAAAATGTAAAGTTGTTCAAAACATTTTTAGTCAATTTGTAAATTTCTCAGAAAATCCATAGACTCAAAGAAGATAAGAAACAACTAAAGCCCAATGACTCATGCTTGAATCTCAGCAGAAGGTGAAATAAAATAGACATCAGGTGTGGCTGAAATGTGGAACTGGTTGGGTTCAGGGATGGAGAAAGGAACATGAGAGATCAAGTGGGAGAAAGGAACATGAGAGATCAGTGTAAGGGAGACCTGGAGTTGGTAGCAAGAGAGAGAGGCATTCCTGGAATGAGTTAGAAACCTAGTACAATGAAGTTTCTCAGGAATCTATGAAGGACCCAAGCTAAGACTGTTAGACATACAGAATATGGAACCTGAAATGGCCACCTCCTCTAACCAGGCAAGACTTCCAATGTGCACCAATCCAGCCACAAAATCTTAGGTCTACACTTTGTCCTGACTAGGTTGTACAAGGATGAATTTGGAGCAGAAATTGAGGAATGGATAACCAATGACTGGCCCAACATAATTCCCATTCCAAGAACAAGTGACACTCAAGACAATAATACTGATAGTATGCTATACTTGCAGGCAAGAGCTTAGCATAACAATTACCTGAAAGGCATCACCCAGCTGCTGATGCAAACAGATCAAGAAACCACAGTCAAGTCTTATAGGCAAAACTTTCAGAACCTTGTCGAAGTCATAGAGGAAGGATTGAAGGGGCAAGACTAGTCAAGGACACCATAATAAAACTTACAGAAACAGCTAACCTGGAAACATAAGGGCTCACAGAGACTGAACCAGCAACCAGAGAACACACATGGAATGGACTTAGACCCTCTACACATATGTAAGAGATATACAGCTTGGTCTTCATGTGGGAACCCTAAAAGCAGTAGCCTGGGCTGTCACTGACTCAGTTTCCTGCCTTTGGATCCCTTGGCCCTAAATGGGCTGCATGGTCTAGCGTCAATAGAAGTAGTTGCACCTCGTTCTGCTACAACTACAATGTAATAGGATACGGAAGGTAGATATCGATGGCAGAGCTCCCCTTTTCTGAGGAGTTGGGAGGAAGAATTCGACAGGGAGCAAGTAGGAAGAGAAGTTGGAGTGCAATTAGGATGTAAAGTAAACAAATTAATTAATGGAAAAGAAAGACAGCATCAGAGTACTGCTCTTTCTTTTGGGTATTCTGATACTATTTTGTTAGAATTTATTTTCCAAAAGATGATAATCCTTATTCTGGAATAAAATTTAATTAAAAATAGCAGAAAAAAACATGGAAAATTCAAACTGCGCTACTCTTGGTCAAGAGGAAGTCTATGATTTAACTCTTTATACAACATCCACACACTTGGTACCTTTGAGGTTGTCCTTAATGTACTTTTTTTGTAGTTTTTTTAAAAAATTATTTTATTTATTTTTATTCCAAATATTGCCTCCATCCCTGGTACTTCCTCTCAGAGTTCTTCACACTATCCACACTCACACAACCCTCACCTACCCACCCTCTCCCACTTCACCCCTCTCACCATCTCCCTTCCGTGGGGCATCAAGTCTCTATAGTATTATGCACATCCTTTCCCACTGAGACCAGACAAGGCAGTCTTCTACTACAGATGTGTCAGGGACCACAAACCAGTGTATATAGGCTCCTTGTTTGGTGGCTTAGTCTCTGGGAGCTCTCAGACATCTGGGTAAGCTGATATTGTTGTTCTTCCTATGGGGTTGCTAACCGCTTCAGCTCTTTCAAAAGTCAGGCATCCCAGCACTCGAGAGGCAGAGGCAGGCAGATTTCTGAGTTTGAGGCCAGCCTGATCTACAAAGTGAGTTCTAGGACAGCCAGAGCTATACAGAGAAACCCTGTCTCAAAAAACCAAAACAAAACAAAAATAATAAAAATAAATTAAAAAATAAAAAATAAAAATAAATTTAAAAAAATTGGAAATTTTATGAACATGAGATGGATTTTTTTTAATCTAGAAGACATCGACTTAGGCCACTTGCTGGTACTCAAGTATACGGTGGGATTATAGAGAGTTTTGGAACTATTATTTTCTAATTTTTAGTGTGTTAACAAAAGACCAAAATGTTGTATATACATAGATCTATTTTCAAAGAAATCGTCTTAGTCAGAATTTCTATTCTTGCACAAACATTCTGACCAAGAAACCAGTTGGGGAGGAAAGGGTTTATTCAGCTTACACTTCCACACTGCTGTTCATCACCAAAGGAAGTCAGGAGTGGAACTCAAGCAAGTTAGGCATCAGGAACGTATGGCAGAGGCCATGGAAGAATGCTACTTACTGCCCTGCTTCCCCTGGCTTGCTCAGCCTGTTCTCTTATAGAACCCAAGACTGCCAGACCAGGAATGGTCCCACCTATGAGGAGCCCACTCCACTTGATCACTAATTGAGAAAATACCGACAGCTGCATCTCATGGAAGCATTTCCCCAACTGAAACTCCTTTCTCTGTGATAACTCCAGCCTGTGTCAAGTTGACACACAAAACCAGCCAGTACAGACATGGATAACTCAATGTATTTTTTCTACTATCTAACAATCATACATGTGGCTTGGGGATTTCAAGAAACGAGGATCAATATTCTCTACAGAAAGGATGAAGTCCTTTATGCTATAATTTAAACTTTACAAGCCATTGTTGCTGCTGATATGTATAGTTTTGCATTGAATCAAATTTAAAGGAAGAGAAATTTGAGTCTGTCTGACAGGATAAAGAATAAATGTCAACCACAAACCAAAGAGTACACATGGAACAATCCATGTCACCTAAGTAGTAGAGGATGGCCTTGTCAGACATCAAAGGTAGGAGCAGTTCTTGTTCCTGTGAAGACTTGATGCCCCAGTGTAGGACAATGCCAGGAAGGGGGTGGGGGGAGTGGGACTGGGTAGGTGGGTGGGGGAGCACCCTCATAGAATCAGGGGGAAGGGGAATGAGATAGGGGATTTCAGAGGAGAAACCAGGAAAGGGAATAATATTTGAAATGTAAATAAAGAAAATATCTAATAAAAATTATCTAAAGAGAAGAAGAAGAAGAAGAAGAAGAAGAAGAAGAAGAAGAAGAAGAAGAAGAAGAGGAGGAGGAGGAGGAGGAGGAGGAGGAGGAGGAGGAGGAGGAGGAGGAGGAGGAAGAAGAAGAAGAAGAAGAAGAAGAAGAAGAAGAAGAAGAAGAAGAAGAAGAAGAAGAAGAAGAAGAAGAAGAAGAAGAAGAAATTCTTCTACTTTATCCTATCTAGTACAGGAGAATAGACACTTGTTATGACTGAAAATGAGCGAAAATGCTAGATACCAATTCAAATAAGTTGGGAACTGATAACCAGAGAATGAGACATAGCTTTCTGAGTTCTTCTTTTATTGCAAAAGAAACAATGTAATTGCCAGATGCTGATAGGTTTTATGTTTATATCTGTTCAAATATTTTCAAATATTTTTCTCTGTTAATTATTTATTTAGATGTTTTGTGTGATTGTGTACTTTCAACTTTTTTGTCCAAATGATGCATTTGTTTTCTCCATCTAAAGTGGTTGAATTATTTTTTTGGAATTAATTCATTTTTATGTATATTAAAGTTGAATTATTTAATATATTTCAATTTTTAATAAACAACAAATTTGATCTTACCTCAATTTTAGGCTAAATAATTATTTGCTTTTTAAAATTACCATTCATATGTCAAATATGCAAAAATTGAAATGCGACATGATATAATAGTTGGGATAAATCTGCATACAAATTACTTGCTACATGGCATCCTTGATTAGAATAAATTCTATTAAATTTCTCATAATTGTGTGTGTGTGTGTGTTTGTGTGTCTCTGTAAACTGACAATCAAAATACATAAATCAATGATAGAAACAAATAATAAATTATGAAATGCTAAAAATTAAGAATAACTCATTATTACATGGAACTGGCCAATGTCCTCAAGTAAAATCCTCACCTTGAAAATCCATCATATGAGAATGCATCCTGTAGAAAGTGTAGTGTAACAGGAACTGTTAGACAAATATTTTCCCTCAGTATGTTCCTACTGACTCTTGAAATTTGTGGTACTCTAGGAAAAACTGACCATGTTCAGAAATCTGAGGAGATTTTTATTCACACCAAAAACAAGAGTAGAACTGCAATTTCATCACTGACAAAAGTTGAAGCAATTAAGGTAGTTTGGTGAGTTGGTACATACAAAGATTTTTGATGATTATTAAACCTTTCTCTTTTTTTAACCAAAGTAAATGACATTGATATTAGTTAACATAGCAATTCAAATGAATAGATTTTGAAGTAAAAATGAATTAGATCATTAAATTTGGGCTTTTGACAATGAGGGCAATTTCTTACAGCAATGAATATTTAAAAGTTGTCCTAATACCAATTTAAGAAAACAGTGAGTATTTAAAATGTATTTGACATCCTCACCACACTGCAAATCAGCTGTCCCCTTGCTATTTGCATCCCATCTGTGAACAATGTGAAGAAATGCAGCTGCTACTGAACTAAATACTTCTCTTTCTAATTTACATCTTCATTTCACCAGAGTAATAATAAGAAGATATTCAACAAAAAAGCAGTAAAGCAGATGCTATTGAGAATATAAAACATTTATAATCCTAGTAGACATTTATAAAACTAATAAAAAATTCAAACTGTCCTGTCTGATTAATATATATAAAATAAATTACTTACATAAATTCTGTGATGTGCATATAAGCCAAGCACATACGTCTCTTCCTTCTGCATGTAAGTGTATGTGTACACATTCATGTGTGTGTACTCTAAAGTACAACTATGACTATGTCGAATAATGAAAATATGATGTCTTCAAAGTCAGCTAAACAAATGGATACAGAAAAAGCATCTGACCAATAATCTTTACAGAGTGCAATCCATTTTCATTATGGACAAGTCTTGGGCATAAACATCTATCTGTCCCAATGAACAATATTCTGCTCAGCCAATCTGGGGACTACTCATTAAATTATTCCATAGATAATATTTTTGGAATGATTTCAAAAACTCTATTGACAAATATGTCAATCGATTATGTAATTTTTGACTGTCTCACATCTTCCTTACCCACAGTGCCCTAATTCTCTACATTCATGTCATTTTTTTGTGCTTACATTTCTCCTGTTGCCCTTCAAACCACACATCATTCAAAGCCCAACTCAATGCCACACATGTAGCCACTCCTCTAATATCCTTCCCTCTGTCAAAGTTCACATTCTCTTCTGATAATCAAAAGTGTTTTATTTAATTCTTGTAATATTTAGATAATTTGTTTAACTTTTTTATTAACTCCATAATTTGTTTCAAACAATGCAGACTGTTATAAACTATTTCGATAACCCATGCAGTATCTTTTATGGAAATTTACAGTATATATTTAATTTATGAAATTCATATATTCATAAGGAATAATAGTTACACACAGGCATATATATATGTGTATATATATATATATATATATATATATATATATATATATTGTTTATTACCAGAAGCAAATATGTTACAGAAGAAAATATCCTAAACATACTTAAAAATTTAGAAAGTAGGGTATTTACAAGTTGGACTTAATTCCTTAAGTATTTTTTCATTTAAGCACATATTTTAATATAATTCTTCTTAATGTTTCCAACCTATGATATATTTTAATAAGACATCCATTTCTATGATTAAAAGGCAAATAATATAAGTTTTAAATATGTCTTTTAATTTAAGGTAGTTTTTAGTGCTTTCAAGCTTTCTCTTACTGAATAATCAATTTTTAAAGCAAAATATTTAATAAGTAATATTGGGAGCTATGGAACTTTTTCAGCTTTGCTTTTAGTTTTCTGATCCCGTGGCTGCTGAGATGGCTCACGAGGTAAAATAAAATATTTTTACCAAGCCTTAATATCAAATGTACATGCTTGGGATCGAATAGTAAAAGGAGAGAATTTCCTCTAAACAAGTAGTGCAGGCATCACTAAATGAAGGCATTGTAAGCATGTACACAATGATATATTGACCCCCAAATGAGCTAAAGGATTTGTTGGTTAAATATGTATGTATATGTAAAGCTTGCTCTGTTCTTCAGAGCAGCTAGTTTTAGAACACTGTATACAGAGTCAGGTACGATAAAAATCCAATGCCTCTAATCTGACCATTCAGGAAATTAAGGCAGAAAAACTGGGAAAGCCTGGAGGTCAGTCTCAAGTGCCTTAAAATGAGTAATAGGCCAGCATGGTTTGTACACATCACCATCCTGTAAAAAAAAAAAAAAAAAAAAAAAAGAAAAGAAAAGAAAAAAGAAAGAGGATAACATAAAAGGTCAAGGAAAAATTGCAACATTTTACAATGCATTAGAAAGGCTTTAGTCATAAGTAAGCAATGCTTACCTTCATAAAACTTTATTAATATACACAATACAATTATGTCTTAACTGTGGAGGTTAATAAAGGTGATTTTAAATAATAATGGAAATTGTTCCAAGAAGAGATAATTCTTTTAAAATAATTCTTTTTAGAGAAACTTAATATATTTTTAAACTTCAGCTTGAATTACAGGTTAAAACCAAGTCTTTTTAGAAATGAAGTAACACAAATACAATTTGAAAGATAAAGTAATATTCTACGTTCCTTGTATTAGAAAATACTGCTGTAAAGATCTCTATGGCAGAGATGTTAAGACTGTGTATGTATTTTTTCTTATACTTTAGTGCATTTACCATAAATTATGATATGGAAAGATTCAGGAAGTGTTGCTTCGAAAATGCTTTTAGAAATAATCTTTTGAACAGTAAGAAATTATTCTTGTTTCTTTGAGGAGACTTTAAATAATGATAGCACTTTTGGACCTTCTACATACTTCTAGTTACAGTGTTCTATAATTATTTTCCACTTTTGTTGAGTACCAAATATTGGACTTCTGATAGACATTTCATTTCTAATTTTTGAACTGTGTCTGCAAAAAACTACAATCATAAGAATCCAGTGACCAAACCTAGTAGACTACTAATATAATTACTAATATATATGTTTCTATACAAGCATAGTATAACATTTTCAGCATAATAAAAGCAAATGAGAAAACCCATTATATAAGAATGGCCAGTTACTTGGCAATTATGTCTTAAAACCAAACTATTGTTTAATAATCCCAGGACAGCATCTTTGACAGAATATATTATCATTTGGTTTTCTCTTTTAGGAGTTACATTTGTCATCATTTGCTCTTACTAAGTAATTTTCTGATTCACTAATTTTCTGAAAGAAAAAATGGCAGAGTCCTATCATTTTCTTTATAACCACTACAGTGTTATTCTTCAAAGGTAATAGTTCTTAAATGCAGGAATCATGAATGCAATTTTATATGTTTCATAGAGATAATTTGAAGCTTTATTATTGCAATGAAAGGACATATAATTGTAATTAGGATGTCTCATTCCTTCAAATGAACTATGCTCACGTTTAGCCCATTTTTTTTTTCTGTAAACACAGATGATGTTTTAAAACCTGGACTTTAGAAGTTATTGAAAATAAATTTGTATATTCTACTATATTTTTTAATTATATAGATTTGGCTCCCTGTTTTTCTGCTAAATCTTCAAAAATAGCCAGGATCATAATAGTGAAGAATATAGAGTTATTACAAATAAATGGCATATTCAACATTTTAGTACACAAAGGGAAAAACACCTTGACTAAAGCAAAGTGATGCTGCTCATCCAAGGAGCCTCAGATTCTGGGAAAAGCTTCAGTAAGTGAGACTGTTACATAGCAAAAGCCACAAGGCAGAAAGAAACCAGGAAGAAAAGTAACTCTCATGTAGAAATATTAGTATGCTTACAAAAATGTCTCATCAAGCACTGAATATGACTTCCATATGTACAGAAAGAGGCTATGATTTTTATTGAGTGGTTAGAATGACAGACTTAATGACATACAAACGCAAATGGTAGAGTCTGAAACTTATATTCTTATTGTTAGAAAGATAATGAGTTTATACTTCTAATTATAGAAATTATAATTTTGTAATTAGAACCAAAATCAACAAGAGCAATAGAAAAAAACAAAAAACATCATGACAAAAAGTTGGCTTTTCTTGCAAATGCTTGTACCTTGGGCCTAGGGAGAAACAAATGATCTAGAGTACAATAGAATCTAAAGTAATTACTTTATTAAACATTTTAAGGAAGAATTCAAGTGTTCGGCCACAAATCATACCAGGAACTTTTCAGGATTAGTAGGAAGGTTTTATTTAAAATTCACATATTTGGGACTAAGAAACTAACAATCTTGTCATGAAATAAACAAAATTGGTAACAAATAAATCTGTTATTTATGAGCTTTGTGTTTAAAGGAGGAAATCCAATAAAAAAGACTGAACTTTATGGATCTCTTAGGAACACATAGAGGTCAGTGACAAAGATGACATTTTTATACTATTTCACAGTAATTTTGAAGAGAATAAAGAAAATAAGAGTATACTAAAAATCTAGAATCCTGGAATAATCACGTAGACTGAGAAGCATTTGAGAATCATGACTTTGTTGTGCCTTTAAGTGGTATAATTTGGAAAGGAAGGTTGTCTTCATCAATTCTCATGCTCAAAGGGACAGTTTGGAGACAACTACCCTAAAATTTGAATAGCAGAGATCAACATATTTTATACTGCAAAAATATAAGGAAACATTATGAAAAGAAACATGAATGAAGACATCAGATTGTGTGTAAAAGGTTCATTCCCACACAGGGACTCGTCTCTCTGAGCTCAGAGAATACAGATGGAGTTAAAGAGAATCATAAGCAAGAAAGAAAGGCAGAGAAACCTTCAGAACATTTGAGCTACATTCCCAGGGCTGTATAACTTATTTAGGAGAGATAGAGAAAGAAACTGAGAGATAGAAATAAAATTGTAGATGATGTAGACTGATGATCGATAGGTAGATAGATAGATAGATAGATAGATAGATAGATAGATAGATAGATAGATGGATGGATGATAGATAGTTCTTAAATTTCGACAAAAAAGAGAGGGAAAGGGAGAGAAAGAGAGGGAGAAATGTAATGTAAAGGGAAGGGAAGGGGAATGGAAGGAAATAGAAGATAAGGGGAAGGAAGGGGAGGAGAAAAGAGTCCATGATAGGAATACTGGTAGAGAAAGAGAAGCTGGCCTGTAGACAAATGAAAGACATTTAAGATTACAAAAGCATGATCCAAGAGAATAGATAATAAAAGGTGAGTCCCTCACCAGGTAGAATTGTATTCTTGATAGGAATCTTGAAGTCTATACTTCAGATTTCAAGAGTGGTGGGAAAACATCCTATTCTCACCATTTCACAGGAGATTTGGCAAGAAGACATTAAAAAATACTGTGCGGAGGACCTCTAAGGGGTCAGACCCCAACAGAAAACTTATTATATCTTTCTGCGGTTATATGGATTCTTCAACTAGGCTGAGAAGTCAAGCCCACCTATATTCTTTCTCTATGCTGGGTCTCTGCTTGGCCTCACTTTGTTCAGGTCATGCACAGCTGTCAATCCACATGTGCAATTGCCCTGCTTTGCCTGGTGTATGGAGGATATAAAGTAAATATTTTGAGAACTTTGGAAAAAAGCTCTGAAACTTAATCCTCTATTAGGCCTTATGTAAAGAAGTAAATAATTAAATAAAGAAATAGAAACATGAAAGAATATACTACAATAAATGAATCTGGATATGCATGTTTAAATATTAAAAACCTTTATGAATATGCTTAAAATGTAAAGAAATTATGGTTTCCAACACTGCAACTTTCAATCTGGAGTATAAGTCTCCACCTTTGGCTAAAGTAATGGTAAGTGGAGAAAAAAATAAAATCTGCTCATTTTCTCCCTTAGAAACATTATATGAGCTCCTTTTTGTTGGTTCCTTATACAATTTTAATTATTTTGTATCAGCCCCATCAAAATACAAACATTGTCCTTTAAGACATATTTGATTTCGTACCTCACCTTAGTAATTAACACTGTTCATCTTCACTCATATAAAATGCTGACTATCTTAAACATTTCCACTTTCATTTTACCTTTTCTTATCAATCGACCATCAATCAATCAAATTAAGCCTTTTGTCCCCTATTTTATCAATCTTTATATGTCATATCTTTAATTCTTATTCTTTTAGTATATCCAGTCACTCCCTAGTCTTCTCTAAAAACATTCTTCATATCATTTTAAAGCCTTCATAGCACCCTATTCTCCTCATTTTCTTGAATCATTGTTTTCTGAGGACCTCTGCACCTGCCCTCAATAGGTTTTTTTTTTTTTTTTTTTTTTTTTACATCCATAGATGAATCTCACTTTCACATTGTTTAACTCAATACAGAGGGTAGAAACACTCTTTGTAGCACTCTACATAATAATTTCTTGCTTTAATCTTGCATACTGATACTTTTATACACACATTTTGTGTCCTTCTCTATTTAAAGCACACTAGAAACCAAAGAGGTTTGTTTTCTTTTTGTTTTTAAGTAACTCATACAACATAGGTTTTTAAATATGCCCATCTATTAAAAGCTATTGGTATCTAATGGCTTATGTACTGGACATTAGAAAATATCAATAGACCTGTATATATTTTAGGATCTTCAATAATTAAATCTGAATAATTAGTTGAGATAGAAAGTGAACATGAAAAGAAATGCTGCATAAAACAAGCACCTACTAATCTGAAGAACTGCAAGCAGTTAGTGATTTGGGAAAGTATTCCAGGAGTTAAAACATTGATAGTGTAGCATTATTTGAGGACATGAAATTTTACATTGCCACACCCACTCCAGTGGAACTTGTGTGATTAGCCCAAAAACTTGGCCGCAGTCCTGAGGCAAAAGTTTCACAGAAACAGGTCTCCTGGAAGTTCTTTGGCATTCTTTAACACAAATATCTTTCAGATTTGTCCCTGAGAGTTTTGTATGCTTTCTTTCAGTATTGTTTTATTATAAGTACCCCCAAGGAATGATTTGACAAATAGCTAGATAGATTGAACTTTGCTTCCTGACCTCTACCAGTATCCTAGGCATTTGTTGAGCCGACCCTGGGCTTGGAATTTCAGAAGAATGTTACTCATTCAGACGAAATGCCTCTAGTGTTGATAGTTAGAAATCAGGCATTGCAATTCTATGGATAGGAGATAGAAATTTCAGGGCTAATTCAACAAAGTAAACTCAGAATTCTCATTACAGACATGAATGTTACATAATAGTAGAAACAAGATGTGTTGTGGTTCAAGAAGGAACTAGAGTATTGTATTACTCAAGAAAAGGTTAGTAGAACAGAACTTTCCTGGTGCATGTTTTTCACTAGGGCTAGAAGAATAGCATAATTAGGTATTTACTAAGGGACCCTGGTGGTGGGATAAACTAGTATTGCAACTGGGCATATTAGCCCTTTCACCTGGCTCCTGTGAATAGCTGACTTTATGTAGGGCTGATCTTATCTCAGTTGTAAACACTGCCTGATTCCTGATACCTTTTATGTATGCAATTTCTCTGTTTTGTGTAAAGAGCCATTATGCATTTTGATGAACCTTGGCTGATGTATCACCTAACTTCCTTGTTTCTGTATTGGGAGTCTGATGCTTGCTTTTGAGAAATTACATTTAGACACAACACTTTGTGTCTGTTTGTCATTTTCGCTGACTCCTTGTCCACTTGAGTACCAGAACCCTGACTTCTCCCATGGGTTGAGGGACCAACTGAGTCCAGTCTGTGGCATTGCACTTTTTACGTAGTTTTCTTAATTCTATACATTTTTATATTAATATTTACATATAAATATAGCAAATAAATCATATTGTACATATTGGAGTATATATTTAGATTATAATATCTAAACATTAGAAATAACTTGATGATACAATTTTTTCTCTTGGTCAGTAGACTTGATTTTATACTAAATATGGTGTCTAGGAATTTCTTTAATGTGGTTTCTGGATGCAGAGTCTTCAAATGCTAATAAAAGTAGAGTATTCATGATGAACTTGTACAGATAAGCAAGGACTGGCTTTGGATGCCTACCATCTGTTGATCCAAAACATGGGTGGAATAATTGTAACAGCAGAGAGAATGGAATGCATTATACAATCAGTTGGCAAAGAGGCAATAATGATCTGTGAATGCAATCAATGTACAGTGTGGGGTAGACAGTGTTCTGGCAGCCGGTAACCCAAAGGAGGAATTTGAATAATTTTACCTTTGGACAGCTTCCAAATTAATATTGCTGGGAAAATAAAATATCCAGCTGGGAACAGCTTGCACTCTCTTCCACTGGAAAGTTAGAACTATAAATTTGGCTTTTCCTTTTATTTTTAGATAACAGTGTACTTTTTGTTAAGTCAAGAGTTTATGCTGAAAATTTCAAAATAGAAATAAAACAATGAAGCCATATGAAGATCCTAGGTTTCTTTTAACCTCAAAATGATAACTATGAGAATTAGAGGCAATAAAAAGAAAAGTCCTGATTTAAGATATCCTGTAATAGAGTAACAAAGCTATTTCTGGAATATTCCAAGGTTGAATAATATAGAAGAGAAGATAACATATTTTAAAAGAAAATGTTTATAGAAATTGATTGAAATATGAGACCGTATAGGCAGACATACATAAAATTGAAGATGTATATGTTATATGTATTTTAGACTGTATATTTTAAAAGTAAATTATCCTAAGATTTTTACCTCATAAGTCAGGTATGTCCATAAAATAAAAGTATAATAAAAGCAATAAAGGATAAAAAGAAGTCATTAAAGTGTATGTCAGGCAAAACAAACAAATCAAAAAGGAATGGAAATGTTAGCAAAAGAGTGTTTGAATGTTAGTCACTAATGCAGAAAGGAGAGTAATAAATTACTAATAAAAAAATATCATGAAGGGATCATCAGATGCCTGCCTGTAGCAGGTAGGATGACTGCTCCAAAGCACTGGCTGACAAGGTCCCCTGAGGGCACACAGAGCAGCAGGGTATTTCACCCTGTCCCCTGCCTCTGCCTGCACTGCTGGAGGCCTGCCAACAACAGGGGCAGGCCCTGGCTAACCAATCCCCTGCCTACCAAGTGACACTAAAGCACATCCAGTGGCAGTAAGTACACCCTGTTTACTGATTTCCTTTTCCCAGCCTACACATTGTTTGCATTCCAGGTGGCCTAGGAGCAACAGGAACATCCAGATGGCTAAAAGTCAATAAGAATACAGTCAACAAAAGCCAGGGCAAATGGCAACACTAGAGCAGTTATCCTGCTACATAGAGCCCTGGATATCCTAACCCAGCACAAGCACAAGAAAATGATCATAAATCTAATCTTATGAAGTTAACAGAGGCCTTCAAAGAGGAAATTATAAATTTCTTAAAGAAATAAAGAAAAATGCTGTCAAGCAGGTGAAGGAAATGAATAGCACCATTCAAGATGTGAAAATGAAAATAGAAGCAAAAAAGAAAACAAATAGAGGGAATTCAGGAGATGGAAAACCTAGGAAAGAGTACAGGAACTAAAGATCCAAGAATCACCACAAAATACAGGATATAGGAGAGAGAATCTCAGAGGTAGAAAAATACTATAGAAGAAATCCATATATTGGTCAAAGAAAATGTTAAATCTAAAACGATCCTGACAGGATATATACAGGTTATATGGAACAGTAATAAAAAAGCAAAACCTAAAACTAGCAAAAATAGGAGAAGGTGAAGAGTCCCAGCTCCAAAGATCAGAAAATAGTGTCATCAAAATCATAGAAGAAAAGTTCCCCAGCAATGCCTATACACATACAAATTCTTACTGGATATTTAGGAACGAAGTTACCATGAGTGATGGGAGATACTATCTTTGATTAAATGTGAACTGTTAATTATATCATTTTATAGCAATAGCTATAATAGAGACTTGACTAGATCCCATACAAATATGTACTGCCATAGCAAAAATGTTTGCTTTTGTTTAGGAAACTGGTGATGTACGGATATAATTCACTGTTAAAACCCAAGAAATTATAAGGATATCAAAAGCATATATTTCCATCATATAATTATAAAATGTTCGAGGAGATGTAAGTTGCCTGTACCTGAGATATCAGATCCTCAATAAACAACTGAAAAGAAATTCAACATGTATTACTCTAAAATTATAACATTAAGACTATTTACTAACACATGGCACTTGAACATATATATTCCTTTTATGTTTTTAAAGGAAGTACCAAAATGAGCATATAATAGATATTTTAAACAATTAGTGAGAGAATCAAGCTGATGTTCTATTTTATGTGATAACACATTTAGAGATCAGGAGTGTTTCTATGGATATCAAAAAGCAGGTTCCATTTTTCATCTCATGTGGAAATCCCTGCACTAGGTAGAATTTGTCCACATATGTATGCATACACATTAGTTTGATTCTTTGCAGATCTGGATAGTTTATAGGATTGTAAGATACCTCCATATGATCATTGTATATTATTATATTGAGAAACTCAATCCCTACCTTTTGAATTACATAAAATTAGCTAAGCCTATATAAAAATTCTCAGTACTCAGTAGTAAAAGAAAAAGAATGATGAATTGTAACAGAAGGGAAATATAGTTTTTCTGTCTATGTTGATGGGTATTTTTTCTGGGAATACACTGCACTGAGATGAATATTTGAAGAAAATTTGTATGAAGCAATTTTACAAGTAAGGCCAGCAAGGTCAGTGTCAGCTTAGATTAGCTGCAGCATGGTATCTGTCAACCAAATTAGTGCTGCCTTGCAGGGAAGTTTAATGTGAATACTATGATTCAGGAAGGTTTCCTTCTTGAATCAGCAATTATCCCCACCCTTTTCTTCCTTCCAAGGTCAAAAGTGTTTGGTTCTCCCTAGTGGCCTTCTTTCTGCCAGTTGCTTTATATCCTCTTATAGCTGACAAGTAACATGTCCACTGTATGTGACAGATTATTGATGAATAACAATTCTACCCATTTATAAGGAGGTAGCCCCTGCAACCTGTATCCATAAAATTGACCATATCTAAGACACAGAACTTTCTGAATATACTATTCTTATAATAGTAAAAAGTGTGATGACTTATTGAAAGGGAATATAGGATAGATCTCAAACTGTGGTCAGAGAGGTATACAGTGTAAGAACATATTACAGTAGATGGAAAAATTAATGCAGGTATGTGTGTTGGTGAATAAATGAAAAACACAATAAATCCTTGTAAAGTCCACTACTTTTTAAAAATATGAGGAGGAGAGGAGGGGAATAGGAAAGGGAGGTGAGGTGTAAGATGTTAGACCTTATGGGAGAGGAGGAAGGGGGCTGTGATAAGGATGTAAAGTGAATAAATAATGTAATGAGAAAACACCAGCAACATTCCACTTAAAATACCCCATCAAATGGAACATTTAATAATATTGGCTATCAGTGTTGGTATGGAAAAGACAATTGTGTAACAATGATGTAGGAGCAACCTTTATTGGTTGATATGTTTTTTATACAAAAGGGTGTGCTCAGGTTTAGAACTGAAGCCTTACTCATGCGGACCAGCAAAGGTGAAAATGTCCACATGCAGTCTGGTTTTAGCTGCTTTGTCTCCAGGTCAGAGTCCTCTGCAGAAGAATCTTGGCCCCTGAGCTTTGCCAGAGCCTCCGTTGAAATCCTCAGTACTGTTCTACAGACAGAGCCTCTCCCTCCACAACCAGCTTTACATTTTCCTCTCCTTTCATATAAGAATGGTAAGCAGAATTCTCTGTTCTTTGCTGTAATGCCTTACCTATTTAATCTTTCCCTAGCGTCATGCCGAATTATAGTTTGAACGTCCGTTTAGGTTTTGTTTTGTACCTTCTAGGAGAGACAAACTGACAAACTCTATGAAAAGTAACACTTGCACAATTGAGCTAAAATAATGTACACACTTAAAAAGAAGCAATTTATAGTGCCATTTTAATAGTTGGATAAATCATCTTCTTTGAGCTTATAGTTCATTGGTACTTGGTCCTTAATTTTCATATATATGAAAAAATATATATATATATATGTGTGTGTGTGTGTCCATTACATCTAATTTATGCACAAATAAAAACTCGAGACAGTATAATCAATTATATATACTTTGGGGCAGATGGTAGTGGGAATTCTACAGAACAAACACATTTGTTCTTTTAAAGAAACTGAATAAAGAAACCATCAATAATAGTGTCAGGCTTTAGGGACTCCCCTTGAGATGGATCCAAATTCGGGCTGTTCACTGGACCTCCTTTCTATTAGGTTCTTCTCCATTTTTGTCCCTGCAATTCTTTAAGACAGGAACAATTCTGGGTGAGAGTTTTGGACTGTGTGATAACAACCCCATCCCTTCACTTGATGCCCTGTCTTTTTACTGGACTCTACAAGTCCCCTCTCCCCACTGTAGAGCATTTCATCTAAGGTCTCTCCTTTTGAGTCCTGAGAATCTTTCACCTCCCAGGTGTCTGGAACATTCTAGAAAGTCCCCCAACTTCCTACCTTCCAAGTTGCATATTTCCATTCTTTCTGCTGGCCCTCAGGGCTTCAGTCCTGCCACCCCCCAATAATTGATCATGTTTCTTTCCCCTCCAAGTCCCTTTCCTACCCAGGACCCTCCATCCCTCTGCTCCCTATGAATGATTTTCTTCTCCCTCCCAAATGGGATAGAGCCATCCTCACTTGAGTCCTTCAGCTTGTTAACCTTCTTGAGTTCTGTAGATTTTATCCTGCGTATTCTATTCTTTTTGGCTAATATTCACTTATTGGTGAGTACATATCATGCATGTCCTTTTGAGTCTGAGTTACCTCACTCAGGATGATATTTTCTAGTTCCATCCATTGGCCTGCAAAACTAGGGTATCCTTGTTCTTAATAAATGAATATTATTTCGTTGTATAAATGAAACATATTTTCTGTACCTATTGTGGGACATCTGGGTTGTTTCCAGCTTCTGGCTATCACAAATAAGGCTGCTATGAACATAGTGGAACATGTTCCCCTGTGGCATGGTGGGACATCTTTTGGGTATATTCCCATGAGTGGTATAGCTGGGTCTTCTGGTAGATCTATTTCAAATTTACTAAGGAACCGCCAGATTGATTTCCAGAGTGGTTGTACCAGTTTGCATTCCAACCAACAATGGAGAAGTGTTCATCTTTCTCCACATTATCTACAACATGGTAACTATTATTGATGTGCTTATAAACAGGTTCTAGGCATGATTGCCCTCCGAGAGGCCCAAGAAACACTGGAAAGAGTATGATGCAGATACTTACATTCTACCATTGGACAGAATCTGGGGACCCCTGTGGTTGAATTAGGGAAAATCTGGAAGAAGCTGAGGAGGAGGGCGAACCCATAGGAAGATCAGCAATCTAACTAACTTGACCCCTGAGATCTCTCAGACACTGAGCCACCAAATAGGCAACATACATGAGTGGATATGAGTCCCCCAACACATAAACAGCAGAGGACTGCCTGGTCTTACCTCAGTGAGAGAAGATGCACTTCACCCTAGAGAGACTGAAGCCCCAGGAAGTGGAGAGGTCTGGTAGGATGGGGGTAGGAGGGATGGGGACATTCTTTTGGAGATGGGAGAGGAAGTATGGGATGAGGAGCAGTCAGAGGGCAGACAAGGAGGGGAATAAATACTGGACTGTAAAAAAAAAAAGTTTAAATAGTTAAAAATAAATTAATAAATTATAAAAAGAAAAAGAAAAAACTAGCAATACAAAAACACTGATCCAGAGATTTACGTATCAGAGTAGAGAACTTTGCACTTAGAAACTGTTAAAACTTCTTGTACAAACGTCTGTTGTGAACAGTTTACAGTGAACTGAGAAAAGGAGGAAAGATAATTCCTAGTCAGTGTGTTACAAGAGGATGACTACCAACCAGGGACCATGAACCTCTTGACAATGGAAATGCTTCCTTTGCAGAGGGTCAATTACTATACCTGCAACATTTGTTTGGAAGAGTAAAGTGTTGGGAGTTGTCCCATGGACTATAGCACCAGAGTGGCATGTGACAACAGTAAATGAATTCTTCAAAGAGACTCTAAAATATAAAAGAAATATGCTCCACTATGTTCATAGCAGCCTTATTTATAATAGACAGAAGCTGGAAAGAACCCAGATGCCCCTCAACAGAGGAATGGATACAGAAAATGTGATATATTTACACAATGGAGTACTACTCAGCTATTAAAAAGAATGAATTTATGAAATTCCTAGGCAAATGGATGGACCTGGAGGGCATCATCCTGAGTGAGGTAACACAATCACAAAGGAACTCACACAATATGTACTCACTGATAAGTGGATATTAGCCCAAAACTTAGGATACCCAAGATATAAGATACAATTTGCTAAATGCATGAAATTCATGAAGAATGAAGACCAAAGCGGGGACACTGTGCCCCTTCTTAGAATTGGGAACAAAACACCCATGGAAGGAGTTACAGAGACAAAGTTTGGAGCTGTGACAAAAGAATGGACCATCTAGAGACTGCCATATTCAGGGATCCACCCCATAATCAGCTTCCAAACGCTGACACCATTGCATATATTAGCAAGATTTTGCTGAAAGGTCCCAGATATAGCTGTCTCTTGTGAGACTATGCCAGGGCTTAGCAAACACAGAAGTGGATGCTCACAGTCAGCTATTGGATGGATCACAGGGCTCCCAATGGAGGAGCTAGAGAAAGTATCCAAGGATCTAAAGGGATCTGCAACCCTATAGGTGGAACAACATTCTGAACTGACCAGTACCCCGGAGCTCTTGACTATAGCTGCATATGTATCAAAAGATGGCCTAGTCGGCCATCACTGGAAAGAGAGGCCCATTGGACACACAAACTTTATATGCCCCAGTACAGGGGAACGCCAGGGCCAAAAATGGGAATGGGTGGGTAGGGAAGTGGAGGGGAGGGTATGGGGGACTTTTGGGAGAACATTGGAAATGTAATTGAGGAAAATATGTAATAAAAAAAAAAAATAAGACTGCAAGGTCACACTAACAGCCATGATAATGGAACACTTACCAGAGCATTGTTCAGCACTGAAAAATGAAAATAAATTAAAAACATATGATAAAAAAAAAAAAAAGAAAAAGAAATAGCTACATTTACTTAATTACGTCCTGGATGCTCACAATGTTGTCTCTAAGGAAATGTTTGCTAAGGTTCTAAAATAATTACCCACTTTTTATTCAATTTGTAATTTTCTATACTTTCTATGAACACTGGTTCCCCTTAAATCAAGGTGCTGTGTTCTATGCATGAAAATCGAAATTGTTAAGACAAAATACTGTGAAATTTTTGCCAACTTTTGTCTTGATAATGAACCTAGAATGACTTTACATAAAAAGATTTTCATATTTTATCAGGTATTTAACTAAACTGAGACTATTTCTATGAAAAACTTTGAAATCTACACAAATTATAAAAATCACAAAAACCTATCCTCAACTTATAAAATACATAATATTGCAATAATAATTAAATATCAGGCAACAAAACTAACATATATATTTCACTTTAAATATGCAGGCTTTTGTGTAATTTGAGTTTATAGCTTGAATTCCTAATGTCTTCATCATACCCAGGATTTGCAGGCTTGATCTTAGTGTTCAGCACTACATTGAGGATTGTGAGTTTTCATGGCTAGCAGAAGTGATTCTCTTGAAGCAAATCAATGAAGGTCATACTATGATCTGATTCCAGCCATGTTATGCTTCTGGTCTCTGGCCATGAGTGTAGTATTCATGATCCCCTATACCCTCGATGGAGTAATCAAGCCACCGTACTGTTCCTACAATGATGTTGAGAATCCTATTGAGACCAAATAAATCTTCTTTTATCCACTTAAGTTATTCTGTAAAGTATTCCATCACAGAAATGTAAAAATAATGAAGATACTAGTATTCTATAACTTGGATGAATCCCTGATATACAGAAATACAATCATACTAATTCCCTGGGTAATTATACATTTAAAACCACAATACTGGAGACAAAACTCAATTTAAATATATGAAACAATATGACCTTGATATACTACGCAAAATAAAAACATGTTTAACTGATCACCAAACTTTATATTACTATAAAGGTAGGTACAGTTAAATAAAAGTCACTTTCTTTGCATGTGGAATTTGGATCAGGGTGGAAGTACTTGGAGACCAAATGGAACAAGTTTTATTATTTAAAATAGTATCTCTACAAATGCAGAGAATTTAGACTAGATAGTTGTTACTGAGTATTTAATATGCTCAGATTTTCTTCTCTATAACAGTAATTCTTCCTATTTCAACTTGTAAACAAGTGATCAAAATGTATCTGCAGATAGCATAGCAGTGGAACTGAGTAATATTTATTTGTTGCTAGGCATTGTTCACTGTGCCTATGACATCTGTTAGCTGTACATATGAGGTTGATTTTAAGAAGGAGCTGTCCTCTTCAGAGTGTGTACAATGACTTCCATGCTATAAAGTGCTGCATTGTGGAAGTCACAATGGAAGACAAAGAGCTTCAATTTTATTCACAAATACAATGTTTCCACATGTCCTCCACTCACTCTGAAGTCCCTTTTGGCTAGAAGAGCTGCAACCCCCTAAGGTTGAGTATCCTGCAGTGAACATACAGCACAAAATCTTCTTTAGTTTCAAACAGTGTATAATTTGTTGACTGACATTATGTCTTATCAACAGTTCTGAATTGCTATTCATCACATGGATATTTGACTTTCTGAAATGATTTGTTTTACTGAGAATTATAATTGCATATTTTCTCCAGTTCCTGCCAAGTATGTAAACTCAGTCATGCAGCATTATTAAAAAGTCTACATCTTATTTTATCACAAACTTTCATCTTAAATTTCTGACAAACCTTGATAATGGATAAACATATGCAGGCACTCACTGAGCACATAGCAGGAGCTGACTTAGATGAGACATGGCAGGCTACTTTCCACTCGTAAAATTATATGACTTCACTAATAGCATTTGCCACAGTCTAGACAAATTAGAATTCCCAAGTAAAGGAAACAAAAGACAAAAAGAAACCGCTTTGACATTGCATGGCAAGGTTACTTGTGGTGACACAAATAGCAACAGATAGCAAGGGAAACCTGATGTTCTTGCCCTGAGTCTTTGACTTGAATACTTGACCACAATCCATTTAGATGGTCAATCAAATTATTTTAGACAGAAATGTGATATTATATGTGTCTGGGTGAAATTTAACTTTACAAATTACATATTTTTGCCCCTTTCTGTCACTGGTGTAAAGCATTAAAATGTTCATTTGTTATTTTAAGTGGTTAGATATAAATTTTATATTCAGCTTTGTGTATTTATAAAACATTCCTTAGCAGGTTAAGATTTCTTTTGGCATTTCTAAAATAGGAGTTTTAAAAAGAATATATCATTTACCCTATGTAGAGTAGATATCCTTCTTTCTATATAAAGATTTACTTATTTATTTTATGTATATGAGTGTTCTATTTGCATGTATACCAAATGCCAGAAGAGGGAATTAGATCATATTATAGATTGTTATGAGTCATTATGAAGTAACTGGGGATTGACCTCAGGTTCACTGGAGGAGGAGCCAGTGCTCTCAACTGCTGAGTCCTCAGAACAGAGATTTCAATGGAGGGAAATGTCAACTTTTCCCATAAACTTAGATAAATATATAAACATAAGAAATTTTCTGTGAGCTAAAAATAACTAAACCCTCTGATTAGCAAAATTGAGTAAGATATCAGAACAGTTTCAAATTTTAACTGGTACTAGTTCAGGCTACTATTAAAATTTGTCCTTACCTACAAGGCAAATGAATACTAGAAACTCATGGCCACTAAACTACGGAATGAAAACAATCCTAGAAAGAAAAAGAATATGGAAATCATATAAATGAATGAAAATTAAAACATAGCATATCAAAAGGTATAACATGTATCTTGGAATGAATGTAAGCACAAAAGTGTGTGACTTTTACAATAGCAACGTTCAGACACACACACACATACACACACACACACACACAATTGAAGAAGATAAAAGAAGGTGGAAAGATTTTCCATCTCTGTGTATTCCTTATATTAAATTAAAACTGTAAAATTGGCCATTCTACCAATGGCACAATCTTTACCAAAATACCAGTTGACAATTTGACATAAACTGAAAAGAAAATCTTATAGAAACACAAAGTCTCAATAGAACCAAAAGAGAACTGTAGCCTGAACTCCGTTACTGTTCTGAACAGTAACAGAGGAGTTATAGATGTTGTGGTCTCACCTGTGATCCTGGGAGTGTCAGAGATCCTGGAAGTCAAGCTTCCTCTGGGTATTGTAGGAGTGGGTGGGAAGAGGGTAAGGAGGAATGGGATGGTTGGCTGGTGGAGAAGTAACCAGGAAGGGGCATATCATTTGAAATGTAAATGGATGAAATGACTAATCAAAAAATTAGTTATAGGACCCTCACCATAGATTACAAATCAAGTAACCAGTTATAGTAATGAAAACACCATCAGACTGGCATAAAATCAGACTCACTGGAATAGAGTTGAGGACCCACATATAAGCCCAGAGTCCTACAATCACCTGAGTACAACATCATCAATACACACTAAAGATATATATCATGTTCAAGAAATGATATTGGTCAATCTGGATATGTGTACACACACACACACACACACACACACACACACCTACCAACACACAGAAACTCAACCTATCTAACTCAACCCTTACTTTGCACAATAGTAACTCCAGATGGATCAAGAATAATACTTGATATCCCAAATCAGACAGCAGAAAAAGTAGGAGAGGAGGCCCTTGGTCCTGAGAAACATTTTAAATAATGTTCATCATCCTTAATCATAAGACACATGCAAATTTAACATAGCTTGACATTTGATCTTACCACAAATGCCATGATAAATGGCACGATAAATTAAGTGCATGATTTGTGTGGATGTAGAATAAAGAAACACTTATTCCCTGATAGGAAGAGTACAAAATGATACAATCATTACAGAATCAGGATGGATATCCCAAAAAAATCTAGAAAGTGACATATAACATGATCCTACTTCAGATCATTTAGATCTCCTACAACCCTAACCATCCTCTTTTCTCAGTCACACATACCTAAAGGCTTTTCCTGGGAACCCACATTCTAGGAATGGGGGTAGGCTAATTGAAGATTTTCATTTCTGCAAACCCAGTCACCCAGTTTTACCCTAACTTTCTAACTGTCCTGCTGCTCCCTCATCATTGGCTCATCTCTCATTGATTGCACAGATCCTTTAACATCCCCCTCCCCCCCCCCCCCGCCCCAATCATTCCTTTCCCTCAGACACAAAATAAATCCCTGCAGGAATTCTCTGGGAATCCAGAAGCCACATGTGCCAGAGAATCAAGTAGGCCAGGACAACCACTAGGCAAAGAGTAGATCTTCACCCTCCCTCTATCCTTCAAATCTAATGCTTCAATAGCATCCCCATCTCTGTAGGAGACCACCAGCTTTGACCCTTCTTCCCTCTTTGATCTATACCTAGGGAAATAATTTGATCCTCATGTCACACCCAGCTTTCCTCTCTCTTGCAGACTCCCTTTCCCACACTTCTGTCACACACACACACACACACACACACACACACACACACACATTCCTAAGTACCAGCTCAAAGAAATCAAGGCAGTTTACAGCAAACTCATACCCAATATCAAATTAAGAGATACTCAAAACAAACCTATTAAAATCATGAACAAGACAAGGTTTTTCCATTCTCTCCATACCTATTGAATACTATACTTAATGTCTTAGCTAGAGAAATAAAAAAATAAAAAAGACTAGGGGGCTATTAGAAAGGAAAAAGAATCTCATTGCATATACTATTATAGTTTGTACAAAAGACCCCAAAGTTTAATGAGGAAAAAGCTAGGGCTGATAAATACTTTCAGAAAAGTAGCTGGATACAGAATTAACATACAGAAATCTGTAGCCTGTGGTGTGTGTGTGTCTGTCTGTGTGTGTTTGTATCTATATCCATGGGCTGCGACTGAGTAAGAAATGAAGAAAATAACACCTTTCAACTGAGAAAGATATCAAGAAAACAGCACCTTTCAAAATAAACTCAAATAACCTCAAATATCTTGGAGAAACTCTAACTAAACAAGTGAACAACTCGTATGATAAAACCATCAAGTCTGAAGAAAGAAATTAATGAATATATATTGAAAGATGGGAAGATCTTCCCATATTTGTGGATAGGTAAGATTAATAAATATAGGGAAAATAGTCATCTTACTAAAAGAAATATTGATTCAATGTAATTACCATCAGCATTCTAACATAATCTTTTACAGATCTCAAAAAAACAATTGCAAACATAAAAACTTGGGAACTAAAATATTCCTGAATAAAAGAACTGATAGAATAACTGTGATTCCTGGTCTCCAAATGTAATGCAGAGAAATAGTAATAAAAAAATAGCATGGTATTGGCACAAAAACAGACATGTTGATCAATAGAATAAAATTGAAGACCTAGAAATATCTATATACCATTGGAACACATAATTTTTTTGATAGAGAAGGCAGAAAAATGTATTGGAATAAAGACAGCATTTGTAGCAAATGATACTGGATAGCTGCATGTACAAGAATCCAAACCTAGTCATACTTATCAGTCTGCAAAAAGTTCAATTCCAAATTGATCAAAGCCATCTACCTAAGGCCAGATATACTGAATGTGGTGAAGAGAAACAGGACAACAGTCTTGAAATCATTGTCACAGGAGGACTTTCTGAACAGAACATCATTAGCACAGGCACTTGAATCAGCAATTAGGAAATGGGTCCTACATGGTAAAGGACTCCCATCTTTAGGACCAAGTATCAGGCTACAAATGGGGAAAAATTTACTGACTATACAACTGATAGAGAACTATATAAAAATAAAGTAAAGATTAAAAAAAATAGATACCAAAGAAACAGATATCTAAGTTAAAGTGGGGAACCAATCTAAACAAAATTCTCAAAAAAAGAAACTCAAATGACTAAGAATTAGTGAAAGATATGTTCAACATCCTTAGTCATTTGGGAAATGCAAATCTAAACTACCTCGAGATTTCATCTTACACCAATCAGAATTGCCAAGGAAAATGAAAGAAAAGAATGTTTATGCTAGGTAGTATGTGGAGCAGGGGGAACACACATCAACTGCTGGTTTGAGTATTTAACTTGTATAGTCACAGTTGAATACATTGTGTTTCTTTCTCAGGATGCTGGGAACAGATAGGTCTACCTGAAGATCCAGCTACATGACTCTTGGTTTTATACCCAATGCATGATTTATTCTATGACAGAGACACTTGCTCAATGTTTATTGCTTCTTTACTCATAAAGGCCAAAAAAAAAAATCAGAAAAATTCAAGTTATCTGTCAATGACGGTTGGATACAGAAAATGTGTTGCCTTTACAAAATGATACTGAGTCATTTTAAAAAGTGCAATTTTAAAATTTACAGGTAAATAGATGGAACAAGAAACAATCCAGAGTGAAGTAATTCATATCCAGAAATATTTATGTGGTATATATTTGCTTATCAATGCAACAACTGAGCTTTAATATAAAGAACTAGTAGGAAAGGGGGAATAGCCCTATAGAGAGGAAATAGAGTAAGTAGCTTTTTGTTGCATAGAATTTATTTTATTTATTATTTTTAGATTCCTATTTGATTTCTAAGGAGAGACAGAAGTTGGGGTGGGTATGTGAATGGAAGGTAAAGTGAGAAGGAACTAGTAAGAACTAGGGGAGGGAAACAATAAAAATATATGATAAAAAATGTTTTTTTCAATAAAATAAAATCTATGTCTATGAAGTACTTTGAAATTTAGTATTACTACAGTGTGAAGGATGTTTTACAAGTTAGTTTGACACCTGCCACCGGAAAGGCTTAATACTCCAAAGTTGTGCTTGTCAGCATCAATCTTATCCTTGCTTTGTTTTGATGTATGTAAGGAATGTAAAATCTGGTTCCCATAATAAGTAGGTAAAAGTCAGACAAATCTTTTAGAGAAATGCCTGTCAATTTTAACAAAATTTGAGGAATATTCCAAAAAAATCCATTCAAGTGATTTGTAATAAACAGTAAATTACTATTTAAAGATTAAAAATATGCTGAAATTTACTTCAGGTTTATGTATAACTGAAGTTTTAGTATAATTAAACTAGTTATCAAAATACAAGCACATTAAAATCATCTGAGTAATCAAACATAAATATAGCCATCTATGATATTTTCAGAGAAGAAATATTGGTGAAAACATTACTTACTGCTTACATATATATTCTGAAGTTATCTTTAAAGTACTTCAAGATAAACATAAACTTAAAATGCAATTAATAATAGTTCTTAGTATAAGTAACTCATTATAACACAGCACAAAATACTATCAGTGAATTCTCATTAGGAATGAGGACATTCTAAGTTTTGCAGGCAAATGGATGGAACTAGAAAATATCAACCTGACTGAGAGAACTCAGACCCAAAAGGACATGCATGGTATGTACTCACTAATAAGTGGATATTAGACACATAAAGTACAGAATACCCAAGATATAGTCCACAGAACTAAAAAATGTCAACAAGCTGAAGGGCCCGAGTGAGGACCCCTCAGTCCCACTTGGGTGGGAGAAGAAAGCAATCACAAGTGGTCAGGGAGTGAGGGAACTGGGAGGGAAAGTCAATGGAGGGGGGAGATGGGAAAACTATATAGCCTTAAAATAAAGATTTTTTTGACAAAATTTGAAACATATTTCAATGAACATCAAGTATTACAAATAGAAAATGTGCAAATAAAATAATGAAGAATAACTCATTAATCTGTTACAGACAGGATGCTAACCAAATGCATTTTACAACTATACATATAAACTACCACTTATTATCCTAAAGAACTCTTTAGTATTTGCTAAGAAACAAAAATATCTTCTAATCCTGGAAGCAGTATTGTTATATTTTTATAATCTTTATTATCTTTTATTCACCTTTGTTCTCTATAGTTCTATGTGTCTTCTCCTTGTACCCTCCAGAGCTTGTGTCTCTAGTTGCATATGTAGTCAGCCATCAATGGGAGGAGAGGCCCTTGGTCTTGTGAAGATCATATACCCCAGTACAGGGGAATGTTAGGGCTAGGAAACAGGAATGGGTAGGTTGGGGAGCAGGGCGGGGGGAGGGTATAGGGGACTTTCGGGAAGGAAACTTGGGAAGGGGATAGATAACATTTGAAATGTAGATGAAGAACATATCTAATAAAAATAAAAAATGAAAGAAAGAAATCCCTCTAGACCACTAAATCTATGACAGAATCACAGGGAGTCATGTCAAAGATACCTACTACTTTGCAATTAGAATTATGTCATTATTTCTTACTTTGCATCTCATAAATATTTGCTTTTTAAACATAGAACTATAAACAGCTACCTGGATACCTAGAGAAAATTAATCTTGTTTCCAAAATAATAAATTCAGAATGTGGAGTAGATTTTCTGACATTAGCATCTCATTTTATAGGTCTCATATGGATGGATCATAATCAATAAGTGAAAACTGGAATGCGCATCGTATTTATATTGAAAGTGTACTAACGGGTAAAGTATCAATAGCTTGCATCTAGGATCTCCTAATCTGCCACTTGTTCTACATGTAGAAAAGCTGAACTCCCAGGAACCTCTTGCATTCTCCTCATGGAATGTGTCCACCAGGCATAATAAACTTGCAAGCATCCCCTATACTTCCATGAAGCTTACATTAGCACATAATTTTAGTTTTAAGCCAATGTTTTTTACCTGCCCCAATTTACTAGCAATGTATTTTTATGAAAATATTTAGTGTGTTTGTATTGTTTCTACACTGGTAGAAACTGGTTAGCTTAGACTAACTGCACATTTTACTTAGCATACACTTAACTCCTGTGGCTTTTCTGGTGGACATGTGATTTGGGGGCTCCATGTTTGATTAAATAGAGAAACAATCAGGATTCCTCAGGTGATGTTATTTTACTGTTGAAGCCCAGAAAGCAAGAGTTCATGTGAAACTGGCTCAATCAGTTGCAGAATCAGACTAAAGTAAAATTTCCTATACATACATTGTAGTAAAAAATTTAAATAGCCTAACATTTCTATTTTTCCGAGGGTGATATTTACATTTTAATTTCAATTGTTTTTAATTATTTAGTTTCATCAATTCTTTTGTTGTTGTTGTTCTTATACTTATATCATCACTGGTTTTGGACTTATTTAGAATTATTGCTTATTGAAGTTTCTAGGCAGGTTTGGTGGTATTAAGCTCTTACCAGATGGCATTGTGTGTTTCACATATAATCCCCCAAACGTAAATGGGAGAGCAGGCCTGTTGGGACTTAATGCCCCAGTGGAAGGGGATGCTAATGTGGTGAGGAAGGAGTGGGTGGGTGGGCAGTGGTGTACCCTCTTAGAGGCAAAGGTGAAAGGGATGGGATGGGAGGTTTGCAGAAGGAATAGTGGGAAAGGGAACAACCTGAAATGTAATTAAATAAATAAATAGCCAATAACAAAGAGAGAGAGAGAGAGAGAGAGAGAGAGAGAGAGAGAGAGAGAGAGAGAGAGACAGAGACAGAGACAGAGAGAGACAGAGACAGAGACAGAGACAGAGACAGAGACAGAGACAGAGACAGAGAGAGACTGGATATTAGTTATTCTCCAGTCCGGAACATCTTGTTGATCCAAATCTTGGTACCCAAGCACTGCACAAAACTTAGCTAGCATTTGTTTTTTGATCCTTTGTCTGATTTTCTTCATTGGCAGGTCAATTTACTAGTTTCACAAAACCAGTATGAGAAATGACAAGGAACATTTTCCAGCAAATATTCTTTAAAAAGGTGTTTTAAATAAGGGATGACTTAGGGCTTCCTGATATATATATATATATAACATATAAATTATGCACACATACATATAAATTATGTATATATACATATAAATACACACACATATATATGTATATACATACATATGTGCATATATTAAACATTGCTTTTATTGTCATGGAAGTTGTGTGGTTGATAATCCAAAAAACTGCTGGTGATATTTCCAGGGTATCTGCAGAGCTCTTGGCACATTCTGTAGATCTATTTGTAATGACATTGCAGGTTCATCTGCCCTTTGGAATTCCCTTGGTGCACTATGTGGAGGGTATTATGTAATGCAGGAGTTTTTATAATGTCTCCAGACAATGTGTATCATTTAGCTGTCAGCTAAATATTGATTTAAACCAAAATGAATGTTAGCTGTGATTTTTCAAGGACACAAAGGGAAAAATGTAAGAGATTAAAATATGGAAACTTGCTCATTGTGGAACAGTTCTAAAACTCCACTGTGCTATCCCAGCACTTAATTATATAGAATTGACTGAATTCTGGATGCGGCACTTTTATTGAGTATACAGAGTCTATTTGAGATATACATGTGTTAAAAAGAACTATATTAGCCAGTTCCTCAGAAAGACACATTGATAGAATATTATTAAATCAAAGTGGTTTGCTGTTCTTCAGATGAACAGATTTATACCTACAACTGAATATTATTTTACATTTTGTACAATTTCTAAAATCAAGGAAAAAATCCTTTATTAAAGTTAAAGCTTTTATTTAAGAAAATTTAATGTTAGTCTACTCACAAGTTTATTTTATACCACAACATCCACATGATAAATTATTTAACACTATAGCATTGCCAATACTTTTGAGAAATTTTTCCTACATTGAAATTATCACGCCACATTAAGATAAACAACTATCATTCAGTAAATTCATTCTTTTGAAGAAGTCTATAATGAAATACTATTGTGCAAGAGTGTAACTTAGACAAATTTAATTATTCAATAAAGCTACAATAAACAGCAGAGAAAAATAATCCATTGAAAGTTTCTGGCTATAAGGATTTTGTCAATTTTGACATGGTAGATAGGATTCACAGGACACATATGAATATATAGCATAGCCTATAGTGACAAACACAGCAAGCAAACAAATAAGAACCTAACACATCAAGTTCTTCATGCGGATGCTACCCTGGGCTGCAAAATGAGAACCTCTTCTATAAAACCACAGCAACAAAAAACCAACTGTCTTTGTCACCATATTCTTATTGTTATAAAACATGACAAAGGGAAATGTCACCATATTCTTATTGCTATAAAACATGAAAAAGGGAATTTTACAAGGAAGCATTTAATTGGGTCTCACTTACAATTTGAACGCAATAGTCCCTCACTGTGAGAAGCAATGCTGCAGGCAAAGAGACATGAGGCTAGAACATGATCTGGAAGCTTTACATCCCAACATGCAGAAAACAGGCAGAAAGCATGAGATTGGCGTGACATTGGCTTCTAAACAATCAATGTTCACACCCAGAGGCTTACCTCATCTAAGAAATTCACACCATCTCCAATAAATTCATACCTCCTAATCCTTCTCAAACAGTATTGAGAGCCTATGGGGGCATTGTTCTGATTTAAACTACCACACCAACCAAACAAAACCTATTACAAACCTTCGAGAATATAGTAGCATTGCACTGACAGTTATGACTCATAAGTGTGTGTAAGCCATGCATCATAACTGATGAGTATATATCACTTAATGCTCATGCCCCAAGTTTTTCAATTCTGGTGTAGTTTAAGGTAGAGTTTTTCTCTGTAGCTCAGCCTGACCTTGCACTTGCAAATTTCTATTTTCAGTAAGTTTTCAGTAAGGGAGTACTTAGATTTCAGGATTTCTAGGCCCAGTAACAGAATTCAATAACATGTAACTGACACTACACTGTCAGTGTATTCTCTTTTTTTTTCTTAGATATTTTCTTCATTTACATTTCAAATGCTATCCCAAAAGTCCCCTATACCCTCCCTCCCACCCTGCTCCCTTACCAACTCACACCCACTTCTTGGCCCTGGCTTTTCCCTGTACTGGGGCATATAAAGTTTGCTAGACCAAGGGGCCTCTCTTCCCAATGATGGCCAACTAGGCCATATTCTGCTACATGTGCAGCTAGAGACACCAGCTCTGGGGGTACTGATTAGTTCATATTGTTGTTTTTAATAGCTGAGTAGTGCTCCATTGTGTAAATGTGCCACATTTTCTGCATCCATTCCTCTGTTAAGGAACATCTGGATTCTTTTCAGCTTCTGGCTATTATAAATAGGGCTGCTATGAACATAGTGGAGCATGTGTCCTTATTATCAGTTGGAACATCTTCTGGGTATATGCCCAGGAGAGGTATTGCTGGATCCTCCGGTAGTACTATGTCCAGTTTTCTGAGGAACCACCAGACTGATTTCCAGAGTAGTTGTACAAGCTTGCAATCCCACCAGCAATGCAGGAGTGTTCCTCTTTCTCCACTTTCTTGCCAGCATCTGCTGTCACCTGAATTTTTGACCCTAGCCATTCTGACTGGTGTGAGATGGAATCTCAGGGTTGTTTTGATTTGCATTTCCCTGATGATTAAGGATGTTGAACATTTTTTCAAGTGCTTCTCAGTCCTTCGGTATTCCTCTCTTCCATCTCTTGTATTCTGTTGCTGATTCTCACATCTATTTTTCCTGATTTCTTTCCTAGGGTTTCTATCTCCAGAGTTCTCTCCCTTTGGCTTTTCTTCATTGTTTCTACTTCCATTTTTGGATCTTTGATGGTTTTGTTTAATTCCATTGCCTGTTTGGTTGTGTTTTCCTGTAATTCATTAAGGGATTTTTGTTCTTCCTCTTTAAGGGCTTCTACCTCTTTAGCAGTGTTCTCCTGTATTTCTTTAAGTGAGTTATTAATGCCCTTCTTTCAATCTTCTACCACCATCATGAGATATGATTTTAAATCCATGTCTTGCTTTTCGGGTGTGTTGGGGTATCCAGGACTCCTTGTGGTAGGAGTACTGAGTTCTGATGATACCCAGTGTTCTTGGTTTCTGTTAGTAAGATCCTTACGTTTGCCTTTTGCCATCTCGAAATCTCTGGTGTCAATGTTCAAGCCGTCTCTGGCTGGAGCTTGATCCTCCTGTGATTCTGTTAGCCTCTGTCAGCACTCCTGGTAGTCCAACTCTCACCTGAGTTCCAGTGGTCAGAGCACTCTCTGCAGGCAAGATCTCCTCTTACAGGGCAGGTGTCCAGCAGTCTGGGGCTCTGATCCACCTCCTGAGTTCTGTGATCAGAACTCTCCCTGTAGGTGACTCTCCTCTATCAACGAATGTGCCCAGGTACCTGGGTCTCAGCTCTGCCTCCTGGCTAAGAATGAAGACCCGAGGGGACCCTGACCAAGAAGCTCTGTTGATTCTATCGCCCATGTGCTCTCAGGTGATCAGGAGGTCCTGGGTGTGCTAGGGTTCCTGTGGCGTGGAGAGTCCTCTGGTGCCCGAAATGCCCTTGACCGGGCTCATGCAGAAGATGGCTGTGCTGGCCCTGACCTGAATGGATCCGAGTCTTTGGTTCAGCAGGGCTCCTCCGTCCCTGTTCCTGCTGGCACAAGACCCTCTGCGATTCCCGGAGCCAATGTAGAGTTCCACTCACCTGTGATTCCGAGGTCCTGAGGAGTGGAAAACATTCTGGAGCCCGTAGTGGCCTCCGCTGGGCTAAGAAGGAAGATGGCAGGGGTCTGTCAGTGTATTCTTTCAAATAAGTTTTAAAATTGGAATAAAATGGTTAGAAGAGAAAACTTAATAATATTAAATGTTTACTCAATTTATTTACCACTGCTTTAATGTAAGAATTTCAAAATGCAATTTGGCATATAATGGGATTTAGCAGGAAATGTTGGCTTGGATTAACTGAAAGGTTACTACCTTTAATATTGGAAATGAAGAAAACTGACTTTCAACATAATTTTATATGGCTGGTGTTTGCATTGATACATTTCTTTCAAGACATGCTCAAAAACTTGCTACAAAATCATACAGATAATTTGTGTGGTTTTCAGTCAATAGATGGTGGCTTATGTGCCAAATCCACGTATGCAAAGCTTTATGAAACTTAAACAGAAGTTTTGTTTATTCTAAAATTATTTTTAATTTAATTTAATTTATTTACATTTCAACTTTTTTTTCCTTTTCCAGTTTCCTCTCTGCAACCACCCTATCCCATTCCCTGTTACCATTCTTCTTTGTGGGTGCTCCCCCACCTACCTACCCTCTCCCACCTTACCACCCTAGCATTCCTCTCCACTGGGGCATCAATTCTTTACAGGACCAAGGACCTCCCCTCCCACTGATGTCAAATAAGGCCATTTCAGCTCTTTCAGTCCTTGCTATACACAAAATATATATAGTTTAAAAACTATTATTCATTTTATAACCTTAAAATTTTATATATAACATTAAATACCTTTATTTATGAGTATATATTTTCATTCAGTAGCCTATTCAAATCATAGAGAAAAACATACTCCATATATTTTTATGAACTGAAACAACTAAGATTTTTCTATGTTTTATAAATAATTAATAAATACTTTGACACAATTTCTTTCTCCCTCAATGGACACATACACACATCTTAAAATGTTGTTAGTGTTTGCTAAAAGGTTATGATTGAATTGAAGATATCATATCCCTGCCATTATAGGTTCATGAGATTCAGTAGGAATTATAATAATATCTGAACACTATTAATACATACTTTACATTTATATGTTCTATTGGTGCATACTCTATTTTAGAGGATTTTTTTTTCATCCATAACACACTGGAACCCAAACACCATTTCTTAATTAATTAAAATTATCCTTGAAGGAAGACTTTGAATTATCTGAAATCTATACTATTTCAAACTTTTAATTCTAGCTGTGTTTTAATGGTTCTATATATTCCACAAGACCTTGTGCAATTTCCAGTATCATATGGGTTGACTGTACCTATATATGCAAATGTGTTTCTTCTATGCTTATTGTTGCCAGTATTAAGACAGGTAACAGCATAAGCAGCAAGAGTTTTGATTTCAGATAATGTCCTCCTTTCTGGGTCCTGGGAAACTTTTGGGTCCCTGGCAGCTGGGAATTTTTAGTGGCTACCCCCAGTTCTGTTTCCCACTGCTATACACTTCCTTTCAAATTTCTGACCCTCTGCACTTCTCCCGAATTTTCTCCCATATCTGAACTGGCCCTACCTTTTCCCTCACCCTCCTCTCTCCCTCCCAGATCCCTTTCTCCCTCTGCTTCCTGGAGATTATTTTCTCTCCCCTTTTGAGTAGGACTGTATCATCCACACTTTGGTGTGATCTTTCTTCTTGAGTTTCATATGGTCTGTGAGTTGTATTGTGGGAATTCTGAGCTTCTTTTCGGCTAATATCCACTTATAAGTGAGTACAAACCATGTGTGTTCTTTTGTGACTGGATTACCTCACTTGTAATGATATTTTTCAAGTTCCATCCATTTGCCTGTAAATTTTATGATGCCATTGCTTTTAATAGCTGAGTAGTATTCCAGTATGTAAATGTACCACATAATCTATATCTGTTGCTCTGTTGAGAGACATCTGAGTTGTTTCCAGCATCTTGCTGTTATCAATTAAGCTGCTATGAACATAGCAGAGCATGTGCCCTTGTTCTATGTTCGAGAATCTTTTTGGATACTTGCCTAGTAGTGGAATATCTGGGTCCTCAGGACTGCCAAACTGATTTCCAGAGTGGTTGTACCCCTTGCAATCCTGCCAGCAATGGAGGAGTGTTCCTCTTAATCTACGTCCTCTCCAGCATCAGCTGTCACCTGAGATTTTTATCTTAGCCAGTCTGACTGGTAAAAGGTAGAATCTCAGGGTTGTTTTGATTTGCATTTCCCTGATGATTAAGAATGTTGAAGATTTCTTTAAGTGCTTCTCAGCCAACAAAGGGGAGATAGAACCCGTAGAGACCATATCCAGTGGATAGGCACGTCTCTAGTTGAGGAATGGGGCATCCACCACCTCAAAAATATTAATTCAAAATTCCTCCTGTCAAGAGGAAATGCAGGGGCAGTGTAGAGCAGAGACTGAAGGAAAGGTCATCCAGAGACTGCTCCATCTAGGGATCCATCCCATCTGCTGACAGCAAACCCAGACACTATTGCTGATGCCAAGAAGTGCTTACTGACAGGAGCCTGGTATAGCTGTTCCCAGAGAGTCTTTGCCAGAGTTGGACCAATACAGATGCGGATGTATACAACCAAACATCAGACTGCACATGGGGACCCCAATGGAAAAGTTAGGGTAAAGACTCTAGGAGCTCAAGGGTTTTGCAACCTCATAGGAAGAACAGCAATATCAATGAACCAGACCACCCCAGAGCTTGGAGGGACTAAATCACCAACCAAAGAATTCACATGCAGCTGGATATGTAGCAGAGGGTTGCATTGTCTGCCTTATTGGACATCACTGGGAGGGGAGTGTCTTGGTCCTGTGGGGGCTCAATGACCCAGGGTAGAGGAATGCTCTGGCACTGATACAGGAGTGTGTGGGTGGGTAGAGGAGCACCCTTGAGGCGGGTGTGGGAATAGGGGTTATGTGGAGGGGAAATGGGAAGGAGGATAATATTTGAAATGTAAATAATAAAATAACCAATAAAAAATTTAAAAAAAAAACCCACAAGTTTTGATTTGGACAAGATTGATAACTTCTAATGCTCTTTGGACATTTCTTTCCCATGGGGAACAAAAAGAATGTTCAGTCTTGTGTCTACATGCTTGTAACTAATCTGGTACTCGGTCTGCTTCTCCTATTTTTCATGGTTCTTATGTTCATTAGTAACTGAGGATATCATCCATGTCCTGCCTTGAGTACATCTTTGTAGGAGTAAAAGAAGATGAAGAGTGTGGAATGTTTTTCTTCTCTTTACATACTTCAGATTTCATAAATATTCAACCATTCATTTCTGCTATCCACAGCTTTTCATTATTTATATATTTTTGTATATTATATGCCCAGTACTTTTTCCCTTTTCTTTTCTGACTCCTTCTCTATACCCTCCCCTCTTTCTCAGATCCAATTCTCTGTTTCCATTTAGGTAAGGGCAGGACCTCCAGGGATATCAACCAAACATGACATATCATGTTGCAATAAGTCTAGGCAAATCCCTTTATATTAAGATAGGACTACAAAACCCAGTAGGAGGAAATTAGTTCCCAAAGCAGACAACATTGTTAGAGACAGACCCTGTACTCACTGTTATGTGTCATACAATAATATCAAGCGATAAAACCATTACATATATTCAGCGGATCTAGGTTAGACTTATGCTTGCTCCCAGATGGCTGGTCCATTCTGTTATCTCCCAAGATCCTGTGTTAGCTGATTCTGTGTGCCTTTTTCTTGTGGGCGTTTGAGTACACTGGCTTCTATAATCCTTTCTTGCCTCTTCTGCAGTATTCCCTGAGCTCCACCTAATGTTCTCTGCACCTGGTCCCATCAGTTGCTGGATGAAGCCTATCCTTGGTATTTTTATTCATTACTTGTCTTTAACCATTTGACTGATAATCAATTTGAAATTTCTTTGGCACATAAAATTTAATTCCTCTTCAAAACAAGAAAAAAATAACTTGAACATGTCTGTGGTGAATTAATCACTGTAGAGTTATGTATGATAATTTAGTTCCTTCTACTCTTAAAAGTATACTACTGGTTAAAGACCTGAGAAGCAATGACTGTTGTGTGTCCCTAAATGAGATATCTTCATCAGCTCCTTCAAAGTTCAGAGAAGACCATAGAATGGGACAGAAAAAATGCTGGAGCTGAGGATAAGCAAGAGTGTGGTTAAAAGATAATGTATTTTCCTCAGGCTCCTCTCCATTTCTATTCCTCTAATTCTTTCAGACAGGAGCAATTATGGGTCAGAGATGTGACTGTGGGATGGCTCCCCTCTTCCCCACTTGATGTCCTGTCCTCCTGCTGGAGGTGGACTCTATAATTTCCTTCTCCCTATTTTTAGGAATTTCACCTAAGGACCCTCCCTTTGAGTTCTGGGAGTCTCTAAGCTCCCTGGTTTCTCGTGCATTCTGAGGTGTCCCTCCAACCTCTTATTTCCTGAGAAGGCCTGTTTACATTCTTTCTGTTGGCCCTTAGTCCTTCTGTCCTTTTCCCTCACCAAATACCAGATAAGTTTTCCCTCTTTCCCCTAATCCTCTCCACTACCCCAAAAGCCTGTCCACTTTCCCTCTCAAGTCCTTCCCTCTCTCCCTACTTGTGATTGCTTTCTTATCTCTCTTAAGTGTGACTGAGGTGTCCTCACTTGGGCACTTATTGAACTTTTGGAGTTGCTTGGGCTGTATCTTGGGTATTCTGTACTTTTGTTTTGGTTTGTTTTGTTTTTTGTTTTTTGTTTTTTTTTTTTAATTTTTTTGCTTTTTTGTTTGTTTTTTGTTGTTGTTGTTGTTGTTTGTTTGTTTGTTTGGCTAATATCCATTTATTAGTGAGTACATATCATGCCTGTCATTTTGGGTCTGAGTTATCTCATTCAGTATGGTATTTTCTAGTTCCATCCATTTGCCTGCAAAAGTCAGGATGTCCTCATTCTTAATAGCTATGTAGTATTCCATTGTGTAAATGAAGCACATTTTCTGTATCCATTCTTCTGTCATTGGACTTCTAGCTTGTTCTCAGCTTCTGGATATCACAAATAAAGCCTCTGTGAACATAGTGGAACACGTGCCCCTGTGGCATGGTGGGGCACCTTTTGGGTATATTTCCAAGAGTGGTATATCTGGGTCTTCATGTAGATCTATTTCCAATTTTCTGAGTAAACTCCAGATTGATTTCCAGAGTGGCTGTACCAGTCTGCAATCCCACCAACAATGGAGGAACATTCCTCTTTCTACTCATCCTCTCCAACATGTGTTGTCACCTGAGGTTTTGATCTTAGCCATTCTAATCAGTGTAAGGTGAAATCTCAGGGTCGTTTTGATTTGCAATTCTCTGGTGGCTAAAGCCTTTAGACATTTCTTTAGGTGCTTTTCAGCCATTCAAGATTCCTCAGTTGTGAATTCTCAGTTTAGTTTTATACCCCATTTTATGATTGGGCCATTGATGAAAAGAGAAGGTCCAGTGAGTGGGATCCAGCACAAGGGGAGCAGGGTGGGGGGGCTGGCAAGGCCTGACACAATTATTGAGGCTAAGGAGAGCTCACAAAAAGGGATCATGATTTCCTTCTGAAAGACACAACAAGCAACTGAAAGAGTCAGGTGCAGATATTTCCACCTAACCAATGGACAGAACCAGCTGATCCCTGTTGTTGACTTAGGGAAGGCTGAAAGAAGCTAAGGAGAAGGGCAATCCTGTAGGAGTACCAGCAGTCTCAATTAATCTGGACCGCTGAGATCTCTCAAACACTGGACCACCAAACAGGCAACATACATCAACTGATATGAGGCCCCTAACACACATACAGTAGCAGACTTCTGGGTATGTGTTCATTCAGAGATGGTGCACCTAACCCTCAAGAGACTGGAGGCCCCAGAGAGTTTAGAGGTCAGGTGTGGTGAGGGTGAGGGCATCTGTGTGGAGATGGTGTGGGGTGGGGAGGAGGTGTGGAATGTGGAGCAGAAGGAGGGAGGATGGGGGCAGGGGGAGTGGAATATGGATTGTAAAAAATAAATTAAAAATTAAATTAAAAAATTTTACATGTGGTAAAAATCTTCATCCTATTATTTAACTGTTTCTAAAAAGAATGTATAAAAATAAGAATAAATATTAAGATTTTTTTTTAAAGAGAAAGTATTTGAATGGGATTCACTAATCTCATTGGTAAGAGTACACATGCATATGCTACACAAGGACTAGAACAACTGACCTGCTAACATAGAAGGGAAAAAATAATTAGACCTCAACCTTAAAAAAAGCATCACAGGCTAATAAGAAATGCTGAGAGCAGAAGAAATACTCTTACCCAGGGAAGAATATAGACATATCCGATAGTAAATGGACATTCTTGAAAGACACATACAAGTAGTATTGTACAGACTAAGCAGTTTATAGTTAGGATGTATTTTACATATATTATGTGTGTGTTTGTGTGTGTGTGTGTGTGTGTGAGAGAGAGAGAGAGAGAGAAAATTAGTGAAAAAAAGAGGACATGGATTTCAAAGAGATTAAACGGGTATACTCAAGTGAATATTGAAGAAGGGAGGAAAGGAAAAGAGGATATGGTATATTTTTTAAAATCCTCTTAAAAATAAAAATATATATATTAAAAAACTGGAGATGATAAAGGTATTTCAGTTTAACCTTTGAGGTTCTCTGTGTATGCACACATGTGCAAACCATTGTATGTAATCACCAGCACCTAAACAAAAATACACAAACATGCACACACATACATAAGTGATAGAATTATACAACTTCTTTATTTGAAAGTGTTTAGATTCAAATATTGGTATATTTAATGAAAAAAGGAAATTCAAGTAGATAAATACTATACATGTCTACTATTTTACAATCTTTAAACATCTACTAGAAAAACTCCTCGATATTTGGACCTATAGTAATAAACATTATCCATTCCCAATGGTCAAAAGCACACAGAAAAAAATTATGTTTTAACAGGTGCCAGCTATAGTTAATACAATTTTCTGTCAACATGAAAATTATGAGTCATATATTTTAAAGATTACAGTTAGTTTTCCTTAGTAAATAGAGGCTAGATTCCTACTGTGTCAAAATAATAGTTTCTGAGAGACAATGAAATGCTGCTTCAAAAACAGCATAAAATTGCCCAATGTTGTTCAACATATACAGCTTAGTTAACATTCCAGTAAGCAACATGAAAATGGAGGATATAATTGTATATTTTGTGAATATAGAAATACTGAATGACTCTTGTAGTACTAGACATTAAATACAGGGCAGAGGTGCTATTTAAAAGAAACTCTGTTACTACATACCATTTCAGATAGTAGTTTCAAGAATTTTAAAAATACTAAAACTTATAAAAAATTGCTGATAATACATGCAACCTCAGAATTTTATCAGTCCTTATAATAAGCAACATTTATTAGTATCAGTGATAAAATTTAAGTTGCTTACAATTATCTGGCTGAATGAATTGTAGAAGACAGAAAAATCTCTTAAATATTTCTGTAACTATTTTCTTACCAAAAGTAAGTGCAAAAAATTATTTAAAAATATTTGTAGTCAGTTTGTGGAACATATTCTGACCATCTTTCTTTGGCTTTCCTAATCATATTATGATTTCAGTGCATACACGTTAAGGATCTGTTTAAATGAACGAATTTACCCATTCTTCTTAGAAATGGTATTGATTTTTTTTTTTAGAACAATAACAAGGAGCGAAACCTCTAAACAAAAAGGAATTAAGTACTCACTATCAATTAAATGTTGAATGCATAGTTTTTACATATCTGTATTCTGTCTGAATAAAAATCCAGCCAAATTAATTCTGGAATTGTTCTCAAGTATAGCTGTCTTTGAGTGGATAACAAAATCTAATTATCTTCCTAGTTAGAATGCTTTAGTGTTGCATATTACGTTTAGCCTAGATTTTCAAGTTGCTTTTCCTGATAAATAACATCACTTATCTCCAGTTACTCTTTAAACATTTATAGAATGGCTCTATTACAGAAGCTGTGAGATACAGCATAGGAAATAAGATCTGTGCCATGACTCTTTACCAGAGTGGTAGAGATGTGGATATTTAGTAAGATTATTGGAACTTTACCTCACCTTTTGTCTCTCTTGGACTTCATTTGACTTATTGGAATGCATTTACTTCTTTAGATGAAATTAAACCTGTAGCATCATTATATTCTTCTTCATGCCAATCCTAGATGAGTTCAGGCAAATCCTGCTTTCAATAAACAGTTCAGTGATCACGATCTTAGGGATTACATTGCACACATGTCTTATGATGGGAATACATAAATAGTGGTAAAATAAAAGCTGCAATTCATAGAGATATATCACAACAATGGCTGCACTGAGATATTTAAGTGTCTGACCCATCATGTACCATAGTCCTTGAGGAGACCATTTAAACTGTATTTGTCAATGTGTCTCCAAAATTTATTAATTTTTGCCTCATTATTCTTCAGTCTCCAGCATGGATCATTCAAATGCCTATACTGGCAATATTTCAATAATTGTATTTAACATATATGTGGACTTTTTACTATTATTAAATTTATTTGCACCTAATGAAGCACCTAGAAAAGTTGTGTTTAAGACACTGTAAGGGACAATTCAGGAAATTGGAAATTTACTTTAAAATTACCATGAAACAATACATTTAAAATAGGTACTTACTTATGATTTGAATAAATACTTGGTTATAAATGATATTTAAATATTATTCTTTTTTTTAAACAATTTTAGGCATTCTACTAAATATTATTTAATCCCATACATTTTCAGTATGATCTTACCATGTGTACGCAGTAGTAGAATTTCAATATAGCAATAATAATATTTGACTGCTTATAATTTTCAATGTAAAATGCAATGTTTCAAGGTAATAATAGCTCTCTTAACACTGCAAGTTTGCTCCTAGGCGATCTGCTACTGCCAAGGCAAGAGCTATGATACCTGCTCAAATAAACACAGAAGTTGAGACCTCCAAAGAGAGGAGTGGGTGCAGAACCCCTAACCCGGCACAAATACCATCTCTTTTCAGGTCTGCAAACCCACCTGAGTTGATAGTCATTTATGCCCCTCTCAACATCCAAAATTCTCTGAGTTACCCAGGAGATCTGCTACAACCCAGGGACAACAGGGACAGTCTCCAGACAGAAACAGTCAGGCCAGTTAACACCAGAGATAACCAGATGGGATGAGGCAAGTACACAATCATGAGGAACAGAAGCTAATATTCTTTGGCACCATCAGAACTCAGTTTTCCCACCACAGCAAACCCTGGTTACCCCAGCAAATCTTAAAAGCATGATGCTCACCTAAAATCCCATCTTGTGAAGGTAATAGACACCTTTAAGGAGGATATAAATAACTCATTTAAGGAAATACAAGAAAACATAATTAAACAAGTAGAAGAACTTAGAAGAGGAAACAAATAAATCCCTCAAAGAAATACAGGAAAACATAATCAAAGAGGTGAAGGAATTTAACAAGGCGGTCCAATACATAAAAATGGAAGTAGAAACAATGAAGAAAACAAAAATGGTTGCAACCCTGGAAATGGAAAACCTAGGAAAGAAGTCAGGAGATAAAGATGTAATCGTCAATAACTGAATAAAAGATATAGAAGACAGAATCTCAAGCATAGAAGATACCTTAGAAGATATTGACACAATGGTCAAAGAAAATACAAAGCATTAAAAAAAAAAGAAAACAAAACAAAACAAAAAAGAAACTCCTAATCCAAAACAAGGAAATCCAGAACACAACGAAAAGACTAAACATAAGAATAATAAGAAGAGAAAAGCACAAAGATTCTCACAGCAACAGAAAACATCTTCAACAAAATAATAGATGAAAACTTTCCCAACCTTAAGAAAGAGATGGTCATAAATGTACAAGAAGCCTACAGAACATTAAATAGATTGGAGCAGAAAAGAAAATCCTCCCATCACATAATAATCAAAACACTAAATGCACAGAAGAAAAAAATATTAAAAGCTATAGGAAAAAAAGGCCAAGAAAATATAAAGGGAGACCTTTCAGAATCACACCAGATTTTTCAGCAGATACTTGAAAACCTAGAAGATCCTGGACAAATATCACACAGATCCTAAGATTCCAGACCAGGCTATTATACTCATCCAAACTCTCAATCATCATAGATGGAGAAACCAAAATGTTCCATGACAAAACCAAATTAAATAAGGTATATCTACTAAACTAGCCCTACAGAGGATTCTAGAAGGAAATCTCCAACACAGGGAAAGTATCTAAACCAAAGAACAAAATAAGAAATTAACCATCTCATAACAAACAGAAAAGGAGATAATCACTTACACATAATACCACCTCCAAAAACAAACAACAGGAACTGGTAATCATCTGTCTTTAGTCTCTCTCAACATCAACAGACTCAATTAAATGTCATTAGCTAAGAGACTGGATACCCAAGTAGGATCCAACATTTTGATACATACAAGAAACCCAACTCAACAACAGAAACAGAGACTAACTCAGAGGAAAAGGCTAGAAAAATTTCCAAGCAAATGGTTCCCCCAAAAGTAGAAGTTGTTATTCTAATATCCAATAAAATTGACTTTCAACCAAAAGTTATCAAATGAGATGGGGAAAGACACTTCATACTCAAAACAAAACAAAACAAACAAACAAACAAAAAATCCACCACGACGAAGTCTCAATTCTGAACATCTATGCCCCAAATGCAAGGGCACCCACATTCATAAAAGAAACTTTATTAAGGCTCAAAACACACAATGAACACAAAATAATAGTGGGAGACTTTAACACTCCACTCTCACCAATGGACATGTCATTGAAACAGAAAATAAGCAGAGATGCAGTGAAAATAATAGAAGTTATGAACCAGATGGATTTAACAGATATCTACAGAATATTTCACCTTAAAAAAAATACAACTTCTCAGCAACTCATGGAACATTAACCAAAATTGACCATACAGTCAGTTATAAGTCAAGCCTCAACCAATACATGAAGATTGATATATTATCATGCATTCTATCAGATCACCAATGAATAAGTCTAGACTTCAGTAACAACAACAGCAACAACATCAAACCAACAAACCAACAAACCAACAAACCAACAAACCAACAAACCAACAAACCAACAAACCAACAAACCAACAAACCAACAAACCAAAAACAACAACAACAACAACAACAAAAAACCCAAAAAACAGAAAGCCCAGATAGATACTCATAGAAGCTCCACAACTCTTTACTCAATGGTAACTTGGTCAGGTAAGAAATAAAGAGAGAAATTAAAGGCCTTTTAGAATTCAATGGAACCAAAGATACAGCATACCCAAATTCATGGGACCTGGCAAAGAAAGTGAAAATATCCTACACTAGAAACTTAACAACACCTGTTTGGTTGTGTTTTCCTGTAATTCATTAAGTGATTTTTGTGTTTCCTCTTTAAGGACTTCTACCTGTTTAGCAGTGTTCTTCTGTATTTCTTTA